>NC_084910.1:17255510-17938746 GCF_949316345.1 Pungitius pungitius
AATTCTCCCGTCTTAGCATGTGTTTCCATGTGACGGTTTCCCAGGACTGGATTGCGTTGTAGCCCGGGAATTATCGGGAGGGTTTTATGTAGCGTCCGAGACTCCCAGCTGTCAATCAATGTGAAGACGGTCCCGCCTTGAATGAATCAGAGTTTTCAAGTGGGGGGGCGGGGGGGCGCTGCATCTCGCACGCCAGGACGGGATCAATAAACACAACTAGGATGCAGAAACGGACTCGTTGGTGCAACTGTCTCTAGCTTTAAAGACTCTGACTGAGCTTCCAATTGAAAGCTCCACAGCCATTTTTTTTTTACTCCAAAAATCAAGCCAAAAATCAAGAGAAGTGAGAAGAAAAAGAAATGGAAAATTCAACACAAAGGCTCCGTGGGGAAGAGCGACACAATGTATAGTGACATTGTAGTGTTTCGTCTTTCCACTCACCTCCAGGTAACTGTCCGCACCTCAATCACAAAACCTGTTTTTTTTTTTTACAGATGTCTAGAAATTGGAGGAATGTGATTCTTTCAGCCCTTTTTTGTACAGATTTCAAGCACATCGCTCTATTTATAGAAACACGATGGAAGCGCGGGGCAGTTTGTTTCAGCCCCGCTGACCCGCTAAAAAGGTCATTTTTTTGGTCCACAAAGGAACGGCTTTAACATGCCTCCTTATAGCCAGTAGTTAAATCAAACCAACAACGTCTCAAATGCAATTGCAGATCTGATCAATGTATTTATTACTGAACTTGTGTATTTATTGTTTTCTTTTTTTTTTTTCCTTTCCTCTATTTATTTGGTTATTTATTTATGCTATCTATATACTGTAAGTATTTATTTAACAATGCTCTGTATGTCTGTGTGAAACTGAAGACTTTTTCTGATGGGCACTTTTAGCTGTAGAATCCCATCGTAATACCAAAGATTAACATTGCCTCCCTGAATGTACGGCCTGAATCCTTAACCCCCCCCCCACCCCACCCAACCCCAACCCCAACGCCCCCCAATTCAGCCCGACCCACCCCGTGATGTTGCGTATCTCTCTCTATCTTTAAGGCCTGGCCTTTGTTTTGTTTTGCTTTGATTTTTCGTAGAATAACGGGGATTTCTTTACTCTTGCAAATGTCTCTGCGGTTCGCTCTCAAACGCCGAGGCCAAAGCTTGTTTGAATGTTGTGATTCTACTTATGAATAATGCTATGAACAATAACAATAACAACGCCGACGAGCGTCTGAGGACCCACTGAAGCCACCATTGAGGGCCCCCCCCCCACCCCCCCCGATCCCCCCGCCACCTTCACCTGCCCCCACCCCCACATCCCGAGTGCAGCGCAGACACTCCTGTCTTTGTCCAACTCTGTGTGATCTCACCGTCCTCCACATCCTCGGCCCTTCTGCCAGTTGTCTCAGTTCCAAGAGGGTTCGTCTTCTTCTGGGCTTCTTTGGGATTTTTGGTTCTTAGGTGCTAAAGGCTTTAGGATTAGCTCCTGGACTATCAAAGTTCTTAAAGCGTGTTCCCTCTTGTGGGGGGGGGGGGGATCTTGGATTTTTGGTTCCTAGGACTAATGGTTTTAGGTGTTGTTCCTGGACCTTTGGGATTCTCTCGGTCTCAGAGCCTGTCCGTGGTCTTCTTAGGTTCTTCCGGGTTCATTCCTCATCTCGTTTTGAGGCATCTCAGATTTGTAGTTTTTGTTCTTGCCGACTTCTAAAGGGTTGAGGAGTATGTTGTTCCTCTGTTAGGGCTCTGCACTCGTGTTACAAGGCGTCCGGGGCCCTACAAGAGCGTTCGTATCCATTTCCTGATCCTCGGGGGGGGTTATCTTGGAGTTCATTCCAGGTTCTCTTGGGGTGTTTGGTTTCCCACAGTACCTCCCACAGGCTCATGTGATTTGATTTTCCTGCATTTGTTGTGGATGCATAAATGAGGAGAAAAACAGATCCTCTGATCCCAAAGAGTGGCAAGGTTAGCTTTTCCTTTTGCAGTCCTCTCTCTCTCTCTCTCTCTCTGTCTTTAACGTTGGGAGGGGGCGGATTGCCGGGGCCCCCTTCACAGCGTGCACTTGAAAGACGGGCGGTCATGAAAGAGGCCATCGACTTTTTCGTGCACATCAAAGGGGAGGCTTTTTTCATCCCGTCTCCTCTCTGGGTATCTGGTCTGGGGTCCGCTCCTGGCCAGACCTGTGGGCTTTAGGGGGCATTCAAAGGGGGCGGAGGGGGGAGGGGGAGGGGGGCATCAGAGAGGAGGCTGAATCATCCAGAATGAGGAGAGCTGTAGTGTGTGTGTGTGTGCTTGTGTAGGAGACATGAGACATGGGAAGGGGGGGCTGTTAAGAGGAAAAGGAGGTGTTGGAGTAGTGGGGCGAGGAGCTGAATTAAACTTTAATGAGCAACAATTGTAAGCATGCTGAGAGCGAGGGGGGGGGGGGGGGGGAGCGATGGAGTGGGAGGGGGGGGGGGGGGGCTTTCTACAGGGGGAAGAAAAAAAAAAATACAAATACGAGATCTTTGAGGCTCGTCCCCCAACCTCTGCACACCACCGTCATCGTATCAAAGCTGAGGTGACACCTTTCCGCTTCCTCTTTGTCTCCCTCACTGGGAGCCTAAAATGGAGACAGAGCTTTTTGTATTGAGCCACCTTCTGCTCCGTGTCAAGCGGGGAAGCTCTTCCCTTTCTGTACAGATGGGGGGGGGGGGGGATCAGCATTTGAGCCTGCGGCACCCCCTAGTGGCTTTTCTAGTGACTTTACTCAACGACAAAAAGAAGAACCGAGTCTTGGCAGCCGAGGCCGTTGAAGAGCAACCGTGAGGGCAGCAGGAATGAAGAAATGGCAGAACTGGAAGCTCATGGTGACTTTCAGAGTAAAAAAAGACCAAAAAAAATAAATAATAATAATAATGTTTGAAACCAAAAAGAAACAATAACCAAAGATCGATGGGTAACTGCTGAATGGTTATGTATCATGGGTAGTTTTAGTAGTTCAGAGCCATCGTAGCACTCAGAGGATTCAACAAAAGCACCAGTGGGGTTCTGCCCGCTGATTATTTATGTCACAAAAAAACAGTGTTGTGTTCAGCCGGAACTGAGAAACTGACATGAGGCAGTGTCTTCAGATGGAAGTCTTATGACTCTGTGAAACCCCAGTGTCCCCCCCCCCCCCCCCTCCCCCTCCCCCACCCCCCCCTTCCCACCCTCACCCTCATGTGTACATGAAGACTTTACCCATCTACCTCAACTGTGTGAGATGTTGTGTGGCCACGATATTCCTTAACCAAAGAACCCATCCTGTCAGGGTGTCTGACTATCTATCTATCTATCTATCTATCTTGTCTGTCCATCCGTCTCTTCTTCACGCCTTTTACTCCAAAAACCAAATGTGCTGGAATCAATCCGTAACGGGGGGGCCAAACAAGCCCCCCCCCCGTCCAGCCAAAGCTTGAGTCCAGTATGCTAGTGTCCCCATCGGTACATGTTTCTGTATATAAATAAAATCATTCTCAAGACCAAAAAAAAGAAGGGAGGTGACAATCCAAGCAAGGAGGATCTTGCTGTAATCAAACGTTGCCTATTCCTTGTTTTTTTTTTTCAACAAAAAAAAAAAACAGATTGCTGTGACTTGCTGTAACAGAAAAAGCCCAAAAATCAAGCGCTCATCCAAAAATAAAAAAGGTCGGAGGAGAAAGAAGCTATTTTTCCACATTTGTAAGCCACCCCTTCAACACCTGTTTTTTCCAAATGTTTAGTGTAGTTGAAATACTGTTTGATCCCACTGTTGTAAGTAGGAATTAATTAAATCCATACAAAAAGCTTTAAACGGGGAAGAGTTGAGGGAAATATTATATTTGAGCGAGTCTGACTTTCCTCAGCTTGGACTCGACCCACCATGCTTTATCGTGCCATTCTTGTCCATGTGTTAGACTTACTAATGAATGTGGCTAACCAACCAAAGGCTTTAAAACAAAAAAAAAGATACACAACACTTTAAACGTCAATCATGGTGGGACATTTTGTATCAACAACTAAAGAAAATCCCTTTGAATACCTCATGTGAAAATTGTTTGTTGTGATGTTGCACTAAAAAAATAAAAATGACTCATTTGTAACCCAACGCTGTGCTCTGGTTGACTTTATTCTGACCTTCCTTCAGGTGCCCCCATCTCTAAAAGGCCCGAGACGGACAACGACAGGCTCTGAAAACGGTGTCATCCACTAGGCCGACTTTGCAGTCATTAACCCTTAACTTTTTGAAATCCCCTTAATAAACCCTGCTGGTGATGTTACAGTTGATGCCATTTCAAAAGCACAGTGTTAAATATCTGCTGCTCTCGGGTCTTTTTTTAACCAAATGAGACGTGTCGTGCAGTGAGCTTTAAATGAATTAGCTCCCCTAGCTATCAGTAGGTGCACGTTCAATGACAGACGCTATGATGTGATAATATATGCTGGTTAGTGTCTGAAGCATTTGACTCAATACGAGAAGTGGATGTTGCCATCTTGGATTTTTTTTTTTTTTTTTTTTTTGCTACCAGAACTGACACAAGAGCAAAGAAGCGCAACTGAAGGCTGAGGATCGAAACGCTGCAGTTAGCTGGAGACACGCGACGTTCATGTTGCAAGACGAAAAAACATTGCACACCTCCAAACGTCTCCATGGCAGCGACCTACTAAGCCCCGCCCACCAGCCAACGCTTCCCTTTGGTCAATTTGACTCTTAAGTAGGCCTTCATTTCATTGAAGACTTAAATTTAGAGATTGAGACCATATGACCAATGTTTACTGGGGAAATAAATCAAGGGAAGTAGTCATTTTCCCATAGAATTCTACACAATTCAGCATTAGAAAGAAGGCAAACTGAAGGAACTGTCACGCACTTGCATTTCCTTTGCAAACTGGAGTTTTGAAAAAGTACTAAAAGCCGGCGATTACGGTGTATAAATGTCTCTTTATTAAAGATTCAAAACAAACGCATACAAACACAGTTAAAAACAGGTTCAATATCTAAGATTTAAAGATTTACCATGTTTGACTTTTCTACTTTAAAAAAAAGGTGCATTAAAAAGAGTTTTAAAAACAAAACGTAGAAAAAATGGTTTAATCAATGTGGAGTTAAACTGTAAATGTACTGTATGAGTGAAAGAGAAGGGATCTGCTGGGTTCCCTCTACATGGTGGGGTAACAGCCCCACAGAGCGATGCCACACTGGTTCTTCTTGTTGCGAGCCATCCGGATGTAGCCCCCGTCCCCGAACCGATCTCCCCAGCTGGATCCAAAGAGCAGACACAGAAAAAAGGTGAAACTTTTGAGCAATTGAAGATGACCAGAAGAGCCACTCGCGTGCATCATTAGCGCCTCGTGCTAGTTAAGCTTAGCATTCACTGTTTTCAGTGTTACATTTAGCATTAGCTTGACAATGAGCGTTTATGGTTGGAGTCTGATTAGAAGCTAAATGGATTTCTCATTTTTTTATGAAGTTGATTCCACTCTTTATGAAAATAGAATAATGTCTCCACTTCATTGAAACTTCCTTCTTCTCGCTTAAGCACCATTTAGCATTTAGATCAACCTCGTAGTCTGAGCTGATGGCCGTTTGAGAGGAAGATGTTTATGGTGCTTTTGGGTCAACCACTAAAGGTCAAACCTGCTGTGCTTGTTAATGCAGAGGATCTTCCAGTCCCGCCCCCCCCCCCCCCTGCCCCCCCCCTGCCCCCCCCCTCAGCACACGTCCTACCTGTTCTTCACCAGCCAGAAGTCCTCTCCGTTCAGCGTGCCGTAGCCCACGGCCAACACGCCGTGGTTCACTTTCAGGGTGCAGCTCGCGTCATCGTACACTCCTGGAAAAAAAAAAAGGCAAGTTTTAAAAATAATAATAATAATAATAATTGCCCGTTTATCATGTTCTGGCTTATTTTAAAACGTATTCAAAGTCCCGTGAGCAGAGAGGGGAGCATGCGATGCGCGACGCACCGCTCCGGTAGAAGGCGAATCGGGGCCGCGTGGCGTCGATGGCCACGGAGATGGGTCCGACGGTGGCGAGCGCCTCCTTCAGGGCCGCCTCGTCCCCTTCCGGCAGGAAGCTGTACCCGGAGCAGTTGGCGGCGCGCTGCGCGGCGTCGTAGCGGCACTGCTGCGACTGCGGGCGAGAGGACGGACCGGGGTCACAACCGGTGCAACACAATGTTTGCATCGGATAACTTTCACTTTGTATCTGTGCCTAACAAATAAATGCTAAATATTCATGTATTCATATCACATTTATAAATATATAAAAAAATCAATGATGCAATGCAATGCATATCGGTAGATGTCGAGCCGTATCTCCCTCAAGCATCCCAAAGGTGGGAGGATTTTGCTCAGTCTCTAACTAACTAAATATGGGAAACAGAATATATTTCATATTTTATAGTCGGTGTTACAGCTCCCTGTGATTTAACAGTCTGTCACGCAGGTGATAAACATCATGTCCTGTATTATTAACCTGGATTTACAGCTGCATACAAAGTGTGTATATTTGAGCTGACCTTTTGTTGCCATTTTTTCTTTTTTATTCCTCATATTCCACGTTGGTTTTCCCCCCCCCCCCCCACCCCCCCGACGCGTCTTCGTGCGGTCGGATTAAAGCCGTTACTCACCTGTCCTTTGTACGGGTACGAGGTGTCCGAGTCGATGCCCTGGTTGTCGCGGACGTACTCGAAGGCTTTGTGCATGAAGCCGCCGTTGCAGCCGTGGTTTCCGTACTTTCCGGAACAGTCCACCAGGTTTTGGGGGCTGAGGTCCACCAGCTTCCCGGTTTTCTTGGCTAGCTGGCCCTCCAGGGCCCCGACGGCACTGAAGGCCCAGCAGGAGCCGCAAGCACCCTGGATTCAAAAGGGGGGGGGGGGAGTTATTGGGGCGCTGTTCACACGCCGACATTTCATTTCCTGGGTTATTATCGCATAAGTTACAGCTGAAACGCTTCACATTTCCATGTTTGGCAGCACAACACCAGTTTGTAAAAGATGCAGCCAGCAGAGTTTAAGAGGTTAAAGAACCGACTCTTTGGGAAATGTCCTTGTTGATCTATTATAAATAAACATGCCAAATCAATACTTCTTCACATTGTAATTCAACTTTTTATACCTCACGTAATTTTGACTTATCACACCAGGATCTGAAGTCACTAATTGATGATAATCGATTTTAGTGTTTTTAATGGTTTAGGCCTTTTTTTGTAATGGGACACATTGGCCTTCTCATGTTAGTGTTTTTTTTACATACTTGAGTTATAAATAGTTATTTATTGTACCATAAGTGGTTCTTAAATATCCCTTTTGACAGATTACAAGACAGAAACCGATTCAAGATGACCTCGATGGGAACCCAGATGGGGGGGAGGGGGGGCTTTTCTTTACCTGCATCTTGACGCTGGTGACGCAGCCCTTCTGTCTCCAGTCCATCTCCTCGGGTACGTGGGCGCCGGACGCCCCCGCGAAGGTGGATGTCGCCCTCTGGATGTCGGTGGGGGGACTGAGTGTTGCGTAAAACTGCAGGACCTCCTCTGGCGTCTGTGGGGAAGGACGCGAGAGCAGCGCTGGGATCAGTTCATGGAAACGACTTTGTTCACGTCACTTTTTAATCCTGATTGGAGTGAAAGTCATCATCTAACGGCGTGATCAGGGACTATTTAAATCTTTGTTTGTTGTTATAATTATTGATATTTATGTTGCAATATGTTGTTATAATTATACATATGCTGTTGGGGGGGGGGGGGGGGGCGGGGAGCGAGTGTGTCTCACCAAGTCGCCCATGAAGTTCATGCTCAGGTCGTAGGTGTGGATTCCCATCGAGGCCTCCAGGTTGTGCACGCTGATGAGCCTCAGGTTGCTCTCCCACAATTCCCTGCGGCGCACATCCTCCACCTCAACACACGAGTGGGTGCATCGGGTCAGATATCGTTTAAGTTAATGATTTACGCCTCAAATAGACTCAAACCACCCTCCCACCCTCTTTGTTATTTTAATTGCACACCTTGTTCTGGTACTGTTTCTCATGCGTCTTCTTCCACAGCTCCCAGTGGGCGTCCAGCTGGCTGTCAAACATGGCCGCCGCCGCCGCCCCGACACACAGCGAGACGAGCAGCAGGCTCCCCAGCATCGGGCCTGGAAATCGCACAGGGGCCACGTGAGAGGGTCACACGGGTCAGCACGCTGTCTCACCTGTGAGCACTTCTTCCCATGTGAGAAGGGTGGTGGCGTTCGGAGGAGGGTCAACGTGTCGGAGGAATCAGTGGCGACGCGACCTGCTCGGAGTTTGAAGGTCAAAAGAGAAAGCTCTGAAATCTCTTTTGTTGTTGTTGTTGTTGTTGTTTTGGCTCTTATTGAATGAGGTCAGAATATATCTTTGTATCGCTCCATGAATGAGAGAATGCTGCCATATGAACATATAAATTAAAAAAAACAAAGTTCTGGCCATGTCTGTGGTAGTAACACGGTGTGTAAGTGTATTGTTGTATGTTGCCGTGGATTCGGGCTGTTAGTCGAGTCCGTTTTAAACATCCTGATCCCCCCGCGTGTAACATGATACCGCCGCAAGCTTCGTGTGAGCGTTGGAGATGGGCTTCTGATGCAGAAGGCCGAGCATCACTTCCTTCAAACTGAAAAAGCTCCTGACATGTCAAATAAATCCCCAGAGTGAGGCAATCACCAGGAGAACAGAACCGAAACTATATGAACAAGCAGGAAATCTGAACGAAGAACAGAGAATCAGCAATTAACAAGTAGAGAAAAAAAGAGAAAAAAAATCAGGACTGAGTGTGTTCAAGCGTTCACTGTGTAGATCTGCAACCGGAAGTGTTTCAAGATGACTGACAGCTAAAAGGTTTAAGATGACTGTAAAGTCACCTGATAGCAGACTGACTCCATACCAAAACACAAAATGAACCCAAAGCTACAAAGCCTCAAATGTCCCGAACAATCACCACAATCTGACACGCTGTCGACTTCTCCTACGTCATCAGTCCGTGGAGTTCTCTATTGGTCACTTTCATGCACACATTTCACAGGTACTAATAATAAAGCGACATTTCCTGCTGGGGGGTTAATGTGCAACACGTTGAAGGCCTGAGGAAATAATACAACATGTTTAAAGTCTTTATAACCCCCTCCAAGACCCACCAGACCTCCGTGTAACAACGTTATAGCAAATATTACTTCTCTCCACTTTGATCAACACGACGAGGCAAGAAACGCGTGTTAAGCCTCAACAAGACGAAAGTAAAAGCAGATCAGATATTTGTTTCATCACCTTTAACATGAAATCAACGCTAAAGGCCGAGCATTCGTGCGAATTCGTGTGTGTTGATATAAAAGTTTCTTTTTAACTTGCCTTGAACGGTCGCTGTCATCGCTGCTTCTCCGCTTTAAACAACCTGCCGTGTTTTCGCTGCTGGCTCCTTATGAGGAAACGCGTCACGTGACAGGCGGCCGCGCTTCCTCATCAGAAACCGAAAGCGATGGTTTTCGCCTGAAGCCTCCGAAAAGTGAGCGAGCCACGACAACGAGGCGCCTCCGAAGCCTCAGAATGAAACTAGACAACACGACTGGATTGCGTTAAACCAAAGGGGAGAGGCTTCGTTGTCTTATTTTGTGTCAAAACACATACATTAAAAAAAATATATATATTTTCATTAAAAAGTCTAGAAGTGCAACAGCGACTCTCAGAGGCTGCGATGGGAATTACAGCCCATAATGCAAATACATTGGAGGGAACAAATACAGGATTATACAGATTTATTATAGATTTAACAGGGTTAAATGTTCAATCAAAAGTCATTTTGTGTGCTTAAATTCCTCAATTAACGTTAACAAAATAGAATGAGCAAATTGTAGCTCTTAAATTGTACTTAATAATGGCTCTTATCTATAGCTAAAGTTGTAAATTGGCTTTTTAAAATGAAATTGCACTTGTTTCTTCTTCTTCTGAGTTTGTCTCCCTATGTTTGAAATGCACTTATTGTAAGTCGCTTTGGATAAAAATAGCAGCTAGATGACATGTAATGCAATGTCATGTATAAATGGTATTTCAAAGGTAGGTAAAAGGGATTTTTGTGTAAATAAAAAGTGGGAGATGTCTAAACAAAAGAATTCAGCGTTGAGATGTAGGCTGTTGAAGTGATGCTTCTGGAGTGTATGTCCAGTTTGACCTCACGAAAAGTCAACGCGCTTTATGTAGTTTGATTTGATAATCACACCAAGCTTTGATATCTATGTTAAACTGTTTTTTTTAACATCAATTCATACAAGATTATGGCAAAATCTCTTCACCAAAATTAAAGCTAAAACTGATCAAATAAGACGTCAAATATTTTCCGTTATTCTGCTTGTTATCAGCTCAAACTCCTATGATTTCCTGTCAATCAATTATTGCTATTATATAGGTTTATTTTCATGAACATTATGTTCTGACCAGTTAAGTAACACATTGTGTTAATTACTTCAAACAGCAGGTTCTTCACATAGCAGATCTATCCAAGTTTGCAGAGTAACTAACTTTTCTTCTGGAAGCCTTTAAAATAAAAAAAATAAAAATAAAAAAATAAAATCATAAAGAGAACAACTTAAAAAGTGCTCAATTTAAGATTCTGATCTTTAATATATTAGCAGCCTCTGTAAGCGCTGTTAGCTTCTAGCCTGCTCAGCTGTTGCCTCATTGAGAGCCAACTCTTTAGACTCCTCTAAAGATGGTATGTTCATTTATTGTAGGACATAATTTTCTATCATCATTTTCACTATACATCAGCTCTTTTTCTGCATTAAAAAAAATAAATTCAGATGATTAATTTTACTTCAAAAAGGAACCTTTATTCATAGAAAACACCAATTTACAGTTTGCTCATCAGAAACATTCTGAACAGAAAAACAAAATCGACATGATCAAGAATAAAAATGTGAAACGTTTAAAGAACTGATTGCGTGGAAAGAGAAGCTCCCATTGCCCAGCAATGTTTCCCATCACAGCACAAACTGTAATTGAGCAACTCCCAGCCAGATCGGTAGTTTAATTCGGCACTTAACCAACCAGTGATCTGGTTTGAGGTCGCCGGCGCCCTGCCCCGGAGGTTCGGGGTGTGTTTGTGGAGCAGACCAGGGTGGAGGTCTATACTGGGGTTCAAAGTGCTTACAACAACTCAGGATAAACCAAAACTATCCTCCTCACACACACCGTGAAGGAGTCCAAGACCTCATCAATCCAGAAGAGCTTCCTTTAATGCACAACGTTTCAGAAATAAAAAGGAACCCTGATCAAATAAAACCTTTGGTTACTGTTTAAGGGCTTGGTGAGTTGGACTCGTGTGGTTGTGCGTTCTTGTGTGTAGTAGTCACAGCAAAGCCCCCCCCCCCCTTCTTTCGTCCTCCTCACACGACGGGGTAGCTGGCGAGGTTGGCGATGCCGCACAGGTTGCCGCGGTTACGTGCCATCAGGACGTAGCCCTTCTTGCCCCAGGTTTGGCCCCAGCTGTCAAAAAAAAAGAGAGAGAGACGCATCAGAGTTGCCACCCGATGCCACTCAAGTGGTGGTGATGATGATGATGATGGTGATGATGATGCTTCCCCCACCTGTTCTTGACGATCCAGAATTTCTTCCCCTTGGGGGTCACTCCGAAGCCCACGGCCAGCACGGCGTGGTTGATGTCGTCCTTGTTGCAGGCGCTGTCGTAGTAGATACCTGCGCGCAAGATGGCAGGAGAGGTGAGAGTGAGCGAGGGAGAGTACCTGAGCTGCACGGAGCTCTGGAAACGACAATTCGAGAGCCGCCTCGAAAGTATGTTCCGCGCTGTTGTTCCCGTGTGGTCGTCCGTTTCCTCTTCTGGTTCGGCTGACTACAATCGTTCACCAAAAAAGGTGCTGAGAGCAGCTGCATTCATCACTGACTGACCATTCAAACATGCCCGAGGAACTCGGGGGAACCAAGTGAGTGCCTGGAAGTCACGTGAGAAGTATTGAAAATAACACGTCGACTTGCGTAACAACACACTCGTGTTTTTGTTTTACTGCTCTGTCCACCTTTCCCTCTTGATGGTGCATCGTTCAATTCAGAAAGAGCTGCCTTTCACGTCATCAGTTGACCCTCCTGGACGTCCCTTCGTCCCTCACTGACCTCTCTGGTAGAACTGGAAGGTGCCGAGCCCGGCGTCGATGCCCACAGAGACGGGGCCCACTTTGCTCAGAGCCTGAGCCAGCTTCTGCTCGCTGCCCACCGGGATCTCCTTGAAGCCTTTGCACTGCACGGCCATGCCAGACGCGTTGTAGCGGCACGGCTGGTCCTTTCGGGGGGGGGGGCAAAAAAGGCGAGGAGGGAGACAGCGTGTTAGCAACCCGAGGAGCACAACGCTTCACATTCAAGAGACGCGCTGGTTGCGGAAAAAAAAGGTCACGGGGCCGACTCTCGGAAACAAAAAAAAGCAATCATTTGAAACAATTCAAAGCGAAAACGTCTCGATAATGAAAAAACAATAATGCGTCACATGCACAGCTCACGTGGCGTTGTGTGCCTCATTAATGCGTCAATGGTGTCCCAACTACCCGGAAGATGCGGCCTGAAATTATTTACGAGAAGTCGTACTTCCTCGTTCAGCCAACCGGCGATTCAAGAGCAATCTGTCTGTCGGAGAATTTACACCAAATGTTTTCTGAGAATCAACCTCCTGTTATTAATTATATTATTAATATCGCTGCTGCTTTAAAGGTCAACGTGGAATAACAGGTTGATTTTGCTCTCCTTGACACCTGATTGGGTGGAGTGTGACAACCTGAAAGTGAGGAACAAGCTTCGCTTTGTGCCTTTAGGTTGTGGTAAACCAACGGTTTCTGCAAAACGTGCAAGCTTCTCTTTTTTTATGCTTGTTGCTTTAAAATAACTGTTCAGGTTAGTTGTTTTTGCTGTTGATAGATTGTTGTTAGAGAATATACAAAATGCTTTTTCATCAACATTGTTTTTGTCATTTCTTTGCTTTTCATCATTTTGTGTTTTCTAATATTGTAACGTTTTAAGACCATGCTTTTATGTTCAATATGAAGGTAGCTAGCAAACTCTTAGCTTAGCATAAAGACAGGAAACAGGTGGGAACAGTTAGCCTGTCTCTGTCCGTAGTCCTTTGTACACTTTACATCCAGTGTTTAGTTAAACAAACACATATTTTTTTTGCTTTAGAGGTGTTTGCTGCCGATGTTTTAACCTTTGGTTTTTGGGTGCTGGTGGGGCCATAAGTCAGGAAACATTTCTCTGTTCCCTGTTGTTGCCTATCAGCATTGTTCACAATTACAAAACACATAATACAAATAAAAGAAGTTTGTATCTCACACGCTTCACACTGTTGGACTCTTCAAAAAAGTGAAATGCTTTCACTCCCTGTCAAAGCATCACGGTAACCGTAGATTAAAAGCTAAAAGCTCACAGCCGGATTCTCCTTTGAGTAAAAGTAACACACGCGTGACTGATTGTACTCGCGGGTTGCGGGTCACGCCACAGGATGTCACACAATCGTCACGTAACACACGACAGGGAAGAGAAAGAGATGTGGTCGAACCACGTGAGCGCCTTTACCCACCGAGTGGGGACACCGGTCACGCCTTTACCGACCGAGTGGGGACACCGGTCACGCCTTTACCCACCGAGTGGGGACACCTGTCACGCCTTTACCCACCGAGTGGGGACGTCGTGGCTGCGATACCCCGACCCTTCCCGCTCTGCTTACCTCCCCAACGTACGGGTAGGCCGCCTCCGAGTCGATGCCGCCGTTGTCCCGGACGTACTTGAAGGCGGTGGTCATGTACCCTCCTCCGCAGCCGCTGTTCTCCGTGACGCAGTCCACCAGGTTCTGGGGACTGAGGTCCACCAGCTTCCCCGTCGTCTTGGCCAACTGGCCCTCGAGGGCCCCGGCGGAACTGAAGGCCCAGCAGGAGCCACAGGAACCCTGCCGGGAGTCGGTGGGTGGGCGGGGGGGGGACAGGGAGAGCGAGGTGGTGAGGAATGAGAAGAAATGTGCACGTTCAAACAAACCAGGGGCCAGAGGTCAGGGAGCTGCAGACGTGTTAGTGGGCAAAGAGTGAAGTCAGACTGCTGCATTGTTCAAGGGGAACAGAAAGCCACTCAATGATTCCTGCGCTGCGGTTTGAAAGCCGTCCACCAGAGGGCGACGACGTCCTAACTCCTTGAACCCTCATAAAACCATTCATATTTAAATTAAATTTCACAAAATCTGAAAACTATGAACATGACACGTGTGCTTCAGTGCTTACTGAAGTGAAACTGTTTAATCTTGTCATATCAGCTCATGATCATGTCCGGTTTCCATACAGACGATTAGAGGTGCGTTCTCTTCGTAATTGAGGTCCTGGGAACGAGAGCGAGCTGCCTGACAATCGCAAAGATGCTCTCGAGGTGGCTTTCCTTTGAATTCACACAGGGGTTTGCAGTTATTCTGGCTGACTAGACCTCTCCTCTGCTTGAAGGCAGGGGAGGCCTTTGATGGAAATGTGTTAGCCACAAATCTGAGGCAGTAAAGCGATAGCTTCTGGAGGCTGCTTTGCACTCGAAGGTGGAGGCATCAAACGGACCGACCTTCTTTTTCTTCCCCCCTCGAGCTCTCTTGTGTTGTAAAACCCCAAAACGTATACTTTTCATTGGAGGAGAAAAGCGTTAAAGATGAGGAAAATAACTACAAAAGATGAAAAACTACACAGTTGAACCCGAACCCCAGAGTATTGTTTCAATGCGTCTATGTGCGCGTCGTGACGATGGAGATGCTTTGCCGGGCGACCTCTGACCTGGTCCTTCACCGGAGTCACCATGCCCTTCTTGCGGTAGTCGATGGATTTGGGGAGCGCCGACACCTCGTCGTCCAGATCCATGGGGAAGCGGCGCTCGCTGTCCATCGGCACCAGCAGGCCGGTCATCTTCTCGGTCACTTCCTCCGAGGTCTGCGTGAGCGGGGAGACACAGTCAAGGCTTTACGCGCTGTCCTCCAGAAAGGACAAGTTCATGAGGTACATTCTTTAAGGATTTAAGGAAGCTCCTCTTGGTTCTTGGAATAATCTTAGAAATAGAAAAGATGTGTTGTAACGGGAACAGGAACAGGAGAGGTAGAAAAATGTGGAGGAGATACAGAGTCGTTTTTCTGCACTGCACAAAAGGTCAAAAAGTGACACAAAAGTGCAAAGATACAAGGTAGAGATGGTTGTTATTTGTGTGAAGAAATCATTTAAATAATACGGTGCTAGTTATTATTATCAGAATTCCTCAGTGCTTTAATTAGTATGCAAGCCAAGAGATCACCAGACGAAGAAGAACACACCATCTGGTGCTTCTTCTTCGCTGCACTTAAGGACGAGATGAAAGTGGAAAAGCATCTTTTATCTCCCCGCCACCTGTTTCTACAAAAACATTTACATGTTCTTGTCACCATTAAATGAGCTTGTGATTTTTTTTTTTACCCATATTGCTTTCCACCCTTTGCACAATGTACGGCTTGTACAAAAAAACACCAGCAGTAAGAATTTGATGCTTTTCTTTTTCATACGTGGAAGAAATCCCGTTGTTTATATCAATGCATCCCGAGGCCTGTGAGCGGCAGTTCCTCAGCATGACAGATGGTATTTCTTTACTTCATTTACCTGAGACAGCCTCCTGGTGTTTACACCACAGCAGCTGGGCTGAGCCAGTAATGTTATTGTATCATAAATAACGATGAAACAGCGACGCGATCAAACCAAAACTGAGATTTTGTGGATAGGAAGCTCGGGCAAATGTCTGATTTCTCGGTCGGTGGCATTTAGCTGTCAGTTAATGTTCATGGGCCACGAACTCCATGACATTTACGTCTTTGTAGACGGTAAATTAGATTGGGGTTTTTTTTCACGTGGGTGACAGGAGAAGAAATAGACTTCCGAGAGCACAAATGTCAAAAAAACACGTTGGGGGGATGGTTTCAAGAGTGCAGAATGGGAAACAGAAAAGAAGAAAACCCTTTTGGCGAGTAACAGGAAGGTGAGCCTCGGACTCACCATGTCGCCCAGGTGGTTCATGCCCAGCTCGAAGGAGTGGATGCCCAGCGCCGCCTCCTGGTTGTGAGCCTCGATCATGAGCATGTTCTTCTCCCAGATGGCCCTGCGAATGCCCTCCTCATCCTGAGACAAACACACGTGCAGCTCTGAAGGTCGGGCACAAGAAAAAGTCTGCATTTCTTTACCCCGGATGTTTCGGAACGGTTCCTCTCTTTCTGTTTCTCGGACCCGACAGCTTGGGGAAATGAATGTGGGCAAATAGGGCAAATAAAAGTTGAATAAGCAGACAAAGGAGGCTTGCCTGCAGCCCCATTGCATTAATGAGGTCACTTTAACCAGCACACGTTCACACAGCGATCCCCCCCCCCACCAACTTAGCATTATGACTGAAGGAAGTTGCATCAACGTGTTGCTGTCTCCTTTATTTTTGTGTCTTTTATGTGCTGAGGGGGGCTGCTTTTGTTCAGCATTTGTTCCGTCTCAATTTGGGAGTAAGATACAGACGAGTGTTTGGTCGGTGACCTAAAAAACCTCCTCGCTCTTCTTGGTGTCGGTGGTCTTGACAACCATTAGCATAACTATAATGATTATTTTTATCTTAATATCCATTTCAGTAATGGAAAATGCAAATGATGCACAGAGACTTTGGTTCTATTCTATTGCTGTCAGTTCAAGGAGGGGTTGAAATAGAGGTAAATACTGATTGAAATCACATCACGAGAGAGAGAGAGAGAGAGAGAGAGAGAGAGAGCTGCTGACACAGACACACACCACTGTCAACATTAGACAATGACCACATTAACACACACACATTCAAATAAATGCATTCATGTGAACACGGATACGGATGTAAACAACACAAGAAGCACCTGTACGCCGACCCAGGTACAAGCAGCACTGTAGATTAAATCCACACACACACACACACACACACACACACGCTCCACAGCTGTGGAGGGGTGACCTCTAGCCAGAGGTGAAGAGGCCTAACAGATTTAACTGAGCTACGTTTTGTCTGCGGAATTCGCCGCCAGGAGATAAAAAAAAAGAACAAAAAACAACATTAAAAGATGTTATTGATTCTCTTTGTTGGATTTAACAGCTGACGGCTGAATGCAACCGGTTACCATCAAGTGAAAACTCATTTCCGTCCATGTGATTACAGTTAATAATCCCGATTAGATGTCTTTATTTGCCTGTTTAAGCCTAGACGGAATCTACTCACACTAGAAAAGGTCAGCTGGATAGAAATTGCTCTGCAGCCTGGTGCAAAAGACAAAGAGACTGAATGTCCTGCTTTACTTTTGCTTCTCTGGTCTCTGACTGGATCGGCCTTTTTCTTCTTTTTTTTTTTTACCAGGAAGTAGAGCAACCGGTGCTTTAATCTTATTTCTTATATTTTTATATTTCTTATTGATTTCCCTCAGCGCAGAGCCTATTTGATTCAAACGACCCCGCCGTGTGGAGGAGGAGCGGCTGCAGGGAGTCGAGCACAACGTGTGCACATCTCGTGAGCCCCGTTTCAACAGTGACGGCGTTTCTCTCGCATCGCCTGAAACTGAGTGCCGAGAGAGCAAGCTTTGTGCGCTGATATCGCCATGGCAACGAAAACACAAAACCACCATTTGCATGTTCATATTTAGACACTCGGAGCATCCAAGGTTGGGATTCCAGTCGCATCGTTGCGTTATTAACCTGAAACCATATAGTCCTTGCACCTCAAAATACGTCACTTTTGTTTTGTAAAATCTAAAATCACACGCTTGAAGGATCGGAGGAGGCAGAGCCTGGTTCCTGGCCTCAAATCAGCCGTGCAAGACGCTGAGGGAAGTTCTCCCGGGCAGCAGTTATGCATCTCTGCAAGCAAAGTGATCGGGGAAACGAGCCAGTAGTAGATCTCAAGCAACGACGAGCCACCTGAATCCTTTTCAGTGAGAAAACAAAAGTCCCGGAGTCAAGACTAAAGGTACTTTGGTGTTCCCTCAACAGAGCTTAGATGTATTCTTTAGAGACGAAATAACTTGAGGAGAAGAAAAGTAACTTCTTTGGTAAGTTTCTCGTCGCCGTGCTTATCATTCACCATGAAGAGTCAACGCTGAGTCACGGAGGCCTGCAGCTTTCACGTTTCCTTTTCACTGTTCAAGCATCAAACTGTGCAATCGTGTTTTCTTGATTTGGGATCACGGCGAGGCACCTTCGTAGAGGCGGCGTGCAACACGTTAACAGCTTCTTTTTTTTTTTATTCTGGTTTTAGCTAAACGTCACACACACACACACGAGCTGGCAGAGACTTACCAGGCCGTTGTATTCCTTCTGGTGGGTGGTCTTCCATTCCTCCCACCGGGCGTCCAGAGAGACCTGGTCCATGTGGCTCAGGGCCGAGGCCGCCAGCAGCAACAGGCACACGCACCCCCGCAGCAGCATTCTGCAGGAGGGCGACGGACGGGAAAAGGGCCGCATGTTACACAGCACAGCGAAGGTTAGACTGTCCTGGGGGATTGGGGGGGGGGGGGGGGGGGGGGCGACCTTGCACATCCTCTCCAGGGGTCACTGGCAGACAATTAGACCTTCTTTCCCTTTTTTTTTAGTTGTTTTGCTCACGAGGATTAACGTGATGACGAATGTTGTCCTGCAGCTGCATGGCAGACAGGCAGCAGAGAGAATCAAACTCAAGTAAGCAAATCATCAGTTTCTGTTTGAGTTCTCTTCTCTCTTTTTTTTTTTAGTGCTTTTTTAAACTCCAGACTTTAAAGATATTTCACAGCAGTCTGAACTATTTCCTACGCCCTTGCTTTACTTTTCTTTCCTGTCGTCCGTCCCTCATCAGCTTCTCCTCCTGTTCCTCTTTTCTTTTCTCACATCCTGCCTCCAGTCGGTATCTGCGTTCCAGTAAACCTGTTGGGATTAACTAAACCAAACACATCTTTGAGAGCTACGTCCTGCACAAATGTTGATTGTATCTAGTCTGGCTTCACTCCCGGTGATTTGATGGAAATGCCATTATTTAAACAGAGGGGTTTGATAATCTATGCAAATCATTCACAGTTAATCTGGAAAAACACAGAGAATCTGCCCATGGAAGTTCAAACCAATGCCTGTAGATGAAGAGAGTTCAGCACACATTTTTTTCATTATAGTGCGAAACAACATGGATCCCTTCAGACTTTAAAGGAGCCCTGTTCAAGAGGAAGGAATGCGCCAAACTCAAAGCAAAACAAGTCAAATGTACCTCAAGTCCAAAAGTCAAAGGGTCTGGCGAAGTTTTCCCCGAGTGCGACACCGTGTTTCCTCTACTGCCAAACTAGGTCTCAGTGTGCGTTTATATCAGCTGGATTTTGAGGAAGTGCAACGGCAGCTCCAGCTCAGGGGAGGAGTTTCTTTTTTTTCTTTTTCCTTTTCCCGGCAGGGGAATTACATCTGGTTTCACTTCGAATACCGAAGATCCCTTCAACAGATGATGTCAGGTGTCGGATTACGCAGCGGTGTCTGAAAAAACCTCCAAGAGGACCCCGACCCCCCCCCCCCCCCCCCACACACACACAACTGCATTCTGGGACACGGCTTGAGAAAGGAACAAAGATGGCGTCCCGAACCACACATATTCCCTTCCCTTTAAAAAACCATGAAACATCCCTTTATTCATCGGACCATTGTGAACATGTGCTTAGTTCTGAGGAATCCAAATGAGGGTCAAATGAGGGCGAAATCGACGAGCCAAAGTTTGCTGTTTTTCGTTGTTTTTTCACAAGCGTTTTTCCAAACGCTAGATGTTTGGAGCATGTTGAGTTGAGTCAGACTGTTCCTGTATGAGAGGACATGGATGCAGGTCGTTTTAAAGCCTGCAGTTTCTTTGACACTTACAGTTACTCATTGGAGTATTTCCATTTGATGCTACTTAATACTTCAATTAACTCTCTATAAGCCCGTATTTATGCTGCCTTCATTTTGTCACAATCTGATATACAATCATTTGCAGTTAACTGTTTTTTTCTCGCATTTTTTTCTAACCTTTGTTCACTCATTACATGTTTTATTACTTTGTGAAATCACGTGGGATTACAAGGACCGTGTGATCGTTTCAGTTGGTAATCACAACATGATTAGTAAATAAATTTAAATAGTATGGTACACTGACCTCAAGCGGGACATAACTGATGTTTTAGGGGGATTCTTTGATTTTTACTTGTTCTGTCCTGAGGTATTATTAGCTGACTCCTCCACATTGACACCAAATTTTGCCCCTGAATCTTACTAAAAAAAAAACATGATTCACACAGAAATGACATTCCCGCATGTTGCGTATTAGAAAAGAATGTTAGTAATGTACTAACAACCTGAAGCGCTTATTCAAATAAACTTCCCACAGCGGAGCTGCAGTAGATCTTTACCATTGATATTTTTCTGCTGCGTTGTCTACTTCCTCATGCCGCTTTAGTCAACGGTTCAACGTGTCCGGTCTGCGGGTATATATGAACATGTCGTGTGACTCCTATAGTCACACAGCAGTCTAGCGCACGCAGTCACTGGTCTAAATATAAGAACGTCCCGTGTGCCTCATATGTCCGATGAGACAGGGCCGCAGCGGGTTGCTCATACATGCGGTAACGTCTGTTCCAGTGGATTCACTTCTAGTGCTGATTATATTTTTGCTACTGAAGCTGCTTTGATAACGAGGAGCCCCGGGGGCTTTTTTTTTCGGTGCTCATTAACAGTATAATGTGCTCTCTGTGTTGGGCTGACCTCGTTGCGTTTGGTGTGTTAAGTCAGACGAACACTCTACTTTTTCAGTTATTATTTAAGAGCAACACCTGTCTTTGCGGACTAATTGTCATTAGTCTGTGTGTAAGGGGCATTGGGGGCACTGTTTCGACATTTTAGTCCAGCTTTTAGTCCCAAGATGATCACGTGTGCTTAAATCCATGTGACGTGATGTCTCATCTCTCAATCTGCTTGACGAATGCATGACCTCGTTTGCGTGAAATACCTTTTTCCCCAGGTTCTGCCGAATGACACCTTTTTAATTCGCATGTTGACTCCTCAATCACCACTTTACCAGCGAGGATGACACCAGTCATCGCCACCCAGCCGCCACTCCTGGCCAGAGGAACCGTTTGGCTTGGCGGTGCTCACTGCACCATTCTGGTTAAATCTTTTCCCTTCTAAAATGTAAAGGCCATCTATATAAATGCAGCGATTGGTCTTCTGCGTTAGCTCCTCCAGCGCCCCTCAAAGGTCATCTGCGATCTCTGGTGCTGTGCTGCGATCTCCCTCGGGTTCACATCTCCGGCGTGTTAAGCACACGACGGCCAAGCCGGCGCCCGGCTCCTCGTAACCTCGCAGCTCACCATCTGATCGATGGCTGTTGGTCTTAAGAAGCTGCCAGCTGGGCCCCAGCGAGGCAGCAGAGTGCAATTGAGCTCCTTTAAGACGCTTCCTCCAGGTTCCTCCGTGGGCACTTTAGATAATGAGACTCGTGGATGATAGTGTCACAATTGATCCATCGTCAAGGAGCCCGCCCCCCACCCCCCCTCTCAGCAGCGAGGGACCTGTGTGTAATGTATGGGTGGTGGTGGGGGAGTGGGAAGGGGGGTGGAGATTTATTTAAGATTTATAATCCAATACTAAGATGGTTACAGAGCGGTCAGTTTGTATATGCAGTGTTTAATATCTCCGTGTAGAGAAGGCCTTTCTATGACCCAACTGGTGTGTGCAGGTGGCAGCCGTTATCTAGAAGATCCATTTTCTAATCACTGACTGCGTTATTACACAGTTATTTCTCCATGATTCTGAATGCGACAATAATCTAAATTTCAATTTCAACGTTTAACTACAAGTAGAATTGTTCGATCAAGACATTTGGACGAGCCAAAAAATAAATAAGTGGAGAACAACATGGTGTAGGCTACTCCGGGAGCAGCATGCAGTTTGAAAAGGAGGAAATTGAATCATTTAGCTGTAAGAGTTAAAAAAAGGGGGGGGGGGGTACTCACATTAGTGGAATATTCACTTCTATGAGCCATGCAAACAGTTCAGTGGGGCTATTGAGGCGTAAATCCGAACCTGAATCCCTGTTTCCCTCGCCTCTGTGAGGCCACATCTGTTTCCTGTTTTGACGAACCTCGACCACAAACTTGGGATGCGCTCCCAGGATCCTCTCCTCCCGTCATGTGACCAGCCCGCTGACTCAGCCCGTCACGGGACGCATCGCTATAGCAGAAACAAGTTGGTCCTGTAATAGCAAGAAGTAATCTTGCATCACTTCAGAAAAAAAATAAAAACATGACATCCCATTTTCTATATAGTCCCACTGGTAGAGATTACGTAACAACAAGGCTGTTCCCTGGTGAAATGAATTATGTTTGAGCACTAAAAACATCATTCAGTTTCTTCTCGCCTGCCAATCTACTGAGAGGCTCAATCCTGATCTGAACTGTGTGCACTTTTTACTGACCAGTTTAGAGATTAAAGCTGCAGACACCAGAGAGGTTTTACAGGCTTGTTTTGATTCGGACAGATTACACCGTTTTGTCTTTTTCATTCGGAGCTCAGTTCTTTTCTCCTGGGTAAATTAAGAAGGTTTTTCTGGTAAGTTGCTGTTGTTTGATCCAACACACACAGATTAAAAAAAATGAAAATCTGCAGTGAATTTGTCATTAACGTTTTCTGAAAAATGTATTTGACATATTCAGTAAACAAATGAGTGCAAGTGAGATTGAAAAAAGCCTGATGTAAAAAATCTGTTATTTAAGGCAGTAATAAATAAGTACTAAAAGTTTTTCACAAATGAATAATTTTTGCACTTTTTCCTATTATTGATATTTTTTTGTTCTTGAATTTGATGAATCAATACTGTCCACTCCTGGAGAAAATGAACCCAACCAGTTGCTTTGTATCGATTTTCCAACATGATAATGGCCATGCTGCCAATGAAGTCCAAGTTAAAGGCAAGGCTGTGTTTGTGAATGTGTTTTTTACTTTTCACATAAATATACTGAGCAATGAGACAATAACACCGATACCTCTCTCGTATCTGTCTGGTGATTAAAGACACATTCCACACATATTTTCTATTACAACTAAGTGTTAGTGCTATTGAGTTATCAGGAAGTCACTTGATGCGTTGTTTCAGACATTGTCTCCGTGCTTCTATTCCACTATTAACACAATTTGGGAGCTTTAGATTTCCCGATTTTTGTACAATTTCAACTTTCCAGTCCTCATGCTAAGCTAGGCTAATTGACCATTTAACATGCATAAGATAACATTTTCAACAGATACTGATCAATTAACTTCTTCCAAGGAGGCAAAGAAAGATCTTTCACAAAATGCAGATTATTAAACAGAAAATGAGGTAAATTACTCATATTTTGTTTGAAAAACGTGTCATTCGTGATGGAAAATAATGTAATTTAAGCCAATATATGTTTGCTGTACTGCATCTGGTTTGTGAAGAGGGCGTTGACTCCTTGGAGAAATTAGGTCGCCCCCCCCCCCAGGAGGCCCAGCAGGTCCAGAGCAGGTGAAGGTTGTTGGATGGAAGCGGCTTGGATTAACTAAAAGAACAACAGCTTAAACAACCTCTTTGACCTCTCCCCACTTTCACTACGCCGTCAATCCATTTCAGATTATTCCTGCACACAGTTGTTTGTCCTGCGTCGGTTCGAGAGAGAAAGCTTTTTAGATTCTTGCATTCATCCAAGCAGATTGGATCAACCTTGACCCTTTTGATTCCAAACGTAGATTGTGTACTGAAAAGATCCTTTAATATCTATTCAGATAATAAAATACATTTAAAAAAAAAAGTAATGCTGTTATTGAACCCAATGATTTAGGAGAGATTCATTTCCAAAGACTGCGACCTGATTTTCGTCTGCGTTGCCACCGGCTGAATCCCGCTGCCTCGCTGCTCAGCACAGATTAAAGTATTTGCCTAATGGGGGTTAAAAGGGTTAAGAGAAGTTTTCGAGAATGTAAAGTCAGGGTGAACTAACCAGACAGTGTTCAGCAGGTTCATTAGAGGCAGCGGGATGAGCCACAAAGTCCCGGCGGGACAAAACATCAGAACAAAGCCAACGAAGAGCCGCGCGGCGAGCAAAACTCATCTCTGAATCACAGACGTGTCCTCTGAGCTTTGGCTGGTGAAGGTTGTTCAGATCAACTGTTGGCAAAGTTACTTCGGTTTCCAATCGCGTAGACCTTCAGTTATTGATCTGGTCTCAATTCGAGTCTTTCTGGGTTTTACAGGCCGACCGGCACCTTGAGATGCAAAATTTACAAGCCACAAAAAGCTTAGTGATCTTTAGGATGCTGGTCGGTGGAAGGCAGGATCGCATTTCAGGATATGAGTCCCGCCTCTATAGGCCCACCTGCGTGCAACCGAAGCCTGCTGGAACGTGATTGGTCGACGCTACTCGGACAGTAAAGACAGTCTCCTTTTACAGCTAGCATGAAAATAGGAGCAGGGACACAACGGACAGCATGTGAAGGGTGTGCACATTGATTAGAATAGTCCTCTGTCGCCTTCACGCCTCCGGCGGTCAGTTCTGTTCCGAGCTGTGCGATATGTTTACCTTGATGCACGCCATTAATCAGAGTCTCCTTCCTTTCTGGATGCGCCTGGTGCCAAAATGAAAAACGGTCACAAGCGATTCCTCGCCTTCAAGAGGTTTTGTTGTTGTTCACAACTAAACGCTTCACGAGTTGCCATTGAAAACTCTTTGAGTCAATAAATCAGGTATATTAATCAATAAAAAGGTGTTTTGTGATAAGTAATAGTTCCTCTTTGTTACATTTTTTGTTGTGTTTGTGTGTTTTGCGCTGGATTCTTGCACCATCAGCACAATCTGGACATTCACTTTTGGTATCAGTTCATCATCAACGAACCACCAGTGACTGAACAAAGTCATTCATGAATACTGTGATCTAAATATAATCTCTTTAGTTGGACACATGTGCTGCCCTGACTGAGTGGGTAAGTATTTATCCTAATCACAGAGAGAACCCCCCCCCCCCCCCCCCCACCCTCCATATCATGCACTCAAAGCCCTATTCAAAAACACAAGCTGACGGTTTCTCCGACGGTGGGTCCGCCACGTGCTGCTTCGTCAGGGATTAGCCGTGGACAGGAGAAGCGCCCCCCACTGCTGCCATACGCCTAATTCATATTTTCCAGACGAGGGTCAAGCACAGACTCTCTGAAGGAACTCGACGCTTTTGTGACACTCTCTTTATGTCCTGCCTGACGGCTCTTAACCCCGTAGAGTGTTTGCGCTGTGAATGTTAGCTGGTCCCTCAACAGCTGAGACCTCAGCGTGGATTAAAAAAGGTCTATCTGTGCTTGTCCGTCTTGGTCTGTGGAATAGCGTCAGTGCGACCTTTTGAAAGCAGTTTGATAGTCCATCACAGCTTCCATTCATGAGGACGGAGATTTACAACGGTGGGCTTACCGAGGTTTAATTATCAGGAGCTTCAAGGCTTTGGAGAAGAGCCATGTTGGAATAGAAAAACAACAAGAGGGGGATTAAAAAAAGAATTCTGCCAACCTTATATGACGCTAACTCTTCGGGGACTCAGTGTCCCCGCTGACATCGTGTTGCAGGTTTTGAATGCCGATCGGTTAAGAAGAAATTATTAAGAATTGTTAGGAAACAATTAGTGCTTTTAATCAGTTTATCCTTCCAGAATTAGCCCAGTTTGTTTCAAATGGGCCTCCATTGTGCTCTTGATTTGAGGCAAGGGGCAGTCTGCTGCTGTCTGTACTGAAGTGGGATACAGGACGGACCAGATCTGCTAGAAAAGGAATAATCCAGCCATAATATTGGTGGCTGTGGGACCAGGCCCAGCCTGTGAACGACAGCAGGACACCCAGATCCTCGAGAAGCCCCATTTTCAAATTAAAAGTACAGCCTGTGTTAGGGCGGGGCTACACGCTGATTGACAGGCCGCTTCCTTGTTGCCATCCAGTCTAGGAGTGTCACAATTTTATTAATTTTTCAATGTTGGTTGTACCTCGCTGCACCCTCTCGTGTCACCCGATGTCACCTGGTTGCAATGAAACAAAAAGATGGCAACAGCCAGAATGCTAAATTCGAGGTGTCAGATGAATTAATGGGTATTTTTTTCAGTGACAAAGTGCAGTTTTGGAAGCCGAGGGGAAGGAGAGACAGGCTGACTGATCTTTTATATTCTGGCAGTCAGACCAGGTGAGCTGAATCACCCCCGATGATCCGACTCCGCCCACCAGGCTCTTTGGAGAAGATCGGCGTGAAGAAGGAATGCGGTGATCTGCACGCCTTTAGATGGTGTTGTCTGCCGGCTGAAGTTCCAGCGCCGGTTTATCTCTAAGAATCAAACCAAGCAGACAAGACTTTACCAGCATTGTGTTTTTCCCCAAACAAATACACACAAACACTCGGATTCTCCTCTGTTGATGTCGCTTATATAGCCAGGAGCGCACATGCTGTTGAGAATCTGGTCACGTTTCTGCCTAATCAAGCAGAAACTGCTGTCTACAAATTACACAGATTCAAAGGATTGGGGATCCTAGCAAATTAGGTTCATGCGTTTTTACAGCTTATATTCGACTGCGGTGTGAACATAGATCTAATGAAATAAAAAGCTCTCTAACAAACGACATATCTTGTCTTTGCAGGGGGGCGCCTTTGGGGCTAAAGGTCAGGCCTTCATGAGTTATCTTTCCTAATTGGCTCCCGTCCCGATGGGGCAGATCTAATCAAACACCTCCGGAATTTGACCGAATTTGCTAGCGCCCCCAAACCCTGACTCCAGCGTATCTCAAAATGCTTCCCGAATCATTCATTTGTGGGACGCTGGCTTTTGCAATTTTTTTGGTCCCTCGCACCAGTCGGAGGCTCCGTCCGCTCGTCCATCAGGAGCAGCTTCCCTCCTTGCAGACGCTTCGCGTTCTGCTTCAGGGAGGAGAGGAAGCGCCGGGCCTGCGCCGCTCTAATCAGAGAACCACAGGCGTTGGAAGAATTTAATTAAAATTTAAAGTGGGGTTGAGCCCCAACCCAGCGTCGCCATACCGGGAGCACAAAATGCTCTGCGACTCTAAAGAAGAAAATCTGCTTGCGGTCTGAGACTAAACGATCCCGGGGATGAGAAGAAAATCCCTGACTCCATCTTCTTCTCCCCAGGGACCGGGCGGATGCTCTATCAGAGTCGACGACAATGCAAGAATCTGTGGTCAAAGGATTATTATTCACAGTTGGATTGCATCCTGGTGTTTGTTCTAAAAAAAAAAAAAACAATAGGACTCAGTCCAACGCTGCTGTGGCAAAAAAAACGTACCAAACCAATAACAGCACGTTTCACCTGCTTCGGGAAGCAACAAATAATCAAACACTTTGGACGTTTTAATATCTGGATTCTGGATGGCATTTCAAGTTCAGCTGAATGTCATTGTTTGGAATGAAAGACGTGAATGACTTTTGGTTTTTAAATGGGAAAACCAACACCTGGATCCATCTGTCCCCTCTCTCTCTGACATGACTGTTTGTACACTAGTGTCTATCTGCGTGTGTGTGTGTGTGTGTGTGTGTGTGAGGGGAGGAAAGGGTATTCCTCGCCTCTGGAGTCGGAGCCTTCTCGTCTTCATTGTGCGGCAGATGTTGAATGCAGAGACTTGTCTTCCCCTTCCATTTCTGCCCCTCTTTCCCCTTTCCCAAGCTGTGATGGTAATGTCCTGTCCTCTGTGCACGTCTCTGGCCTGTTTTAACTTTGTTGTCAAAAAGAGAGTGGGAAAGCAGCATGGCTTCATACTGAAGCACCGCTTCATTAACCTTGACATAGTGACCCTGATAAAAGAAAACCTCTCACACATCTGACCTGCTGTGTATTTTAATGAAAACCATAAAGGTTTTTTTTTACGACTGGTGTTTCATTTTATCATTTTTTTGGGTTGTCATTTGTTTTAATCTATTAGTGTAATTTGTTTTTGTAGCCGTTAACACCTTGAAGATGTTTGAGAGGTTCTCTGTAAGAGGAATGTTACATCTTTCTCGGGTTTATTATACAAAAGGTAAACTCAAGCTGTAAAGTTTACACGTTTACAGACAAACGGCTGCTTTAGTGGTCAGAAATGTGTTGTATCATTTGGAAAAGGGAAATAAATCATGCAAAGTATTGAATGTTCATAGTTCCATATTCATAATTCTATTGGGAATAGCCCATTATTTTCCATACTTTCATGCACTTCATTCATACAATTAGTATAATATTAAAAATATATTAAAAGTAAAATGATTCGGGCTTGTTACAACTTTAATAGAGTCCTCACGTCACACTGTGGTTCCACGTGGTCTCAAGGCGTTTCGTCACCGACACGTTGGCGCAAATCCAGACTTAAATCCGCGATGTTTGCGCTCCAGCGGGCGGAGGGATGGAGATGCAGAGGGCGCAACAACCAGAAGCTTCTCCCGAGCATCACCGCACATAACCCGCCACACACTCACACTCACACACGCACACACACACACACACACACACACGCACACACACGCACGCACGCGCGGACAGGAGTCGACCTGAATTATTTTACTAGCGCAATTATCCGAAAGACTCCCCGGAGGTTGTTTCCGCAGCCTGGAAAGGAGGGGGGGGGGGGGGGGGGGGGAAACCGGAACATTGAGGAAGAAGGAGGGCGAAAGTGAATATCGCGACTGCTGTGCGACAGATGTTGGTAAAGTCTAGTGGGATGTAGGCAGAGGAAGAGGAAGAGGAAGAGGAAGAGGGGGAAGTGTCCCGCACAGAGATGAACGCGTCTTTCAGTTGGAGACGGACGATGGGCATCAAAGAGGCGACGTGTCCTTCACCGAAGAGCTTCATCTGGTGAGTTCCTCGTGATGTTTCCTCTCCACAGAAACCCTTATCACACTTTTTACGTTTGCATCAGTTGAACTTGTTGTTGACCGCGAAATCAACAACAATATTCCTGAGTCATTTTATCCCCTGTTATTTATTATCCTTTTGCGGTTTGGCTCCTTCATTCATCAGTACAATAATCCTCAAACGTGATCACTTCATGATGCCAGTTTATTTTATGATCGTTTTTGTGCAATTAGATCAGACTCAATTATTTATTTAGATTTTTATTGATTTTCCATTACTTAAAAAATGGTGTGGAAAAAAAGCCCTCATAGGTTTCTGGTGAAAGTGATGAATGATTTTGTCTTTAAAACATTTACTTTTTTTACAAATGTTATACTGCTGGTAATCAGCCATTTGTTGTTGTCACCTTGAGAGTCTGTCCTGGAGGAATGAACTTTACAAGTGTGTAGTTACGGATGAAGAGGACACGGGGTCACTGCGGGTCTGATCCCATCGCAGGGCGGTCTCTCATTAGGTTTCTATTTTGATTGGTGTGATGGGTTTTTTTCTTCATCTGGATATGTCGACAACCTATTTGGATATTCAGAGGACTTGTTTGTGTCTCACAGTTGAGAAAGCCGGACATAAAAATGCCAAAAACACTGCTGTAATTTGGGTTGGTTTTGTTACGGGCTTAAAAACTGACCTATATATGAATATTATTTTAATCTCTGTGCTTCTATTACATCTTTAAAGACTAACCTCTGTATAAAAAAAAACTAGATCCATTACTACTTTTACTGTCTAGCTTTGTTGATTACATAAATGCATCTTTTTGTTGTTGTTGTGTTTTTTTGTCTTTGCACTCTGGCCGTCCTTGGGAGCAGTAATCCTCAGGATACTTTGTTCCATAAACCCTAAAAAGGGCCTCAGCAGACTACAGATTACAGCCCTCAGTTTACCGGCAGCCTCTTTCCCTCCCTGCGGGACGGTGAGAGACAGCTGGTCTAGATCAGGACGCGTCCCGCTCAACCCGGCTGTGATCAAACCTCTGTATAATTTCCAAACACGGCTCCTCCAGTTTGATTTGATCACCACCAAACCTGCGGTCTGACATAACCCCGGATCAGCATTTCCAGTAAGAGCGAAGAGGTGAACTCAGCACCAAACACTTTGTCCTCGCCCCTCTCCGGTCACAACGAGGACACACACACACACACACACACACACACACACACCGCATCGGTCACACTGTGGCTCTGGAGGAGCAGATCGCCAAGGATTTGACGCTTGGGATTCCGCCAAATGGGCAATTTAATCAGAGGGCGTTTCATGCTCAGGAAGTATGACCGTCTCCCTGTTCAGGGCTTGATTTGTGTGGTCATTTTCAGCAGAGGCTCTAGACCTAAATTGATATTAGCTTGGGGCAAATGCGTATATGACGAGTCTTAAACTTGAGTCTTTGCTTTGCCTTCGTAGTCAGTGTCTCAGCTCTAAGTGATATTCTCTTGTGGACTTTTAGACGCCTTAAGATCAGATGTATTTTTTTGTAAGCTTTCTACCTTCACAGACAGGTTTTAACAATTGGCGATCGTCAATGCCAACGCCATCTTGGACCTCGGCGGTTGTCGTGTGGTTTTTCAGCCACCGATGAACATAATAAACCGTATTTGGATATTTTAGGATGGAGTCGAGACGTTGTATCAGTAAGTGGGTGGTCATCATCTCATTTATTCCTATACAATCAGACATCTTTTTGCAAACCAGTCGCCCCCCTGGTGGCCAGTTGAGAGAATGCACCTTTTTAGATACTTTCGCGGTTGCTTCAGGCGCTATTGTGTCCGATAACCTTTTTACTACGAGAGAACTGAAGCAGATTTTCCATCTATGGTCTTTTCAAAGCCACAAGACTCCATTCAAATAAATTGCATTTCAACCATACAGGGCAGTTGATCTCATGCTACCTCAATTAGTTATTTTGTTTGTGTAATTGTGTTACTTTTAAACTTCGGATTCACACAAAATGTACGTTTATGTAATGTAATTGGAAAACTGATGGATGAGTCCTAAAAATCTTTCTAACACTGAGTTCAGAAGAAATGTGGGGATTTCACAAGGCTTTTTGGCCACTGTAACAAACTTTAGCTTTAAGTGAGGAAAAATGATTTTAAAAGCTGTGGTCCACTTCCTATTTATTTCCTGGTTGAGTCCAGAATACCCAAAATATTGTATTACTGTCATGCAGCTCCAGATCATTATTTCAGTGACACAAATTTTGTAATTTATTTATTTTAACTAAAGCTTTTCGTTGCATCGTTCAACTGCAAATATGTGGATGAAAGTGTTCGGATTACTTGTTAAGTATTTGAGAGAATTAAAAAAGGCAAGTCTTCAAATAGCCATTAAGGTCTTCTCAAACTCGTTGTCCAGTTTTAAGAAATTAAAAAATTGTGTGACGAAGTAAGTCACTGCAGCTTTGACTTCTATCCAAAAGGCAGCACTTTAATACTGGGCTAAGCCAAATGTGCTGGCGAGCCGTCAGGGAGAAGATTTATCTGAACCTGGAACAATGAATCTGCATATCTACTCATCGATTTGTCAGTCTTAACGGTAATAAGATTAAGACACAGTTGTGTTTAGTACGTCTCAGAATATGTCTTCACTTTCATTAAACTTCATTCTTCAGTCGAGTTGGGTGTCTTTTTCATCAAGGCCTTTTGAACCCACCAAAGGGCACAAGTGCGTACTATTCAGGCCACCAAACAAGTGCATACTATTCAGGCCACACAGTCATTTGAAGGCTTTTTGAAGGATGAATAGAAGGTTGAGATGTTCACTGCCTCTGGAGAGATGTGGTCAGGGCATGAATAATGAGCTGAATGGCTCTGGCCCCGGGCACATCCGTGCATTAAAAAAATATATAGTATTTTTAGACTTGAGGGTTTCTTTTATCTCCATGTTTTTTTTTGTTCATGTTGTTTTTTCTTTACCAAGACGCGTGACTCCTTTATGTTGGATCGTCCTCCCGTAACATAGCATGGGCTCTGTCTTCCTGTATGACTTTCACGGGGCTCCTTTGGTACCATTGCGTCATTTGTTGAGTTGTTGGTGCTCAAGGTTATTTATACCACTAAATGCATCAGAAAAACATCTAAAAACAAAATACAAAAAGGTTCAGTATTTTAAAACTGCATCTTAAACCTCCATGTTCCACAACTTTCCAATTTTTCAGAATCCAACTAACAAGAATATTGCGAAACCATCAATTCCAATAATAATAATAAAGGTGCGATTAAGCTCTCTTTTGTCACACACCTAATTGTGTCACTGTTGGCGTGAAGAACAAAGTGCATCACCATGTTTTTAAGGACAGACCGTGTAAAAGTGCAACCGTATCGTCATTTGTGGGACATTTTACATAAACAATACAAAGTCATGCAAAGGACACATTTTTGTAGCGGGATCATGGTCAAGGTCGCAGGGGCTGCAGCCTATTTAGCATGCGATGGGCAGCAGGGAGTGACCTTGGAGAGGTGGCTAGTCCTTCACGAGGGACCAGCATAAAAGTAATATATACAACAACGTCATAGTGACGCAAAGAATCAGGTTAAAGGGTATTTATTATGAAACCGAAAGATCCTGCAGGCCGGTCCAGGTGCGTTAAATGTTCTATTTCCTTTCACATCTGGCTAATGAGGTTAAAGGAAAAAAAGCGTCCAAAACTTTAATCACCAGAAACAAATTGCAAACTGCTCATTCGCTCCAAAACTCGACAAAAGATCTATTGCAGCGCTGCACTGACCTATCAATCACTCGGTAGCCCGCCTTAAATGCAGTTCCTGCATTTGTATTTACTCCAAAATGATCATGATGATTCTCAACAAACAGCATGCTGTAACATAGAAGACTTAAACCAGGGGTGCACAGGGCTGACGGGCTTCTTTTCAATCGACCAAGTCATGGCGATCTGCCCATATCTCCAATTGCAAAAATGACAATACATGGATCTATACCTGTCCTCGCTATCCAGTCTTCCATTGTTTTCAAAGACACAACAGGAACGGGCACGTCACATGAGGCCTCCAAGCCCCTCCCCCACACGTACGGCTCTGTTTTATTTTTACTTTGTGCCACTTTGTCCGGCTCAGGATCCGTTGGAAACCCGGTGGGATTGTGGTCCGGCCCCGGTAGATTAAAACGCGGGGCGGTGAGTTTGCCAAAGAAAAAAAGCTCCACCTGCAGAGTCGAGAGAAGCGATTAAAGAGTTGATAGCTTTTCTATGAAATATGCCCCCCTCCCCCCCAAAAAAAATGATAAATTACAAGAGTTATCTCTTCCCATTTTGCTCTTAAGCTTTCCTCACCTCCTCTTTGGCTGCAGGACACAAACCTGTGAAAAGCACCTCATTTCTTTCTTTGACATAACCTTGAGGTCTTGGTGCTTGGAAGTGTACAAAATGATAGAAAATAAGGACATTTACTCGGATGTTGTACCCGAGAACAGTTTGACTCCCTCCTGTGATGCTATTTGACCCTCTTTTGTCTCCTTGCTATGTGTCCTTTTTTCTTTTCAAGAAACACAACCTGCTGCCCTACATTCTACGAGTACGCTGCATTTAACCCTGACGGGGTTTTGGTCAGCGTACGACCTGCTCCAGGCTAAGAGTCCTTGCCCCATCGGTCAGCTCCACTTGGTCAACGCGTGACCTCCCCCGCATCCCTCCGATGCGCGTCGATTGGATCGGACGCGTCGTCGCCGTCAGCCGAGACGACCTCATTGGTCCCAATTGGCACAGGCGCTGCGCCGAGACCAATTCCCTTCCCTCATTCATTTGTGCTATTATTAATATTGCAGACGGCGTGACGTTGCGCGGCGTCTTAACTCCCTCCTCGTCAGAATGAGGAATTACAGCAGAGTGCTTCACCGAGGCCGATGCGTGCGTCTCCGTCACGGTGACCCACTTCCTCCACACGTTACACGGGCGTAAATACTCAGACACACACCTATAGACCGTCAGTCCGTGCATTGCTCGCGCTGTAACTTTTTCACATGCAAAGAATCATTTTTTTTTCAGTTTACTTTTCTACTTCATGTTAACGGCCAAATATCATGAATAGGGGAAGCAAAACGGAGGAGAGTCATTGATCAATAACAAAAATGTTAATTAATTAATTATTAACTCAAATGCTGTACAGGCTAAATGAGTGTGAGGGACATTAAGGCTGCATGCAGCAAAAAGTTGAAGCAAGAAAAGAAAAGAACAAAACACACTTACTCTAATCTATACCACAAACAGAAGATGTACCTTTTCTGGTTCTTTATGATTATGGAAACTGTCGTGACCTCATGTCGGCTTGTTCCTTAAACCATACTTCAAAATAAGCTTTGTAAAAACAATCCAACCCCTCCGAAGTAATACACGTGTTTCAATGTGAGGCCGCAGAGGCTAACAATTAAAATAATCCTGTTTGTCACGGGCTCCAGCTCGTTGCCACACTGACACACAAACTTCTCGCTATCACTTCCGCCACATGCCGGTTTTAACGACGCCATCGGGCAGACCCACCCTTCCTCTGCGACATTAGTATTCACGCCCGCGCTTTGTTCCTCACAGCCTTTTAGAATTAGGAAACGGCTTCCCTGAGCTACCAAGACTTTGTAAAAGGCTCTGTAATTTGTGCACGTGATTTATGTGAAGATCACATTCCTCCCCAACAAACAGGATTATGTGGCTGTGACAGATGTTCAGTTTCCCCCCCGTGCAACATTGTGCTGGTCACCAAATGTATCTGATGATACAGCTAATGCGAAACAATTTAACTGAATGATCATGTTGGCCAAAGCTATCTTTTTGTATCACTGTATCAGTAATTACAACTATGTGGATATGGTGAAACAATACAGTAATATTACCTGGAACATTGTTGCATTGATCTGTTAGTTCGACACACTTTCCATTGGCAGTAGTTGACTCACACAAGAAACTTGATAACTGAAGAACTTCTGACAGTGTGTCCTACAACGTTTGATTACGTCCATTTACACGTCGCGTCAGTTAGCGAGCGATCAAAGTCATCGGCCCGCTTACAACGCCCTACACTCCAGGGGCACAACACCAGAACTTATTCCCAACAGACCTTGAGTCCCAATGAGTTGAGATGAGAGCGCAGATCGCTCTGCATCAGGTTCCTGTTGGCGTTAGCTTGTCTTTTCTCCATATTTAAATATTAAACTTGTTTCCTGTACTTTTGTATTTTTCACACAAGGCCCTTGGAGTGGGAAATGTTGTATATGTTCTTTACTTTGCATGTCAAAAATGTCATGCTCGTGTTTACTGAAAGACGAGTGGACTTTGTTTTCCCGCTACGCTGCCCGACAGCTGTTTTTAAAAATATTTACTGCTTGCATGCATGTGTTCTCAGGGGCCGTCACACTACAACAGGTGCCACCAGCCCGTAAACACACACACACACACACACACACACCATCACACACTTTTCAACAATTTGAACACACTAACACTCACACACAAAAGTGCAAAGACACAAGCTTAGGCTCTGTGATCCCCACACTGTTGTGCCGCTTTAATTGGGGATTTGAGCCTGGCTCTTGTCTTTCTCACCGTGACCAGCTAAAAATAACAATTTGACAAGTGTCAAAAATCCCAGCCGGGCTCAGACTGTTACATTCTCTGCCCGATGGGCTGCTTGGCACAGGGATCCACGCTCAGGGCTTCCAAACCCTGAGTGAGGATGTCACCAAAATCATGTTGTTTTGTGTCACTTTTTTCAAGTTTTGGCTGCAGGCCCCAAAGTAACAGGCAGAGATTGAGTGTTGAGGATTGGTAGATGAGATAGTCCTTAAAAGAGTGAAAGAGAGAGAGAGCTGATGGACCCTTAATGCATACAGGAAGAAGTCAACTGAGAATCAATGCCTCCTCTTTGCTGCATGGCCTAGATTCAGCAAGACGATGATTTGCATCCGCTGTTCATGGTCGCTAATCATTGATTATTATCAGTACCAAAAAATGTTCCGTCAGAGCTCAGTGCTAAATGGAGCATTTTCATCCAATCACCACACACGTGAAGAGGAACACGGTGCCCGCCATCAGTGATGTAATTTCCAATCAAATCGTAGTTTTTTCATTAGTCTTTTGGATGTGGAGCAAATCTGCAAAAGGGATTCTGGGATTCTGTTTGCATAAAGGCACTGGGAAGATTTGTTCTCTAAAAGTTGGTTTCATGAGAGTAGATTATTTTTTTTAACTTGAAAAAACCCAAATGGACCGACCTCACTCAGTAATTAGTATAAACAGTATAAACAAATAAAAAAAACCTAAATGAGAAGTGGACCACAAAATGTAGAAAAGTTGAAAGTTGAGTTTGATGACTGAGAGATAAGATCGGGGTTAGGATAAAAACAACAGTGGCAGTGCATAACAGAAAATACTGATTACCACAATAACAGAACACTCTCCATGCAGGATGGGAAATGTTATGTCCAAATTAAAAATGCATCTATTTCCTCACTTCTTTATTTGAAGGGTCGGCTCAGTTGTGGCCGCGACGTTTTGTGACTTTTCGCTTAATGATGGGTGCAGGAAAAGTCCTGATTGGCTGAAGGGTCTGAGCAGCTGACAGCCCACCACCGTCACACCTGCCTGTCTCTGTCTCTCACAAGTTGGCTCGGGGGGGAACTCAATTAGAGTCACATTTAGAAGACTGCCATCAAGTCTTATAGGCTAGAAGCCAATGTTTAGTGTCAACACTTTTGCATCCAGGCGAAGGGAGAGGTCGCGAAGGGAAGTGTCATGCAACAATACAACTGATACAAGTTAAAATTATTAAAATATTTGTTGACCCCGCCCCTCACCCCCCGCCCCCCCCCCCCAATCCAATATAAATTCAATAGAAAGCCAGTAACGGTGTGTGGTGAGTCAGCGCTCGGCTATTTATGGGTCTGAGGGGAGACCCGGAAGTCTCTGAGTCTCGGTTGTGGGTCAGTGCAGCCAGACAGTACCGGGATCAGACGAGCAGGGACCAGACGAAGACGGAACAGCTCGGGGACATTGAATCACTGCAGGGAGGGCTGTCTGATGCCCCAGGTTAGAGTCGGCCTGACGTTCGGATTGTCCCGGCTGTGTGATGATGTTGTATCTCTGCTGGTGGTGAAGAAATGCTGCTCCATTTGAGTGCAGCTTAGGTTTTGGGCTTTGAGATCTGATGCAGTTGTAGGACATTGTTGATGCTGTGTGAAGAAATGGGATTTCTTTAAAGCTTAGTTACCGTTTTTTCGCACTGCAGCAGCTCTCCATGGTGCTTTTTGTAGAGAGAAATATATCATTTGCATCACGTACTTTCCAGGCACCCATTTATTCAACTAGAAAGGGCAGGAATTATGAAACGTTTTACAGGGCAGAACCTTTTTAGACAAACCTGTTTTGACATTAAAACACAACATAATCATAGTCTTAATAACACACCCAATGACTCTTGGGATGGAGGAGGGGAATATGGCCGAATTCGATTAATATCAAGCTCAAACAGCAAAAGATCAGATGCAATAAGTTTGTCTTTTCTTCAGATCTACATTGGTAGACAAGGAACTCATCTCCTTGGGCCCGACTGTGGTGGGGGAAGATGATTTTAAACTGAAGGGGAACAGTGGTGGAATTTCCACCCATAGAACCCAACAAGTGTGAACTTTAAGTGAAAATTCAGCTATTGTTTCTCTCACTTTGTTCAGACTTGTTTCTCCCTCTCTGTGTTCGGTCCAGGCCACTCTGAAGGGCATGTTATTGACGGAACCAGATCTCTACAGAGGACTTAACTCAAGTCTGATTCCAACTTGACTACCGCTGGTTATGAAAATCTGCACTCCGAGTCTGAAACGGTAGGTGTTCAAGCAGTCAACATTTTAAAGAAAATAAATGAAATACAAAGAAACAATGCTTGAGATCCTAACACTGTTTTTCTATCTGCATGAATTGCCAAATTAGCAGAGCTAGTGTCTTTCCATGTGTGTCTCTTCTCAGGCTGGGGGTAAGATGTTTGTGGAGTCGCTCCTCCGATGGGGGGCCTGGATTATCCTGTTCCAGGTTGCATCGATTTTATCTGCAGGAAGCTGTCCTTCGCGCTGCGTGTGCCGTCCTGAGACTAAAGAGGTGATCTGCTCTGGCAAACATTTGAACTCGGTGCCGGAGGGCTTTTCCGGAGATGCCAGACGTTTGGATTTATCTCACAATAAGATTAAGACTGTTGGGCGCCGCCAGTTCTCTGGCCTCTTGCAACTTCAAGAGTTGGATCTCAGCGATAACATAATCTCCATGATTGAGGTGGAGGCTTTCCAGGCCCTACAGAATCTGAGGGCGCTTCGGATTAAGAATAACCGACTGAAGATCATCCCGGTCGGGGTGTTTTCTGGACTGTCGAATCTGCGTCTTCTGGATTTGAGCCAGAATGAGATCCTGGTCTTCCTGGACTACACCTTCAAAGAACTGGTCAATCTGCAAACGCTGGAAGTCGAGGAGAACGACCTGGTCTTCATATCCCAGCGCGCTTTCTTTGGTCTGCAGAATCTGCAGGAGCTCAACTTAGACCGCAGCAATCTGACCTCCGTTCCTACCGAGGCATTGTCCCAGCTCAAGAGTTTGGCCCGTTTTCGCATGCTACGCCTCACTATTTCTACACTCCCTAACAACGCTTTCCGGCGACTACACCGTCTGCACAGCCTCCTGATTGCAAACTGGCCATCTTTGGACACTGTGGCCAGCAACAGCCTGATCGGTCTTAATTTGACCACGCTTGTCATCAACAGCTGCAACCTAAGTACCGTTCCTTACTCAGCACTTCGTCACCTGGTGTACCTGCGCTACCTGGACCTGTCCTACAACCCCATCACTGTCATCCAGGGCAATCTGCTCGCGGACCTCATAAGACTACAGGAGTTACACCTAGCAGGGGGGGGCCTGCTGAGAATAGAGCCGGGTGCCTTTAGGGGACTGGCCTACCTTCGCATGCTTAATTTATCCTCCAATCAGCTCACTACTTTGGAGGAGGGCGCCTTCCACTCTGTGGGGAACCTTCAGGTGTTGCGGTTGGACGGGAATCCCCTAGCATGTGACTGCCGGCTTCTCTGGGTGGTCCGCCGCCGGTTGCGCTTGAACTTCGATGGACATCAGCCCACGTGTTTGTCTCCCGATGCGGTGAGTCGGCGAGAATTCAGAGATTTTTCCGAGAAGGAGCTACCCCGGTTGTTTACGTGCCGCCCGGCCCGTGTCATGGACCGCAGGCCGCAAGAGGCCAGAGTAGAGGAGGGCACTACGGTTCTCTTCTCCTGTAAGGCCGACGGGGATCCGTTCCCATCAATTACCTGGATCTCCTCTCTGAAGAATGTGGTTAGTCCAACAGGACGCATCCGAGTTTTGCCCAATGGTACCCTAGAAGTACGATTCGCCCAAGTGCAGGACAGTGGCACGTATCAGTGCCTGGCGGGCAATGCAGCCGGCAACGACAGCCTGACCGTCGGCCTGTACGTCAAGGGGCTCCCTCGTAACCGAACCATCCCCTTCTTCTCAGAGGAAGGCTGGCTGGAGCCTTCAAACTCCCAAGGGGCCAACTCCTCAGCTCAAATGTCTAAACCGTACCCGTTTGACGCAAAGACCCTGATAATCGCCACCACCATGGGCTTCCTGTCTTTCCTCAGCTCAGTGGCCATCTGCTTTGTCTTCATGTTCTTCTGGAGCCAGAGCAAAGGTCAGATCAAGCACACTGCGACTATTGACTTTGTCCCTCGGTCTTCGATGAGTGGTGCAGGGGAGGGAGCGGATGGCGGCAGGTTCACCATGAAACTTATTTAGCGGTAAAAAGGGGCCTGCGGGTTCTTCTCCACATGGAACCACATGGACACTCATGGACCAAGACCTTTCTTTCAAGGCCCCCTTTGAAGGTGAAGCAGAGCCATTTGTTAGCCCTCTTCTAATTTTAGAGTGTAAGTTATGTCTCAGCAACCACTTTGCTATCAAATGAATGTCTTGGAATAGAAGGATGTCAACAGATTGAAGGCCGAGGTCTTGTAGTTGTATCGCATTTGTTTCCAGCGTTTTATTTTAAATGAATGAACACTAATTTTGTATGTAGCAGGTAAGTTTGAAATAGTTTAAATTTTCGCCGATTTTTGGATTAACAAGTGAAGAACGTTTGCGTTTCTGCATTGTAGGTGCTTGTTTAAACATGCATATTGTACAAGTGTGCTTATATGTCTTCACTTGCCAACACGAGTCATGCAAACATTTGCCCTTTTGATCCTTGGGTTTCTATTTAAGCTCACAGCACACGGGGTTTATGATAAAGACTGCCAAGTGTATGCGGCTACGAAGCTTTGCAGCTCCGCAGAGTGCTTCAGGTTTGCTGCATGGACTGCTTGCTGAAACGAGTACCGCTTACTTTGAATAGATTGTGTAGCAGTGCAAAATGACTGATACAATACCGTAATGTACATAATGTCCCACTTCACGTTCTCAAAACAAATTTGTGGATCGCTACATTTTTCAAATTAGATCACTTTCTTTTAATATATTATTATCTCAAGTTGTAACGACAGATGACTCTCTTTGATTTTTCCTATTTACAAAAAACTGATATTTTTTTTACCCACAGAAATAATTGAGAAAATATGTGCCTCGGTGACATTCTTACCATCGACAGAGAGAATGCAAAGCTGAACATTGTCATTTTGTAAATATTAGGTCAAGGGCGTTTGTGTGCGCTCTGCTTATTCTATCACTTAATCTGGTTCTGGGGATTAGTGTCACTCAAATATTGCACTCTTGCATTAATGTAACTGTGTAGATGCAGTATACACAAAGCAACGCTTTAATATGCCGGTAAAAGACAGTATAAGTGATGCTCATATACAGCATTGACAGGTTTGTTTATTTACTGTCTTGTTCATAACATACATACCGATTTACATTTTACTGTATTAAATGCCTATATTTAAACCTAACTTGTGTGTGTGCAATGCCTTATATTGTTTCATATTCTGGAATGTTTTCCAGTAACTTTCAGGAACTGGATCCAATCGTTTCAAGACCAAACCAACCAGCTTAGATCTTCTTCTGAAATTACTCAATTGTTGGGAAATTGGCAAGAGAATGAGACCAAAGCACTTAATCTCTATGCTGTGAGTCCATTGTGGGGAGTTTATGTTTCAATTTGAGACAGAAAGGGGCCCTGTTGGCCTTTTGTAGGACGACAAAGCTACAGCTGGCAGCTAGACTCACAAATGTACACGTGTCCCTCCGTGAAGGGCGAAGGATTATGGCCGTGTGTGTTTTCTCTCAGAACCGACCCTGCAGGAAGACGGACGGATCTCTTCAGACATTTACTGTCTCCCCTGCTGCATATAGTCGTCACTGCTGACTCAGGGTGATCGGTGATAACCGAAGGGAACAGTTTAAAGACCCGATGTGCTCACAGTACAATTCATTGGACAGAAAATCTCTTCTTTCGTCTTGTGCACTTGACCAGAATAAGGATAATATAAAAAGAAAAAAATAACTAACAGTAAGGTGTGTGAGCAGAGATTTAAATCACCAGGATTACCATCTCAATCTGTTATATAGGTCTGTCTGGCGGGTGATGTCCTTCTGACCCGGCTCGGGCCGTGGTCACATTATCTTTTCTAATACAACTATTTGCTCCCATTGGACATAAAGCCAAAGCAGCAGATTAAACTGGTGTTCATAAACCACCCCCCCACCCGCATGACTGGCATAAACACCATGGCGATTCGCATCTGCTGTTACATTAGTATTGACGGCAGAGACCTAGTCTTTCCTTACCACACAAGATGCATTTAACATTTATGTTGCAGCCGTTCGGCTGACATTGTTAGGCAGAGTGACGGGGGAACGGGACTAAATGATTAAAAGGACCTAAATTAAGCAGCTTACGGCTGGCAGGGCAAAGCAGAGAGGCTGTAAAGCTGAAACGAGAATAACGTTAGTAAAAAGAAGTAAAACATATTTATTTTAGCTCTGGGTTTGACATTATTGCATCTAATAGATATCGCAAAGCTGGTATTTGTTTTAACAACTACAAAAAAACATATTCCCCATATTGTAATGCAGGCCTCATCATGGTGCCACATAGAAGGCCTGAATTGCACTGTTTTACCCTCAGCGCTGGATGCTATAACGACTGCATGAAGTCATCAAACCTTTAACCTCTGGAAAAGTGATCAGGTGATCAGATCCACTAGAGACAGCTGATGCAGGACGCTGTGAGAGAGGCAGGGCTGCTGCTGCTGCGATGATCAAGGAGGTGAAATCCTCCCCTTGCAGAGCTGTGACACCGATGGAAACTCACTCACTGTTGCTGCCCTCTATTGGTTAGAAATCACTGCACCGCCTCCATGCACAGTGACATCACTGATGAGAGATGGCTCGGATATACTTAAAAGTGCTCTGACTCCAGTTAACATAGCTGTTTATTTCATCAGGATTAAACAATATAACGGTATCATATCTGAACAGCCTAACCATCCGGGTGGCATGTCGAGGGAACACGAGCAGCAGCAGAGGAGGGAGGAGCAGCTCACGACCTTCTGTGAGACAGAACTTTGGCAAAATCCATTTGTTGAGATCAATGAGTTCAGTGAGGAGGATTTGGTTCATATATATATATATATATATATATACATGTTTGTATATATATGCGTGTGTGTGTGTATATATGTGTATATACAGTATGTATGTTTATGTGTATATGTGTATGTATTCTATGCTTCAATCATCCCTTCCAGTTGTTTCTGAATAGAAAGACACAGAAAGACAAATATAAAAATCTTGAGACAAAATAACACGGCTACTATAAGTTAAAAAACTCAAAGATTGTGTTTTGTTGTATTAAAAATAAAAATAAATAAAAATCACCTTGAGCTGCTTGTTGGATTTCTCCAGTAACTTAATCTCTTCATTGCGCTCCTTATTCTTCACTCGCCTACTTTCGTTGTTTCTCTTTTCAGTAGTTTCATTCAAAGCTCTGAGCTTGTTCACTTCATTTTTCAGCTCTTCATTCTCCTCCTCCAGATCAGATATCTTGGCATGTAAAAGGACAACGTTGTATGTCAGTTATGCAAAGAGCACTACCGCCATCCTGATGTTATGTGAAGAGGTGCTCTCTGCTTGATGCCTTAGTGAAAAACAGTTCATTACTATATTCCAATAGCTTGAGATGAGTAAGTAACTAAATTGAATCTCTTGTTGAACATCAACATTATTTTGAGTTCTCCTGCCTCTTATGTATAGGTATTTGTAAGACATCATAAATAGTAATAATAATGATTTCATTTATAGAGCACCTCCACAAGAGTTTACAAAGTGCATTGACAGACAATTCATAAGAAGCAATGCAATAATAACAATTTGCCAACAACGCACAATGACAATTAAATCAATTCATCTGACGAAAACTGGGAAAATGATGTTAAATAACTCAATTTTGTAAAGGAAATTTGGAGAATCAACATCTGAAAGTAAAGCAGCAAAGCTTCTAAATGTCCTCACCGTTTGTCTCCTGTCCTTCTTGTCCACCTCAGCCTGCAAGGCTTTCCTCATTCCAAAAGCGTAGCCGCTCTCAAACAGTTTCTGGTAGGCAGCAAACGTCTTTCGAACATCATCTCTGACCCTCAGGAGCAACAAACCCTTCTCAGTGCAGTTGATGGTAATCTGTCTGATCAGCTCATCTGAAAGAGAAATGAGGAGAATGGGACAATTCAGCAGATGTTGATGAATATAGGATTCATGGATCAGACAAAAAGCCTAATGAATTTATTAATCCAGTCACGATGTTTACAAAACAAACTGTAAATCGTCTCCTTATGCTCCGTGGTCTGTGTAGAAATCAGAGTATTGATCGGTCATCACAGCCTCCTCCTCACCGAAGCACTGGGAATAGAGCCCTCTGCGCTGAGGACAGAGTCCTACTTCCATGGCCAGCGACTGCTGCAGCTTCATCTCCAGCTGTTCCTTGAGGCAAATGACGTCTCTTGTGGTGCAAGGCGCAATGGTCACCTGCTGCACCCACAGCTTGTTTCCACTCATCAACTCCCTGCACAGAAGTTACTATAAGTAAGACTTTGGTCTGTACTGGTTGAGCGACATGTTAATGGAGCTCTGTACCTTGGTGGAAAGATGAAGTTGAGGATCTCCCGACTTCCCAGCCTCTGGGAATCAGCGGCTGCTGCTTTTGGCTGATGAAGGGGGGGGGGGGGGGGGGGGGAGAATTAACTCATATACCCTGAGCGTTTAATAACGGCAGCTACAGAGCTGCTTCAAGCTTCAATTTCAATGCAGGCAGTATGTGCGACACCATATAGCCCCTAACCACCCACGCACACACACATACACGCACACACACACACGCGCACGCACACACGCACACACACTCACCCTTTACAGACTTTAGTTCTTTAGTCATTTAAATCCAAGCAAACCTGCTTGTTTAGCTAATTACCATTAAGGTGATACACATTAACTATTCAAATTACATGTTTTTTTGTTTTGTCTTCTATGATAACTTAACACAGCTGGAACTTAACTTACGTTAACTATAACGTTATAACTTTGTTTACTTTGTAAACTCACCTTGTCTGATTTCTCGTCGGTTTTTTTGGCGACCAAAAGCGGATGGTCGTATTTCACGAGGGACTCGACTGGTGTATCCATTGTGTGTTCTTTATCAAAACAACGCAAATATAAACTATAGACGGACGTGTACGTTCACGCAAGCCACAGAAACGCCTGTGCTCGCCTGTTTGAGTTGTCATGGCAACAGCGTCCACGTGGCCAATGTGTGCGGGTGGAGTCTGTGTGTTTTTTTTTTGGTTTACTGGTTCGTTCTGGTGACTCTAGTTCAAATTATAGAGCGAATCATCAGCACAGCAAAACAAAGACAGCATTATCCTTCAATTTTAACGAGACGCGTTTGCGTGGGGAACCAAAGGTATAAAGGTTTGTCGCGTCCCGGTTGCTCGGGCTTCACATTTGACAGTGCGCACAATGCAACCTTCCCAATGCCAGACAATGCCAACTTGCTAAAAACAATAGTTAATTATTTTTTGGGGATGTCAGGGCTCTGAAGAAAGCTTAGCAGGAGACTTAGATGATGCCTACGTCATCAACGTGCGTAGTGTTTGATGTGTAAAACGTGCCAGTACAAGGTAATCTGAGCGGATCAGTTTCCCCACACTTGACAGCCGGTGTCTGAGCAAAGCACATTTCCCTTGTACGTACAGGCAGGTCTCATATCGACTTGACATAGGAGCAACAGCAATGTGTGATGCAAATGTAAGACGGACAACGACGGCGTTTTGAAAAGGCAATTATTGACGTGAGTGTTTTGAACAGGCATCAACACCACCACCTACTTTATCCTCCACTAAATGAAGTGTGATGCGCATCTCAACCACAACCTCGCGAACGTGTTGTGAATTGTATCAGCGAACCTTTTCGCTTAAAGTCTTTGGCAAGAAACCGTAAAAAACAACGAAAGAGAAATCGAAATGTTCATTTCCTGGCGGTTTTGAGACGGGTCCCGTCAGGCCACTCCTACGACACCTCTGCCTCGCGCACGCGAAAAAAACCCCCAAAACCAGTTAATTCAAAAACCAGTTGATCCCGCACACCGGTAAGCGATGGAGAAAAAAACACATGTGATGGACGGACATATCGATGGGCCTCCTTTTGCTGTCCACTCGCAATAACTATTTATTGACATCTCTTTGCCGTCAAGTAACCGTTTCGTTCCAACTAACGGTGTTAGCCTGCTAGCGGGCTATGCTAGCTAGCTGTGCAGAGGGTTCGTGTTTCGGTGTGAGGATATGGCGCTTTGCAAACTCGGGAACACTCGCCTACTCTGGGATTATTTTCTCATGTATCCCTGTTGAATAACACATTCTGTGGTTTAAAAAAAATAAAGCCCGGAGATTGGGGTTAATTCGCCACCACGTCTACCGGAGAAGCAACGCTCAGCTAACGCCGCTACTAGCTGCGTGGAACTGGAATGGAGCCAGGCGACTTGCGTGAGAGCCCCGCCGGCTCCGGGGAGTCGGATGCGGGGGATTGGAGGGAGGTTGTGCCCGGCCAGGACGAGGAGGTGAAAGCCGGCGACACTAACGGAACGACACTGGAGACGACGCCCGGGGACACCTGCGAGGAAAGCGGCAGTGAAAAGGGAGCTGGAGAGCAATTACACAGCCCCTATGAGGAGGAGCTGGACCCCAGAATACAGGTATAAGAACTCCTGTTATTGTTTTTTTTTTTGATCGAGTGGGATATACATATTAAACAGCCATGATGTAATCGGTGTTTACTTGGCCCTGTGTGGGTGGGATTTTTTTAAGCTTAACTGGGAGGTAATTGACGTTGTGTCCGACATATGCGACGTCATAATGTTTGCACATCCGGCAGTCGGATCGAAAGCAACGTTCGTTTAACCATCTTGTCTGTTCATTTCGCCGAAACCATAGTCACATACCTGTGACGTACATGCCATTCCAGCTGCAGTTCGTGCCTCCCATGCACTACCATTGCACTCAAAACGGCTCAAGCACGATGATACACGAGACATTTGAAGCTAATTTCAGCCACACTAGGTGTTGGAAGAATATCTCATTTCAATTTTCCAGTTGTCAATAAGGACCTAAATCTAACAACCCTCCTCCCCCTTCAGGAAGAGTTGGAACATCTCAATGAAGCAAGTGCCGAAATCAACAGACTGGAGCTTCAGTTGGATGTGAGTGAGAACATTCTGCCTAATTTAGCTGCACTTATTCGGTCTTCCTTCACATATTCCAAGAATATGGTGAACAGATTGCATCACTACGTTTTGATTTGGACAAAATAAAAAATGTTCTCGTAGAATGTTCAACACTCGAGTGAATTGTTTTGCTTTCTTGCAGCCACTTGCCTGTCATTCCATTATTGTTTGTTCTGATATGGTATTTTTCTTAATACATTTACCATCCAGGATGCCCGAACAGGCTACCGGAAGATCCTCACAGAGTCTGCCAGGAAGCTAAATGCTCAGAGCTCTCAGCTCGGTGGCTGTATCGAGAAAGCGAGACCTTACTATGAATCTCGCCGTCTTGCGAAAGAGGTACGCACAAATCACATGTATGTAAACGTGTATATATGTTTAAAATGTACTTGTTTGAAAGTGAAACTGCAGTATGTGCACCTGCTTTTTTGTTTCGTAACTCCTTTGAGATATTTACTGTACTATGTTGAGATGAAAATACAAAAATTAATATAGTTCCTAAACATGCAGTTGCTGACCTCTGTGTAAAGAAGGCAATCTGAATTGTCCTTTAGACTGAGCACTTAGTACCTTCCAGGTCCAGCCTAGAAAAACTGATCTGATATTTCAGAGCCCCTTTGAAGGCGGTCAGTGTCCCATTTGTTCACATGACTGCACGGAAAGACAGTTTATAGCTTTACAAATCCCCTACACACTGTTCTTCACTGAAGACTGATATCGTTGATGGAGAAATCTTCTCTATATTGCAGCAGTTTCCGTTTTCTCCCCCCTGAAAGTTAATCTGAGCAGCAAAGAGAGAGATCTGATCACAGCCAGTCATTCATTATTCATGCGAGACTCATTCGTGTGTGAGCTGTGATCTGTCATAGCTGAATGTAGCCCTCCATCAATTCCATTTATTTTGTATAGCTCAAAATCGCAAATTACAAATTTGCCTTAGAGGGCTTTACAGTCTGTACACGTGTAACATCCTCTGTCCCGAAACCTTCACATCGGCACAGGAAAAACTCTCCAAAATGAAAAGGAGTGAGTACAGAATGAACAATGTAAATGATGTACAATATATTGAGCCAGTACACCACATACTTGTTGTCCCAGGAGCACTATGTGCATGATTCTGTTCATGGAACTTGTAAACAGAGATACATTTCTAAAGGTTTTTCCTGCTCTCTATAGGCACAACAGGAGACCCAGAAGGCAGCACTCAGCTATGAGAGAGCGGTCTCTATGCACACAGCTGCCAGGGAGATGGTCTATGTGGCGGAGCAAGGTCTGATGGCTGATGGCAAGAACACTCTGGATCCCACCTGGCAGGAGATGCTGAACCATGCTACCTCCAAGGTAACAAAGAGGAGCAGGTCCACCAGGCCCGGGCTGAGTGGGCGATGTACTGTCGGTGCAGGGTGGTTTCATATTCTCAGTAGAGATGAAACACGTGTTGAAGCGAGGGGAAAACACTTCGTCTCGTAGTCATGGACACACGGCAGTAACCTCCTGCTCCCGCGTGTCTCCGGCAGGTGAACGAGGCCGAGGAGGAGCGACTGCGCAGCGAGAGGGAGCACATGCGGGTCACACACGCCTGCCAGGAGGCCGAGGCTCGGGTTCAGATGCTGCAAAAGTCCCTCAAAAGAGTCATTGTGAAATCCAAACCCTACTTCGAGCTCAAGGCCCAGTTCAACCACATCCTGGAGGTAATGCAGTCTCGGGGAGTTTGTGAAACCGTTAGCACTTACAAGACGCTCTTGTTCTCCCTGTTCTCTCCAGAACAAATAATTCAGTTTAATGATGTTGAAGATGTGCTTCTGAGTTTATCGCTGTCATTAGTGATGTTATGGATTAAGTAGACCGGGGGGTTATATTGTGAAAAGCCGTGTTTAAATAGCTGGTAACGGTTGATGTGCCCCCTGTGTGACTCCAGGAGAACAAAGCCATAGTGCTGCAGCTGGAGCAGCACGTAGCCAAAGTGAAGACCCGCTACTCCATCGCCTTGCGGAACTTGGAACAAATCAGTGAGCAGATTCACGCTCAGAGGGGGAGAGAGGAGACGGTGAGAGACCAGGCGGAGGGAGGGCGCACCACAGTCTGCGGCGGGCGCAGCCCCCCCGTTGGAGCCGAGTCTGATGTCAGAGTTCAGAAAGAAGGCGTGGCCTGCGGTGGCGCGTCGGTGACGGATCGGGTGGATGCGGCCATCGGCCTGGAGAAAAACCGGGAGACCGAGAGGGACCGGGCGGGGTCGGACTCCCTGTCGGTCTTCAGCCTGCAGACCATCGCCTCCGACTTGGAGAAATACGACTCCATCGAGCACCTCGGGGACCTCAGCGATGTGGGCAGCGTAACTGGGGATGAGGGGGAGAAGGAGAGAGGCGGCGTGATGGATAGAAGAGAAAAGCTGGCCGAAAGCAGTGCCAAAGAGCGCCAGCTGCAGTTCTACAAGCAGCATCATCGGAGCTTCAGTTTGTGAGGCTGTCGTAGACAAACACGCTATAAACACCGCAGAAGCAACAGTGAGTTGTCAAAAAAACAACCAATTAAGGCAAGCGTCTCGCAAACAAAGGGTACCGACCAAAGCATAAGACATTAAGCTAGCTGTGAAACTGCATGGATGCAGATGTGTGATGTATTTGACGTTGTAAATAAGCACAGGTCGGTCGACTGACAACACATTATTCTAGAGCTGACGCTGATCAATAGTTAATATTGCGGCCTGGTTACAACACTACTGGAATCTAAAGCGCTTTCCACACGGGAGAAAACGTGTACGGTGTATTGAGGGATTCTGGGTAGAATTTGTTCCTTGAGCATAGATCTCGAGCGCGGATCTAATGTGGTGAGACGAGTTAAAACAAAACCCTCCGGTCGAGTCCTGTCAGCGGTTCCTTCAAGGTACAGGGTGGTTTGGTTTGGGGGGGGGGGGGGGTTCGCAGGGTCTCTCAACAAACACATCCACACTCGTACCCGCCCTCGTCATGTTGGTGTCTGGGGGAAAAATGACAAAAACGGTTCTCTGTCAGTGCATGTTTGAATTCACATTTAGAGTATTTCAAGCAAAATGCTGCAAGTAGGTTTTGTCATTTTAAAGCACCAGAGAATACGTTTTTTGAAAATTCCCTGAAATGAGTTGAGTCTGAAGACAATAATGACTCGTTCCACTCCTACAGCATGCACTCCTTGATAGCTATGTGAACAGACACTTACGACATGTAGTCAGGGCTTTGTGCTGGAACCGAAACCGACAACATTAGAGCTGCAGCCGCGTTTTCTTTTTAAATGTCTTATGATGCAAAAACCTTTCCCAAATTTGTGCCATTTGGATATTGTTTACAATTGTATGGCTGAATTTTTTTCAGCATTAAATGCAGCTTCTCTTTTGTTTCCCTTTTTTGTAAAAGAAAATACAAAAATTGCCCTGGTTGTAATTTAAAGTGTGCCTTGACGGAACAAGTAACACATTTAGCATGAGCAGCACTTTCTTGTAATCTCATCCGTAGTTCTGTTTAGAACCATTTAAAAAAAAAAAAAAAAAAAAAAAAACGTGTCTGTGCCAGTCTATGATTTTTAGAACCTAATTATCAAAGTCGCCCAGGCGCCGTATCCGATTAGACTTGAAGACTTTTATTTTATTCTTGTGACATTGTATTTTGAATTTCTACGTGTGAGATGCAACACCACAAAGTCAAGAATTGACTTGTAAATGTATGTAATTATTACAAAGCTGGAAAATATTGACATGTACAGTTCCGTGTGTTATTTGATGTGAATGTTCGACTGGTTCGTTGTGCGGATGCTTTGAATGCCCTCAGTTTGTCATGTGTATTTAAATCCTTATCACAGTTCATCCGAAGAACCTCTCCTTCACTGCTGTCTTAACCATTCGCCGTACTAGTAGCATTTGTGATTTTAGTCAGAATGTCACGCTCCGATTAATGCATCCTCATATCTATAACCAATAAACCAAATCATACGTCTCCGGCTGGCCAGATTCTCGTATTTTACTATGTATTTGGTGTCTGGGTGGCTGTGTTGCCTCATTCACAGATGCAGGTGGGGGACTGAGGGAGAGGTTACGTCTTACCCAGCCTCCCTTCAATTATTCAGCAGATGTATAAATATGAAGCAGGATCTCAGAATAGATGGCTGGAGAGGAGCAGATGATGACGGTTAACTCACTACAGAGGCGACTGGTTTAAGTCGATGACCAGTGTCGTAGAAATGGCAGATTGTCGACTTAACTCCAAAGAGCTTGGGGGGTGGGAGAAATAAGGCTTAACAATGTAGTCAGTGTTACTAGCACAGCGCCATGTCCGCAGCTCCATCCGTGCCTAGTCCTCCCTCCGTGATGTTACTATGAACGGAGGGATGAATCCGCTTCAGCTTTTTATAAACCCAAAGCCCCCCTCCTGAGATTCAATGTGACATTTTACTGTTTGCGGGCCCGGACCGTGGCGCGTTTCATCTCGGGAGGAGAGGGACTGTTACGCACGGCGCGTCTCCATCATGACGTCGTGTGTTAGCTCAAGATTGTATGTGGGGGGGTGGGGGGTGGCTAGAAAAAGGAGGGGAGTGTGGTGAATCGGTGTTTCGTCGTTTACGGGGATGCGTTTGTATATAGTGCATGCATATTGTTTTTGTATGGATCTTTCTTACTGGCCGTGCGTAACTGCAATACGTGAAGAACCCGGAATGAGATTGTTTTTGTAACATTGTCCTTACGAGCGGAGCAGCTTGCACAGTTATAGCCATACTGACATAGCCATAAAAAAAAAAGAAGAAAATCTCTGTAGCGATGCATATTTTTACCAAATAATCTGCGATTGGGCTTTTCCCTCACGGATCCACCCCGGACGACGCACTGCTGTCTCGACCGAGCGCATCGAAACTAATAGTAAGTGCACATGCTACAGCTTTGCGGCTAGATAGATGCTACTACCGCCGATGTGAGACTACGTTTATTCTAAGGACGGCACGTTTGCCTCGCAGACCATCGAGACGGATCTCACATTTGGGTTCTTTCGTTTCTACGCAAACCCCCCCCCCCCCAGGTAATTCACATATCGACGCTTCACGGGCCGGATTTGTTTTGGATTCCTCCTCGGGAGAACCCCGTCCTCCGTTTGCGTGTTTGGTGCTTTAAAAACAGAGGCTCAGCGGGGATGACATTTTGCACCTTTTTTTCCCCCTCTTTTTTTTCTTCTTCTTCTCCCTTCAAACAAACGCACGGCGGGTTTAAAGACACGATCATTTATTCAGGACGCGGCTTCCTTGAGATCCACTCCCGCGAGCACCGTGCGGGGCTCGCGGGTATCCGGTCGGCCTTCCTCTGCAGGCCGTCGCGGATTCCCTCGTCAACGGCCGACAAGTAACTACCGGCGGCATACGGTTGGTGGCACCCTCCCTGTGACCCTCACGTCTCCGTAGTTCATGCTCAGCCACGCAAAACACACACGAACGAGCGCGCGCGCGCGGACGGACGGACACGCGCACGTGCGCTGCGCGCGGTTCTAAAGAACCGCTTCTCTACACGAAGCGGTCTCTGGTGCTGAACTGGACCGAATGTTCCGATGCAGCTTCCGGCATTTGGAGCACACCGGGAAGCAGAGGCGGCGCCAGTGCTTCATCACAGGTGGATGTGTCGGATGATGGGGATGATGGGGATGTGATAGCCCCCCCCCCCCCGTGTTGTGGAGTTGTGAAGGCGCTGTCCGTGGTGCTGAAGGTCTTAATTGCATTATAGGCTTGAGTCTGGTCTGCTCAGTGCCCCTCCAGCCGCGAGTCAGCTGCTTCAAGCTGAATGGGCGGCTTCCTCCGCGCTACACTCACCCGGGTAGTTTGCTTTTATCCGGCTCAGCGTGGGATCCCTGATATTAATGACTCCATGCTGGGTTGTCCCCTTCCCAACTCCCCCCCCCTCCCCCTTTTCTCTTTACTGCCTCCCTATCCCTCACAGGATAAACACTGTAATCTGCTACACTCACACACATCATACACACTCTGGTGGTGTCTACCTCCTGCTTGCGTCTTGTCAGTAAACTCTAAAAATACACCGGGATAATGCTAATGAAGTATCCAGCAGAGTTGGTCGGTCTTCCACCAGCAGGCCTCGCTGCCATCTGTCTCCCCTCGCTGTGCTGTGCTTTGCTTTGTTATGCGCCCCCCTACCCACACAGCCACTTCACCGCACACGCAGACCCGCTTCGCCACGCGCAAACACACGCCCCCTCCGACCACTTGCTGCCTCGTTCGGTGCGAGAGTCTATGGATAAGTCTGTATGTTTTTGCATGTGCGACACCCTGATGAAGCAGCATTTATTGTTCAAAGCTGCAAATGAGCAGCTATAGTGTGTGAGTGCTAGTGATGCAGTTGTGCGTGCGTGTGTGTGTGCTTGTGCTCCCCTGCCGGCGCTGGAGGCGCTGAGGCTCGCAGGGCTCGAGGCTCTTTTTGACTTTCGGCTGGGTTTGCAGATCACACTCATTGTGTCCTCGTGGAATCACGTCAGGCGGCAAGTGTGGCGACCAAGTGGCCTGTAGTTTAACCATCTTTGCAAAGCAAACAGAGCCCTTTAACGCATTCAATGGAGTTGAATCAATGTAACAGTCCATATACACCTGGAGGGTACTTCCTATTTGATGTAAAGTCAGAGGAACTTACGGGTTACGTGTCTTGGAGAGCACCAGTGCTGTGTGAAGACTGGTAGTTAATCGAGTGATGTCAGCAGTCTGTGCGGCTAATGAGGCCAATGTTTTGACTAGGACGAGGAAGGTATTGAGGTTTTACTGCATTAGACCCCCTTTTTTACCTCCCTATTTTCAGTCTGTGGGCATGTGGGGGGCGTCGTCCTGGTGTGGTGGGTTGTTGTGTCTTTAAATTCGGTTAACACACATACAGTAGAAGCCTTTTTACACAATCTGCACGCGGCTCCAAATACTTTTCTACCCTGAGCTGAAGGAAAACTACCGAGTCCGCCTTGGCGTGAAGTGTTTCTGTGTGCAGCCCGCTGGTCGTCACAACCTGAGATGACGCTCGCGGGGCTTTTTGAAAGGGAGCCAGGCTGGCCATCAACGACTCATCGGCACCGCAAATACTAACAAGAGGCATGGAGGGAGAGAAGTGGCCTCCTCTTGCAGCATCTTGCATCTCGCCCTCTCCGCGCGCAGGGAGGCAGGTCGGAGAAAAAAAAGGAGTTGATGCATCCCTTTTTTTCCGAAGGACAGTCAGCAGTGGACCGGCTAAAAGTGTTGCTTTAATATGAGAGTGTTTTCTCAGTATCCCTTTCATCTTCATGCCCCCTTTTTTTTGCGCATTTCACGCCTCTCTCTTCCTTCTCTTTCAGATCCAGAGATGGCTCGAATAGTGTTCCTGATTGTTCTGTATGGTCTTCCAACTCTCGTTGTGCCCATACATAATTCATCTACTGGAGGTAATTTGTTTGTGTTTGTGAGTTTATCACATGACCCGATAGACAGAAGTAACTCGCTGTAATTGGTGCAGGGAGGAAGGCATCAGTTAAATGGACAGTGTGTCCTGTTGCCCTAATGTATCTGCATTGTCTAAAGAGCCCCCACCCCACGCCTATTCCCGCTCTTCTTGTCCTTGATGGCTCTTCCACCTCTCTTTTTTTCTTTAGGCTGCGCTATCATCCGGCCTCCCAGGGATGGGGGGATCCGCTACAGAGGCCTGACACAAGAACAGGTACAGAGAAGGCCCCACCTGTCAAATCTAGCACGTTAAACTGCAGCCGACGTCAAGTACAAAACACAGAAGTGGAAGAATTAAGTAGCCACAACCCTAACTGTAATTTATTCCTGATTGATTAAAAAATGAAAGTAATGACAGCCTGAGTAAAAACAAGTTGTTATTATTATTACACCATATGATGGGGTGAATGAGAATGCGATTAAATCAAATCCCTTGACTTCATGGATTCAAAACAATACAGTCATTCTAATTCTGATTAAAACCAAATAGAAATACTCATACCGTGCATATTCCCTATTTGCCATTAAGCATGAGAATGAATGAATTACTTTAAGGACCTGCTTTTAATAATAAGGATAGATCTGCACACTGATTCGGGTGAAATAACAATTCATTTCTGAGTGGAAGCAAACTATGAATTCTGTACTGCAGGGAGGCTCAAAATGAAGAGAGATGTTGGTTCAGTTTCAAAGTGTTGAAGCTGAGCCAGTCAACAAATGTTTGAAATCCGAGTGCAGCAATCTGGACATATGCACACAATGACGTCCACAAGGCCTCTTTGGCTGAGCAGCCTCTCTTGGGGGGGGGGGGGGCAAAAGTTTGATCCTAATTGTTGTTGCATGAATTTGAGTAACCAGTCCTTGGTAATGTAGGAACAGATTTAATCCCTATTGCTTTTAACGTTTCATTACGTTTTGATATGCGTGCAAAAAGCATGAACCAGAGCTGTAAAAAAAAAAGAATCGGATCATTTGATCGTTCCTTGAAGAGTTTATCTAGGTGTGGTTACCTGGACACAAATCATTCTGCGCAATGATGATGATTTGAAGTATTTTAAAATTAACCGTGTTAACTTTAGACAGGTTTTTGTGTTTCATGTTATACTAAAAAATGTTTAAAATGTATATCTACAAGTTAACTGGTTAGTTATTTCACCACATTTAGGGACGTACCGATAGGTAACACCAAAAACAAAAATATCTGCGCACGTCCAGTCCATGCACACTTGTTCAACCAGCATGGCGCTGAAATGTACAGCTGGGACGGTGTGTTTCAGAGCGCGGCAGCCCATCAATTCAATGCCATAAAGTCTTCCAAGTGAAACTTCACCGAGTCTGTTCCCCTGAGGCCGAGCGAATGAGGAACAACCGCTACGAGAGAGCATCCATCACGCTCTCATCACTGTCCCTTCTTCCACCCATCTCTCTCTGCCGCTGTTCCTCTGATAGATCCGCAGTGTGCAGATCCTCCCCGTGGATTATGAGATAGAATACATCTGCAGAGGAAACCGGGTGATCGTGGGCCCCAAGGTCAGGAAGTGCTTGCCCAACGGCACATGGACAGACATCACCCTGAACAGTACTTGCCGTGAGTCTTTTTTCTATACATATGTTTCATCCCGCTTTAATCCCTCCACTCGTCCTCATCTCTTTTCTACTTCTTGCCTTTTCTGACTCTGGTGAAGTTACAATAGACAAAAGAAAAAGGCCTCACTCCTTTTGTAAAAACTGAGGTTGGGCGCATTTGTTTTTATATATTTTTTATCATTGACAGTAAAGGAGGTGTAATTTCTTTTTAAATGGAGATTACGGTTGATCTGTTGAACTAGAAAAAAAGTATTTTCTAACCCTCCTGCAGCTAATGTAAAGGCTTGTTTCTGGTCACTGGATCAATGTAAGTCCAATATTCCCTCTCTTTTTTGCTCCGTCTTTGGTCTCCTCCATCTTCTGAGGTAAATATCTGGCTCTTAGCTGCTGACTGCTCCCCTACGTTTACCAGCTCATCGTTACCTGTTTCTGGTGCTGAGCATGAAGTGTTTCTAGAGCTTTTTTGCTGAAACCCTCTATTTAACTAAGGTCTCAGACACACCAGGAGGGAATTTCTTCACTTTAAATAGAGAATGAAATATTAGAATTTTACTGTCAAAGGTCAGTATGAGTTCACAAAAAAGTGATTCGCTTATAACAGACATGGATAGGCAAATTGACTGGTTGGTAGATTGCTGATAAAATAGACATTTCTTTCATTTCAATTCCTCAATTCATTCATGTATATGTCCATGACATGACTTTGACCTGAGGAACAATACTTCTGAAAGTAGACCTTTGAGGTGGGATTATTTTGTAACAAAACCCTGGTTGAATGATCCCAAATGCTTTGCAAATATGTTGGGTTTACTTTGAGGTATGTGTGCCTGATGAAGGGCTAAATGAATACATGCCAATGTGAACTTAACAGAGAATTGTGCGGGCTGATGCTTGCTGGGGATTGATTTGGAGTTTTTTGGATTCTGCTCACATTTAAACTTGTTTTTAGAAGAATAATAGAGCTAGTTCTGTGCAAACAAATACAATGTAATTATGACTCATATCACATTGAAAGGTTCTCTGCAAAAACTGAGAATAAGGTCAGAAATCCAATCAAATCCCTGTTATATCTCCTGTTTTTCTTGTTTCAATTCAAAGTCAACATTTGTGAAAAATATTTCCCCCCAAGAGTACATTCTCTAAAGCAGACCTTTTGTTTGTCTCTGGCTTATGTAACAGCACAAGCTGCAATGTGCAGATTGAAGTTTCATTATGTGCTCGCTTGCTGGAAGGGAGATTCAACAAACTCGGCAGCTAAGCAAATTATATTCAAGAGCTGGGCCGTCAGAAAAAACAAACCAAGAGGAATGTAGCCTGCGAGCTAACGTCACAAATGTGGGCCGAGACATTTCCTACGGGTCAAAACACGAAACTGGCTTTATTTGTACGGGGTTCCTTGGGCAGTTTGTACTTATTATGTTGTGTCTGCATTGTATTACATGCATGAGTAGGAAAATGTCCAGATGCAGGGAGGGACCTATACCTGAAAGCAGAACGCACACATGAAAGATACCTCAGAGGCAAAGGTGCTCAAGTGGCAGAAGTAATCTCCTGAGCCTCGGAAGGCAAAGCGTTTCTACACGTTTTTTCCGTCCGTTTTTTTACGGTGCTAATCTGTTACGTAACCTCAGTTTTACGTCACGATTACTACTTGTTAGCAGATGAAAGACGATAGAAGACTAAAATCTAAATTGGAAAACATGCCGTGTGAACGTGAACCAGCATGTTAGCATGTTAGCATTGTTCTTGTGAGCGTGTTAGCATGCACTCTTAGCTGGAGGACTGAGAAAATCTCGAGTTGTGCTTTTTCTATTTTGGAAAGAAGGCAAAATATTTTGTTACGGTGAGATGGGAACGTTATGCGCCCTAAAATCTTTAAGTAACTAAAGTATTAAAGCTCCAAGAGTTTTCTCTCATTAGATGATAGTGGGTCGCCATTAGACTGCAGATTGTGTACACTGGAGCTCAGACCAACATACTATGCATACCAAGTATGACATAAGATTGAGTGCTTCATGCATTTCGACTGCATAGTATGTGGATCGCAAGGACAGGTGAGACGCCTGGATGTTTACTACATGAGTAAGAATTTGAATGCATTGCAGCAGTATGTGTAATACACTGTAGAAAAAACACATTAAGACCAAAATAATACTTGAAAATATAAAATTGTGTATTTATTTGACATCATCATTCGGACCGGTAATGTTGCGGTCGACACATTTGAGTGAAGCAGGGAGCTTGTGTAGCTCACTTCAGAGTGATTCTGCTGGTAAATGCGTACTTGGCCGAAGTATGCATACTCGTTGAATATGTAGCGTGCAGCCGGATTGTTTGCTAGTTGCAACTTATACTCGATCACTATGTTAATATATATATATGAACCAAAAGACGTTACAGCTATTGCCTCATCTCAGTGGTTTAGTATTTTTTTTAGCTTTTTGATTCAGTCTCCTCTCGTCATCCGAGTTTCCAGGTAAAGCAGACTGTACATTACCTGGAGAGAAACTTAGCGATTAGCTGCTGAACAATGTGAAGCACAGAGCAGCCTAAGAGGGATAAAAACTGAGCTCATACTGAATATTAAATGTACGCTTCGCAAGTGCTCAGAACAAAAATACATTCATCCATCACCCAAAGCACTGATAAATGTTACTGCAAGTAATTTACCTTTCGACATCTCCCCGTGTCTCCGCCTGCCTTTATTTTGTGCCTCCTCTGGTTCCCAGTGCTGCTGTGCCCGCGGGTCTGGACCTCCCTGGAAAACGGCCGGGTGACGGCGATGCCCCCCGGGCCCCCCGTGGAGGGGACACTGCTCCATTACAGCTGCCACGCCGGCTTCATCCTGGAGGGAAGAAACACCAGTCATTGCACTAAACTGGGCAAGTGGGACGCGCCCAAACCCACGTGCCTCTGTGAGTGTCTGAGCTACAGTAGAATTAAGAAAACCAGGTTGCATGGCGGCATACGGTTTACTGTCTCGGGGAGCGAACATTTTCAACACAGTGAGCAACTTTGTATCAATGATTCTGGTTTGTCGTCAATAGCAGACAGGTGAAAAACAACTTTCTTCCAAAATCAGAATTGGTCATTCTTTGTGTTGTGAGAGTCCCTTTTAAAAGGTTAAAAATAGATTTAAAAATATTATATATAAAGATTTTTTTAAGAATTTGAGTTGAAACACAAGCTTTTTTGCTCATCAATGAATTGTGTCAAGCAAAAATCCCAATCCTGATATAGTTCCAGATTATCAAATGTGAGGACGAGAGGCTTGTCTTTATCAAATATGATACAAAAGTGCATGTTGGTCATGGTAAATATACCGGCATTCTGACACTTTAAAGTTAAATTCATTTCTTTCATGAAAATGAAATGAGTGACCAAGTGATGCTTTAGTGGCAGGAATGTTCCTCGATGTCCATTTCACTACACAGACATTGCTCACTTATGCAGCCTGCCTCACAAAAATGGGAACAGGAGGTTTTAAAGATGACAGATAATTGCAAACACCTGCTCTCCCGATGGAGTAGCGCGGTTGCTAGGCAATAAATGATCCAGCCAATCAGAGAGAAATCCAAGAGAGGGTTTTTGCGGTTGGTGCAGGCAGGTAAAAAAAAAAAAGAAGAAAAGATGAGAAGAAAAAACCTGATGTCCCACACATTAATGTATGTAGACTGGATAAATAGGCGACGAATATAAGAGGAGAGGATATTTGTGATATCATTGTCATCCAAGAGAGATCTTGCTCGCAGCAGTTGGCGGGTCCAAAAATATTTGTTAAAATTAGGACAAATAAATGATGATTTCCTGAAAGATACGAGATGGCCAACTGGTCATCAGAGGAGTTGGCATGGCAACCAACTAAAGTTGCTATGGAAATGGTTGTTTTTAAAGAGATGAATGAGGGAACAGTAGAGTAAAAGTAGGTGAAATTTAAGATCTATAATCATCTATGATTCACTCGTGTACTATGTTGGTTTATTGATCAATGCTTTGCTTTAATGTAGTCCAGGGCATTCACACAATATAACTATGGACTTTAATGTACTACATTTTTGGGGCGTTCCTGTAAACTATTATAGGATTACATAATATCTAGCACAGTGCGTTTCTCAGGTCAACTACATTGTTGTGTTGCTGCCATCTAGTGGAGGAAGAAATATTTTAAATTTTTATATTTCATTAACAATGTCTAAATAAAGAAACCCTGAGGATTTCCCATCAACTTTTTAAAATACAATAATTTTTCCTCTCTTCTTAGCCGCTCTGTTTGAATTTGTATTTTTTTAATCATCTGTTATTTTTTATTCTTTTTGTCTTTGCTGGCCAAAGATGACAGAAACTACACAGGTAAGACTCACTTCTTATTATCATGTCCATGATACCCAGATGTTACTACAATGCAATAACAACAAAGTAAACCAAATAAAACATGGTTCCACGCAAAGAAATGGAAATCAGAAATCGACACAAAATCCAGATCACATAAATGTACCTGCATGAATATTTAGTTCAGACTGTGCTGCAGGTGCAGTATGTGCTGCAGCCACAAGAGGGCAGCAGCAGCCTGAAGCACAGACGAGTGGCTGCAAAGAAATGTGACTTCAGGGGAAAAGGGAACTTGAACAGCTTGTCCAACCTACTGTGAGAAACAAGATGATTGAAGCAGCACACTCAGTTAAATAAATTACTTTTTATATCCAATATTGGAGTGTTCCCATCAGCGCCATACCTGCCAAGGAACACGAAGAACATTCTTCTACCCCTGAGTATTGAGCAAATCCTTCTTTAGAGAGAAGATTAAGACTATGTAAGCTGCTCATAAAGCATGTGAAGAACCATTTTCAACTCAACTCATCCACACGAACCCCCTCATGTCTTTAGTAAGTTTTAATGAAAATTGTATATTAGTGTGATTCTCATCATTTTTGCAACACGCACGCCTGCTCCTCCTGAGTAATAGCCAGACGCATTTTGAAAATGAAGGTTAGCAATGAGTTTGTCGTATGTAATCAGGTGTGAAATATTGCGCTACTAAACCTGCGGTCTGAAACAGGTCATCTCTGAAAATTACCTTCCTTCTCCCGGAGAAATAAAGAGTGAACTGTGGCTTGGACATTTTACCTGATCGCGGCAGAAGATGCTGAATACGTATGTTGCTGTTGCCAGGCGCCCGCCCTCTTGCACAGTTAGCGTCACCACATTAGGATTTTTCAAAATATTGAATCATAAAGCACCTGCAATCGTCGGAGGGATCACGGCCCGCTCACTAATGAATTAGGCTCAAACCCGTTGTGACCTTTTAATCAGATGAACACACCTGTTCCATCACACACACACACACACAAACGTCAGATACTCTGAAACGTCAGATATTTTCAAATGTCAGAAACAGACTGGACAAACACATAATTAACAAAGCAGCAAAGAACTGTTTCCTCAAATAGAGAGAGAGAGCAGACCCAGAAGGAGGTCACCATCGAGACAGAAGATGGAAACGTCTTTCTCTCTCTTCCTCTCTCCACCGCATGTGCCATCACCACCCACTTACTGCCTCCTCAGCGGGAGAAAGGTTAATACCCTGCTCCTGTCTGTGTCTGCTCTACCCTTTGTGTGTGTGTGTTTCCTAACACATATGTGGTAGGATTTCATTTCTACTTTGTGTTTACTGCAACATACTGTATGCATATATACTGGGAGTACTCTGAATCATATATTTTGATTTTCTAACATGGATTAAAGCAAAAGGTTGGCATAGTTCTAAATGTATATATTATTTTTAGGGCTGTCAACATTTACACGTTAATCTATGCGATTGATGTGACATTAGTGCGATAAAATATTTTAACGCAGTTACCTTTACTTCCGGTCGTCCGGGTGTGCCGGAAGTAAACAAAGTTGACCCCGGGAAAATATTCCGCCGCTAGCTTTTTGAATTTTGAAGTAAAACAAACTGAGGCGCGACAAACAGCGGAGAACTGTGCAGAGGAATTCCTCCACGGGAACAAACAGGAGGGGGTGAGTTGAGGACGGACCACTTTATGCACCGCTAGGCTAAGCTAGCTGTTACTGAGCTAAGCTAGCTACTACGCTAAGCTAGTTGCTAGGCTAAGCTAGCTGCTAGGCTAGGCTCCATCTCAACCAGTGTGTCAAAAAAACAAAAACAACCTTTTAATCACATAAATAAACAAGGTAATATATTTCAAAATGTGCGGTTTATTTGTTTTTATCTATTGGCAGCCATAACTAGTTTGTATCTCTCTTTGCTAAAGCTGTCATCCTTCTCCCATTTAAGCTCAAAACATCCTGAAAATTAAAGTGATTTAATAAAAATAAAAATAGTAGTTTATAGTATAGCAAATGTTAATAAAACCGGTAACGGTTGGAGTTTTCAGTCAACACAAATTTGGTGCAGGAGTGAGTGTTCACAGCAGCAGGGCTTAAAATAAACCTCAGAACCTGTCCATCGTAATCAAAGCACACGAACGCTCATTGATGTGTTTTTAATAGTTTCGACGGAGGCAGAATGCAGCGGCCGGACGAAGAGGGAACTTTATGGAACCGAACAGCCCGATAAATCAGCCTTTGGCCGCACAGAGAGCACGAGTCGTCGTAGAGATGTATGCGTTGGGATTTGTTTAAAATGATATGCGCGACCCCCCGAAGGCTTGCACCATTTGTACCGTTTTAGCGGCGCTTTAATCACGTGACTCATCATGCGACTCGTGTGTGGCCACAGATGGGTTTTTTAAAGCAGAGGAATTCGGTCTGAAAGACTTTGGTATTGATATTGCTGATTATTTTCCTTCTTCATATCTATGTTTATAGAACTCGTTAGTAAATGTTGCTGTGCTATACCCTCGGGGGCAGGGTATTTTTTACAGTGGAACAATGAACGTATTATTCTCAGCCCCCCCCCCCCCCCCCCCACTGTGATACTCAGTTATGATATATTACTCTAATAACTGAGGCGCTGCAGAGTATTGGAAACTAGTGTGTGTTGCTGCTGGACAAATTACGTAATGATGACGCTATATCCAAGTCTGAGCGTTTTACTTCATGATGAGCTGTCTTTTTATTGCATCCTGGCCCATCATTTATGTTCCGATAAAATGTTTTTTTTCCAATAATTCCGGCACTACAATGTGTAAATACAGGCTACATTTTCGCCTTGCCCATCTGGCACAACAGGCACAGTCAAACACAAAGAATGCCTCATGGAACTTCTCAACTATAGTCTCGTCTCTACACAAAAAAAACGTTTGATTGCTTTTCACACAATGCATTTTGTCATCACAATGACTCCAATAGCTCCCTGGATAACATGTTCTCTGCAAGTGGAGGACCTTGTAATCAAGTGCTACAAAAAAAAGGTGGGGGGGGGGGACATTGAAAACGGTGCGTGCCCCGCTGACGCAGCTGCCAGGAAGAAAAAACAGGCCATTATCCTGAAGGATGCTCCCGTTAGCGAACAGCATCCAGCACGGGGCCCTCATTAAGGAGCGGCCCCGGCAGCGCGGCGCGGCCCTCGCGCGTCTCCGCCGCCTCTTCTCCCGGCTGCGCCACCGCTAATGTCTCCCCCGAAAGTGTCTCGCATGTGTCGTGCTGTAGGATTACGCGCGCCCCCCTCCTCCCCTCCTTCCGCCCCGGGAAAAAAAATAAAAGATATAAAGTTCATGGCTGAATAATTGATTGAACGCGTTGGATGGTTCACGGGTGGCGGCGAGGAAGAGGAGGCGGAAGTGGAAGTCAAATGGCAGCAGAGGATCAGTGCTCTCACCTCGGCCTGCGAGGACTTGTTAGCAGCTGGATCTGAATAGCTCTCTGCTACACGGAGATATCCAGATAATGAGGTTCGGGTAATGAACCAGGGTGATATAATAGTCACGCACCCTCGCCTAACTACACAGTGTTTTTAATTTAGGCTGGAGAAATAAATGGTCTTCTTCTCAACTGCTGCACTGAGTAATTTTCAAAATGGAACTTTAAGACTGACAATACAATTGCAATTGGAACGCTTGCTCTGGGACCACAAAAGCCAGAGCATGAAATGAAATAAGTAGTAATAGTAGTGAATCCTGGTTAGAAAAAGACAGCGTTTGCAATGTAAAGATCTCCAGGTAACAAACAAGCTTTTAACCTTTAGATAAAACATTCCTCAACATCAAGAAACATTCAACTATTTCAAGCTCTTTCTTCTCATTATTTCAAATAAGCTTTTCTTTTAGTATTGATATGATTGTATTGAATGTGGAACCCTAAACGAGAGACCACCAAATCCAAAGCAATTTCGGTCCCAAACGTATTCACAAATTCTTTATCAATCTAGTGACCTTAATTCTTTACCTAGTACCTTTCTTTGTGTGCACTTGCGTGGGTATCAGATGGTGTGGCGTTGGCATGCCTTTGTGTGTCAGAGTTACAAATAGGTACTTGTGCCGGATTTGAAAAGAGGATTCAAACAGGTGTGCAGGCAGCCGCTCTCTTATCTACATGAACTGCATGAATGTTTCCAGAAATGAAGCCAAATTTCTTACTGAGTTCTCAAAGCAGCGTCTGCAGCGCTGCGTGGAATGGGCCGTGGAGAAGGAGGAGAGGAAATGGCCTATAGGGATTAGCGGAGGTGGTCACAGAGATGCTTTCCTCCCTGCTGCTGTGTGCAGGGCCAGTTAGCACAGAGTTATTGATTCGCAGGTGAAGCGGCAGCAAGGTATCCATGTTGAAACCAGTCTAAAGGTCACATGTGGACATTGTTGCGGCAGCTTTTGAATGAAATATCTGAACACGTATTTAATGGATTGGCATTCACTTCTATAGAGGCATTCACGTCCCCCACAGGATACGTACTCCGGACTTCTCTTTGTTGATGGGTTGCCATGACATTTGGTTCGTTCCTCCTCAGAGTATTGTTAGTAACCTTCACCTGTTACACTTTAAATGTGGTTTATGACCACATGGCTGCAAAAACCACATGGCTGCAAAAATGTAGTCTGCTGTAGTGTCTGTTAAGTCAACACCCCTTGTCGCTTAAGTCCTACCGAGACTGCAAATCAACAATGCACGAGCGGCAAAAACAAATTCGACCTCTTTGATGACGTCACGTTTGGCCTCAAAGAGCCGATGCATCGATCAGGAACTGATAATGGAGCCACTAGCCTGCAGCCGGAGCCAAATGGCAGCCGCGGCAAGTGGTGGGGGGGAAGAAGCCAAACTGCAATGGGTAACACGTGACAAAGAAAGAGGATGTGAGGGACTCTGGTTGCGATGGATGCTCAGTTTTAAGTAAAGCGCAGCGTGCAACTCATCAGAGAATCTTTGAGGAGATTCAGCCCGGAGCCCCCTCCCTCTCCTCTCTCTGTCTCAGCTTACATTTTTTTTTCTCTCTCTCTCTCTCTCTCTCTCTCGCTCGCGCTCTCTCGCTCTCGCTCTCTCTCTCTCTCCTCCACATGCACATACACGCACACACGCTCAGCCTTCGGTGCTGCAGTGGATCAGACGCAGAGCTCTCCGCGGAAAATCGTCTCATCTGTTGGAATACGGCCGCGTTTTAAAGGGGGGCGGGCGGGATGCTTCCTGCTAATGTCCGCTGTCCGGGCTCTCCGTTCACTGCCCGGTTGTCTTTGCGGTTATTATTATTATAATTTTAGCCGTGCACTCATCTGACCCGGTTAACGTGTCCCGCGCGGACTCCGCTGTCTGATTTTCTTTTGTTGATTTTTTTTTTTTTGCAGCGTGAAGGCTCGCGAGGAGGGACGCGCGCGCTCCGATGTCCATGATCGATAGCGAGCACAAAGCGATTCTTTCGTTCGGCATTGCGTAGATTAGATGTTGGATTATGGGCTGGATTGGACGTCTGAAACTCTTCAGTAGGGTTCAGTTTGAACTGTGTGTGACTTCGCCCCCCCCCCCACCCTCCAAAAGAAATATAAATCCACTATGCCATGAATAATTAACCAAGCCGTATGCTAAATTACACGCCGACCCAATTAATTAATTACCAGATTCGCTAAACACTCGCAATTAAAAGTAAACAGCTCGAGCTCCGACCAGTTTGCAGGAGCCGGACACGTGTTGAGCTCGCTTGCGTTTTTAGTTTCCAAAAGAGAATCGCGCACGCTGTGACCGGAGAACGGCTCCGGCTCAGCTCACCTGGAACCATGGTGGAGGTCCGCAGAAGTCCCCCGCCGGTACCTCTTGCGACCCGCGGGCACCCGACGCTGCTCCTGCGGGCGTCTCTCATCGCTCTTCTCCTCTCCTGGCCCCGGCCATCCGCAGGCAAGAAGAAGCTGTACATCGGCGCGCTGTTCCCCATGAGCGGGGGCTGGCACGGGGGCCAGGCGTGCATGCCCTCCGCTCAGATGGCCCTGGATCTGGTGAACAACAGGAGCGACATCCTGCCCGACTACGAGCTGGAGCTCATCCACTACGACAGCATGGTGAGTGCGCGCCGAGAGCGGAGCCAGGGGAGGAGGTGCGCGCTCAGGAGATGTGCGGCGTGTCAGTAAGTGAGGGGGGGTCTGATCATCTGCCTCTCCGATGAATTATGACGAGGAGCCAAGTGGCTCTCTTGGTGTCATCTCAGGTGTGCCGGGAGTCATCGGTCATCCCTCTTTGTGTCTGTCTATTGCTTCCCCTTGCTAATCCCGTTTCCCACCTCGGTTTTTATTTTTTGGAACCACGGCAGGTGTATTAAAAGTCAACAGGCCACGCTTTGAGTCATGCTTCCCAGATCTCAAAGAGGAGCCTGCTACCCCCCCCCCCCCCCCCCCCCAGTGCCTCACTAAGGGGTTTAAGTGTTAAATGACAAATTTAATCATTAATCACATTGGTATTTTAAAATGTCAATATTATCAACCCCCATGTATCCAATATCCGCCCCCCCCCGACTAGTTTCATTTCCCCCTGGCTGCCCCAGATTAAACTGCACAGATTTTTAATTAAAAAGCCCATTGTTTATCTGTGTAGAAGCACATGCTCTTGCCACCTTTGAGCACCTTGCTACCTCTCCTAATTGTTATTCTGAAAGTTTTTACCCCCAATGGGAGCCATTTCTTCATCAGACACATGAAAACAATTGGATATTGCCCCTGTATGGTTATTCTCCATCGTGCTGCAGGAAGTGCCTGGAGAGCAGCCGGGCAGCAAACAGTTAACTGTACTGGGACTGGTTAGAAATGTGCTACGAGCTTTATCCTGATTGGTGTACAAGGCTCTGCATTGGAATCCTGTTAAACAGCATAGCAGGGGGAGAGCGAATATGTGTGTTTGCATGTGTGTGACAGAGCGAAAGAGGGAGAGAGAGAGGGAGGGAGAGGGAGAGGGAGCGTTGGCATGGCAACACAGCTACTCTTGAAGCAAACCACAGAAACAAATAAGATTTCAGCTCTGAAAAATATGTGCACAGATTCATATGCTGCACGTATGCAGTGCTTGCTTATTGTGTGTGTCACGCATACACCTTGTAATCAAATGCTAAACAGATCAAACGTGTGTGTGTGTGTGTGTGTGTGTGTGTGTGTGTGAGTGTGCTTCCTCCTGATTACAATTGAGGCGGTCGGCTGCAGCCGTAGCTGCCATAAACATAAATATAAAGCAATGGCGTGAGCACATTTCACAGGGATTGGGGCAAACATCCCTCTTTGCGCTTCAGGAGCCACTGGCGACTCCGGCTCGATAAATTGATGCAAATCCTTTGAATAAAACAGCTAAAAGAAGCCGGTATCACGTTGTCTGAGCCACGCAGGCTGATGCCTTGAATTAAGTCCAGGAGGGAATTCATTGCTCTAGCTAATGGTATACAGTTTGTAATGAGTTAAGAAAAAACACAGACACACAATATTTCCACTTCTCATTGTAAATGCGTCTCACCTGGCTGGAATAGTAATGAGGATCTTAGTCTCAGAGAGGTTGAAAAGCTATTAAATGAACAGGGATGAATCAGCTGAGAGATTTACATGCAGTTATGGCGGCTCACGTCAGAGCCAATCTCCACCTCGTGAGCACAATCTTTTGTTTAACCGTGAGATTAAGACAAGGGCGTAACTCGCTCCCTTTTGTTTGCGTCTCAAGATCAGGTGCCGGAGAAAGTGTGATTACGCAGCAGAGTCTCTTGACCTGAATTCATTACCACGAAGGAACTTTTCTTGCGTCTTTCGAGGCTAACAATCTCGTTAACACCAGCTTTGGGGGGGAAAAAAAAACCACGTGTCAAAGTTTGACTTGGATTTGGCCGACAAACTTTCGCACACCAGTGACCATTGAATCGAGCAATGTCCTCGGCTTGTTCAACATCATGCGATATTCATGCAGCTCAGCGCTTACTCCCAGCCTGTCCCTTTAAATGGACGCAGATACCCCGTGCTAGCAGAACGGCGTGTTTCTCCGGCTATTCTGGCGACAGCATCGGACTATTTACAGCCTTCTGAGATCCACGGGCACACACACACACACGGGCGCGCGCGCGCGGACGGGCGCGCGCAGTACGTGCAGACACACACTCGGGCAGGCCGTTGCCATGGATATATCAAAGCCGAGACTGCAAACTTTGATCAATTATTAACAGTGATGGAGCGAGACAGTGGGGATACAGAGAAATGGTAAAACAAGGTGCTTCCCTCGCTGCCGTCCTTTATTTTAATTGGCTGCGGTGACACCATTTCCCCATTCACTGTGGCATAACTAGTATTCATCACTGGTCATACAAGCCTGAATGTGTCGGGGGTGGGGGGGGGGGGTGCAGATAATAATGAGAAAATTAGGAGATGTAGCAGCGCATACTTTGAGATTCAACACAGAGTCTGTCCCCCAGGGCCCTTATCCCCTTTTTCCACACTCTCTTTTTATATTATTCAATCTGGAGTGTAATTACGGAGGTGTGTTTCACGATGAGCCGCTGTCTTCTCCCGCTCCCCTCAGTCCGGGGAACATTGGGATTGTCGCGAGCCGGGGTTGACTGATTGGAAAGGCAGCGTAGGCATGTTAACGACAGCACTATTATTGGCTCTGGGAATTTCAGCACCAAGGACAGCGAAGCAGGTGGCGGTGCTACGTCACGTGTGTGTGTGTGTGTGTGTGTGTGTGTGTGTGTGTGTGTGTGTGTGCGCGCGCACAGTTTTTATGACTGGTACACACACCTGGTGCACACCGATCATCTCCTGTGTGTGTGTGTTGCTGCTTGCACTTGTACTTATAGCTTTGTGAGCACCAAATTGAGTTCACCTTCAGAGTGAGGACATTATTCGGGCAGTCGTTGCGTTTTTCAAAAGCCTGTTTGGGGGATGAGACTTTACGGTTTAGGTTGAGGTTACGTTAATGTTGAGGCATTTAGTTGATTGGTGGTTAAGGTCACAATAAGGAGACATGGTGACGTCAATGTGTGTCCTCTCAAAGGTAGATGTATCAGTGTGTGTGTGTCGGTCAGTGTGCACGTGATCAGGCCGTCAATCGAGGCGCTCTCTTGAGCAAAGGGTATCTAGGGGGGTTGTAGAATACAGACCTCCAAGAACAGCAGAGATTCTTCAACCTTTCTGGCATACCTGCCAACACCCCTGTTTCCTCTCTCCATGTTTATTTCATGAGGGATACTGCATGCTTTTTCACCTTTTACTGTTTCCCCTTTTCATGAAAAGCGTTATCTTTACGTTTGTCAAAACACAAGGTGCAGGTATGGAGTCTAATTAAGGAATAGACATACGTTGTATTCCTGGACAGTCCGTCAGACTCTAATCGTCGAATTCCTTGAAACACCAAAGTCACATGCACTCTTTTGCATATTATGGGGTAAAGCAGACTTCTTTTCTATACGATACGGGGATAAAGTGTTTGCCTACTCGAGACTGGTTTGCCATTCATTTAAATGCTTCCGAAACGATATTTAAATTTAATGATATGTAAGGATAGGTAGTAAAATGATGTGGACTTTTTCAATTATTTCCCTTTTGTTAACATTGCGTCCCAGGGCAGAGGTCTGCGCTCTCTGACCCCCCTTCTGACAGCATTTCAATTTCTGCACCTTCATAAGCTGCGAGTGATTCGGGAAAGTGTATGCAAACAAGCTCTTATTGAACGCCGTGGATGGGGTGGATGAGACCATTAAAATGTCTTCATCCAAGAATTAGCCCTTACCCGTGCATAGTTAAATAACACTGCAGCACCAGGAAGCTAACCAGCTTTGTCTCAGCATGCAGCCCACAGCCACGGTGACAGGGAACACAAACAACCTCCAGCTAAAAGCAGTGTTTTGAAAGGCTCTGCGCGTCAATCTGCGCTTCAAGACAAAGGCGGAAATTGTTTTTTTTTTTTTTTCTTCTTCTTATGAGGCGGAAGGCAAGCGACGGTCCGCGGCTGGTTTGAACAGCGAGGAGGACGCGATGCGTGAAATCAGCCCGGGCTGGCGATTGATCGGAAGGAAGACGTTGCAGCCTCTCGGCCCCCGCGCCGCGCGGGGCCGCCTCTTCCTATGCGACATCAATACTGTTAACAGCTGCCTACAGCTCGATGGGAACGGAGAGGAAGCCCGGTGGTCTAGTGGTCGGTGAGCAGTGACGCCTTAAACAGACCATAAACGTCTTCCTTAAGGTTAAATGTTGAGACGTCATAGTGAAAATAAGAAGTCATTTCTTTAAATGATAAAATATTCATTTAATTTGTACAAAACCATGTGATTATTTCAAAGAAACTATGGATTCTCTTACTAAGAAAACATACTGTTTAAAAAAAAAAAAATTGGTTATCAAATGGCCTATATTAGGATGGGGGAGTTTGTTTAAAAAAATGTATGTATAGCTGAAAGGTGCAAGGGCAAGACTGCAGTATGACACACTTAAGAGAAAGCACATGAGCAAATATTAATGTAGGCAGTGGACGCAGGCTTGAATACCTTGCTATTCCCGTTTCTCCCGATCTGCTCACTTTAAAGTATTATTTCATCGATGGCACCGAGTACGCAAGATCATTTAAAGATGCCGCAAAGCGTACCTCTTCCCCTTTATGACACGCACAGTTTGCGGCCCAATAAATACAAGCTATTCGAGCAGAATTCACCACGCGGAGGGGAAACCAAACACGTCGACACATGCGAGAGCGCGACAGCTTCCCCCACGTTCCCCCCCTCGCGACGACATGACAACACTATAATTCCTCCCCATCCAGAAATAATGGAAAACACATCAATCAATAACCATCCCGGCTACCGCGCGTATCCCCCCTGGTTCCTGAGTGGTGATTACCTCATCAGAGAGCACAGGTCTGCCTGAAAGAGACAATTCAGCCACTGATACAAACCCCCCCTCCACCCCCCCCCAATTAGGAGCCGTATCGGTCGGCGCCGTACTTCCGGGGCGCGGCCCAATCGTTTGTGACACTCATCTGGAGTGTTGTTGTTGTTGTTTTGTTTTTCCTGTGCATGCGTGTGCGTGTTTGTGTTTGCGAGGCGCTGAATCATTAGAGGTGTCGGCCCGGTTTTACCGGTGACTGTGACGGAGCTGACGGAGCGGCGACGGCTCATTCCGGGGGCCGCGCTCTCGCCACCTCCGCGTCCCGTAAATGGCTTTATCGCAGGGCTGTGACGACATGTGACGGCCACCGCGTGGCTTCGTGTGTTGTTTTTTGTGTGGACACCTCCTCACTTCACTTACTCCAGCTTGTCTTCTCCCCCCCCCCCCCCCCCCGCATTTGCATTTTGTTTGTTCAGTGATTCCTGCTACTTTTGTTTTCCATTTTCTCTTCCACTTCACCGTGACCTTGTCTGTTTCCTCACTCGGCACCTTGTTTGTCGCGCTTGTCTTTCCACTTTGCCACGCGCCTCCCCCCCCGCGTTTGTTGGCTCCTGCTTCTTCGGCGTCATTCATCCGCGTGTGTTTTCTTCTTCTTTCCATTTTCTGTCGCCCACACCCCCCCACCCCCCCACCCTCCATTTCCTATTTGTTCCTCATCCTCTGCTCCCATTTCATCTGTCTGCCTCACCTTTTATCTTGCCACCACCCCCCGTCTCTGATTCATTCTCGCTTCCCCCCCCCTTCGCTCCCTTTCAATCACCTCGAGTGATTTCTCGTCCCTATTATTGATCAGCGCGGCCCATCTGTGCGCCCGTTGAACGCTTTGTCATGTCGTCCTCGCAGTGTGACCCCGGGGAGGCCACCAAGTTGCTGTATGACCTTCTGTACACCGAGCCCATCAAGATCGTGCTGCTGCCCGGCTGCAGCGGCGTCTCCACGCTGGTGGCCGAAGCCGCTCGCATGTGGAACCTCATCGTGGTGAGTGTCTCTTTCTCTTGGTGCACTTTCAGGCTCTTGTTTTTTTTTTCCAATCCCCAGTCATTTTAACCCAGATTATTTTTAAATTCTTGAAGGCGGGGTGCGCGCAGAGAGATGTGAGACTCGAGCTGCAACTGGCGTCAATATTTGTACCTCTTCTTCCTCATTACTCAAATGTGAACACACTTATTTTTAGACATGACTTACACTTCCAGAGGATATATATATAAATATATTTAATTTGATTGCAAATAGAACATCAAGGAATCCTCAAATGCTCCTAAAATCTCTTTTTGGGGTATTTTATATACACACATATATTAGGTTTATTTGATGCACACTGTTAATTGGTGATATATTTTGCCATAAGGATCATCACATACTGATCTTCCTCAGCATCAAAGTGATCCAGCGATAGTTGTTTGCTTCTCTTACCTCTGGCAGTATCCACTTATGTATTTGTTTGTTGGGTTTAGAAACTGATATTTCTGATATCCCAAAGCAACGCAGGTGGATGGAATTTTGTGAACGGGATTTAGATCATCGAGAAAAAACGTTGTTCTCGTTCCTCTAGACAGCCACAACAGTTTTCAAAGGGGGGACTATTTCTTCGGCGGCGCAGCGGGGGGGGGGTGTCGGTGGATTCACCTCCACTTCAATTCGGTGGCGGCTGAAATCTCACAGATAAGACATCTGGGAACCTGAGCACGTAAAACCCAAACTACCCCGCCTGGCAGCTCCGTATGAAGGCCATTTACCATTCAGACCCTCTTGGTCCAAAACAACTTAAGTAACGGCACTGATCCTGGGTGGGGGGGGGCCCAGACAAACCGCGGGGAAGACTTTCCCTCTGATGGTCTTTTCCCTTCCAGATAACACAGAGAGCTTTGAAATCTTCAGCTCCGTTGCATTTATCCAAGCGGTAATCTTTTGTACCTGCGGTAATTATAGTTCCCCAAAATCAATGCTCTAGTTGTTTATTGATTTTGAAATACCTCAAACGCCGGCTTTTAATTAGCGGGGAGGGGGGGCCCGCTTAACGCGACGCGTTACCCCCCCCCAGGGCGGGTTTTCGCGGCGCCGCTTCGCGCCGGTGGTCAAAGCCCGCCGTGTGACCCACATCTACGATAACAAGTGCGGGCTGTGAACCGGTGAGGGATCCGACGGCTTCATCGGCGAGTCGATTTTGTTTATCTCCGTCTGCCGCCCCCTGTCACTCGCAGTGCTCCTCCGCTTATTAGCTTTGTCCCATAATCGAAGTTTCATCGAGAGCTTAGTCATCGAGAACAATCAGTTCTAGTGTTCTCCCCTCTCTTTGTTCCCCTTTCTTGCCCTCGTCATTAACAAGAACCCCGCCTTCCTCGCCTCTCTATTCCAGCCTCGTTTATTCCTTCCTTCCCTCCTTCTCCCTCTCTCTCACTCTCTCTCTCTCCCCCCCCCCCCCTCGATTCGGCCTCGCTCCCCCAGCCCGAGCAGTCGATTCCTCCCGGCACACAAAGGGATCCGTCTCTCTTTACTCCGCGCCACCACTGGCACAACCTCCGAACCGCCGCACTCAATTATTTCCGTGTGCCGCCTGCCCCGCAGAAGCCTCCTCGCATGTCAAACAGCCCCCCGTCGGCCCCCGCCGGGGGAAGGGGGGAAAAGCAAAACCCCAGTTTCTGGACGCTGATCAAGAAGGGGGGGGGGGGGTGGCGGGGGGGGCTCTCCATCGGCTCCTCTTGGCACAGTGCTAATTTGATCCCCCATCTCTCTTTTCTCAAAAGCACTGTAAGCCTCAGACGGGCATTGATCTGCCGGGGAACTGAGGAACAAGAGATGTTGTTTGTGGGGGGGGGGGGTTTCGGAAGGCTTCAATGTGTCTGTTGCCTTGTGCTGCCACGTCGCTCTATTTCTGCCACGGCGCTCCGCTTTTTTGCTCCGTTTTTTTTTCTCCGTCTCGTCGCTGAGTTTGCGTCTGGGAGGAGTTTATTTGAGAGGGAATAGCTCGCTTCCGTGTTTGTGGATTTGTGGGGAAAACAATTAAAGGACTGAATTGTCTGTCTGCGTGGTTTCGATATTAAATCTATTAAGACCTCGTGTGTGGACTTGGGGTGTTTTGAGCTGTCTGCCACCAGTCTGCATCGCATACGGCCAAGATGGAGACGGCCCAAGACAAACTTTCAGCTCCACCAAGGAACCCCATGGGCCATTGACCGTGCTCGGGTGCAGCGCCCTTTTTACGGTCAATAGCTTGATATCAAAAAAAGATGTATTTTCCCCTCAAACTGTGTACCGACGTTCACCATTTTTTGTGATTGACACAAAATAGTGTCTTTCTTCTTGGTATTGATGGAACACGTCAGACCTTTTAGACAGCTGTCACAATAGATTCTTTTATTTTTGCACATTCTTGTTCTTTCCCCCCCTTTTTTTTTCACAAATATCCCTCGTCGCGTCAGATTCCTGCCGTTCCGCATCTGCCCGGCAAGTCGGGCCTTGGGTTGCATTTGCCTTGTTTGCGTAGCACGGCGTCATGTATGTGATGAGCGCTCCTCGTGTTTACTACCGAAGCTGCTGGTTTTCTCCACATCCTCCAATGCGGCGCCCCGGAAACCATCTGTCGCGTTGTGCTCGTCGTCTCCCCCCCCCCCCCTGGACGTTTGTCATCCAGCGTCAGGTCCCCTCGCGGGCATCGTGTGGGGGGGGGGGGGTGGAGGGGGGGCTGGACGTCCCCGGGGGTTGTGGGGGGGGGGGGGGGGGGGGGGCGGCGGCGCTGTCGGCACCCACGTTGTAAACGAGAGCTGTCGAGGATTCGATTAGTTGTCACGGTGAGACTAATTGTGAGAGGAACTGGCGGGGTTCTTGTCTGCCATTTTCCACCTCCGTCCCCGCCGTTTTGAACTCGCGTCTCGTGGGAATCGTGCCTGAAAATTCCAATGATCCGGGTCCAAAAGAACAGAGGCAGACGGCGACTTGTGCAACAATAATTAGATCCTTCCGTTTCATTTGTTCGCTCTGTAATCGCCTCGCAGTTTTCATGGCAGCGCATGCATGGGAAATCCTGCGTGCAAGTTTTTTTTCGTCGTTGTGGAAATTAAAGTGTTTATCTGCACACCTGATAAGCCGAAAGAGGAGCGAAAAAGAGCGAGCGGGTGTGGAGAGAAAATGGGAGCGTGGATTTTGGTTCTGGCTCTGTGTCTCTCTGCTGTCTTTCCCGTCCTGTTCTTCATTCAACCCGTCGCCATCAAAGAACACTGTGTACACGGGATGAACAACAGACTCCCGATATGAATGCGTGTTGATTGAAGTCGGTCCTGCTGCTGATGGATCGTCAGAAGAAATGTTTTCTATCCGAATGCTGCCTTATTTTCACTTCTTTTCTTCTGTTATTTGTGTCCCAGCTGTCCTACGGCTCCAGCTCGCCGGCCCTGTCCAACCGCCAGCGCTTCCCCACCTTTTTCCGCACGCACCCCTCCGCCACCCTTCACAACCCCACCCGGGTGCAGCTCTTCCAGAAGTGGAAGTGGACCCGCATCGCCACCATCCAGCAGACCACCGAAGTCTTCACCTCGGTCGGTACCTCCGACCTTCCCCGCCTTCGTCTGATCTCTTACTCACTCGCTGTTTTCATCACTCGACCTTGCTTCCTTGCTCTGTTGTTTTCGGGGGGGCGAAGCTGTTGTGATCTCAGGCTACGCAATATTTCTTCAAACCCTTTTCCGGGGAATCGATTGAGGGTTTGTGAAGTATTGGTTGTGGTTCGATATGGATCAGGACATTTACATCTAACAGGCACGGAGGTCGAAACCATGACTGTGGAGCTGGTTCCTGTCATTGAGGTTAATGATCCTGCTCCCACAGTCTTTCGCTCTCCTCTGCTTTCCCCCAAAAAAAAAAAAATCTATATTTGCCGTAAACATCGTCCATCCCTCTGTTGACAGTTCTCACGTACAGCTCCGATTCTTCAGTGTCAGTCTCCACAGACTTTATGCTTCCCTTTTGTCTCCATCTGTAATCTCGACCTCTCTCTGTCTCGGTTCAGCTGGCTCTCTAACCCCCCCCCCCCCCCCCCCCCCCTCCCTCCTTACCCCCCACCTCCCTGTCTGTCTCCCTCTGTCCTTCCCTTTGATCTTGCAGACTCTAGACGATCTGGAGGAAAGGACGAAGGAGGCGGGCATCGAGATCAGCGTTCGCCAGAGTTTCCTCACCGACCCGGCTGTCGCTGTCAAGAACCTCAAGGTGCTTTGATTAAAAATTCACCTCAGCTGCCGGCCGTCTCCCCCCCCCCCCCCCCCCCCCCCCCTCCCCCCTCCCCCCTCCCCCCTCACAGCTGCACACAGTTCCATTAGCATAGAGGCGATTTGAGAGAGGAAATGAATGCGTCATGCTAATTAGCAACCCCCAAACCGCGCTGCGCGGCGTCCTGCGAAGCAGCCGGAACTCGGGTTGCTCCTGCGCCGCCGCTTCAAGCTGCGCGATGGCGGCGGCTGTACTCGTGCTCCCGATGACGCTGAGCTATTGTTCTGTTTCCATGTTTTCCCGAACACGACGCAGCGCCAAGACGCAAGGATCATCGTGGGGCTCTTTTATGAGACGGAGGCCAGGAAGGTGTTTTGTGAGGTTAGTTCCTTTTGTCCCTCTGTGAAAGACGCTGAAGCTGACTGGCTATTCAGCAGGAATTCAGCTCCGGTTGAATGTCTGAATGGATACCTTTGTTTGACTACGATGCAACATGCTCTCTGGGAACAACTTTCCTCTCGCTTATTTATCATTCTCTCCCTCCCTTCTTCCTCCCACCCCCCCCCCCCCCCCCTCCCCTCTCCACGCCCTGCCGCAGGTTTTCAAGGAGAAGCTCTACGGGAAGAAGTACGTGTGGTTCCTGATTGGCTGGTACGCGGACAACTGGTTCAAGATCAAAGACCCGGCGATCAACTGCACCGTGGAGAACATGACGGAGGCCGTGGAGGGTCACGTGACCACCGAGATTGTCATGCTGAACCCGGAGACGGTCCGCGGCGTCTCCAACATGGTGCGAACACAACGTCCCGCCCACATAGTAGTTGTATTAAACGATAGTTAACACGGGGGGCAGGGACATCTTGTTTGTTTTCTGTAATGGACAAAAAATAACGTCTTTTGAAGAATCAATCACTGAATGAAATACTTGGAGCCAAATGCAGGTGTTTAATGAGCGTTTAATGACATCGAGTAGGGCTAAGTACACGAGGGAAATGGGGTTCGCTGGGAAGCTGGGGAACGCGGCGTATAACAAACACTGGAGATCATGTTGATGAATCAATACAGGAAGCAATCGGGGAGTCAAAATATTGAAATGCGAGGAGTGATAAAAGGCCAGAAAGCTTTGCAGCGACGTCTGTAAATCCGTCATGGAGCGCCGTGCCAATAACCCTCAAGCGCATTAGTAAGCTCCATTTACTTGTTTTAATGGAAAATACCAGATGCACAGTAAAGTAAACTTGATCGTTTACACTCTAATTATCACCTGTATTTCATGTCTTCCAGCACCCGATGGCGGTGACAAAGAAATGATGAAAAACGTGTTGTTCAGCGAGTCACCGAGCGACTGATGTGCAACACAAATGATCATTCCGGTCCCGTCCAACTAAAGCTATGCTATAGTCTCATAATTATTGGGGCATAACAAATCAATCACATGAATAGTTTCCCTCTCATTACTTGCCAAATGGAGAATACGGACAATTTAGTCTTTGTCTAATAATCAAAATGACAGTTAAAGTAACAAATTAATAGATGGGTTTTTTTTTTCTGAATCAGGAATAAATAATAAGAGCAAAAACAGTTAAATATAATATTATGTCTATTGTCTAGTAAAATATCAGTTATCTTGGACTTTCTGTTGATGCAGTTTGGGCTCTTTTCTCTTTTCGTTCATGGTGAGCCAAGCTCCTCAAAAACAGCTCTTCAGCTCTTCTCATCGGTTCCCCCGACAAACGTCTTCCGCCATCCGTGTAAAGTGGATCGATTCCCACGCGATCAGTTTTTTTCTCTGTGTGTGTGTTTAGAACAATGATGTCATCGCTTCTTTGAACTACGATCGACCCCCCCCCGATCAATCCTTAACGCTCCATGAAGCCGATGTTTACCACCGTCCCACCCGTCTCCCCCCCTCCTGATCTCTGCCTCGGCCGCCCGGCGTTTCTATTCCGCTCGTCCCTTCACCTCCTCCAGCCCTCTCCCGCTGTCCCTCCCTCCCCCCCCCCCCCCCCCCCTCCCCCCTTCCCCCTCCTCCACCCTCCCTTAGTCGCTCGCCCCTTCTCAGTCTCTACTGCTTGGATCATCCCTTCATTCTTCTTGTTTAGCCACCTTTCCCCTTTCATCATTTCCTCATCCCCACCTTCTCCTAACACCGACCCCCCAACTCCTCCTCCACCCCCCTCCCTCCTTCCTTCCCTCTCTCGCACCACATCAGCAGCTGTTGTTTACGTTCACAGAGCACCTGCCTGCTACCTGCCCGTTTGGCTGTTGACGCGCTGCTCAGCGGGCGATAGGAATTACAGCCCGAACCCCTGCTCATGGTCGAGCTATTCAAATTCCATTTTTCCAAGTTTGAGATCGGCCTGTTTCTTCTGGATGGAGCGATCGGGTTAAAGCCGGAGGTCGGGCGCTGGCACATTGTCAGCTTGTGTTCAGGTGGGGGGGGCGGGGGGGGGGGGGGGATTTAAATGCCAAGGTTGAATTTCAATGAGACTGAATTGGGGGACGACTGGCCTCAGGGATGATGATTGGTGGTAATAATCTACCACCGCAGATGTCTCCTCACGTTTCAGGGGAAGATCACGTTTAATGGCGTCTTAATTACCGAAACGCCTCGATCGAGAAAAGGAAAATGATGGATTGAAGTTGAAAATCATCTGGAGTTTGATTTTTCTCTCAAAGCGGTAGAGACCCTGCAGGATCAGCCCCATCTTAAGATCTACACACACTTGTTTTGGTTAATTTCACATCCTAATTCCCAAATGTGAGCATATTATACTTTTATTTAATTAGTTAAAAGCCCAAAAAAATAAAAACAGTATTTCTCCTTTGGCAAATATCCTCATGTAACATTCAAAGAAAACCTCTGTATATAAAACACAAACAAATATGTGCTACCGTGGGGGTTTAACGATGTTGTAACATTTCTTAAACGTATCTTCAATCTTAAATGTAAAGAAAATCTCTCCCACAAAAGCAGCCCGTCTTTTATCTGACGTGTCCACGAAGGACGTGGTCCTTATTCCTCCCTTCCTCTGGGCACTGCATTGCATTCAAAGGGACTCCTCTTTGAACGGCTTTTTCTTTCCCCTCGTCTGTCAGACGTCGCAGGAGTTTATCGCCGCCCTGATGTCCCGCCTCGGGGGGAAGAATCCGGAGGAGACCGGCGGGTTCCAGGAGGCGCCGCTGGCCTACGACGCGGTGTGGGCTCTGGCTCTCGCCCTCAACAAGACCGTGGCGCCGCTGAAGGCCAAGGGCCGCCGACTGGAGGATTTCAATTACAACAACCACGACATCACCTCGGAGATCTACAGGGCCCTCAACACCAGCTCCTTCGAGGGCGTTTCGGTGCGTGAACAAAAAGATATCTTTTTTTAATAATAATCCAAGCCGCGTTGGTTACTCCGGCGTCGGCCGTATCGTCCGCGCCACCCTCCCCCCTCGTCCACCCCCTCCCCCCCCCCCCCCCCCAGCCCTGCAGTGGTGAGGTCTCAATAGCCCTGCTGCAGGGTGATAAGTTGCCCCTACTCTCGCCTTTTGATGCACCCCGAAAGGCTCAAAATTCCCGAGCCAGAATTCCCGTGGAAATTTTCCGCCCCTTTGCAACCCTCTTTTCCATTAGCTGTTTTCTGAGCAGTTTCTACAGAAGTGCTCGTCATTAAATCGCTAAAATTTGGAACCAAAGTACCGCATGAAACCTGGTTCTTTGTGTCTTATTAAAATATTTTTTGGAACGATATTTTGAAAATGAGTATTTTGCAACAAATCTGTGTAATAAATCATTTAAATCCCTGGTGTTACGACCACGCCAAGCCCTTAACGCTCACTCTTTCTCTCTTATTCACACACTGATGCCCGAGAGACAGATCAACGCTTCCTCCTGATCCACAGCCCGTATGAGACGTACTTTAGCACGGGAATGGCCTTTAAGGCACCTCCATCCTAATGCTGTATCTGGAGAGACAACCCTAAAGTGGGCGGGTCCAAAGTGTCAATAACAATGCTTCATTATACAAAAATGGTCATGTGGACCGGCTGTTTGTCCCTGATTCCAGTCTTTGTGCTTGTGAGGTACAAAGCTTCTCATCTACCTCTTGGCTAGAAGAAAAGACACATTCATTTATTTATCAAAATGCCAGACCAGTAGTTTAATCATCTGTAGAAAACCCCCCCCCCAACACTTCCTCCCGTCTGTGTCTCAGGGCCAAGTGGTGTTCGACGCCCAGGGATCCAGGATGGCAATGACTCTTATCGAGCAACTGCAAGGTAGGAACACTCCCACGCCGGCCTCCCACAGATGTTGTACCGCAGTTAGCAGTCACTCCATCATCGTAAGAAGAGACAAATATCACAGCTGAATGTGTTCCTCGTGAATCCATTGTTGCTCATTTCAGAGCAGAGCCTCTTTTTTTTCTTTTTCTTCTTCTTCTTTTTTCTTTTCGGTAGGGTTCCGTTTGCCGGGTTCTCCGGCGATTGAGGCCGATATCCTTTAATTGCACACTCAAAAGGCTTTGATTCGGGAATGCGTCGACTCGAGGCTCCGCTCTAATTGGGCACAAGTCTCCGTTTTAAGCCGTCTCTGGAAATGGCATCCTATTTGTCACCAGTGACTTAATGACTTTCCCCGCGCAGGATAAGGTTGAGGATTATTCTCTACTTCTGTTCCCGTTGGCGTCCTAGAGGATGAGGATTTATAATCCTGCCCCCTTTCCCCTCACACTCTGTCTCATATTTCCTGCTGTGGTGTCGAGGTAATTTCACATCCACAATGAGACGACCTGACTTGCATCCCTGAATCACTGTGGGACCTCATCAGTATTCCTGGTCAAGGCTGCCACATAAGCTCCTTTTTTTTCTCCCTCCCTCCTTTTCTATTGCTTCTTCTCTGGTACTTCTTTGTTTGCCCTTCTTTATGCACCTTTTCATCCCTCGTTCCTTTTATCCCGTTCGGCGGGTCTTTTGTGGAGCCACGCATGCCATTAACGTGGAAGCACGGGAATAAGGGAGAAAAGGCTAATATGTGGTTTTATGAATAGAGAGCAGTGCTGTTGGTGTAGGGCTGCACCGGGGTCAAGACCCCTCCCCTCTCCCCCCCCCGCCCCCCCTCCCTCAACCGCCATCCGCCAGAGAAGGAAATGAACTAAACAAGCGTGGCTAATTAAACTTTCTTTCTCTCTGACTTTTGTGCTTTTATTTGACTCGCTTTTACTTTCTGCCACACTCGTCTAGGAGGCAGTTACAAGAAGATCGGTTACTACGACAGCTCTCAGAAGAACCTCTCCTGGTTCGGCAATGACGTCTGGATAGGTAAGATCCGCGACCCGGGCTTTCATCCTGCCGTGAGTCATCGGGGTTCACATTTGAGGACGTTGACATTAAACCCCCCCCCCACCCCCCCCCCCTCGGTGGGGCTCAATTTAGACTTTCCCACCGTGTTAATGACATGCAATCACGCCGGACTTTCTCTAACCCATAATTGGGCTGAAGCTAGTTATTTGGACGCTGACGCTCGACCGAATGGAGCCACCTGCACACTCCCCCAGTAGCATGAGTTAAAATGTTAAAAAAAAACAAAAAAACTTTGGCAAACTGACACCCGTTAAAAATCTTTTTGAGAAAGTTTTTGAATATAACGAGCATGTTCCCTTGCGGATCTTTTTCGTGATGGACGTTGGCGCTAAAGAGATGCTCAGAAAGTGTTCGATCTACAGATGAATGTGTGTTGGTTTGCTCTGTAGGTTTGGATTTGCCCCGCCACTGCTGCTTTTCCTTCCACACCGAGGGCCAATTGTACGGTTGTTTACTGACCCCTCCCTCCCTGGAGCGGTGACACACTTGCGCCTGGACAGAGCGTGCCAGTAATCAATCCTGCGGAGAGACTCCTTTATGGGGCTTTTCGGGGAGCGATCGGTTGCCGTGGCTTAGCTGAACCCAGAAGAGGTAGCGATTCCAGGTCAGCGTCGGTGGCGGGGGACAGGTGACCTGTATTGCATGGGCGGCGGCGCGTTCCTCCACGGGGCCCGGCAGGCGGCTCCTTGGCTTGGCTGGCTGCCGCCTGGCTGGCTCGGCGTTGAAGCTGCCGCGTGGAATTGACTCTCTCTCTCTCTCCTCGATCAATCGAAGCTCGATTTCATTATTCACCGTTTACCGAATAAAGACACATTCATCTGGCATCTACTTGTTGAGAGGAAATTAGTCATTTTCCTGCTTTTTTTGAGCTGCCTCAATTTGGTGAATTTTTGTTTTTGACTGGGGGGGGGGGCGCTTGATTTGCTCCACTTAACCCTGCCCGGTTTGTTTTTCCTGCGTGTTTACCAGGCGCCTCCCTGCCTCACTTTCTCACTCTCTTCACGGTCTCCCTAACAACCACTTCAGCTCAGCTCGTCTTCTAATCGCTGTGGCAACTGTTACAGAGATGGGTCTCCATGGCAACACCCTGTCCTGATTCCCTGATCAAGGACGGAGGAGGGTTTAGATGGTGCAAACGCATTGAGTGATTGGACAGTACACGCGCGCACACACACACACACACACACACACACACACACATGCACGCAGCATTAATTATTAGTGTTGTGTGTTTTACACGCACTCATTGACATATAGTCTTAAGTGTCGTCTGTTGTGCATCATAGTGATAAGTGTGTGAATTCTATATTTACATTAACATAGAAATATTTACAATATTATATTACTTTATAAAGATATAAGAAACCTGGTCAACACATATAAATCGTGCCACGTGACACACATACTGTTCCAAATATGACACAACAGGATTTCAATGAACCCATTTTACACGTCCTAAACGCATATACACAACATTTGTCCTATCCAACACATTGTGTTGCGTACGTACGTCGGGTCTTTTGGGATACACCTATTCACTAGGAGTGTGATGGTTTACGCGTGCAGTAAGTTGTATAATCATCATCAGACCTCGCTAAAGTACTGATTTTATGGAAAACGCCTGGTTATCTGGCTCCTGGTTGCAATAATAACATTGATTGTATCATTTGGAATTATCGTGGCGCCGCATTCGGACATTTTCCCAAACATCATTCACATCCCACGTGGCATTAAAAAGTCGTACGATTTTACTCGACGAACCTCGCAAAAAAAAATAAGACCCGCTTCCATCGGCGTTCCTCAGTCAGATGAAAGCAGAAGCCGCTCGGTTGTGAGGCAGCAGTGACGAGCATCTGAACAGAGAGCATGATGGGAGTTCTGACACCCTGCGACCCTCGAAGGGACGACGCTTTCTGACACTTTCCTCTGACATCTGACACATCAGCTTCACGCGGCGCTGACACTCCTGCTCTGCTTCCCCTCTGACACGCTCACACACAATCTGTCACCCTCTCGTACACACACACACACACACGCACGCACGCGCACACAAACACACGCTTATCACACTGTGTGGACACACACTGCTCTCAGATGCTCCCTCATTGGCATTCATGCTTTCTTTTTAGGTGCTCACATATATACATACAGTATATATACATATATTTATATACAGTTACAGTCCAGATTGGCATTCTCTGGGCGCACACACACACACACACAAGCAACACACACAGATTTCTGCCAGCAGTCCTAGATTTGGAAGGACAGACAGGTGGAGGCTGTTAAGGGGTAAGATGAGGCCCATCTGCCCCTCTCTGAACTGTCCTCACTGAGGAATCCTCTGGGTTTGGAGCTACATGAGCATGAATAATTGTGTAGTTTGTGTAACCGTGCACACTTGTACATTGCACATGAAGTTGGCTGTTTGTTTTACTTCTCTGTGCTTCGGCATTATCAATATTTGATGGAGTTCTCGCACTGATCCGTAGGCTGTATACATGTGTATACTGCATGCAGTTTCGGAAAAAGGATGTAAATAATTTTCTTTTCAGTACAGATTGCAATTCATATAGAATTACATATAAATACGGACAAACAAGCAGAAAATGGCTGCTTTCAATTTTAAAGTTGTTTATTATCTAATCATTATTATTGGTGAATCAATATTCAAGTAGTCCTTTCAAAAATGTCCTTGGTCGAGGTGGAGCCACGTTTCCACCAACTGCTTTGTTTACTTCAGACTTCAGTCCGTCACGATGCATCGTGCCTTTAAAACAGTTGGTTTCGTGCCACAACACAAACGCACACAAATTGTACTTAAGAACAACTGTAGATGCTCAAAGTCACGTTTTTATTTGATGCATTAAAGCCACTCACCACGTGCACATTGTGTGCTCTTGCTGATTAAAGTTTTGTTTGCTTCGCCGCCACAATAATCAGGCAAATTAAAATACGGCTTAAAGAGCCGTTGATTGCCGGGTACAACGTGTACGAAAGTCAAATGAAATACACGTTGTTTGAATAAAGGGGTAACGACATTCACAGCGGTGCATTTGGGTGTTTTCCATTTTTTTTTAAATACAGAAAAAACTTTTTTAGATGATATTTAACCATAAAAAGGCCAGAGGAAACCATTGCTTCGCGTCCCTCTCCCTCCTTCCAGGCGCCGGGCCCCCCGCCGACCGGACCGTGGTCATCGAAGTGTACCGCTTTCTGTCCCAGAAGCTGTTTGCAGCCGTGTCCGTCTTCGCCGGCCTCGGCATCCTGTTCGGCATCGTCTGCCTCACCTTCAACATCTACAACGGCAACGTCCGGTGAGTTTGTGAGCCGTCGGCGTTTTTCTAAAATGTAAAAATGTGTCGCCTTTTTTGCTTTTAAATGATGAGAAATTGGTTATTTTGGGGCATATGGAATGTCCTCTGGGCAAAAGAAGACATTTAAAAACACCATCTCGTGCTCATAAGTGTTTTTCATCATTTTGTGATTCTCCATCATAAAAAATGATTGTAGAGTTTTTGTAGAGATCCAGGAAATCATCAGCAGATGGATTGAAAGTGAAAATAACCGTAGAAGCAGCCCTTTATTTAGCAGCATCTTGTCATCCTGTTTTTGTTTTTTTGCTTTTCCGCTTCATGTTTGTCCTTGAGAGATAATCGTGACAATAAATAAAGTAAAAAAAAAAAAAAAAAGGCCCCCGTTTTTTTAAAAACGATGAAAGTAATGCGGGTCTCAGAGGTTAAAGACACCGTTTTGTTAGATGAAGGTCACCTGCATGAGATAAAGTGGATGGAAACGACCTCCTGTAACAACACCCGCCACTCTGTGCGGCTCGCACTCCACGTGAGAAAAATAATTCACCAGAGATCCTTCCCTCTGTTGGGGAAAGAAACGGCACCGCTGCTTCTCCAGTGTAAGGACGATGACGAAGTTGTTGTGGGGGGGGGGGCGGCTTTGCTCAATCTAGCAGCTGGTGGTGTTGTCCCAGTTTAAGCGCCGCCGCAGTCCAAATGCAAATAGCCTTCTTTAAAGAAACGCCTTTTGATGGTGGATTTTATAAGCCTAATACATGTGTGTGTGTGTGAACCCGCTGCAGCACGTCTCCGGTGTCTTTTTAACGTGGTGTATTTATGTTTGACCCGGGTCGAAGTGATTTTTAAAGTCCTCTTAAATCCAGCAGCTTATCGGGAGTTTTCTTAAAGCTAGTGAGGTTTCTTCCTTCGGGGATCTTTGGCTGGCTGCGGTAACAGTCGGGCCTTCTTCCAGCTCCGATTATATTTCAAACACAGTTTCACCGAAGGCTGATCTCGGCGGCCGGACCCACTACGAGTCACATCGAATCATGTTAATTCGCTGAGCTTCGCTGACAAAATGAGTTTTGCCACCCGACTGTTAGGAGACAAAAAATACAAAACTGCTTTTAAATGCAAAGAAAATATCAATGATCGCACTCTCAAAGAAGCAATCCTTTTAAAATCTTTTTTAAATTAGTGTATCTTCAGGTTCGTGGAATATCGCTTCCCAGGACCCGCGGTCTCTCGGGTGGGGGGGGGAGAGGGGGGGGGGGGGGGGGTGTCTTGCTGCCCCGTTGGCGGCTGCCACTGTGCTGCAGGCGCAGCGTTTTAACCCTGCGGTGAAAAAGTGTTGTTACCCTTTTTTTAGAATTGCAAGGTTTTAAAGGGGGAAGGGGTCGCTCTCGGTGACGATCCTACAGAGAATTCCCATCTGAATCTGTCGCTCCCGTCTGCTTCGGAGGGCTTTTATAATAGCTGCGGCTCATTATGGGGCTGCCCGGTCCGCAGATGTAATGTTTTTATTATAGTGATTACCCACACACCTTCATTTTCTAAAAACACGAGCGTGCACTAACTGCTCCGAGGCACATTGAACACCCAGATGATGGACGATGTGGAGCATTTAGCAGCTGAAATGACATTGATATTGATGATATTTTCATCAAGAGTTGGTGGAGAGCAAAGAGTGAATAGTTGACTAACATTCACAAGGTATAAACACACAAACCTGATGATGATTGCTATGGTTGAAATGCACTCACTGTAAGCCACTTTGCATAAAAGCATCAGCCAAATGACAAGTAAATTACATGTCTCTTATGTGTGATTTAGCAAACGTCCGCTTCTGAAAAGTGAAGCCGATTTGTGCCTTAAACTGTCCTTCTTTCTAATGGCCAGCAGGGGGCGACTCCTCTGGAGTGAAGAAAACAATGTAAACACAAGTATATTGTCTATTATTGTATTCTATATGGTATATTATTGTATATTGTCTTAATCACAGGTGTCGATCACCAGTGGGTGACGTCCCCCCGACTAAATTCAATACAATGTTCATGGTAAACAACGTATTGATCACAAGTGGTACAATGTCGCCGCTGTATTAAAGACCTGTTTCCACTTCCTAAAAGTATGAGAAAATAAATCACTTATTTGGGAGATTGAATGACTGTCGTTACGTCTGCTTGGGGACGTGATCTTCTGATGTGTGAAGCCGTAGTCAAGTTGTAGCACAGAATATCTTCCTGTGATCTAAAAGATCAACAGCAAACACCCGATTTCGGTCCCTTAAAACCACACAAGAACTTATTTTTATCCAAACTCTTCCTCAATAATTCAGTGAGGCGTGCACATGAAAGAGACATGTTTTTTTTTTTTTTTCCTTCTGATAGTTGCCTTGATTTAAAGCAAGCTGTGCTGAACATAACATAAAGATAAAAACAGAAGGGAGCAGCACTCCGCAGCAGAAAGTCACACTGAGCATCACGTATTCATGCTCCGAAACTGCATTAGAGGTGTTTTCCTCAGAAGGTATGAAGGGCTGGATTGGGGCCTGTGTGTGTGTGGGGGGGGCGTACGATAGATAACGCAGCGCGACCTCGGGGTAGTTTAAATAGCTGGACGGTAACATCTGGAGCAGTAAAATGTAACATACACAGCAGTAAAGCGAATGCAAAAAACCTCATACGTGAAACACTGACCAGAAACATTGTACCCGAACGAGTTCATTTGCCAACATCTTGAATTCGAACACTTCTCGTCACAGGACGTATTCTCACTTTAATGGGAAACAACTCAATGCTTCGTTCTCCTTTTTAAGCTCCTGTCTGAACCTCCACACGGAGCAAAGCGTACATGATTACCACGGCCGCGTTTAAAAAAAATCATCTGCTGTCAAAGATGCCGGCAGAGACATTTGGATCAGGAGCTTAAGACACAATAAATGAATCCGTGCGGCCTTTCGAAAAGTCACTGGTTATGTCCTTTTTAAAACTACCCGCTTCACACAAATGCAGAAGTACGTAAGTTTTTCTCCTGGGCAATGCTTTTAGATCTCTTGGATGATCTACAAGCCGTTTGTTTGTTTTCTGTCGCCACCAAAAGGTTTCTGAGTGAAACGTTGAACACCCATTAGACTGACGTGTTGAAGCAAAATGTGAGGAAGAATTCTGGAGCTGTTTCACCACCACAGTTGTTTTCAAAATTCATTTTCCCCAGGTGTGTGCAGATAACCCATTTCCCTTTGTGCATTGCATTGTGGGAGTATGGTTACCATTAACCGCTTCATGAAAAATCCAGTCAAATTGTCACTTCCAGTTCAGGTTGTTTTTAAATGTTTTTTTTACAAATTTCAACAATTTCCTTTTTATTCGCGTAAACCTCTGATGGGACAAACTGTTCCTTTGGCCTATAATCGCGTAGCTCTCGATGCTAATCAGGCTACTGGCCGACAATCACACAGGGAAAGGAGCTCCCCAGGGAATTTTGACCTTTTTTAGGCCTAATTACCTGCAGATTCACCAAAGCGGGAATCGCAATCGCCAGTGTTTTCCTCTCGGTGTGTGTGTGTGTGTGTGTTCATTTTGGTTCTCGTGTGTGATTCCTCAGCTACATCCAGAACTCTCAGCCCTACCTGAACAACATGACGGCCGTGGGCTGCATGATGGCGCTGGCCGCCGTGTTCCCGCTGGGGATCGACGGCCACCACGTCCACAGGTCTCAGTTCCCCGTCGTCTGCCAGGTGAGCAGCAGACCGTTTGGATTTCATCCGTGTGACGCTGAAACACGTCATTTTAGCTCAGAGGCGGAGTACAAGAAATGGGATTTAGATCCGTTATGTTTTCAGGCACTTACGTTAAACAAAACGAATTAATAATAGGTTTTATTTGTATTGTTGATAGCAGGTTATAAGTGTCTCTGTATTTAAACAGATTAAAGGGGTATTTGCATGTTTTTTAATGAGCTGCCGCTAAACAGCTTATTAGAAAACTAATGTTGGCACAGCACTTTTCACCGGTAAATGTTTGTTAGGCTGCTCGCTCAACAAGCTGATTAATAAGCCAAACGAGAGGAGCAGGAAAGCCGATCTGGTTCGTCTCTCGTGTCGGTGGAATATCTACTTGATAAAACCTGCGATGTTACTGATTTAAATCTTCAAAAGACACCAGCCTTCTTTTAATTGTTGATATCACATACGATGCCACATTTACTTCCTCTGAGACTGGTTTTGGTATTCCGTGGCACAGACATGGTTTGACGGGTGCCAGAATAGCACAGACGACGGGATCACTAATGAGGAGTGGGACTCCTTCCTCTGTCACCGCGTCGAGTCTTTCTGTCGCCAGGCGAGAGGGAGATTTCCATTTCTGTCGTGTCTCTTCTCTTTGTCCCTGTCCAGCTATTCCCTCTCATGGTCATGCCTCTATCGCACTCTGCCCCTGACCTTCTCCTCTGGATAGGTTTTATGTATCTTTCTGCTCCTCTTCATTTCATTAAACACATTAATATTATATTGTAGATCTACCTACAAATCCATCCATCTACCTCCCCACCTACCTATCAATCTACCTACCTATTTACCTCCCCACCTACCTATCAATCTACCTACCTATTTACCTCCCTACCTACCTATCGATCTACCTACTAATCTATTTACCTACTAATCTATTTACCTACCTACCTATCGATCTACCCAACTGTCTACCTACCTACCTATCTACCTATACACGCACTCCCACCTCCTGTACATCCTTTTTTATCTTATCATGTGATCTATATTTTTATTCAGAGTGAGCTTGGCACAGTACAGAGATCATGCAGCTTTATCGTGAATCATCAAGGAAACAAAACGTAAAGGAGGAATACTGCATAAACATGTGTTTGCATATTTGACTAATGTTATGGAAAATTATATAACCAACGATAATTCGTTTCATAATTGCTAGATTGATTTACTTTTAATGTAAAAATTAATCTTAAACTATTTAAATTAAATTGTGTATATGAATATATACATATTTATAGTTAAATTGTGCCACTTACTAGACATACACCCTTGACTCAATGATGCATAAAGCACTGATTAAAAACTCTCCTCTCCCCACTTCCAGTTCCGCCTGTGGCTCCTCGGCCTCGGCTTCAGCCTGGCGTACGGAAGCATGTTCACCAAGATCTGGTGGGTCCACACCCTCTTCACAAAGAAGGACGAAAAGAAGGAGAAGAAGAAGGTATGGAGGGAGAGTGAGGAGGGAGGGAGCCAGCCATAAGCCTCTCAGCGGTCTCGGGAGAGAAGGGAGCGGCTGGGGGGGGCGGAGGCCCGGGCCGCCCGGCGTGTGTGGCTCCGGCTGATAAAAAAAAAAAAAAAAAGTTCTAAACTTCGCAGGCTTCCTTGTGAAATAAGCTTCTAAGACACCAGCTCGACGTCATTCACTGCCGCAAAGGTTGTAGCCAGAGAGCAGGGATCAGTGTGTTGGACACATGCTTCACACGTGTGTGTGTAACGCACACCGCAAAAGCACATGCGTCTACACACATGCAACATTTGTGCATGTGTGTGTGTGTGTGTGTGTGTGTGTGTGTGTGTGTGTGAGAGCCTCCTCTTGAAGATAGTGCGTCCTGGTGCCGGCAAGATACTGCAAGTTGGTGATGTCTTGTGGGAATTTCTAAGACCTAATCAGGAGAATATAAGATTAAGCCATTTCTGGAATATTTATGAATATGGATGAGTATTAAAGTTCCATGCAGAAATCCAACCTTCGGGAGGGTTTATTATTTGAGCCAAAGCACAACGAATCAGGGTGACTTTCAACTCTCTTCACGTCCACAGAAGGGCAATTTTCCAGAGAGCTCTGCATTAGTATTTAAAGAAACTTTCAGGAATTGAGGGGAGAATGAGCGCTTTTCAAATCATTTTTCATGCAACTCAAGTGAAGAGGCGCCCAGGACTGTGTAATGTGTTTTCGTCTTTATTTTATTTTCTCAGTTTCAGTCATTGCACGCTTGAACGGCCGTTAGCAAGTTGGAGTTAGAGAGGGGAGGGAGCACAGTGGGACAGCTCATTTCGGGGACTTGTTTTTCGGTTACGGCTGCATTGCTTCCATTATGGGTTAAGTTAAGAATGATAGAGTTTAAATCAGCTGGCCAAGGAAACTGTCCACACAGAAAGCAGTGTGATCTCACTGTGTATAAATGACAATTTCAGGTGGCAGCCCAAATAATGCTGCTGCTGCTGCGTCGCCACGCACACACACACACGCACGCACACACACTCTCCTCCTGCTCCTAAAATATACTTGGACACTGACGCTTGTTCACACACACAGAGACACACATCCAGAAAGGCAATTCGCGCCCAGTCATCCAGAAATCACAAGGACGCCTGTCGAGTTATTTGTCCTGGTTGTTTGTCTTTGTTAGAGGACGGGCTGGTGATGCCCTTGGATAGTGATGACTGTTGTGCGTGTGTGTGTGTGTGTGTGCGTTGTCTTTCGCAGCAACACTTGGAGCCGTGGAAACTCTACGCAACAGTTGGGGTGCTGCTGGCCATCGACTTCCTGTCACTCATGATCTGGCAGATCGTGGATCCTCTGCACATCACGGTGGAGGTAAGACGGATGACATCATTCGCGTGTCATCGCCCCCGTGTGCGCGGACCGCGTCGCCGCCGCCGCCGTCGCGGGTCGGTAACGCGGCAATGAGACGCCGCGATTGTTAAATCAGAAAAAAATAAATAAAAAATGTTCCTTTCATTTTGATGTATGTTACACTCAAAGAGCACAATGTAGAATAAGAATGGAGGTCAAATAGCGCAGCCGAACAGCGGCACCACAGCAGAGACGTTTAGTGACCGGAATAATTTAATATATTTGTTTGTTTGACAGTGTAAACGCTTTCAGCGCTGTTAAAAGTACCTTGTGGCATTTATTGTAAACAGAAATCAGCATTCATAGAGCAGCCAAACAAACATGGTACAGTTCCTGCCTCATGAAACATTTATTGTCAAAACGTTTGACTTCATTGAACCGGCTTTATTACGTTCAGCACATACGACTGTCGAATGGCTCCGTGATGCATTTTAGTCTCTTTGAAAGCTCATTGTTTTGGTTTCACAGCACGTTCTCCGTCTAGTTCATTTCGAGCTGCTCTCATCGACCTGCATGTCGTCGCCGTTGGGACAGAAAACGTTGGTTCCTATTAAATAAAACATCTGTACCAACATCCGCTGGTCGAAATCAACTCCATTTGAGCTTAATTTTGATCAAAATAAAATAGTACAAGTATCTGTGACATACATAAAGACATAAAAGAAACGTTGAAGATGCAAAGTTCAGTTTCTATGGAGCGGTTTTGGAGCTTTCAGTCTAAATGCAACAATTTGCATTTAAAAGAAGAATAAATCATTTTTTTAAAAGCTCCTAAAGATCAACTGTAGACTCCCCGCCAAGCCCCAAAGGGTAGACTGAAAAGGTTATTTTGAAAGTTGAAAATTTGGCAACTACAAACTAAGACATATTCCTCTGCTGGTGGAGACCAAACCGGAGTTAAACCTGTGTAAAGCACACATTTATGTATAGTCTACACAAGTTTGCATCATCATTTTGGGGGGTTTTGTTTGATGCCAATTTGAATTGAGTGATCTATACCCGACGTAAGGGATCAAACGCGTGGGGACACCGGGGCTTGTGCTGCTTTCTCATCGTTTCTAATTGTCTTCCTCTTCCCTCCTACCTCTTCTTCACCCTTCCGTTTTTTCCCCTCCTCTGTCTCCCGCGCGAGTAGAAGTTCACTAAGGAGGCCCCTAAAGAAGATCTGGATGTCCTGATTCAGCCGTTGCTGGAGCACTGCAGCTCCGAGAAGATGAACACGTGGCTCGGTATCCGTCCTCTCTCTCTCTCTGTCTCTTTTTTTTTTACCCTCTCGTTTCTCAATCTGTCGCTTTATCACTCTTTGCCCTGCTCTGGTTTTGAATAATCTTTGTCACTCACATTGGGCATATGCAGACACATATGCGCGCACGCACGCACACACACACACACACACACACACACACACACACACACACACACACACACACGTCACCACCATTCACTCTGAATTAAACAGGCCTGGTATCATAGCCTCTCTTCCCCCCCCCCCCACCTCCTACGTTTGATTCCTCTCTCTCCCTGTCTGTCTGTGTCTCTTAGCGTTGCAGCTCGAATGAAAGTATAATGGTGGTGAAATTCAAATAATGTGGGTCACAAACTGGGCCATTGCCCCATAGCATTTCCTCCCTCAGAGGAGAAAAGATGGCGCTTTAATATCAAGCGGTATAAATGCACAATGGACAGGCTGAAGAAGTGTCGAACTCACTCGGTCACAGAGGCTCTTTTCTCCTCTGCTTCTTTCTTTCTCTCCTTCGCTTATATCTTATTTTTTCCCCCGGTCATTCTAACTGCCTTTTAGAACATTAAACCGTGTGGCACTTTATTTTCAATTGCATTGCGAGTTTTCGGTCTTCTTTGATGCCTTCTTCTTACAAGAGCCCAACAGGTGTGAAGATTGGGGTAGCTAAGATTATTATGCTCACCCTCGGTTAAGATTATACCGTAACTCGTTTGATCCAACGCAAGTAACTGGGTTAAAAATACTGGGAAGAATGGGGTCAAATGTTTAGCAAAGCAAAGAAAAGTAATTTATATAAATTACATATATTTTCAGGGACCCATTATTCAGCTTTCTTTTGTTCTTTTGTCCTCCATTTTTCCACACAATACTGTGTATTAGGTTCTCCCTTCTCTAAATGACCGCCTTACTCACGTCGTACTCTATCACCACCTGTCCCTGCCCCCCCCCCCAACACCCCCCCTCTCTTTCTGTAGGGGTGGTTTATGGCTACAAGGGTCTGCTGCTGCTGCTGGGAATATTTCTGGCTTACGAGACAAAGTCTGTCTCCACCGAAAAGATCAACGACCACCGGGCCGTGGGGATGGCTATTTACAACGTCGCTGTGAGTAAAAAAAAAAAAAGAAGAAGAAGAAATGGCACCATCACGCCTCAATTCCTGTTCCTGGGTGCTGCTGTTTGCTAACAGCATAGCATGCTGAATGCCTTTAAAGTGGCAATAAATAGGATTTATATTGCCTCGCAGTACATAATGGCTGTAGTATATCTTTGGGGGTGGGGGTAATCTATGCCGGGGTCTCCTTGACATTTCTTTGACTGGTGCTCAGCTTTTAGAAGCCACTTTGCGGCTCATTTCGCAGCGAAACGGCCACCCGACCGCTGCGTGCCGAGACATTTGGGCTGCAGCAGCAGCAGCGTCGCCGCTCGGTCCTCGGCGGGCGGCTCTTTGCGGCTCCGGGTGGGTTGTTTGTAAAAGTTAACGGAGATTCATAGATAACTTAATGCACCCCCGAGGCCGGCTGTGCACTTTCCTTGTTTGAGTATAACTGGCTGAAAGTGACGGGGGAGACGTTAAACTGAAATGCTTCCTATGCAGCTATAATTAAGTGTTATTTTTTTTTTAGCTGCAATATCAAGGTTTCTGGATTCCCTTTTTTGTATCTTCAGAAATCGTACAACAAAAAGTCCACTGTGGGCACAGCTGAATAATCATTCCTTTCAAAAGGACCTTTGGGATGTGCCGTGACGGATTTATGATCTGGTACGAAATGGAGAAAAGTACACGGTTGGTATGATGATCGGTGGGAGCAACATGAGACCCAGAAACAGGCTTGTGAATAAATTAAGTGTTCGAAGCTTTTCCACAAGTTCACCATGAGATTTTGATTCTTTGAAAAGCAGATCCCCGGACGCGTGTCCGTCCAAGTGATGACGCCGGCAGCACCGGCTGCTGTCTGCCGTGAATCATGCATTTTGATTGCTTATGTGGCCCGTGGTGAAACAAACAATCATATCCCAGGTCTCCTTTTATAAAAATGAAAATGTGTGCCCAATGGGACTCCGTAGTGGAGTAAACGCTAAATAAAATCAATAAGATGCCAAAGCCGTCGTCACTGTGCTGCAATCTCCTGCAACCCATTGCAAAACACATATACATGTATATGTGTTTTTGTATACATATATACTGTAAGATACAATATAATATATTATTTATGTCAGGGATCAGGAGAATTCATTGCTAAATGTATATTGGACACATTTAGCCGCTTCAAGTCCAGTGGTCAAATCCAGCCGTCTGTCATAAACATTTTCTTCGTCACAGCAGGTGAATCGTTTTGAGCTGGAGGCTCTCTGCACCGGAATGGCTGCCATTATGTTCACTTCAGGCAAACACCCGCGGCCGTTCCCCGACACTCGTGACACGGTGAAAGTTTCTAATTGATGTCACGTGTCGGAGAAAAGTGTTTTCTGTCACTTTAACCGGCTGTTTCTGCTTCGATCGAACGGCAGAAACATTTCCTTTTTATTTACACTTTCCATGGACATTGGTCAGCTCTGACTTTGTTAGTTATTGAATGCGTTGACCCCGTGTCCTCTGTCAAGGGAGAGGATTTATCATTGATCTATCATTCATGGTCGTGTGTGACGGCATTCAATGCGGCCCGCGCGCTCATTTCATCGCGCGGTTCCGTAATGCGAGCCCTGTTATTATTTCATGTTCTGATATACATATTTCAGTTTTTATGACGGTGTCAATAGTTAATGGTGTCTGTGAAGAGACCCCCTTTGTCTCCGCTGAGCCGTGAGCTCCAGGCCCTGATGAGATGACAATGTGGTGATTGTCAGCGCGCTGTTGCCACTTCAGTCATGACTTTTTAATGCTGTTTTCACATGGGAGCCCTCAGCGGAATGATAAACAGATGCCTAATGCTTTTATGGATGTGATTTTCCTCCCTTCTCATTCTCCACCTCGCTCGCCTCTTGCTTCTCCCCGTCGCCCTTCGTCTTCTCGCCTCTTAAAAACCCGTTTTTCATTTTTTTTTCCTCCTGCAGGTGCTGTGTCTGATCACGGCTCCGGTGACCATGATCCTGTCGTCGCAGCAGGACGCCTCCTTCGCCTTTGCCGCCCTGGCGGCCGTCTTCTCGGCCTACATCACCCTGGTGGTGCTCTTCGTACCCAAGGTGCCCCCCCCGAACTCGTCACTCGACGACCTCTTAAAAAAGCGCGCTTGTTTTTTCGCAGTAAAGTCAAAGGTCGAAGCGCAACTTTAGCTCCGATGTTACTTGTGTGATTCTGGAGTGCGGCGCGACATCGGTGTCGGGCTTCTTTAAAGGATCGAACCTTTTTAATCTGTTTTAATTTCAACAAAAGCGGCGTCGAGATGTGTAGCTGCTTAAAACATTTGCTGTTGGGGAAAGAAAATCTTCTGGCACCAAACAGAGTGAGACACGATAAGTGTCTGGCAGCGGCTGCAGGGATTTGTTTGGAATAAATAGAAGGAGCGCCGCTGCAGAATGTGCACGCAGAGGGGAGAAAGAGTGCCACCTACAGATGTTCAAACTACATGAAAACCAAAATCCAAGAAAAAAAAAACAGACCCGACAGCATCCTCCCCACTGTTTGGTCGTCGGGCTGTTTTTTCTTCTTCTTCTTCTTTTTCTCGAGCACAGCAGCGAGCGCGGAGCCCCTGACGCTTTTTGCCAAAATAAGCGTCTAAGAGTGTCAAAGCGTAAGAAGCGAAATGTCCTCCTGAGGGCTGCGCGTCCCTCACTGACTCCCTGTGCCCCTCCCTGTGCCCCCCCCCCCCTAGATGCGGCGCCTCATCACGCGCGGCGAGTGGCAGTCGGAGCAGCAGGACACCCTGAAGACCGGCTCGTCCACCAACAACAACGACGAGGAGAAGTCCCGGCAGCTGGAGAGGGAGAACAGGGAGCTGCAGAAGATCATCCAGGAGGTGAGAACATCGCGTTCACATTGTGTCGCCGTTTAACCCGCCGTGTCCAGAGGCCAGACGTATAATTATAGACATCAAGTCATTGCAATCAATTGGCTCTGTGAATGCTATGAAGATGCTAAAGGAGTCTAATTATGGGTTACGTGTTGCACCTCTACTGCAATCTCGAATGAAATTCATGTGCATTTATCATAAGTGTGTATGTTTGATGGTACAGATATTGCAGAAAATAACACACAGTGTTGTGACTTACAAGTAGAGACATGCACACACGGACCTGTGCAATCATTACTTTATGTATTGCTTTTTATATTTTGGAGGTTTTCCTTTGATTTGCTTCAGACAGACGTGTCGCGAAAGCTTCCCCCTTTTTTAATTCAATAACGTCATGGAGGAGCTGCTCCGTGACTTCATCATATGGAAGTGAAACGGATTGGAAATGTTTTAGCGTGTGAGGTCACTTAGCCTCAATAGATTGTGGAGTCATAGATCCTCGCATTTTAAGCCTTGAATTGGTAAAGAGTTTGCTATTTTAGCTGCAGTAATTAATAGCGATCCATTAGTGCTACGAACGCTAACTGAGTGAGGGGGGGAGAGGGGGGGGGGGCTACGTGTGACCTCTACAACCACCTCTCTCTCTCTCTCTCTCTCTCCCTCTCTCCCCCTCCTCTCCTCGTGCTTTCAGAAAGAGGAGAGGGTATCGGCGCTCCGCAGCCAGCTGGCCGAGCGCCAGGCCCTGCGCAACCGCCGCCAGCCGTCCTCGGGCCAGAACCAGAACCACGGCGCCCCGCCGCCCTCCATCCAGCCGGATCCCAAGTCTCTGCTGCCCCCGCCGGGCTACCCCAACCCCACCGCGGACAATCACCCCCTGCCGCCCTCCTTCTCCAACTCCTCCAGCCTCTACCCGGCCGACAGCAAGATGAGCCGCAACCACTGTCACAACAGCCAGATCCCGCTGCTGTACAAATAGAGAGGCGGGGCATGGGGTCGGGGGGGGGGGGGGGGGGGTCGCTCAATGCACACTCCCAGGGGGACACCAAACACAATGAGACACTGTGACCTTCAAGCACAAATATGTACGCGGGAGTGCTTTTACACCTGGGGGTGAGGGTGGAGAGGTCGATCTCGTGGTCACCCCCCCCCCCCCCCTCCCCTCCCCCTCCCGTTCATTGGTTGTCTCGCTCCCGTTGTGGAGACACCGAGTGGAGGGAACGTTCGTGTTTGTGTCTTTGCTATATAGTCTCTCTCTCTCTCTCTCTCTCTCTCTCGTTTGTTGACTAAAGCACATGCAGTAGTGGTTTATATTGTTGTGTAATATCGGATCTGTTTCGTCATGGAGTTGTTGTTAATGCATTTTTTGTTTACTTTTTTTTTTTTGAGGACAGTGGTGAAGAAAAGAAAAGCAAAGAACGGTTATTTACCCAAACGTTTCCCCCGAGGAGCGGCTCAGCTCCACTGTGGAAACCTTAACGATGTGCATTATTGAACAGCCATAACTTGGAGTGGGAGTGTGGCATGTGTGGATCTCTGTTTTCAAGACTGTGTATTTACCTACAACACTGACACAAAACAAAAACAAAAAAACAAAAAAAAATCCCATCCTCTTCTAAATGCTAGAGCCGTTATACAGGAGACAGGGATACAAGCTTGCTCGTGTATAGGACACATGTTGTGCTGTTTTGCAACGCGTTTCTTTTGGGTTGGTGTCAGTCCGGGTCAGCTGCAGCCATCAGAAAGACCCTCGGCCCGCAGGCCCTGCGTCGCAGGCCGCCGCTGATTCTCACGTTTTATAGGGAAAGCTTCCAACTCGCCACAGGAGAATAGTTTGTACTTTCTGCCTCTTGGAAATTAAAGCCAATTTATATTTCTACAGCAGCGGTGGGATGGGATGTGGGGCTTCTGTGATGGCTGTTCCTGTGGAGATATTCAGAGAAAGCACAGTTTTTACACTCTGTTACACGTTATTCTGGTGAGCCATTTTTTTTTTTTTTTCTTTAAAGAATGCTTTTTTTTTTCTTACGTTTTCCCATAACAGATAATCTTGATGGATGCCATTTATTTTTTATTTTTTTTAAATTTCGTTCCCATTTTGCTTTTGGGTAAACAGTTAATGTATAAAAAAAAAATAGTATATGCGTAACGTAATGTGACATACGGTATTTCTTCAGCAGTTAATCTGAATGTTCTATTTCATTCATGAGCTATTTCCAGATTTCATAAGAGCAACGGCTTTATCAGCAGGTAAAACGATACCTTGTCAAATAGATAATAAGTTATTCACTATATGCCAGTGTGCACTTCAAACAAACAATGCTCCACTTTATGTTGCTCGAATAAATATGATTATTTCTCATTTTAGCTCAGGGTCAAGAGGAGGACATCAATGAATGAAATAGGCCATGTTTATTAACTGCAGAATCTGGATCAGATAGTGTAACATATGAATGCAGAAATCATTTAGGAAATACTCTTATCTTGCACATACATGACAATATACATGGATTCGGGGATATTTGTATTCACTATATCTAAGATCTTAAATGTTAATATATTTCAGAGTATGTGTATGCACATATATGTGTATCATAAATAAAATAATTGTTTTTCCATTGGTTATTTTTGTGTTGCATTAGTACATTTGACATTAGTAGAAACAGTTGAACAATAAGAAGCAACCCGTTAAGTGTAGTTTCTGAAGTAAGTTTGGATTATTCACCCTTTGTTTTTTCTCCTCCGGTCACACAACCAATTTGTTCAATTAAACTGCACATTTTAAGAGCATTTTAGCAACTTGAAACAGCTACAGAAGGAGTCTCCATTTCCTGTGTGTTACACAGCAGAGCATCATTGCATCATCCACTAGATGTCACCACTCATTTGTTGCTTTTTTGACTCCCAGTGACCTTTTGAGCAATTAAGCCCGTCGAGAACGTTTGTCAGCGAAACTAGTTCTCTTTTATCTCCAGTTTGACACGAGGGAGTCACGGAGATCATTAAAACCAACGTGGGAAGCAGCTTTCAACAAGTCGATCAGCTGCGAAAGAACCTCGTTACTGAGACAGCAAATAGCTGTTTGGGGATATAAAAAAAAGAAAGTAAACTAGACAAATAGCCTTCTAAGTGCCTCCTATTTGTGTGTGTTGTGTGCTTTTCACATGATGACAATGTGAAAAGCAACCCAGCTGTGCTTCCGTCGCACACACACACACACACACACACACGCACACACACGCTCACTGGCTCCCGTCTCAGGCCCGGCATGTGGTAACACACGAAAGGGATGGGTGGTGTGGAGGAGGGAGGTTGTGTGTGGGAGAGAGGCCCGGAGGTGGTGTTCTCGAGGAGGGGGGTTGGGGGGGGGGGGGGAGGAGGTGTCATTGGGGAAAACCCGCTCTGGGTTGAGGCTTCCGTGGGCCTCCACCTGACGCAGCACTCCGCCAGAGAGCACAACAAGTAGGAAATTCCCCTCGTCTGATCCAACAGAGGAACTATGTGCTGGCTGGGGAGAAATTGAATTTTGACCTACTGCCAAGTAGTAGGTAAACCTGCTGCAGTGTGTGTGTGTGTGTGTGTGTGTGTGTGTGTGTGTGTGTGTGTGTGTGTGTGTGTGTGTGTGTGTGTGTGTGTGTGTGTGAGAGTGTGTGTGTGAGAGAGAGAGAGAGAGAGAGAGAGAGAGAGAGAGAGAGAGAGAGAGAGAGAGAGTACTTCAAAGCCGGCTGATTTGCCAGCTAAACTTTCTAAATGGAACCTGAGCTTTGAATTGAGTTCATCCACCCGTGATTTTTTTTTTTTGTGCAGTTTAATTAAATCCATGTGCATATAAAACATATAAATATGATTTTTAGTACCGCGTTCCAACAATTCAAATATAAATAAATACAAATAAATACTTACAGGTTGAGATAATACAGTCCTTGCACCTAATCTCTTCATTAAAATAGCCCCGTCTGTATCTGATACAGCAAAGTATTACAATCTCAGGTCATAAATAATGTACAAAAAGTGCCAAAAATAAAAGCAAATGTTACAAACTGTTACAGTTTATAGGATTTCTTAAATGTGCGCCGCCTGTTTGGCTACAAGCTTCATCTCCATTGAGATTTAAACCTTTCCACATCACCATGAGATGAGTACTACTGATAATAAAAAACCTACATCATATAAAAACACAGACAAATACATGTGGCCCCCGCCACCCCAAAGAGTCCCTTCAAAGCGCGAACACTCCGAAGAAAGTCTTCCCGTCCTCGGTCTCCAGCTCCGACAGCTGGTTGGTCTCCGTCCACAGCCGGTCCCCCCTGTTCAGCTGAAACACGGCGCCCAGGTAGATGGCGTTGTACCAGCCCTGCCCCTTGGGGCGGCCGTCCTCCTGCGGCGCCGCCGCCGCCGGCGCCGTCTGGCACGCCGACCTGGCGGCGTTCAGCAGCGAGGCCCTCCTGCCCACGGAGTCGGCCAGGCGCCAGACGCGGTGGCTGAGCGGCGTGTGGCCCTTCCCGTCCTCGCAGGTCACCTGGAACGACGACTGGCTGTAGACGAAGTAGAGGCCGTTTTGCGGGATGACGATCTGGTTCTCCTCCAGCCGGAGGCCGCCCCGAGCGAAGCCCTGGCCTTGGCTGCTTTTCCACTCCAGCCGGCCTTGAGGGCTCTCGCAGTCTTCGCAGTTGCCTGGAGACGGAGCGAGAAGAAGAAGAAGAAGTCGTTATTAACGCACGTCTATTAACAATGAACAGGTATGTCATGAAGGTAAGGTGTGATGGAGAGATGCAAGTTTTGACAGAAGAGGCAAATATGACACAAGGGGAGTGGGGGTGGGGGGGGGGTTAGAGAGGGTCTCTGCTGAAACTGCAGGATGACTCACCTTCTAAATGGATGGCTGCCTTGGCTTTGCTGCTGATTTGCCTCAACGTGGAGTGGTGATCTGGGGACATCAACTTTTCTGTTTGTTCCGGTTGGTTCTGTATGGAGAGAAGAACACACATCGATTAGAGACGTCCACTCAGAAATAATAATTTTTTTAAAAAAAGCCACGAAGATGCAGACGAAACAAAGGAAAAGGCCGTTCCTACCATTAAACCCGGCTTTCCGCTCCAGTACCAAGCAAGCAGCAGGATGCCCCCCAGGCAGAGGGCCGCGACCAGGAGGGCCACAGACGTCTTCCATAGCCGCCCCACGGGGGGCTTCTTTTCCACCACAACCACCATCTTCTCGCCCAGGCCCCGCTCCACGTCCCCCGGTGCTGTCGTGTAGGACACCATGATGAACACAGAACCTGAAGAGTCTTCACTGAGTGCAGTTGAGAAGAAAAAATTGAATTAGAATCTGCCAAAAATAGTCTTCAGGTGCTTCCAGGGCCCTGTGTGGCTCTGTCTTTGCGTTGCTATTGTGTTAAGAGTGAACTCCTGCCAGAGAGCTTGTAGTATTTATGATTCTGCAGAGGGGAAACTCCAGTGATGTCACTCTGTAAGCGGAGAGAGAGAGCAAAGAGGCAGCGCCACTGAGCGGCCGGGCCCACGGAGAGAGAGAAATGAGCCGCGGCCCCAGAGGGAAAGAGAAGTCACAGAATATTCGGTGGAGTTTTTTTTTACCAGAGAGTGGAACCCAATGGGAGTAGTGGTTTCAGGATTGGAAAGTGGTTGATCCCTACTTTGGGGTTTTTAAAAAAATATATATATATATATATATAAAAAAATGCAAGTGTTGTAACTCAACCGCAGACACACACACACAGAGAGAGAGAGACACAGACATTTATGCTCAAACACCACAACTGTGCACACAATGGGACAGACACAAAGTCTCAAACACATGTTGGCCTCAATTAGCGGTCGGACGAGATGTTTCGAAATGCCACAAAAAATGTGTGGAGTCTGTAAACAATTCACCTGTTCATCGCCTATTCTGGTCACAGTCGGGTTTAACCGCCCGTGTTTGGCAATTAAAGGAACTTTTACGGACATTTCAAGGGACAATCGGCAGCTCGAAGAGAGTTGCTGTAAGCAGATATTCAAGTGTGGCTGTCAAAAAGCATTTCTGGTTCTGTTCCAACTTTTGCGCTTATGGACCAGCCGCCGCTGTTGGAGATGTTTAAGACGTTAATGAACAACAACAAAAAAAAAGACTTCACACAATCCTAGTGTTCAGTGGCCTGACGTTCGTCATGTGCTGGGATTAACAATGATTTACTATTTTTTGAAAGATGAAAATGAAAAGATGAAAGTTATCTGAAAAAAAAGAGAAAAGATCAGTTCGAATAAGAAACGCTGCTTTGTTGCAAAAGAGAAAACAGGATTGAGGCAAAACTTGGCAAACGCTCGGCTTTCTGTTTTCAGAGTTAAAAGAGGATGCATCTCAGCACACTTCTCCTTATCGGCTGTGCCTCCGTTTCCTCATGTCATTTTGGTTGTTTTTTTCACCTGACTTTTTGTGCTCAAGACTAAACTCAAAAAGTGATCTGGTTTTTCCTTTAGAAACTCTCCAAGGCCCAGTTAGCCCCGTCGTATCTCTTTCACATTCACTTTCCCCCTTTGACTTCCACCGGCTACTGGACGGTCAGTTGTGTGTTTGTTTTTAATGGTGCCAACCAGCCAGGCGCACAATGCCTCAACGCTGATATCGACGCAGGGCTCTTTGTGTGTGTGTGTGTGTGTGTGTGTGTATCTATGTGTGGGTTTGCGCTGGGCGGTGAAATCTCACCTCCCAGTATCAATGGTTCATTCCGAAGTGCAAACGCACACCGCAAAGTGTGTCATCATCGTCACAGTCACACACACACACACACACACACACACACGCGCCCACAGAAACACACAAATACATATATTGCGTTCTTTGGAGTTGTTGCTCGTCCCTCACCTCATTGATTACTCATAAGGAGAATCTATAAATGGAGTTCATAGTTGTGATATCCGGTGACCTGGGACCAGGTGAACCACGTGTCCCAATTGAATTCTCTCAAAGAGCAACGTGATGATGTTTAAAGGAAACATGAGGACGTTTGGTGTTCGATGCGGATCAAAATGAAACGCAGCCACGATTCAGTTAAAGCAATTCAATTAGCTCGTAAATCAGCCCTCACATTGTGAATAAAGGACTCAGCCGCGGTTGAGGCCAAGGAATGCTCGTCCTTCAAGCATTTTACGGCCAAGTGAAAAGATTTTGGGAGTCTTTCTCCTTTTCGGTAATAAAACCCCCGGACGGGAGGATTTTTTTTTTCATCTTGGATTTATGTCGCGATCTGAATCTTTGTCGAACAAAACATCTACTGATGCCTGAAAGGAAAGTATCACGCAGCTGGTTCAGCTTTATCAGTTAAAGAACCCCAAGACATATATATATTAACTCACTTGGTTATCTCTTGAAAATATAAAGGCGGGACCCCAACACAGTCAAGGTCATTTCGATGACGGCGTATCATCGGTTGAACCTCTCCAAGCGGACAAAGGTGGCTGGTCCGAGGTCATCTTGTAGCATGTAACTCAAAAACTCCCACTGGATTCCTCCCAAAGACAATTACTCCCTCTCACGAGCGGGGAACATAAAACTAAACAGCCCCCAACCCCCCCTCGCCTCCCCCCCCTGCGCCCCCGCCTTGCGCTATCTGGAACATTCTCTGTTTTGTTTTTTTGCAGATTTTGCTCTTGCGTTGCATCATGAAATCCCAGGGTTGTGTGGTCATCAGATGGAGATTACATCACGCAAACGGAAGGAAAGTAGGGGACGAAGGAAGGAGGAGGAGGGGGGGGGGAGACAGGAAGCACGCGGAAGGAAGCTGTTTATCCACCAAGTTTCATTTTCACATTGGTGTGGGGGACGCAACCACTGGTGCCAGAAGAGCCCCAGAAAATCCACTTCAAGGGGGGCGTTGGTTTCCCTCTCGTCCCCCGAGAGAGGGGGGGGGTATATTGTACTGTATGTAAGGCAATGAACTGGGCCAACGTGGGGGTTTCACCACAAATGCAATGTTACAGACTGTTGAGTCTGGAGGCCTAGAAAGTTCTTTGAAAGGAGTCTTTGAAATCTTTCCAAATGAGTTTGAAAGGCGAAGGTAAGGTTCCAATAATTGATTGATTCACTGCCTTCAGTACTCGCAGGCCAATTGGTTGATTAAACGTTATGATTCAGTGGCGTAATTTGAACTAATTTAGGCATCAAATTATGAATTTGTCTCGGTAGGACTAATGGTTTTTACATAATTTGTCATACATCAAACACAGTTTTTCTTGCTTTTTGGTAGGAATAATGTTACCGGAAGTAAATGTTTTAACAGAAACTGATACATTTAGTCCAATTTGTGATCATTTATTAAGTCCATGCGGAGAGCTTATTAGCAACAGCCGCCTTTTTAAGGTCAACATTCCACACGCTGCTCAGGGGGAGCGACGTGGACTTTGCATTAACTCAGAGTCGCAGAGTTTCTGAGCATCTGAAGCAGTAAAATCAGACATTCACACTCTTTTCAGCTCCAATTGTTACGGGTAACTTTTTGTCAATTAACCTCAGAGGACTGGCATTAGTGAAAACATGCCAGCAGTCCAGCTAACGTGACTGACCGATCCAACCGGTCAACTCAAAAGACGGAGAGAGGGAAGTGGAATTTTAACAAAAAGGCCCAACCAGCTGGAACATGATGAAGCACAGTCATCATTCAAAGTCTATTTATAGCGCCATTGACACAAAAGGCCATTCAAAGTGCTTTAAAAGAGCCCAGATAGCCATTAAACATCGGACGTTTAGAAAACATAAAAAGAACAGTTGAAAAGACAATAAACACCAAACGCCGGATCGAGCATTTAAAACGTGAATCTAGAGCAGAGCTGATAGGAGCTGAAAGTTCAAACAGATCTCAGTTGTTCAGGAAGTTTCCACCACAGACGCACAGAAACCAAAAAGCTTTTTTCCCCTTTGGCTTTGGGTCACAGGATTTTAACACACAACCATGGACTCACAACCACCAATAAGTTCTGTTTCGGCTCCGGGAGGCGGTTTCGGGGGTTGAATTTGAAGAGATGCAGCCATTGTGACTCAGACATGCGGCACTGTTACACCAGAGATAACTCTTGGATCTTTAAGAATATGTTGCGTTAGTTTCACACCATCTGTTGTTTGTTTGTTTTTAGCAGAAGTTTGTGGTCGGGTGCCTTGCAAAAGGGGATCCCTCAAGTATTTTTGGAAGGAGGCAGAAAGCAATCTTTCAGATGTCAGTATAGACTTCCTCCACTTCGTCTGGAAACTCTCAAATTACAGCTTTATTCGAAAAGAAAAGTCCTTCCTTTGTAAACACTTTTCCCCAAAAAGTCTAGAATATCACATGAGGAGCAGATGACAACACGCTCACGTGTCCAAATCCTCATTAAAGGAAAATAAACACTACTGGAATACAGAAAGTACGTCCGGCCATCATGACCCAGTCTGGTGGTGACGGATGTCGTCACTGATAAGGCACAGGAAGTAATGGTGGATGAGTTCCCCTTTCAGTTTTAGTGAAGAGGTGTTGCTATTGAATGGAGTCAGAAATGAGGCTTACAGGGTCATGGAAACAGAAGGGAATGTGTCATTTTCCCTGTCTTAATTTAAATTGATGACTTAATGCAGCTATTTGAATTATCAGGTTAATGTTGGATGTTCCGCAAGGACTTGAGTCTATTTCAGTTTATTGTAGTACTTATTTCTTTCCTATTTTTTTACTTGTCTGCTGGAACATGAATTTCCCTTAAACGTTGATAAAATAATAATATACAATAAACTACCCTTCAGCATGAAACCATCAAGAACATCTAGTAAAATCCTACTTACACATGAATATGTAATAATAATCAAATAATATATAATAAAGTTTACTCACAGGAGCCACACTGCCGCGTGAGTACTTTTATTTAGTCACATATATCATTTTATTTGTATTTTACATTTATTATTTTGCCTTAAAACAAATGTTTGCATATAGAAACTTAATAGAAATATTTAATAATAACGTTTAACACCTAAATACGATAATATCAACTCTGGCAATAATCTGTAAGAATTACTGTACTATCCCAGAAGGGTATATAGGGATTATTTGGGGTTATGTGCCCTGGAAATGGAGCATTATGCTCTACAGACCCTTAAAATGAGCACAAACCCCTCGGTGAGGGCAGGAGAGCAGAATAAATGTTTCTAAAAAACTAGTGAACTGCATTCTAATGCTCACAGAACACCACCACAGGCTGCTATCTTATGATAATCTCTCCCACATCACCACCAGAGCTTCCGTGATTTATCTCTGTTTATGTTGTCTTGTTTTGTTTTTTTGGTTCGTTGCCCAAACCAAAGACAAGATCACTTCTATTTCTCTGTGAGCCTTGGCTGTGGAGGAACGACAAAGGCACGAGAGAACAAAGGAAAGGAGTGTTGTGGAGAATCAGGAAGCCGGCGGCCCGGGGGACACCTGTTGATGTCACGCCGCCCGCATTCTCTGCACAGTCAAAAAAAAGTAAACCCTGTTCATAAATTGGGTGACAATCACATAGTGTTTTACCAGGAGCGTGGCTTAGAAAGTGAGCACAGTCTGGACAGACATGAGGTTCGGCGTTTGGGAAAGTGTTATTAAAGGGCAGAATTAGGGCTTTTAGAAAGGATTATTATAGTGGCATCGCTCTCGGGAATGGGTGAAATATCTCAACAATATGATTGATTAGCACGCATTTGGTGGTCTCTGGCCCAAATGTGAATTGGTCTAACTACAGTTTAAGACCTAAGTACATATTGACCTTCACATCACCCTCCAAATTGGACTTTGAATGTAGCGTTAACCAGTAAACGTTAGCATGCTAACACACTAAGCTAACGTGGTGAACAGGGTAGAACTCATAGCTGCTTCTGTGTATAATAAAAACCTGTTACTCAATACTTAGCTGTATATTGAGACTACAGAAACTATATGGACGCTACTTTATATTTTACATTGTTATATTTTTGAAGGCAATAGCGAGGTCACATTGCAGCACTGTGAAAAGAGCACCTAGCATGGCTGCAGCCGCTCAGTGTCGATGAATCCTGGTTCTCAGGCATATAAACATATTTAACTTCTGGGATTAGGAGCTTTTTGAAAGTCTTAATGTCGGCTGTATTGATTAAACCTTTTTAGACCAGCAAGTAAATCCAAATCTAGCTGCTTAAAAATCCACTAATAAACTGGGAACTGGTTTCTCTGGGCCTTTGGGACATTTCAGGAGCTTAATCAGTATAGTTAAAGGGCCGCGCTGAGGTCAGACGTACACACCATTAATGTTATGTACGTCCGGTTTATTTGCACCCGCCACTGACTTTAGCAAACGTCTCAGGTCTCATCTGCTCACATGGCCTTTTGAGTTCACATGTTTCCGTGGATGCGCTGGAAGGGGGGAAACGGTGCGACCGATGTTGCACCAAATACGTGGCTTCCTGTTCTGCACCTGTTGATTTTGCCTGCTCACTGCAACTCCTTGTTGAGGTTGTACTGCAGCGCACACTGTGCGGTATGTGGGGACACCGATGGCACCACCAGGAAAAAGAAAAGTGGGGCGTCAAGGGTACGCCTCGGAGTTGGAAAAGGATCTTGTCTCGCTCTCTTTCTCAGGCATCTATTGGTACTTCTTTGTGGTTTGTGTCATTCATCTTTTGAGTTGATGAGTGACTAGCATGTGTTGTCAGGCCGTGGAAATAATGGTGTGCGGGGGGGAGGGGGGGGGACTCCATTGTATTAAGGGAAGGTGGCACCACCGTGTGGTCATGCTCTCGTTGGAAATAAAATGTGGTTACGGAAATCACAGTTTTTGATCACTTTTTTTATTTGCATCCCCTCTTTGAAATCAAGCCAGAGCAATATAATATTAGAATTCATAAGTTACACAAGACCATACCATTGACAACACACAGTTTAAGTTAATTTACAATGCAGTTAGCTTAACATTTTACAAGAGACCCAACAAAATTTAACGGCACAATATTAACAGTCAGAACCAGGTGAAAAAGGAAGAGGTATTGCCCAGGGTGGAATGATACAGTATCTCATTCAGCCAACACATTTTTGTCCAGAGGTTAATAGGATGTAAAAGATTTGGCCTTTTTACTAAAAGGTCAGAATAAGCAGTTGCTCACTCTGCCTTTTACCACAGTAGTGTTCCACGATTTACTACCCTGCAAAAACTTGGAGTGAATATCTAGCACAACAATATAAAAGAGTAAAGAGAATTCAGGACATTTATAGTTTAAAAAAAAACCAAATCAAATGAGTACAGGCCGACAATCAACACAGCGGGCCAACTGGAGATGAGTTCTGGGGTCCTGCCGTGCTAACGAAGCTCATAGGCACCCCAGAATGTCGAACTGGTTTCTTTTGAAATCCTGTGACCTATGACTTCTAAGCTGACACTGTCTCCTTCTGTGAGGCTGACCACATTGGCCACCCACACAGAGTGTCTGAGTGAATCCGTTTTGCCCGAGTTCCCCTCTGCCAGTACCCTAAGAGCCGTACCAAACCTTTCATTTTTTTTCAAAATCACAGATTGTTGTTGTTTATCTGGCCCACTGAAGGTGACCTGGGCGTAGATGAAGTAGAGGCCGCTCTTGGCGAAGTGGATGGAGTCGTTGCGCAGGGTGAGGGTGCAGGAGGGACATTCGGGGCGTGAGATCATCCAGCTTGGTTTCTCTGAAATAGCTGCAAGAGATTCGGCAAACTTTTCTTACAAATATTCGAGATCCCCCGGTGGGTCTTGAGGCACTGCGCGCATCTCTCTCATCTACTGAGGCCCTTTGAAACCTTCACACAAAGATCTCCACCTCTACTTGAACAAAGGCATCGGCTCAACGAAAAAAGGCTCATTTCATTACATTTTGGCCTCCTTTGCAAAAGCGTACGATACCTGCTGCTGGGAGCTGTAACCGTGCCTTCAGTCGGTGCAGCCCACATTACAGCTCCGCTTTCAGGTTTGTTGAGGTTTTCGTAACCCACTTCACAGAGGAAAAAGGCAGTGTGGTGGCAAGCCCCCGATGTGTGAGACTGGAAACCCAGCAGAGCTGTGCCTCCATCCCGGTATGTGCATGCACACTCTTGCATTGCGTGTTTTTCAACTGGAGGGTAACAAATCGGTTCGCCGAAGGTACGCAACGTCAACTTAACCCTTACTTTGAACCAACGACAAAAAAAAGCGGGTACAAAAACAGAAATACATCAATCATTCGTTGAATAGCAATCATTTTCCGTGGCTTTGCCAGAAACATGTTTGCATATATATTTAAATATTTTGTATATAGGCCCTCATTGTCGTAGCATGAAGCTGATTGAGAAATCTAATTGCGTGTTCAGGGACCCTATTTCCACCCCAAAAACACATCTCTATCTGAATGGGATTGTGCAGTTGAAATTAATCCAAAGTGGCCAAACGGGGACTTTTACAGAAACACCTAGCAATGTTCACTGTCCCTGTGGCGTTGTTGTTATTTACTCTCTTAGGCAACTACTTCCCCTCAGTGAGCTGTGTCATCCTCCACTTCACTTAAATACTTCCTACGTTTCTCAGAAAGACTTTCATCAGCTCCCCTAGAGCATATCTAAACTTGTTGCAACCGGCATCTGTAGGCGTCATGTGAAAGGCTTCTTCTTCTTTCTTTTTTTAATGCAGTAGAGATACAATGACAGAGAGTGATGTCACGGATGTCAAAACACATCTTGCTTTTATTTCGGTTTGAGGCTTCTTTGTTAAATAACTAAGACACGTGGCATCTAAAGTTACCTTATATGCACAATATGTTTCCTTTATGAAGGTATCACAACACATCAATTCAGCACACAAGAAGAAGAGATGATGGGAAGTGGAAGTGTACTCACTCTTGGTCAGCTGGATGTGTGAGAAAGGAGACCCTGCAAAGCCACATAGTTTTAAAGTTATTTGATGATTTGATCACTGTAGGAATCATCACAATACATTTGACTTTATCCTATTGATATCTTTATAATTCCTTCTTAAAAAATCAGTGTGTTGAGATATTGGTGATAAAATCATGTCTAACTTACCTGTAGACTTCAAGAGATTGGGGCTAGGGTTAGGGTACGCTGTAAAAAAAGAAGATTTATTCGATTTTGACATGTTTTTTTTATTAATTAATTTGTGTTACTTTCGGTAATGTTTGAAGGGAAGGGTACCATTTGACATCCAACCAACATACCTGTTGGAATGACATTAGGTGGTTTCACTGTTGAGACTTCTTCCTAGAAAAGATGGAAAGCAAATCATCATCATCTTCTGCATCCTCATCATCACACGAATCATCTTGATCAGCTCGTCATCTCAATGGCAAATGGCAACAGAGATCTACGGCTCACATTTGTGTCCAGGAAGACCACGCCTCTCCAAAATGTGTGCATTTTATTTTGTACGACCCAGTGTGTTTGGGAGGGTTTTATGAGATTGGAGAATCTTCTCAACCAACAAAGGAACACGTTATCTTTAGATATGCTTGGAAAAAGAAAAAACACAACTTTGTGTCACAGAGATGTTGAGTCAAACACTTGGTATGTTTTTTTTTTTAGGTGTATGTATTGAATTGCGTTCATTTGCACAAGGTGTTTGAGCAGGTCCAACAAAGCTGAGGTCCTGTTCCTTTCCCTCTTCTCCGGTGACAGGTGTACTCACCTCAGTCGACCTTGGTTTGATTGAAAAGAGAAATGCAGCCATAACAACCATGGCCACAGTGAGCACAGCACACCAGACCTCCAGCACCAGGTACTTACGAGAGGATCTCGATGGACCCTCCATTCTTGCAAAAACAAACACACAGTATATTGTTTTAGTCAAATTTAAGCATATTGATTTGAATTACTTCTCTGAAGGGCTTAAAGTAATACCAACGTCTTTTTCTCTGTCACTTATTTTATAGTTTTGAGCCACATGCTGTAATCCCTGAAGTACATTAGGCAGCAGTGTACAATAGCAGTACCTTTACTCAAATACTGTTGTTGAGAACATATACTGTATTTTATAACTGATGAAGTCTCACGGCTTGTGTCAGTCGGATTAGCTGTGTTGCCCCCATTGCATTGTGGGTAAATGTGTCCTCCGCTCAGAGCCATGTTTTCCTTTAACCTCTAAAACTCTGAACACGATCGTGTCATTTCCAGTTCTTCCAGTTCTTCCAGTGCCGTGCTCCTCATGGCACTCCACCACGTCACATCCGATGAATCACCATTTGTTAGAGAAGGAAAACACTAGTTGCCAATTGATCTCAATGCTCAGGTTCTGCGGTTTAAAAAAAAGACGCAATTAAACCTGTGCTCATCGGAAAAGGAGTTTTCTAAACACGAGTGTGTGCTTCTGCACCCCGTCCTCCTTTCTGCTTTGAGTTGCCCCACTAGGTTAACTCCCCAGCCAATACATCCAAACAGCATCCCAACAACTCTTGGTTTTTCTCACCTCATGTGAATGGTGCATTTGACCACTGTGTAAATCAGGGCATTTGATGCTCCTCAATGAATGCCGTTGAGAATTAAACATTTCAAATTGGACCAAAACGTTCTTTCCCTTGTTACATGACTCTGAGGGAACGTCGCGGAATTAAACTTAAACTTTGGCTGACTCGGATTTATGAAAAAAAAAAAAGAGTATTCCTTTAAAACTTTCAGTACACCTTATACCCGGATGGAATTTTGTATCTTGGGAGCATTTAAAAACCATCATGAAAAAACATTGTACTTTAAAACAATATCTCGACCCAGATCTCAGATAAAAACAAACAAATCTTGACTCACCCAGTGTGTGTTGCACGGTCAGTGTCCAAATTCATCTGCCGCTCATCTCTGAGAGAGACATGTCAGGTTAAGAGGGTTTTCCCTCCCACATGGGCAATGCACCGAAGAACAGATCTCTGTGGAGTGTGGTTGGAATGTGGAGGAGGGGGGCACCACGCAACAACTGATGTGAAACTTTGATCAGATTATTGATGCCAGATTTTTAATTCCAGATAACAGAATGTTCACATGGACACAGCTCGACTTCTTTAGTTCCCCTGGGAACTAAGCAAAGTAGTTTTCTTTTTGTATTATATAGAAGCTTGGGTGTTTGTAATAAGATAAACAGATACACACGGTGTTTGAGTGACTCATATAGAAATAGGTCAGTATAGCCCCTCACTGTCACATTGTGGGTGGTTTGTGATATCGTTTGGGTCCCTGACAAGAGTTCCACACACAAACCGAACACACGACAGGGACTTTTGCCACAGCATCTGCTTTGATCTACAACGAGGCGACGAGGGAAACGCGCTCGAGGGCCACGCGTCGGCAACATCCCTTTTCTACGCGCCGCATGTGAGCCCTTCTCATCGCCTGTTATGGGAATGACACCTCTTGCGACACAGTGGCTCAATGCCTCCCCCCCCCGTGTGACCAAAAAGAAGGAGCCCACGTGGCAACGGGCAACAAGACGAGACAAAGGGCTCCGTGAGCATCAATGAGGGCAAACGGGCCAAAAGGGACAGTTTCAGCTGCAGACGTAAACATCAGGATGAGACATCTTTGCTACGAGAACAGAAGTGAGAGTGTCGCTCGGGTTCGAGGGAGAGTGTGAATGCAGTCGACGGATGGGAAGGGGAAGAGTTTCCATTTCGCTTTATTGTTTTTAGTTTCATGTTTCATGGGACAACCCCCCCCCCCCCCCCCCCTCCCCCCCTGACCCACCCACCCCCCTCTCTGCACACTCTCTGTCCCACCCAACCCGTCTATGTTCACCGGGATCATCTTAAATGTCACCCAAACCAATTCTCCAAACCCACTCTGCACTAGACAACCCAAGCAAAACACACACGGGCTCCTACACACGCGCCACTGGATGTGGTTTTCGTGAGGTTCTGCCCCCACTTGCAACAACAAAGGGACAAACTTTTTTTTTTTTTTAGTCGTGTGATAAACGGTTGAGGACAACTACGAGTATGAGTCTCTTCTTTCAATATGTCTGTATAATTCCCCAAAGGGGTGCGAGAGGGAGAGTGTGGAGCACTGGGTGTCAAACACAGCTCTGATTCTACGAGGATTTGACAAGAAGTGAAACTCAGTGTGGTCTGAAATAAATAAACTGTTTCCCCCCCCCCTAGTCTCAGTAGAATGAGACCCCAGTTGTTCCGGCATAAAAAGAGAATGTTACGTCGGTCGAGTTCTGATTACGTGTCCTCGGGGAACCTCACACACCTTATCGAACATGCACAGATGTGTCTTTAGGCTTTGACTTGGTTAAATGAATGTTTGAAACTGTCTCACGGCCGGATGAAGCGCTCTGCTGTCACGTCTCTGTTCTTCTATTCTGATCTCGGGTTTTTGTGTGTGTAATAACAGGTGCGAATGCCAGGTGTACCTCTGACCAATTGAAATGATTCCCGCGTCTCTGCTTTACACAGAATTCCCCCTTTCTTCACGACTTTTGGAAGACAAAGTCAGTTTATATTTGAACAGGCTGTACTTTTTCTTTTACATTAATAAAAGCTAAAAATCCAACATGTGGCTATGAAGGGGCTGTGCTTGTTTGGCTATGTGAAGTTATGTTAACAGTTCTGTTCAGAGGCATCATGGGAATTCCCGGGGTTTTTCTGCTGGTTGGTTGTGGGTGGATCCTCCCCCACAAAGGTGATTTTTTTTTTCTCCACTCGGGCTACATCGCCTGTTGTTGCTTGGACCAAACGTGACAACACTGATGGTTCCATGAGGAAATAACCTGAACAACATAATATCTGGCTTCCTTCTGGCATAGAATCATATTTACAAATCAAATTTTTATTAGGATGTAATGTGATGTCTGAAGAAATGTTGGTACTCACTTTAAGACTCCTGTGAAGGGTGAATTGAATAGAATTTGAATATTGTGCTTTATTTATTTTCAAGTATCGAACAATGAAAACATGGAAAAATTGTTATCATCATGTAGGAGTTTCTGCAGCATCACATAGGGAAAACCATTCCAATGAAAGCAGCGTAGCCCGGGCCCTCACACATGCACGCATGGAACATGCCGGACTCTGGTTGACGCTCGCATGCAAAATATGACATGGAAAAAAACTCAAACAAACAATATTAGGTTGAAAAAGAAAAAGAATTCAAGATGTGTTAGTTTGCATATTGTCATGGAAAAAATATGACATAATGACTTTGATGATGAATGATACCAATCTTGTGTATTTGTTAAATTAGGCCTCAGCCAGGGGGAAGTTTGCTTTGAGTACAAAGACTTGAAATAGTGAAACAGTGTTTATGATATTTGATTAATTTGGTTTTCAGCTCTAACACATCATCATGAGGCAAACTTCGTGTCTAAGAACATGGGTTCTTCAACACGAGCAGCGAGTGGGAAATACACATTCTAATGCCAACTATACACCTGTCACCTGTCACAGGATTTCAATCAAATGAATCCCATATACAAACGTTTCTGTTATGTTCATGGACAACATTGAAGAGTGTAAACTAAACTGTACATTTACTGATAAAATGAGATGAGCATAAACCTATCCCCCCCCCCCCCACACACACACACTACTGTATGATTTGCTGAGAATTACTACCAATAAAAATGTTATACTTTGAGACTGTGGCTTGTAAGTCTGTTCACTTTATTGGATCCGTGTAGCAGTTTTCAAACTTTAAGTTGATAGTCAGTTAAACGCTATATAATCGTTCATCTTATACATCATGTAATCCTTTGTATTGAATTCTACCAAGATATTTTCTCCCACATTGGCTTTAAAAGTTGCCTCAGAAACAACACCAAATCTTAAATTTCTATTGTTTAATCAGAACGTTATTAATGGACAGATTGTTTAAATAAGTGCCACTTAGACATAAGTATTTAAACCAGAGTGATTATTGGGGAACAGTTGTTTTCTACATGGACGAACAACAGGAGGGCATGAAAAGAGAGGCTTGGTAAATAATGCTTCAGTAAATGACAATGTTCTTCGGGTGTAAATTGTGGAAGCACAAATGTAAACCCCAAACAAAATGACAACAGAATATGTGAACACATGTCAGCTGTTTTCATAGATTTATGAATTTGGGACAAGCGCAGGGATGGTTTGATATCACTCCAAACATTTCTTGAGATGTACTTTCAAGAATTACTGTGAGAAAAACAAAACAAATGAGAACCAAAAGTCAAATCTCATCAAATGCATCAAGTAGAATGTGAACTTATCCAGACAGTTTGATTATTCTATCCATCATTAAACCTATTGATCTCCATGAATTCACTTTCTGGCCGCGGTGTAGGATCAGTGACACCGGGCCGATCTGGGCATCAGCAGTGGCATCTCGTAGGTCCTGGTGGACCGGGCAGATCCACCTACGACTCCCCCTTCAGCACCGACACCAGGTCTCCGCTCTCCTTCAGCTCCTTGAGGATGTCCAAACCTCCGATCAGATCTCCTTTCACATAGAGCTGGGGGTAAGTTGGCCAGTTGGAGTAGGTCTTGAGCCCCTGACGCACCTCTTCATCCTGCAGGATATCAAAGGTGTCATAGTCGACACCGGTGCCGTTCAAAATCTCCAGCGTCTGCCTGCTGAAGCCACATTTTGCGGCCTCCTTGTCGCCCTTCATGAACAGCACGACTGGACTCCGGTTGATGATGGCCTTCAGCCGCTGCTCCAAGGTGACAGCCTTCGGGCAGGTGTTCTCCAGCTCCCCAGACTCTGCCAGCTCCTTCACTATGTCCAGTCCCCCCACCAGCTCCCCGTTCGCATACAGCTGAGGGAATGTGGGCCAGTTGGAGTAGATCTTCAGCCCCTGCCTGACCTCCTCGTCGGACAGAATGTCGAAGCTGCTGAACTGGATGCCGTGCTCTTTCAGCAGGGCCACTATCTGGCGGCTGAAGCCGCAGCGGGGCTCCTGCGAGGACCCCTTCATGAAGAGCATGCACGGCGCCGCGTTGATCAGCTTCTTCAGCCGCTGGTTCAGGTCCGCGGCGCTGCTCTCCGCAGCTGCGACCGGACCGCCGGCGACTGCCAAGCGCAGCACCTTCTTGGTCAGCTCCGGGGCATGGGCTCCGTCGATGCGGTCCACCTTCTCCCCTGCTTTGAAGAAAATGAAAGTGGGGACCGAGATGATTTCATACTTCTCCGACACCTCTGGCACCGCTTCGGCCTCCAGCTTGACGAACGTGGTGTGAGCGTGTTCCTTGGCCAGTTCGGACATCACTTCGTTCATTTGGGCACACTGGGGAGCCCATGCTGCCTGGAAATGCACTACAGTTAGGCATTTTCCAGCTTTGGCTAAGAAATCTTCAAACTGCCGTTGTGTTGTCGCTTCTACAAGATTCGCCATTTTTCTTTGCTCTGTAAAGCGCATCCGCTGGGGGCCTTACGTCACATCCGTTCAGCACGACAGCTCCCCAGTCCTCGAGCTTGCACTAGGAAGTCATTTGCATGTTATTTGATGATAAGAAACAGCTTCATACACTGGATAAGTTGAAAGATAGTGTGACTTTTTAAGGTAACCGTTGGACACCACTCCACTTTCACACACGCACAAACGTATCGGAAGTAATACATAACCGTCGCTTGCCTATGCGTGTTGTAACGTTTAGTTTATGTAGCATTAGCTTAGCCTTTCGTTAGCTGCTCATAGTTAGCATTGTTGCAAACGTTCCTAACGTAATTTAGGCTGAGCTAAATCCTGCTAGCAAGCTGATGCTAGCTATCGGTAGCTGGCTAGCGTTTTCCGTAGTAACTGTTAAGAGGTTCACACCACTGCTGAAACTGTTTAATTGATCCTAATACGTGTACGTCGACTTGCCTAGCTATCAGGATAAAGCTGTTCTACGCTATTTATTTAGCTAACGCAAATCGTCAGGGCTGATGAATAACTGAGGTAACATTATGGTGCTATTCTTACCTAGCAAGCTTAGCTAACGTTAGCGGCTCAATCTCTAACGTTAGTTTTTTTTTTACATTTACCTTCAGTTTGTAACCATTAGCTACATCATACATAACAGTGGACAATATTTACGCTAACGTTCAGCAACTGATGTAATGTATGTTTTACGATAGTAAAAAAGAAACATTTAGCCACTTTCGTAAATATACTGCAATGGTATCTGTATTTGATTGTATTTCAAAGTTTTTTTACGGTGCAATTAATTTCTAGATAAAAATAATTTGTGCCTTAGTTGTTTTTTTTGTTGATCAATCTCTCAATTACTTCCTTTATTTACTAAGCAACTTAGTAAAGGCCAGACTTTTCCCCCAAGTCCTCGGTGTTGTCTTCAATCTGCTTTTTTACTAAAAATGTAGTCGCAAGAAGCTCAAATCTTTTAATTTACAATGATATAAAATATATAGGAGATGCAAGTCCTCCCACATCGGTGGCAGGCTAAACTTAATCAAAGAATGGATCACTAGCTCGTGGAGGATGTGTGCAGCAGTACTTATTACTTACTGTCATCACTAATTGGATTAATGCTGACATTTCTGTCAGTTTTAAAGGTTCATTTATGAACAGAAAATAAGTTGCCTGAATGTTGATAAACAACTAGTGTTATCCCTTTTTAATTAACCTATTAATAAAAAATACACACAAGGCTTAACTTTTTGCATCTTCTGCTTCTCTTTATATATTTTATCTGGAATTGTTATGTGCATTTTATTTGTTATTTTCTTCCCTTGATTATTGCTCAGGTAATAAATAAAATGTAGATTAATGTGAAATTTGCTGTAAGTTGTACACTTGCATCAGACTTTACAATTTAGTAAGAGTAGCCTATATTTCGACCAATATTAGCTAATTACTGATACATTGTCAGTTTATATGTCAGCTCATGAGTACCAAGAAGAGAGTAAACGAATTCCAGACCAATGTTTTGAGTTTGTGCAAATACATTTCCTCAATTGACTATTGTGTTGTCAGCTAATATATATAAATATACCGCAATCTTCACACTTCTTAAACTATTTAAGGGATCCTAGTAAAAGGCTTTTTATTGTTGATACTTGTATACTTGTACTTGTATTGATACTGGCTTTAAAAATGTAGCGCCAGTTCAACTTACTAGTTTTTTTTCATTTAGAGACACCATGGAGGAACAAACTGCAGACATCGAGGTGACAGTCAAAACATTAGACTCACAAAGCAGAACCTACACAGTTGGTGCTCAGGTAAAATATTCAATACATTCACCAAACTCCAGAATCACGTTTTCAATCAACCTTTGTGGTAGACTAATTTCTGATCCATCTTATTTGTAGTTGACCGTGAAAGAGTTCAAAGAGCACATTGCCCCTTCGGTGGGTATCCCTGTGGACAAACAGAGGCTGATCTACCAGGGCAGAGTCTTACAAGATGAAAGGACTCTGGCAGACTACAGTAAGTACTCACTGGGTAAACCAAATAAAATGCAGATTTAATTTGTTTTTTATCCTGTTTCAAGATTAGTTTTTTAGGCCCCAGCGGGTATAATACCTGTGCGTATTTACTTTTTCTTATTTATTATCATCCGCTCATTGATCTTTAACATTAAGTAGGAATTACATTTGACGTTTGCTGCTATTTTAATTCGCTTTTAATTGATTGATTTCAATTAATGTATAATACAGCTAGGATTTATTTTGTTTCTCAAAACTTAAGTGTGATATCAACACATAAGTTTACCTGTAAAATAGTGGTTTTCTGTTTTCTCAGATGTGGAAGGCAAGGTGATACATCTTGTCGAGCGTGCACCCCCTCCACCCTCCCAGCCTGGCTCGGGGTCTGGAGGCACTTCAGCTGATACTGGACCCACCTCCTCCTCCCAGGGAACATCTCAAGTGCCTCCACATGATCGCAACGCCAACAGCTACGTAATGCTGGGCACCTTTAACCTCCCTGTGAACGTCATGGACCCCCAGCAGATACAGGTTGGTCTGCTATCGGGCAATGTGTTCTCGATGTTTTTGAAACGGTCCCTTTGTCAGCTAATCTGACCGTGACCAGCAGAACCGATTGACGGTTCTTCAGCTTTTATTGTTATCATAATTATACTTATTGTGAAAAGCTAACAGATCTCACTATCATTTCTGACATAACTGAGCATGCTGTCCAGTGTGAAGAACAGCAGCTTCAAAAGGCCAACAAACCTATTCCCCCACTTAACATAAATTACACGTAACACGTGTGGAGAGGATGAGTGTCCTCATAATACATTATGTTGCCAACTCTAAATCATGTTTTATGTCTTGACTGTATGAGGGTTTATCTTGAAGTATTGTTTCCAATGTCGCATTTGCTGTTATTTTTCTTTAGATGTCGGTTCAGCAGATGGTGTCTGGTATGGGAGAGACTGCCAGGAATGCCAGAGTCACAACCAGCACTGGGGTAAGATGCGTGCTGATTGCATACAATCCCACTTAACTCTGCCCTGTGTTTTCCTCATTATCCTCGTTTCTATTTCAGAGCAATGGGTCTGTGAATGTGCACATTGATATGGACCAACCAGTGCAGAGCGAGCCTAGGCTGAGGCTGGTGCTGGCTGAGAACCTGCTGAGGGACATAAATCATGTCATCCACAGGATGGAGGTGAGGGCCCCACTTCAGGGTATTTGTTTGAAATCATATGTTGATACACTCGCATTTATATATATCATTCACAGTTGTTATCGATTTGACGCTGACGATTCTCTTGGTCCAAAAATTCATATATTCATTCACATAATACAATTGCCTGCTGTCTTTTGGGTTTTTTTAGGGTACGCCAAGTGAGCCGTCAGCTCCAACAGAGACCTCATCCGCTGCGGCGGCTGCTGCTCCTCCTCCTCCCACATCTTCATCCACCAGCTCCACTCCTTCTCCTTCCACCCAGCCCATGGACACCTCCCCACCTCCAACAACTCCCCCACCTCCAACAACTTCTTCAGCACAACCTGAGGGACCAACACCCCAACCTGGACCTAAGTGAGACATCTTTTCTTTCTCCATGACTCAGATTGTGATTCATGCCACATACATAATTTCAACCCTTTAAGTCAGGCATGTAATAGTATATATTTTTGTCTAAATACATAGTTATGATATATCTTTGATGACTAGTTTGGTGACCAGTTATTACCCAATTTTAATCTGCTCTCCCCTCCTTTCGTCCCCTAGCCACCCAAGTCCAGCTGAGTTGGCGGAGATGTTGTCTGAGCTTCGGAGGGTGGAGGAGAGACTGCAGCCCTTCATCCAGAGAGCTCACACCATCCTGGAGACAGCCACCACTGCAGAATATAACAATAACTCAGTAAGATTCAAACAGCCAAATAATAAACTGGTGTTCTTTTATATATTTCTGAAATATATCCTTTTTGATTTAGTCTGTGTATTCATATGTAAAAATTCCACGGTTGTGTCACGAGTTGTTAAATTCACGAAGTACAATGTTCAGTGTTCACTTTAAGATGGTTTCTTTTCTGTCTTAGGAGAGAGAGGAGGACCAGCGTACTCTCATCCTGACATGGGAGTGTCTCCGTCTCCTTGGCAACGCCCTTGTGGCTCTCAGTGACCTGCGATTGAACCTCATGAGCCCTGTTCCCCGCCACTTGCACGTGGTCCGACCTTTTTCCCACTATGCCACCCCAGTCACTCTGCCTGGAGCTGTGCACCACCACATCCCAATGCAAGTAAGTGAAGGCCAGCGTGATTTAGTTATTAATGCCTACTTTGAATGTAACCACACTGACTTGCACATTGGCCGACAGATGAACCTGGGTGCTACAGTGACTGTTGCGGCTAACGGCACTGAGGGACAAGCCCCGCCCACACAACCGGCCACCCAATCGGAGCAGGCAGGTCAGGGACAGACCCCCCCCACACAGACTTCCCCGTCCAATCAGCAGGCTGGACCGGGACAGGCTGGCCCACGTGTCATCAGGATCAGCCACCAGGCAGTCCCGGTGGTTATGATGCAGATGAACACGGACGGTGTGTTGTCCCCTACCCGCCACTGATTGAATGCTCCACCGCCGCAAAAGTGTTTGTGTGTCGTATTGCTGGGCAACAGTGCATTAGAGTTTAGTCATCGCTCATACCACACTTCTTCCTTGTCTGTGCAACTGCTACATCAACCCGAGTGATCTGAAGCTGGACACTTTGAGCTTATCTGATTCACAGATGACTGTCTAATGCTATGTAATAGAGACTGGGAGTTAATTAAGGAGTTCATACTATTTGTGTGTTTTGTATGAATGTGCAGGCTCAGGTGCTAACCCCGGAGCTGGACCGCAAATGCCTGGACAACCAGGTAAGAATGGCATAATAATGTTTTTAATTAAAAAAAAATTAAACACGCTGTAACCTTGAATTAAATTTAGTATATTTAGCAAATGACTCCTGAAAACTCTTCTTCTTCTCGAAGTCATATTATTCTAATCATTTGTTGTGTTTCCCCCAAGGTGCCCTCCCCCCTGACTTTATGCGGAATCTCATGCAACAGATTAGCCAATATGCTGCTGCCGTAGCTACTAGTGCTGCCACCGCCACCGCCCATCCCACCGCACCCCAGCCCCCCCCTCCTGGCTACAACTCCACAGCCAACTCCTCAACTACCACCACGGGTCCTAACACACCCACCACCACACCTACCGCTCCTCCACCGCCTCCCCATGCCGGCCCCCAGCCCCAGGCCAGGGTCGTGTTCACCCGACCCCCCTTTGCACAGAACATGCCCCCCCCGTCCTTTGGCACTCGGGGAACCACCATCAACGTGAGAGCTGCCATGCCAGGCCAGCAGCCAGGACAGGTGGGAATAAAGGAACTGATTTGGTTCCCTTTTTTCTTGATGATTGTCAACATTTGAGACCAATTGAAAAATCTTGTCTCCACAGCCGTTCAACCCTGCTGCTCTGAACCAGATGATTAGTGGACTGGTTGGGCAGCTTTTACTACCAGGACAAATGGGTAATAACGGTAAGGGTAATTTAGTTTTGGAATTAGTAACTATATTTGTAAAAATTTCCAACATTAGTCAGGACTGCTGCCAAATTAGTAATATGATCTGTTTTGTTTTTTAACAGCTGGTCAAACAGTCACATCCTCCTCCTCCATTTCCACATCCTCTCAATCATCCTCCTCCGCCTCCTCCTTTTCTTTCTCCAACTCGACTCCAACTCCTCCGCCTACTACAAGCACTACTGGTCCAGCGAGCCAATCTGAGACAAACACCAGTGAGCCCCAGTCCCAGGAGATGCCCCCAGACTTAAGCCACTTCCTGGATTCTCTCCTCGGTGTGGCCGGCGGGGCCACTGGGGGCGCTATGGGGGCCCCTTCCATTACTGTCACCACATCTGGTGTCCCAGCCTTCATCCAGGGAGTGAGTGAATTCATGCAGCAGGTCAGCCGAGTGTATTTAACAGTCGTTGCCTGTAAATTGTATCTAAATTTACTAATAATTTTTGTGGCCATATTTCAATAATCTTGACATCCAAACATTTGAAAAGGGATTTATATAAGAACCTATTTTGCTAAGTATACAAATCACAGGTAAATCAATATTTCAAAAACTGCCCCGACCGTAGTCATCACCATTTCTCCTCCTGGCCCACTAGAGGGCAGACAGTGAGTGAGTCGCCTGTGTACTTCATGTATTAAAAACAAACCACTAACTTAAAGTAAAGTAATGCGAACAAATCACTTACGCCTTGTTTTCCGTTTAATTTCTAGGCCCAACCCATCTTCTCTCCACCCCCACCTTCCTCCGGTACCGCTCCCGCTGCAGGGACCGCGCCCAACCCCCCCGCAGGAGCCGAGGCCCTCAACCCGGAGCTGTTCACAGGCATCGTCCGCGGCGTCCTGAGCACCATGATGGGCTCCCTGGGCCAAGCCCAAAACGACACCGAGAGCATCGCCCAGTTCATGCAGAGGCTGTCCCAGGCCACCAACATCTTCATCAGTCCCGAGGATCCTACCGGTAACCAGCAGGAATATTCTGCTGTCGCTACTGCAGCCGAGGAAGCAGCATCTGATTGGTCAAAATGTTGTTTCTAATTCTAAATTCTAAATATTTTTTTTTATTCTTTGGGTGGGGCTTTTCAGGCTTTTTTGGAGAGCTGCTGATGTTGGTGTGCCAGACGTTCACCATGTCAGACCTGGTGATGCTGCTTCATGGTCAGCACCAGCCTCTTGGCCGCATCCAGCCTCAACTGTCCCAGTTCTTCACCCAGAACTACCTCAACGGCAGAGAGCCCACCGATGAGAATATTACTGTTCGTAACTCATTTTAAATCATTTGTATCAGATATTTTCATACTGAAGAGTAGTTGGAATTAAATTATTGGAGCCCTTTGATGATATGTCTTATTTTCTTCTTTCTCCATATTCTGCTCGGTTTCTACCCCCCAGGCTGCGGCGGAGAGTCTTGTGAACGAACTGGAGGAGTATATCAGCGAGAGCTTTGTAAGTGCTTGATGTCCATGCCTTTGCTGGTACAAAACAGTATATGATTAAGGGAAGGCCTGCTCATAGTCAACTTTTTATCAGTTGAATAATTTGTAAACGCCGTAGAAATGTGATGCATTCACAGATAATGAAAAAAAGCCATCAAAAGGAGTCTCATAGGTAATACATGTCACTAATGGCCGCTGATATAAAGCAGTCTAGGGCCATGCGGCTGCTCTGCAGGTTAGTTTTACTGACACTAAGTCTATTTAAAGGTGAGGTTTATCGAAGAACAGACAACCGAGGGGAAGAAGCAGAAACCCCTAAATAGATTGAATAACAGTAGTTCATTGTACATAGGTTTCATCACTGCAGATGACATTTTAAATCTGTTTGATTGAAGAACCTCCGGCTGTTATGTCAATGTGCTGCTCCCACAGAGAGAGTCGTCAGTCACAGTGTTGGACGGCGTCGACGCCACTCAGACCAACATGTCCTTCTTCAGACAGCAGCTGATGCACATCGCCACCCATATTCTCCGCTGCACGGGTAAAGCTTTAGAGAGTTTAAATAAGTTGATCCTGTGATGGTTTATGAATGGATATTTTGGTTCCAGTTTAGCCTCTACATGTTTTTTCAGCATCAGAGCTAATAATATATTGATTCTTAATCAGAAATGCTGCTGATGTTTATCGTTAATGTCTCTGTAGGACTTGTAGTGTTGTGTTTTTTTTCTTTCTTTTTAGTTATTGTCAATATTCTTCTCATCCAGATGACACATTTGGGCCTCGGCTGCTGCAGATGTGCAATCAGGCATTGTTTGAGTGTCTTGCCCTGAACCTGCACTGCCTGAGAGGAGACCAGAGAGCCCTCACCGCCGTCATCAACCACCGCATAGTCAGTATACCAGCGCTCACTAACCGTCCGCTGAGTAGGCAGTAGACTTCAGACGAAACGGACTTTGGCTTGTTAGTCACACACCATCAAGTGTAGGGCTTTGTGCTAAGTCATCTTTACTTAGGCAAACTAAACCAAAAGCTAAACCAAGTCATGGAGTTATTGACCAGGCGAAGGCCAACAGTCTATTTCTCTTATTAGTAATAACATGGTATTATAGATTTTTACATTATACCCCATAAAGTAGCAGACATGTACGGTGTCACAATGACCACGTAGGAAAGAAGCAGACAAAACCAAAGCTAAGTCGTTTTAACAATCCATCGAGAATCAATTGAGGCTTTATTTCCTCTCGTTCTACCAGCGGAGGATGTCCAGTGACATCAGCCCCAGCCTGGTCAACTGGATGACCAGCATGATGACCATGAGGCTGCAGGTGATTCTGGAGCACATCCCCATCACAGAGGAGCAGATCCAGAACTATATAGTTCACACACAGGTAACAAAACAGTTGTTTTAAACCATCACTGTATGTTTTAGCTCTGGATTGATGGACGCATGATGGCGTCCGTTACACTTGATAACTTACAGTGTGTTTACCACAAATTGTGTGTCTGAGCTTTCAGTGTTAATTCATGTATTTTATGTTTTTAAGCTGCATCCGTCTTTCTTCAGAAGAGAAGAGCGCGTCCTTATCGGATGGCGGTTACATATCCCGTTACTCAGGACACCTCGTCTGAAAAGGCTAATAAATATTAAATGAAATTCTTTCACAGACGGAGCAGTCTTCAACTGGCACACAAGAGCCCGAACGAGCACAAAGTGCAACGGTGAGCACAGCGCCTCTTTCATGATCTCGGCTCGCCGGCGCTCCGTCCCTTTCGGTTTCCGTCATTTCGCTGTTCTCCACTTCCAAAGATCGGGGACACCCTCTCGCCAGCGGCGGCCACCACAGCAGAGGAGGCCATGTCGGTGTCGCACGACACCAGGGCGCCGTCCCGGGAAACGCGGGCGTTGCCAGGAGACCTCGGGGCCTCCGGAGGAGCCGCGCCGCTAGGGGGCGACATGGCGGCAGCTGGAGCCGAGGGAGGCAGCGACGAGTCAGCCCGCGAGTCGGAGACCTGGGCGGCTGCTGTTCCGCCTGTGAGAGCCCACACAGTTTGTATCCGCTTTCAACGTCGATCCCTTATTCGTAGCACCGCCCTGTTTCACATTTAGCGTTTCCTTGTTCTAATCCGGTGAACAAACGCGACTTTTGTTCTTGGTTTTTTACAATCTTTCTAGTGCTTGAATAGATTTAAAACGTTAAATTGAAAGTACAATATCAATTCTGTGTTTCCTCTCTGAGCTGCAATGGAGAAACTGTAACAAAAAGGGCTTTAACTTGAAAACAGGCTTTTGTAAGATACACCTGGTGCATCAGGAGCTCCATCTTCATTGATAACTGTGTGTGTTGTAGGAATGGGTGCCCATCATCAGGTGCGATATGATGACCCAAAGGAAGATGAAGGCCCAGCCCCCGCTGTCTGACGCTTATCTGCACGGCATGCCGGCTAAACGCAGGAAGGTAATCGGATCGGTCGAAGCTCCAGTTTATGACAACCGGACGCCCCTTTGTCCGAGCCTTCTTCAAGGTGTCAGTGCGTGTCTTTTGCAGACGGGACTTGGCGGCGGAAGCCTCCTCTCTCTCTCTGACGCGGTGAGTCAAGCAGCCAGGGCGGCGGGAGTGAAGCCCATCACTTCTGCGGAGCGATTACAAGACGATCTGGAGAGCCAGGAGCTGAAGGAGGCGTATGCAGAACAGGTGAATAAGTCCAGGGACACATCCTGTGGGTGTGCGTCTGCGGTCTGCTCCTCTGGTTTTTCTAGTTGTTGTTGTCTGTGATGTGCACTGTTCGCATCACATGTGACCATCTCTCACCATCTCATTACACTGCTGAATGTATCGTAAGAACACAAATAGGTCTAAATTAAACAAATGGTCGGAAAATGACAACGAACATGGGCTTGAAATTTATATTAGAATTTGAAAACTTTCCCAGTATGCTTTGTTTTAATTTTTCATACAATTAGATTAGATAAGTGCAAACGATTGGTCGAATACTCAATTCTAGAAAAATCATCTTAATTTTTTTCACAAACAATTAATCTTGGGGAATTTTTCCCTGTCACCTTCTGAATACTCCATGATAATCACATCTGTATTTAATCTCAGGTTAAAGCGGACATCAAGAAACGAGTGAGGGAAGACCCGGATTTCAACTCTCAGCAGTCCCCCAACGCACACAGAGCCTTTTCATCAGACTCCTAATAGAGTGCAACGGAGATTCTCATCATTTTTATTTCTTTGATCTTCATTCCCCCAAACTTTCTGTATGGCTTGATAAGCAGTTAGGAGCCCATTTGACTAATTGCCTCATGCTATTGTGACTATTCTCCCAGTGCCTATTTATTTTGGTCCAACATTTGGCTGAGAAAATGTTCCTAACGCGATGGGGTCAGATTTACCTTTGACTAAATCAGGTCACTTTAATTCTGCTTGGATACTTGTATGTCTTTTTTGCCCTCATATCCTTGTTACTTTGTTAATATGGAGCCCAAATTCTCATTTAGTGGATTTTAGACTTCCTGTAAATACTCCTGAGTGCAGGAGTATGCTTTCATGTGACGAACAAGCGGTTTGGTACATGAATGTAAAGTAAGCTTAATAAAAAAAATACTTGATACAGTAAAAGTCTTGTCTGCTTTGAGAAAGTTGAAAGCCAAATATCAGTGATGGTAAGTACCAATTAAGTGTTGTCAAAAATAATTTACGTAAAATAAAATATTTAAGTACAAGTGTCGAGATGCATAAGGTATTTCCTTTTATCTGTTCAAACAACCTTTGACCCTGAGAGTACCATCAATATATTCTATGCAGAAGACTAACAGCAGATTCTTGTGTATCCCAAAAGGTTGTCTTTAAGCCACAGTTTTTTAATCATTTGTTGATATCCAGTAAGCTACAATACCCTCATTCCATAAACAACTCTCAAGAGCCTGTTTAACTTAATATGTGATTGGTTCCACGGTGCCAATGAATGCAAGTAAAGACTAAGCAGGTTACAAAATGGATCCAAACTCAGCTCACACAGTGACACATTGTAGCAGCGAAGGTCACAGTCAACTTGGTGAACCGGTTGTGCGACCAGATGACTCCAAACAGCGAGCGATTTACGTGGCACAAAATCGTCGCCTGCTGAGAGACACTCCATTAGCTCCAAATCCGACGAGCAACATAAAACACAACGTTTTCCTTACAGGTTTATTTGTGGACGGAACGTGAGACTGTTGACATGGTTACAGATGATGTCACACATGAAACAAAGCAATAAATACACATAACAAAAACCTGGTTTTCACGACAGGCTGCATCAGGAATTACTTCAATACGCTTCCTGCAGTGAAGGAAACCCATCCCCCAAAAATCCACTGAGCAATAGATTCAGCCATCATGGCTCACCCACCGGTTATTTGCATAGTGCATGTGTGTGATATCTTAACACCTCTCACTTTGAGACCGATTAGGCCGACGAGGCTCACGGGCATAAAGTTACACTGAAATAAACAGTTGATCCAGCTCTCAGCAAGAAACTTGAAAGACAATATTCACATCAAGCACAGTATACAGTCAATGAAAATAATCAAACACTAAAAGCAAATCAGATGTATTTATAAGCAAATGCCCTCACGTTCTCATTAGTTACAGCCAATGCTAACATTTGGCCCACGTTAAGACTCAAGATTCCTTCTCTATTTAACTGTAACCATCAGGGTCATAATGGTCATTGGTGGCTATGCAGAAAAAACTACATTCTTCCTTCAAACGTCCAGATAACATTGATTTAGTCGAGAGGAACAAGAAGTACTTTATCAAGTGGAGAGCGGTTAAAGAAAGGCTCCGGGGTTTGAACGCGGGTCTTTCAGGTTTCTGTATCTGTAGGCGAGCCAGACGCCAAGGATCTGAAACCAAAAGACAGAAAGAACATCAAAGAGGTGCGTGGAATGAAAACCTGCAGGACAAATAGCGCGTCAACCGGAGGAGGTGGCGGACACCGGCAATGGGGATCCCCCCCCCAAGGAGGCGACGCAGCGCAACATCCATCCCAACGTCGCCACCCGCTGACCTCGGTGAAGCTGAAGAAGAGTCCGATTCCGCCCACGAAGCGCAGCACCTCCCCGGCGGCCTGCTGGATGGTGCTCGAGCACGTCGTACACTCTGGAGGGACGTCGTTAAAGCAACTCTGCAGGAGGTAAAGGTTGGAAGTCAAAATACAACGGCCGGAGACGTCACGATAAAGACAAAATAGAAAGAAAAAAAATTAATAAGGAGGTTGCGCTTACGGCGGCACAGGAGCCGTTGAGGGGAACGGAATTGAAGCCACAACAGTTGAGGGTTTTTTCTACGTCCCTCTGAGTGACCTCGGATCGGTTCCAGCCGACCTCCAGCAGGTGGTTCTGGGGGTGAGGAGCAAACGCACTTGATTTGCCTTTTCAAAAAGCATGCATTTTTAGAATTTTTAACTTATTCTGAAACATATTTAAACCCCCAAAAAGCCCAAACATACCTGTTGTTCTTTATTGAGGGACAGGCAAGCACAGGACACAGAAAACTGCATGACAAACACTGTGAACAGGATTATCATGTACTGGAGCAAGTTTAGGAAGTCAACGTTGGCTTTAAAAGTAATTTAAAAGAAAAAAACCACCGATGGGGGAATAACAGCGAGCGCCGAAGGATACGAAGAAGAGCAGAACCTGGTGGTGCTTCAGGGCGCCGCACAGCCCCACGAAGGCGACCAGGAACAGGAAGATGCCCACGCCGATGACCCCCGCCACCACCCTGATGCTGGAGACCAGGTCGAACCATTTCCCCCAGGCCGCCACTCCAATCAGCAGCAGACTGACCAGCTGGGGAGGAAGTAAACAGCGTAACCACGGCGACAGGGAGGAAGCAGGGCGCAGGTCTCCAGGATGTAACCCGGGTGAGCGCCGTTGGAGGGCGGTCAGCCGGGGCCCAGGCAGCCAAAACATTATGCGCTCCGATAACAGATGGATGGATGCAAGTACAGAAGGGCATGATGGGAAATACCACGCCAGTGATAAGCACATAGGAGGGTGGGAAGGGATCGAAGGGATTCTCTACGCGACGCCAAAACGATTAATATACACTGTTTTTGCCATTTTTATGTTGGCCCAATGATTATTTCCCTTTTTAACGCTTTTGTGTCAGGATGTCAAGTTGTGGAAAGTGAACTCTTCAAAATGTCTTGTTTCGTCAAACCATAAAGAAGTCGGTTTTTAATCATATGACAAAAAAACAACTCTAAACAGATTTAAATCATCAATATTAGATTTGAAGCTGCAACATGTATGGCTTTTGACTAATGAAAATACAACATTACATTTCTCTAAATGGTTTAAGGCCCCAAGGCCCAGAGTTTTATTTAACTTATTTGAAAAAAACTAATAAAAAAAACTTAAAAAGAACAGAAGGTTATACAAAAAGAAAGTTTTACAACTGAAACCAGGCTACATTAAATTAATAAAATAGCAGAACTGCGAAGCGAACAAACGAAAGCGGCGTTTCGTTTCTCAGAGCTCGAACACAGGACTTTATTCTAGAAGTCTGTTCATCACTAAGCCTTCGGGGGGGGGGGGGCTGCTAATTATTGACCACCAACACCTGCCGCTTCCACCACGCGCTCAGAAACACGTCGTTCTTTACCCTGGAGCTGTTTGCACAAGGCGCGAGAGACGGAAGCGGACACAGCTGTCGGGACGCTTCGAAACGGAGTTGGTGGTTTCCCGACGTGACGTCATATACTCACCACGTAAAGTATGTTGAGGGCGCTGAGCGCGTTCTTGGTGCAGATGAATCCGCCGCACACCATCTCCGCAGTCCGTGGAAACGCGAGTAATTCTGCCTCTCGGGAGCTTCCAGCGACACTGCGTCCGTCCCCAAACACTGCGGCTCCTTCGAAGCGTCTTGTTCGCAGGTGAAGGCGTTTCCTGGACGGATGCTGCTCGCTGATTGGTCGGCCGCCTCCATTACGCCCGCGTCACCGGGTTTGAGTCACTGAGGGGCAAGGGTCACTTATCGTGTGGTCTTTATTAAAGGTCCTGCGTTTATGGATAGTTCAATACGTGCAAATACATAATATAGCAGGGTTTGCCTTGTAACGTGACACTGGGTGTACAAATACTTTGTCGCCACCTGCTGGCCTGCAGGTGTAAGGTCGAAAAGGTCAAATCGCTATTGAGCAGTGGAAATCAATTGATTACAGTTATTTCTTGCCTGGTGAATTCACCAATTCAGATCTTGAGAATAAACGTTTTTTTTCTTGTTTGAATTAAACATCATTATTATATTATAGTTATATTCTAATCACAAAAATATGACGTTTGTAGAGCTGGCAGAAGGCAGAAGAGCAATAGATTTGCCAGAGAGAAAAATCTTCCTTCCTCAACGTTTAACGTATGAATATAGTAGACTGTGTTTTTCTGTTTGTGAAAAGTTCATAGCTCTTCATCAGAAGAGAATAATTCTTCACAGGTAAAGCAAAAAGAATAGGCGATAAGCCATTGTTACAAACTTAGTAATAAAGAGAAGATTTTTGACTGAAAAATAAAATGAATGACTGTCCAAAAACCTCAACCACAAAGGAACCACTTCATCACTCTTACAACATTGTGTCAGAAAGCAGAAGTGCAGGTTGTGCCCACATGTCCGGGTGGTTCCTGCGTGTCGGAAACCAAACCACTTCATTTAGTGTCCTCCGGTGGTTCCACTTGTATGCTGCTTGTCTTTGAGATTTAGTGAACGCCGTCTCTCACAAACCCGATAAGATAATGGAGCAAGAGCTGAATTACGTGCGAGTGAAGTTCAAGACCGACGGTTCGTCTGCAGGCGGTGAGTCACCAGGGCCTGTTGGTGTTCATGTTGTACTTTGACTGAATAATAACCCAGATCTGTTCATCTGAGCTAAAGAAGCTGCTCTCCAGCACATAGAGAAAGGGCAGGTTTGAGGTACTCAACCCTTTCTATACCTTGTTTACTGCAAACTGGAACTCTGTTAGCTTTGATTGGATGTGTTTGACACGCCGTATGAGTTACGTGTGGATGTGACCTCCTCTGGCCCCCGTGATGGGCTCGTCAAACGAAAGCTTACTGGCAGACGAGGAAGGAACTCTTGAAAGTCTGGAATGGAAGAACTTAAAGTTCTCATTTCCTTCAAACCGTTTCGTCTTTCGCAGGTGAACCATGTGACCTGGAAACCATCTACGATGAGGTGAAGACCTACGAGGAGCAGGCCTGGGATACAAACCGAGCCTCGCCAGGTTATTAAAGGGGTCACCGTGATAATTTTTTTTTAAAATTGAACAATTACCATAGTGAACAATCTTCTCTTCTCCTTCTGAAGATGTAAAGAAAGCCCCGCTGCTCACAGCGATTCATCTGGTGGCTTCAGCTCTGGGGATAATGTGTGTCCTCTTGGCGTCGGCCGTCATCGCGCTCAGCGTCTACTGTGAGTCTGTCTCTCTCCCCCCCGGGGGACTATCGCGGCGCTCTTGGTGTCAGAAGCGTGCGCAACAGCAGCGGTTTTATTCCCCCCTCCCCCCCACTGCAGTCAGCGGCGCGGTGTCAGAGCAGCGCAGAGAGAACCTCGACTTAACAGCGAGGAACCTGCAGCTGCGGGCGAACGAGGCCAATTTGGAGAAAGAGGCGGAGGAGCTGACCAGAGAGAGAGACGGGCTCAACTGGACCGTGGGAGTCATCCTGGAATATGAGAACTTCCCAGTGAACAAGCGCTGCCCACACAAAGGTGAGCACATGGGGGGGGGGGGGGGGGGGGGGTTGTTTACTTCACTTGAGCCTTCATGTCAGTTTAACAATTAACTGACATGTTTGTGACTCGGTCGTCTCTGTCTTCCTTCACAGTGTGTAGACCTTGCCCACAGGGCTGGACAACGTTCCAGTCCAACTGTTACATGTTTTCGACGTCCAGTTGGTCCAGCTGGTGGTTGACTTGGAAGGGAAGTCGAGATGAATGCAAAAGAACGAGGGCAGATCTGGTGGTGATTGAAAGTCAAGAGGAACAGGCAAGAATAAGCCTCACTGCTACGAAAACTCTTCTTTTTCAAATGACTTTTATGCTCATTATTATTATTATTACTATTACTCCTCAAACATTACTTTGTGAAGAATGTGTTGCATGTTAACTATTTGATTTATGTATTTATATACCATACTTATATTTACCATATATAAGTGTGGTTTCAAATAACACCTGCACAACAAATTTAGGAATTCCTGAATAACCATACAGAATCCTACCATGATGACAAACATGGCTATTGGACGGGATTGCGCAACACGGACACATGGACGTGGGTAGATGGGAGCAACCTCACTGTGATGTAAGCGCAATGAACACGCTGTCCTTCAAAAGTTGCCACATATGCGCTTTTAACCCCGGTGAATCGTGACCACAGTAATGGGGACTCATTGCTTTATAATTGTTGCAATAATAGCCGGCAATTACACAAATTACACAAACTTTGCCAAAAGTTTTACTCGACAGAATCGATACCCCTTCGACCGGATCAATGGCCTCGTAGCTCAAACGTAGGGAAACAAAGTCAGATGTTGTGTGGTTTTTCTTCTTCAACAGGGACTGGAAATCAAATGAAGCCAACTCAAACCTCTGTGGTCTCCTTCAGGCCACAGAAGGTCCTCTGGCCAACTTGGGAAAAGCCAGCTGTGACATGAAGAACCGCTGGATCTGTGAGCGCCGAGCTTTGATCAAAACCGATCGGGACCCAGGTCCCTGATCAATAATGTGTTACGCAACACCTGTACATATCAAAACCCCCTGATCAAGTTATAGTTCTATGTGTTTGTAGGATTCTGTTACACTGTCATAGCAGACATTCGATAGTTTAGTCAGTGGTGTTGTAGTGGTCTTCATTATATTTAGTTAGAGGTGTTTCTAATTTGTTAATAGAGATCACAAAATTGATACAATGTAAAGCAGTATAACGTTGACTATGAGCTCAGTGATGTAATCGATGTGATTTGCATTGCACTGGTACAGATTGTACATAAAGTTACGACTGAGTGTAAATTACCAACATTAAAATACTTTAATGAGTTATTTCTTCTGCTTTTTTTTAACGTACCATAAAACTCCATCGACCTGATAAACTGTTCCATCTTTAGGGTTACATTTGTTAAGTGATACAAATTTTTTAGGCAAATCCACATTCCCCCACAAAAACACTTTGTAGTATAAAAAATATATTTCAAAAAAGGAGTCTGTAGCGTCAAATGTGTATTCATCCACTGCAGAAAATAGTCCCCAACCAGTTAAAAATCTACCCCTGTGTGAGGAACGTTTGATGAAACCTACAATGTTCATCTAGAAGAAAAAATGATTTACAGCCGGGGGAGGGCGGTCACAACATCTGTTCTGCTACGTGGACAAATAGATGATGGACGATGGGATTTGTTGACAGTAAAATAAAAAACCCTCGTGGTGGCAGACATTGATTCAGTTACTTTGGTGGTGATGAGGAACAGAGCGTCACCCAAAACAAGCACCTCTGCTTCAGGGGTTCAGTTCGAATTTAAATCAAATGCAGAACTGTGTCAACTTCCGCTGTTGCAAAAGTTTGTACATTTTCTCGTTTCTCGCCTTATGACCACACACATACATACACACACACACACACACACACACACACACAAGGGCGACATCTTGAGTAACAGGCTGACTGATGCGGGGCCTCAGTGGCCCTCAGGTTGTCCTCAGGTTACAGTGTGAGAGCTTCTCGGGAGTGTAAGTCTGCCTGACTTCAAGGATGGAGAAAGAAATCATCTATTCCACGGTGGTCTTCAGTAAGAAGGTCGCAGCTCCAGATAGTAAGTGGCTCCTCTCTTGTGCTTTTGTTTTTTTTAGTTTTTTAATAACGTGCTAACATTAAAAGATTTAAAGACAATCGGTCACTATCAAGTTTTTCTCCTCATTTCTTTCTGTTGTTGTTTCCGTCGTTAAGAGAAAAAAGATGATCCGGTAATTTATGCTAAAGGGGAATCTAAGGAGGATGCTACTGCGCCAGTTAAATTTCTACATTTTACCGTGATGAATTATTAGTTTGAAAATGTGTCCTTCACATAAAACTAAATGTTACGCCTGCTCCCTAGAAGGGAGGGGACTGCTGATACGCCGCTGGTCAAGGACCAAGTGTGTCACCAACCGGGGCCTGTGGGGGTCGTGGTGTAAGCAGGACACAAACCGTTTTTACCGTGTATTTGTTATTTATTTGTTTCTATTTACACGGATTACAGGGAGAAGGGCTGGACAAGACCAAAACAACCAAACAAACAAAAAATACACAGGCTTATTCCTAGGTGCTAGTGCTGTAGTTTTAGCACGCTAACCAAAAGATACAGGAGGTGGTCTGCCCAGGTCTAAGCTAGTGTTTCTAGACAGAGACTCACTGCGGGTGATGTATGCCCATGGGCCTCTAGTCTAGCCACAACGGCTCCCTTCCCCCTGGGACGAAAAGGAGAACAAAAAGAACACGGTCATTAGTACAAAAAAACAATCCAAAACCACACTGACAAACACAACTTCCTGACCATACAAAAGTACATGGAGCCAGAGCCAGCGAGCCCTCCTCGGGCCTCAAGACTGTGGCCTTTTGAGCTCCAAACCAGGTGCAGCCACTAACGATCCTGGGTCCGCAGCCAATCAGGGGGGGGGGTGGTAAATCCTGTCAATTAAGAGCACACACACACACACAAGCAACTTCAACAACAAATGCACATACACACATACAAGGCCCTGCTGTGGAACACAGGGCCGTAACACGCCCTCCCCCACAACAGCTGCAAAACCCCAGCTTGTACATGTACAGTACAATTTTCCGCTTTACCCTCACTGGTAAGCCCGGGATAGAGTGTCAGCTACCACGTTTGCAGACCCCTTTACGTGTGATATGGCCAAGTTGTACCCCTGCACGATCAGAGCCCACCGCATGAGGCGGCGGTTCTGGTTGTACATTTGCCTAAGAAAGGTAAGAGGGTTATGGTCAGTGAAGACCATAACAGGGACGTTACTTGAGCCAACGTAGACTTCGAAGAACTGGAGTGCCAAAAGTAAGGCAAGCGTCTAATGCTCAATTGTCGAATACCGTTTTTGACACGGGCTGAACTTTTTGGAAAAGAAGCTAATTGGACGATCCACACCATCGTCACCCTCCTGTAGTAGGACTGCACCTGCCCCCACGATACAGGCATCAATTTCTAGTTTAAATGGTTTGTCGAAGTCGGGGGCAGCTAAAACCGGAGCGTTGCATAGCAATGCTTTCGCTGACTCAAACGCGGAGGTACACTCTGGTGACCACTTGAAAGTTACTTTCGGGCTCAGCAAGGATGTCAGGGGGGATACTACGGTTGAGAAGTTCCTGCAGAATGTTCTGTAGTATCCCACCATTCCCAGAAAACGTCGCAGCTGCCGGCGAGTGTTCGGAGTGGGAAAGTTCGCTATTGCCTCAACCTTGCTAGCAATGGGGCGCACTTGTCCACGTCCCACCTGCTTCCCAAGATAAGTCACCGTTGCTTTTCCGAATTCGCACTTTGCTAGATTGAGCGTCAATGAAGCGCCCTCTAGCCGCTGGAATACTGACCGCAGCGTGGCAAGATGTTCAACCCAGGTGCGTGAATGGATCACCAAGTCGTCAAGGTAAGCTGTGCAATTCGGGAGGTCTTTAAACACAATGTTAACTAGGCGTTGGAACGTGGCGGGTGCATTACACATCCCAAATGGCATGACTGTGTATTGCACAAAGTTGTCTGGTGTCACAAAGGCCGATATATTAGACGCTCTTTGGGTTAAAGGCACCTGCCAGTAACCTTTAAGCAAGTCCAGTTTACTCACGTATGCTGCAGAGCCAATGCGATCGATGCAATCCTCCAAGCGGGGTAATGGAAACGAATCCGGCACAGTCACAGAGTTGATTTTGCGGTAGTCTGTACACAAGCGGGACGTACCGTCTGGCTTGGGGACTAGTATGCACGGAGAACTCCACGGGCTGTAGCTGGGTTTTGCCATTCCATTCTGCAACAAGTAATCCACTTCACTCTTCATTATTTCTCTCTTATGTGTGTTAACCCGATACGGGTGCTGGCGAATAGGTCGAGTGTTTCCAACGTCTACGTCGTGCTCCAAAACAGAGGTGCAGCTTGGTACTTCGCAGAATACTTTGAGAAAGGAATGTATTAGTGCGGTGAGTTCTTCAGTTTGTCTCTGGTCTAAATGTCCCATTAGGGACGGTAGTTTTTGTAGCATTTCCGGGTTGTTGAGTCGTTTACACTGTTGTAATGTATTGCGTGTTACTAACCCATCCTCGTCGTTTTCCTTCCAGTCCCCCTCAGGTATGGGCACCACTAGTGCTGCGCTGGTGAAGGTGGGCAGAACTGGTCCTTGGGGAGACACGTCAGGAACGTCACGTTTACGGTAAGACTTGAGCATGTTGATATGACACAGACGGGAGGAGCGTCTGCGGTCCGGGGTTTTAATTATATAGTTAGTGTCACTTATTTTTTTTTTCGACAATATAAGGCCCAGTAAACCTGGCCGAGAGAGACGAACCAGGTACGGGTAGGAGAACGAGTACCTGCTCCCCTGGCACAAAAGAGCGGTCCTTTGTCTTTCTGTCATACTGCACCTTCATGCGTTCCTGAGAGGTAGAGAGGGACTCTCTGGCCACTGAGCACGCGATATGCAGCCTCTCCCGCATCTCACTAACATAGTCCAGCACATTTCGAGGGTAGCTACTGGACACTTCAGATAACAAGTGCTCCTTCAGAACTTTCATCGGACCTCGTGGCGTATGACCGAAAACCAGATCAGCGGGACTGAATCCTAATGATTCCTGGATGGTCTCTCTGACAGCGAACAGAACAAAGGGGACTCCCTCGTCCCAACTAGTATTTGTCTCCACACAGTATTTTCTTAGCATCGTCTTCAAGGTCTGGTGCCAGCGCTCTAGAGCCCCCTGGCTCTCTGGATGGTACGCGCTGGAGACCTGATGTGTGATAGACAGATTCTTCATTGTAGCAGCGAACAACTTGGACATGAAGTTAGTACCTTGGTCAGTTTGGATCACTTTCGGGAGTCCAAATGTGGAGAAGAACTTCATCAGGGCTTTAATGATGGTTTTGGTCGTTATTGTTCGGAGGGGGATGGCTTCTGGGTACCGTGTAGCACTGCACATAATAGTGAGAAGGTACTGGTTACCTGCTCGTGTCTTCGGTAGTGGGCCCACACAGTCCACTATCACTCGGTCGAACGGTTCTCCAATCACAGGAATTGGATGAAGTGGCACGGGAGGAACAGGTTGGTTCACCTTTCCTATTAGTTGGCACACATGACAGGTTCTGCAGTATTTGACAACATCAGATTTTAAACCTGGCCAGAAAAAGTACCTGAGAATTCGGTTGTATGTTTTTGTTATCCCTAGATGTCCTGCCCATCCAGGATCATGAGCCAACGACAGTATTTGCGGTCGTAGCGGTGAAGGAACAACTACCTGCTGAACAACATCCCAGTCCTCACCGGTTTTGTGTGCTGTCCAACTGCGCATTAGAACTCCCTCCTTCACTGAATAGGCAGCACTCTGCAGGCCTGTTTCTCCAGGGGCCTCTATTGCATCAAAACACTTCCTCAGACTGGTATCCGCTTTCTGCCACTCAATTAGCTTTTCCACTGCTAAGGATGGGAGAACGTCCTGTAACTGACTGGCGCAGACATCTTCCCTCATTGTAGGCAGAGTGGCCTGTACCTCAGGCTTTGGTTCCTCACCCCTAACCTGCTCAAAGACCGAATCCGACAAATCCACCACCTCCCCTTCCCCCCTGGACTGTGCTCTTGTTAGGACACAAGCCGGGAAAACATGTGGAAACTGTTTAACAATAAACACATCTGCATCTTTTGTTTCAGGTGTTTCTATTACCTCTAGGACCGGAGATACCCTACCCCCAGCGATGTCGTTACCCAGCAACAGAGTTACCCCCGCCACCGGTAACTTGGGCACGACGCCAACCCGGAAACGTCCTGAAATGAGCTCTGACTTTAAGTGTAACCAGTGTAACGGTACACAGATGGGGTTAGTTTCAATCCCACACAGGAGAACATTAGATCCACAGTAATTAAGGTCAGACCAGGGCAACGCGTCTTTACAGATTACGGATTGTGCTGCACCGGTGTCTCGTAAGATTTTGACTAAAGTGTGGTCCTCTGGTTCTCCAGTGATAGAAACACTCCCAACTGACACAAATGGAGCATACCTAGGATCCGGCTCAGCTCCAACCATCTTGTCCGCAGCAACAGCGTCTAGGCGAGGAGTAGACTGGATAAGACCGACACTTTTCTTGCTGCGGGGTGGGGACTGAGAGGTCTTTGTTTTCAGAACCGCACAATCTGAAATCAAGTGGCCCACTTCATGACAGTAAAAACACTCTCTTTTTTCTGTGAGTCTTCTGGCGGGGTCAAGTGAAGACCGGCGTGCCCAAGACGTCGATGGGACGACAGTATGAGATCCACTAAACACAGTTTTGTGGGTCAGAGCATATTCGTCCGCCATAACAGCGGCCTGGGTCAACTTCTCTACCTTCCGCTCATTCAAGTACACCACTAGGTGCTCAGATAAGTGGTTCTTGAATTCTTCTAATAAAACGAGCTCTTTCAGATCCAACAAAGTTGTTACCTTGCTCGCTGCACACCAGCGCTCAAATAGAGACTCCTTGTCCCTAGCAAACTCCACAAATGTACGACTCCCCACTTTCTTGTGAGACCTGAAGCGTTGCCTGTAGGCTTCAGGTACTAACTCGTAGGCTCTAAGTACTGTTGCTTTAACCACATCATACTGCAAACTGTCTTCCAGGGAAAGCGCTGCGACCACTTCCTGGCCCTTCCCAGACAGCTTGCACTGCAGGAGAAGAGGCCACACCTCCTTTGGCCATTGCAGAGCGACGGCTACACGCTCAAATGCTACGAAGTAGCGGTCTACTTCGGTCTCCCTAAACGGTGGAACCATCGGAACGTTTTGGCTCACCTTAAATGGAGGTGGCTCACGTGGCCCTGAGGGTGAGACCCCTACACCTGCCTCGAGCTCCATCTGCCTAATTTTTATTCTGACCTCCTTATCTGCTTCTATTTTTCTGAGTTCCAACTCAAATTCATATCTTTTCCTCTCTTCTCTGTCTTTCAGTTCTGCCTGAAGACGTGCCATCTGTTTACGCAGCTTGTCTACCTCCCCTACCTCAGATCCACCTGCCACTGGGGAAAACGGAAGAAACTTTGGCAGCGTCCAAGGAGCTGGAGCCTCTTTACGCTCCCCACTGTCCACCGGCGGTGTGGGAGAGGAGACTCCTGCGGTCCTTTCCTCGGCACCCTCTACGGGATCCTCCTCGTCCAGGGACATGACGCCTGCCTCTTCTAGATCCAATAAATAATGCTTGATTTGTTCTACAATCTCAGCCTTTAAAGCTTGTTCACTGACACGTAGCTTGTAGTGCTCAGCTATTTTTTTTAGCTCTTCCTTGCGCATTCTCGTTAGGAGACCTAAAGTAGGGTTCTCCAAGAACGTTGCTAGGGTGAGGGTAGCCATCTGTACACAATAAAAATTTGCACCTGAGTAACACCACCTAACTAACCAGTATCCAGTCCAACTACACGAGTCTGCTTACACCACACCGTACATGCCCCAATTATTGACCACAGAAAGATCCTCTCAGCAGCAGCGGGCCAACAGACATCCCGGACGAGCCCCCACTTGTTACGCCTGCTCCCTAGAAGGGAGGGGACTGCTGATACGCCGCTGGTCAAGGACCAAGTGTGTCACCAACCGGGGCCTGTGGGGGTCGTGGTGTAAGCAGGACACAAACCGTTTTTACCGTGTATTTGTTATTTATTTGTTTCTATTTACACGGATTACAGGGAGAAGGGCTGGACAAGACCAAAACAACCAAACAAACAAAAAATACACAGGCTTATTCCTAGGTGCTAGTGCTGTAGTTTTAGCACGCTAACCAAAAGATACAGGAGGTGGTCTGCCCAGGTCTAAGCTAGTGTTTCTAGACAGAGACTCACTGCGGGTGATGTATGCCCATGGGCCTCTAGTCTAGCCACAACGGCTCCCTTCCCCCTGGGACGAAAAGGAGAACAAAAAGAACACGGTCATTAGTACAAAAAAACAATCCAAAACCACACTGACAAACACAACTTCCTGACCATACAAAAGTACATGGAGCCAGAGCCAGCGAGCCCTCCTCGGGCCTCAAGACTGTGGCCTTTTGAGCTCCAAACCAGGTGCAGCCACTAACGATCCTGGGTCCGCAGCCAATCAGGGGGGGGGGGGTGGTAAATCCTGTCAATTAAGAGCACACACACACACACAAGCAACTTCAACAACAAATGCACATACACACATACAAGGCCCTGCTGTGGAACACAGGGCCGTAACACTAAATAAAGCTAAATGTACTCTTTCCAACCTGCTTGAAGCCTGTTGTCAGTAGTATTATTTAACGTTATGTAGTACAGTATTACTTTAATGGCGGGTGGTTCTGATTCAAATGCTAAATAAACATGGATGAGCACCATCTATATGTATGTGTATGATTATCGAAACAACGACACTAGTGATGTGACAGAGTATTACAAAACACAACAGTAATGAGTGAGTCCATTATAATTCCAACTCTGATTTGAAGGTTTGCTTTTTTTCACCACGAGCAGATGGCAGAGAAGCCACCTGCTCTCACTTTGCCGCCTTGGCGGCGTGTTCGGGGACACTTTGTGTCCTGCTGGTGGCGAGCGTCGCTGTCATTATCTACCGTGAGTAAACACACACACACACACACACACACACAGACAGACACGCAGTGAACAGCAGGCGATCCGGGGTGTTCCTTTGGTTTGAATCGTCTCCCTCCGTCACTCCCCAGTCTCCTCTGTGATGGAAGAACAGAGAGGGAACCTCGGCGAGCTCGGCGCAGAGAAGCAGCTGCTGGTGGAGGAGGTGAGCGCCTTGAGCTCCGTCACGCACAACCTCAACTGGACGCTGGGAGTCATCATGCGCTTTGACGCCTTTCCCGTCAGCGACTTCTGCCCAGATAAGAGTGAGTGGGTCTGATGGGGCATCCGGACGCACTGTAGGGGGGGATTGAGGCCACTATCACAGGCCGCGAGGCCCTGCTTCCACGTGAAAGGTGGGGACGGCAGTTGAGATAAAAATTTAAAAAGAAGGGCTAAATATGTCAATTCTGAAAGGTATTCCATAAACAGGAAGCCTGGCAAATCTAACTTGGTTAGAAATCACAACAGAGGAGATTATACATTAAAATATAATCTATTCATTTTGAATAGATGATTATTCCCCAGCGAAGGATAAAGTCCGGAGAGGAAGTACCACCGTCCACAAGAGTAAAATACATGAATAAGTCCCACATTATATTAACACTCACTTTATTTACTTGCACTTTAGCATCATGCTATGATGAGATAATTGCTAACTAGTAAAACATCAATGAGGGAACAAGAAGTGGAGAAATGACTCCTTTAAGGATCTAGCTACAGTTGTAGCAGATATTACAGATAAATCCAAAGAAAGAAACCTTTGCTTCCTGGCGGCGCCCTGAGGGACAGGGCAAGGGGTCACCAAAGGTCGGAAGGGTTCATTCTATTGACGCCGTTGACGTCTGCCCCAAACGGAATCGCAATCCTTCAAATCCCAAATCCGCGTTGTGCTTTATTCCCGAACGCAGAGTGTCAGCCGTGTCGGGAAGACTGGGTTCTGTTCCAGGAGAAGTGCTACCTGTTTCCCAGTGAAAACTCCCCCTGGAACACATGGGAGGGGGGCCAGAGGTACTGCCAAAGCGCGGCCGCAGACCTCGTCGTGATCGATAATCTGCATGAACAGGTGAGCGCTGACAACACAGACCTCCTCTCAAGAGCTTTTCAACCCTGTTTCGATTCAGATTTAGTGAATAAAAGAGGCGATTCAGAGGCAAATGGCCGGGATGCAATGGAGACTCTCTGTAGGAAGTCAGTGTTTTGAATGCGTGATCAGATGTGGAATACATGTTTACCACGCTATACTTTACAGGAATTCATCAGTAATCACTCCAGGTTTTACTACGACCGTTACCATGGATACTGGCTCGGGCTGCGTAAAGTCCAGGACAGAAACTGGGTGTGGGTTGATGGACAAAATGACACTCTCAGGTGAGGAAGTCATTTCATTTATTTTCTATTTAATGTTCATTTATTGAACTACTTTCTCTGTGGGTGCTTAGTTTAGGTTTTCGTCTTTTTCACATTAGGACACAGGTATTTAGTAATAAGTGTTAATACATTGTTACTGTGTGCTAATGATCACGTTGTGTCTTTGAAGCTACTGGTTAACGGAGAGCATTGGTATGTCTCCCCAATGCGGACTGATGATCCCCGAGAGGAAGCCCTCAGCCAGCTGGAATCCAGCCTACTGTTACATGAGGAACAAATTCATCTGTGAGGCCGACGCCCTGTTGAGGTCCGATCTGTGAGCGCTGCCACAGGTTCTCCCACATGCAAAGTTGTACGAAAGTGTTAATTATCGTTTATAAACCAGCTCAGGAGTCACAAAAAGGGGAAGAAGCTGAACCACACTGTACAATTTAACCGCTTAAGCACCTTTGAACTATTGCAGCTTTATGAGTAAGCCTCACTGGGAGGACGCTGTGCACTTCATCCAGAGATCGGTGAAGACATAATAAAGAACATGAGTCAATGAATCATGTGACGTGTTTCTCCCAAAGAGCCAAAGCCTTATAACGGGACGACTTCTGCAAAGTTAATTTCATCATTACATTTGCACACTGATGCAACAGTTATTTTCCAGCAGCTGGCTTGCTGCATGTTTCTGGTGTTACGTAAAGACTTATGAGTCAAAATATGAGTCAAAATATGTTGTGCAACAAAGTGTATGTTCGACATGGCGGACTTTTCAAGAATCCGTGACTTTATTTTGACCTGTATTTTATATTATACTTTTGTCTCTTCTGTAGTATCTGTGGTAATACACCATAGAGTAGTATGTAGCCTACACTATAGAAAAACAATATATCACATGGTGACGATATATTTTAAATAATCACATAAAATGCAGTACATTACATGTTATTTTGTCAACTGAGCAGAAAAATAAATCAATCACAAAAATGTAGTTTGATGCATTCAATATTTAATTCTTATAAACTCCAGAAGTTCATGACAGTTTGTCAGTTAAACCAGTTCAATAAAACATTGAGAGCCTAAAAATGTTTTTCCTACAGTTCATAATAGTTTTCAACTAAAACGTATATTTTACATTTAGTAGTCATCAAAAGGCAACTTTCTGTTAATTGGCTCCAACAAGAATGACGGATTTGATTTGATAACGTGTGACACGGCACCAACTCATGAAGTCAGTGACAGATTCAGATGGACACTTCCCATGTTGTAAATAATCAATCGTCATAAAAAGTCTGCATCGCCAGCTGATCTGCAAAAAAATAACCCAACAGACCTCAGGTCCTCAGCGGCAGACTGAAGGGAATCCAACAGATCACATTTAAGGGAGGAAGGAGTCAAGTGAGCTTGGTTAGGAGGCTGAATAGGAATCACTGAATTACAGATATCTTGTTAAGGACCAAAGCTTTTAAACTACTCTCTGGACTTCTTTTTTTTCTTCTTCTTGGGACAAAGCGTCTCCTCGTTTGTATCCTCGTCTGCGTAGGATTTGTCTTTTTTACACTTTTTCCTTTTCTGCCTCGGAGTGGGGTCTTCCTCGGTCACTGACACGACTGACACTTGCTTTGGTGTGCAGACCGGCTCCGATAGGCTCCCTTCGGTGTTGTTGCTCTCCTCCTCAGGAGGTTCGCTGTGTGAGGATTTCTTCTTCTTCTTCTTTTTCTTCTTCTTCTTCTTCCCTTCTGTGAGCAGCTCAGCAGGCTCCTCCTGGCTTTTGCGCTCTGCTGCAGGTGAAAATGTTCTTCCTTCCTCGTCCTGCTGCGTATTGTGTTTTTTATTTTTATGCTTCCTCTTTGTTTTATGAGAGTGGTCTGAGTCACTGTCTTCTACATAGATCACATCCCCATCAGAGGAAACCACGTCAGTTATCTGCTCAATTACCTCGTTGGCTCTCTTCTTCTTCTTCTTCTTTTTGACTATAACATCCGCGTCAGGACTTACAGGAGACTCCTTTAGGTCATCATCGCTCCCGGGGAATCCAACGTCTTTCATCTTCTTCGTCTGGGAGTCGCTCAGCGTCTCGGCCGTCTGGTCAGCTGACCGGGCAGTGGGCGGAGTCTGAGCGACGCAAACCGCCGCGGCGTCAGCCGGTTGGCTCTTCTTGCCGTACTTCGCCATGAACTCGGCCTCCTGCTGCTCTAGCCGGGCTAACTTGGCACTCATGGTCAAGCCATGTCTGGCTCCTCTGGAAAACACAAGTCCATCAGAAATTAAATCTTTTTTTTTTTTTTTACTTTTCAGTATTACCAGACACTTTATGATCGACTTACTTGTGAGCCGTGCGGCCGCCACAAGCCTTCATCAGATCCGCATCAGAGAGCCTGTTGAGCATAAACACATTTGCAAACAGTTAAATAAAAAAAAAAGCTCAGCGAAAGATCAAGCATCTCCACATCAGGTGAAGTTCTCACTTTGTGGTGCTGGAGAGATCCATCTTCTGGTCGTCCTCGTCGTCCGAGCTACTGCTGTCCGAGCTGGAAGGCTTCGGATCGGGCTGCTCCGAACCCGACAGCAGCGTCGCCGACTGACGGAAACACAAACAGAGACAGTCACCATCCGGTCGGACCACAAACTGTAACATTGGAAAGCAATATAAATGTATATTCATTTTTCAGCATGTTTTAGTGGTTTATTTAAACGGTTAAGATTCCTCCAATTCTTTAAAACTCTGAAGCTTCCTGTGCACCATGTATCTCCTTCATTTACCACTAATGCTGAAATAACAAACAAACAACTTACCTTGACAAAGCATCCATAAAGTTTGGATTTAGCCAGAGCGGCTTTCCTTGGCTTTTTATTGGAGATCATTCCATCCTCTTCACCTTCCTCCGCTGTCTTCTTCAACTGAATCCCATTCTGAAATGAAACAAAACTTTTGACCTTCTTTGATTTATCCTCAAGGGTTTCTTCTCATGAATTGGCTCGGCTCCTTTTCATATACACGTTATATTGGTCTCACCATCACTAAAACATCACAAAATCCCCTTGAAGTCAAAAATAGCACAAAAGCATCACTTGATACTTTTAGACTAAAAGTGTCCCGTGATGGTGAGCGCGTTGAACTGTGTGTTGTTCAGGGATCAGCAGGTAGGCCTCACCTGATCAGACTCCACCTGCAGACTGGAAGAAGCCTTATTGAAGACATGATCCCACCAGTGGAAGGTGAACTGATCCCCTTCCTTATGACCAATCTGGAAGACAAGAAAACCCCCATGAGTCTACAGAACAGAGTTTACACCAGGGATGAATGCGATCAGGAGAGACGCTGCATAAAACCAAATCGTACTCACCCCTCCTTTGTCACATTTCACTTTGACCTTGACGGCCTCGGCTATGCCGTTCTCACCTCGGCCCAATCCTTTACCTGAGGAGAGGGGACAGCGTGAGACCTGTGCACCTGGACGTGACCCACTGCGGTGGCTGAACCAAAGACCCGAGAGCATCTTACCGTATTCCCAGCCGTGACGCAGGAGCTGCTGCTCTGCAAACTTCAAGCCGCGACTTTTCTCTGGTAGAACTTCTGCCATCTGGTAAGTACAAGTTTGTAGAGTGTTATAAAATCAGAAACTCTGAAATATGAGTGATTGATGAAGTTTTAATTCATGCCGTGAGAAAACGATCCTACTTTATAAGATTAACAGAAAACCGAAAAGGCCTGTAATCTGAAAACAGGGCTGTTATTCTGAGTAAACTTGTGGATGTGACAGTTCAGCAAAACACCTCCAGCATTTTAATGAATATGAAGCTATTCCTGCAGATTAAAACAGAACATTATGAAAGTTTAGAAAAAATAAAAATAGCAAGCGTTAAAATTAAACACACTAATACAGTAGAGTCCAATTCACTTTTTAGGTTAACGCTTAGTTTAGAATAGATTGTTTATTGTTAAGTGATATGAGGCATAATCACATTCCGCTTTGTGTTGATACTACGTCACATAAATTAATTCAAAGGTTTATATGTTTTTTTAATGTAACGTTAAGAGCACTTACACCGGGGGGAAAAGCATTTCTGGAGGATCGTACAGTTCTTTTTTCTCTGGGTTGAAGTTAGCAGCTAACGTTAACGTGAAGGCATTAACAACACGACACTCACATTTTTACACACAACATTAACAAGTCAGAAGTCACACACGATAACATACCTCTGACCGTCTGGATTCAGTAAAACTGCATCATCAGAACTGAAGCAGAAAAAACGCGTTCGTGAAGCCGCTAGCCATGAGGTTTCAGCAGCTAGCTGACATGACACCGGAAACACGTCACGAAGGTCCCGCTATCTTCTTCTTCTTCTCGTTATTTTACAGCAGCCGGAACACTGGTAGCATACGTTGCTCTCAATCAAATAAAAGCCCCAAAATGTTTTTTGTCCTGTATTAAAAAAAGATAGACCATTTGAAACATATTTCCTTGAAACAATATATTCACTTTTCACGTTAATAAACCCTGTGACAGAAACAAAATTAAAAGACAGGCCCAATTCAAAATAATATTTATATATATTTTTCTGATGATGTTTATATTGTGAAATACATTAATGAAATGAACTGTACTCACTTATAGCTAAGGACATTTCATTTTATGTTGATTTTAGTGGTCCATATGGACACAAGTGGCAGAAAGTTTGATCCACAATGGATCACTGTTGTCCTTAAATACCTCTTTACCTTTTTACATTACATTACATTACATGTCATTTAGCTGATGCTTTTATCCAAAGCGACTTACAAAAAATGTATTTCTAACCTCCAAAAGACAACTAAAAGCAACTCTGAAATGACGACATGCGCTCGGGGTGCCCTCAGCATGACTGCTTAAACAGCCCCTATTAGAACAACAGGAAACAGTTTAATGTCCCCCCTTTTCTTTGTTTCCGTGCAGTGAGGATGTTTGTCCCAGCGGGCCTCCATCCATGCCTTTTGTTTATCTGTGTTCCGCAGGGGACGGCAGTTTGGGAGGAAGACCTCCGACTGCTGTCTGCCGAAGCAGATTGACAGCTACCTCAGAGGAGGTGGTTACTCACCTGTAAATAGATCATGTGACAGGAAGGAACGTGTGACGCACAGAAAGCGTATTTGGACCCTCCACATAGTCTAATTTATGACGTAGTCTCCTAACAAAGTACATACTAGCATTCAATTATATTTGATGCAACAGTTTGGAGAAGACCCACTTCTCCTTCAACATGACCGTGCACCATGCTTACATCCGGATCAACACAGACATTTTGGAGTTAGGAGTTGAACAACTAGATTGGCCTGCACAACCCTCCCCCAATACTGTGAGCCTTTTACAACCCAACATCAGTGACCAATCTCGCTAACGTGGCGTTCTGACGTGGCTCCTGTGGCCGAATGGGTACAAACCAGATTCCCAGGAGAGTGGAGAGCAGATTAAATGTTCACGTGTTCACGTACTTGGGGTCATATAGTTTAGCAGAAGATGGATCTTGTGATGTGATATCAGTTTAGTGTTAAAATCAACACAGAAGAGCAAAGAAGTTACAAAATGCAAATCAAATGAAAGTTGGTGATCCGTTCTATTTCATGCATATAAATCAAACCAGTAGTTGTCTATCTATCTATCTATCTATCTATCTATCTATCTATCTATCTATCTATCTATCTATCTATCTATCTATCTATCTATCTATCTATCTATCTATCTATCTATCTATCTATCTATCTATCTATCTATCTATCTATATATCTGTCTATCTGTCTGTTTATTAATCTATATAAATATGTATCTATTTAAATATCTATTTGTCATCATCAATGTCTGCAGGCGGGTCAAAGACAAAAACATATCTCTCTCTCTCTCTCTCTCTCTCTCTCTCTCTCTCTCTCCCTCCTCCTCCTCCTCCTCGCTGTCACAGTTCCTCCCGTTTCTTTGGCTCCGCTTCAGGACCCTCCCTCCCCCGTTGGATGCGGTCGCTCTCTCTCTCTCTCTCTCTCTCTCTCTCTCTCTCTCTCTCTCTCTTCCCAATAAATGTTTACACCGCTTGAAGATGTTTTTTCACTTGATGAAATCTTAAACACAAACAGTGTTTTTCCGTCTCACGCGCGTCCATGGAGGTTTCTTTCTAACCGCTGGCACAAGATTTTGAAATCCCGAAAATTCTTGGACGGCAAGGTGAGTAAAATCATGTCAATAACTTCAAAGTCCACGGGATGTCACGGAGGCTTTATTTAAGAGACAAAGCTTTGCGAGGATTGTGCGCCGTGTTCTCAAAGAGCGCAACGTGGAGCCGCCTGTGATCTGCTGTGAGTTTAAAGCCACTGTAATAAATGCTTCTCACTGGCTTCAATGTGTAAACCCGTCTACAGCTGCCTGTCCGTCTGGTTCTGGCTGTACATTTAGCGCTTCTTCTTATTTCTATAAACATGGTATCTTCTAAGTTTCAAATACGTGTGAAAAATGTTGGAAAAACGACCTTTATTTGAAGTAAACTAAATATTGCTTCAGTGGTGGAGTGTGACAATAAGTATATTTATTCAAGTAAATACTTTACTGTGATACTTCCTTTACTAGTGATGTCTTTTATATGGTCAAATGTACTTCAACTAAAGCTGTAAAAGTACTCTTTAAGCAATGGCCCCTTTGATACTGTGGTGTTACAATATAACTGTTTTCTTATGTCAATGTTGAGTATTTCATATCTGTTATAATGGATCACATTTTCAAAGTAAAATCTTAATTTGCAAGGTAATCACAAACTTAAATAAAGGTTAGCGTATGAACTAACATTAGATAAAGGTAAAATGAGGTAAAGTACTTTCCTCCACTGGTGGTGAAAGTGTATCGTCTTATTTATTTAACCTTTTAGGCAGATGTTTCAAAAAACAGTTTTTTTTTTTTATTGATCGCCACTTCAAAAGACAAACTATCACAATAAAACCATCTGTCAGCACACAAATTAACTTTAAACAGCGGGGGATCTTGGCACTGAGCGAGTGACTCCGAAAATCTGTCGTCTCCATCGATTCCTCACAGAGGAAGTCACCGGGACGAGGCCTGTTCTTTCTTCCTCCTCCTCCTCCTCCTCCTCCTCCTCCTCCTCCTCCTCCTCCTCCTCCTCCTCCTCCTCCTCTTCCGTCTTGTTTGATTTTCATTAAGTTGTTAATCCCAGTTCGGGACTCGCCTCTCGCCTCTGGAGCTCCAGCCAGTGAGACGTGGCGGCGGCGGCAGCCCCGGGGCGAATGTGTGACTTCCTGTGCGTGACGGCGTGACTCGGGCCTCCGCGTCCCGCTATAGCGGCGTCCATCAGGCACAGGCGGGACGGAGTGTTCCCCTTTGTCTCCCTCCCTCATGTGTGAGGGCTCCTCTCCCAGTGGTTCGCAGTGCGAGCGTGGACTCTGCTGCTGTGTGACGGCCCACCTACGAAAAAGGGGGATATAAGTCCATCAAATGATGCCTTCGTAATGACGGGGTGGTCATTTGGACAGACGCCGGCGGCCCGTGACAGAACCGCACGGTCAGAGTGAGAGGCGTTTTGCACTTTTACACTCTTCCTCCTCTGCAAGTCGGGAGTCAGGAAATGATGAACCGCTGCACGTGTTTTGAAAAACGAGCTCGCTGCTTTTTCCCAGCAGAGCTGTTAAATCAGCCCCCCCCCCCCCGTAAATTCTGCGCTTATCTGCGCAACTGGCGGTGTGAGTGAGTGCTTTTGGATCGGGGGGGAGGCCCGTGGCACCATTTAAGGCGTTTAAGCCGAGATGCGAGCAACTGAAGAGTAAATCTCCAGCCATCTGACTCCCCAACTCGTTTTCCTTTGTCCTCCTCCGAGTGCTCCTCAAGGTACACTCAGCCGGCTCTAAACGTGTCACTTTCCCCATGTGTTGGTTTCATGGGGTTCTGCATGCGAGTAAGTGAAACTGTGCCCCCCCCCCCGAAGCCGCCTCTGTTGTTCCTCGGTGTTTTATGAGACCCTCATCAGTGGAAAAATAGCATCTCCCCCCCCCCCCCCCCCCCCCCTCGGAAATGTGTCTGTTTCAGCTATCAGTGTCACTGTGGCCGACCCGTTCTTGCTTTACCGTCTCGGGTCCGACAGCTGGAGATCTGGCTCATCCCCCCCCCCCCTCCCCCCACCACCCGTGTGTTTGTCCAGGAGAGGGCCCCCCCGGCTCAGGCCGGCCATAGGATCTGTTTTGGTTGGAGATGACACTAGCCAGAGATAGAAGGTAGAGCCGAGGTAAGAGACGTCGGGGTAATACGAGACCCCAGCGCCTGGACTTAAATGGATGGTGGCAGCGTGGATATTGGCCCACAGTCTCTTCGCGTTGTCTTTTGAAGGCCACGATTCCTCTCGACAAGTTCACACACCATGGCTACGCACCACTTGGGTTTTATTCAAGGGACACACGGTGCTATCGAGTCACTGGTGTCGGTTTAAATGATGCTCATTTCTATCCACCTTGTGAAACATCTTCATGCATCGATTTAATAGATGCACAGATGTTCCTCCGAGTGACTTTCACGAATCCTTCTGCTGCTTTTTTCGAAACAATGTTGTTAGTGCAGCACTACTGTGTCTGAACCAACCAATCAAACAAATCAACCAAGACAACACGTCTCGTACTGTTCAATAACCTGTTGCTCAGCTGCCTGATGAGATCCCTGTCGGGTTGGACTGAAGGTTGCTGCCAGAAGGGATCTCGTGGGGAGGAACCTCTCACTTTCTGAGAGCATCTTCCTCCTTGTTTCTTCATCAGCGCAGCGGTTCTGCCTTCTCATGTGGGCGGTTCTCTTTTGATCTCTTTCTCTGTCAGACTGACTTTTATTGATGTGTAAAATCTTACAAGTAACTGGAAATTTCATTTTATTCACCCAGCGCGTTTCATCCGTCAGCTTCCCTTATGAAAGTTAACAAGAAGAAAATAAACAAAGGGCCCGTTGTCTACTCCCCGAGCTTTTTATTTTTTAAAAGCTAAAACGGTCGCGATTGGAAAAGACAAAGAGCAGAGGGAACTCGAAAGAAGGTGACACGGGTTGAATATTCCTGCCACGGGCTTATGTAAGCCTTTCAGCCCCATGTGCTCCGCAGCCGCGCAAGTAATTAGGAGCAGATCCGAGTGCGGCCCTCCGGCTCATGGGAGCATGTACAGTTTCATTGGGCTCCGGCTCAAATAGCCAATCATAAAAAGCCGAGGTCGGGGAGTTTGGGGGCTGGAACCGAAGGAGGAGCCAACGGCGGCTCGGTGAGGTGACCACAGACTGCTTGCACCCGTCGGGAGGGTCTTTTCCGAAGTTGCTTATGTCGGTGTTGGGTGGGTGAGGGGTGGGGTGGGGGGGGGGGGGAGGGGTGGAGACAATTGCTCATTAAGATTTCGGGGGGGGGGTTTTCATTGGCGTCTGCGTCTCCGTGTGGTGTCTCTGCAGCACCGAGTGAAACCTGAGAAGTGGAATTAGAGAAAGTACTGCGTCAAATTCGAGGCTCGGAGGGGTGGTGGGGGGGGGGGGGGGGCATCTCTCGCTTTTAAGACGGAGTCGTGCTTGTTTTTATTTGTTTTTAGTACTTTCCCAAGCAGAAGACGCTGTGCTCTAATGTTTCATTCGGTCGGTGGCGAGACGTCATGAGTTTACCATACATGTGGAAAACAAATGGCCTTTGTGTCATACTTGGCACACGGCGGACACGAACTGCTAGAACACTTGATGTTTTTCTTGAGCTCGTACCCAAATCCGCTCGGCCAGCTGCGCCGAGCTATGACTCTCGCAGTTGTCCATCTTGTATTTTATGAGAGGACTTATTTGCTTTTCTTTTTTCTTTCATTTCATTTTTTTAGAGCACTTCTGAAAGACAAACCTCCAGATCAAAAGGCAGGATGACAGATTTTCACTATTTGTGAGGTTCCCTATTTGAAAGAAAAATATATTTGGAAAAATTGACACAGAAGACTAAGGAGCTTTTGTGTAGCTCATCCTTCAAGGACTTTTCCTTTTATCACCAACTCTCTCCTGTTTACATGTTAGAGGAAAGACTGTTTAGATGCAGACCTGGATGCACAGATGCAAGATGTTTCCTACCGGCTTCCTATTGTTTGTCCCGGTCTTCTTTGCGCTGGTGCCGCCTGGTGTGAGGATGATTGAAGACAGGAGACAGAGATTGGACCTGAGGGACAGGGCCTGATTTTGCAACAAAAAAAACTAAAAAAAAAACTGAACAAAACTCAGCTGGAGAGATGGAATAATTGGTTGGAGAAAGATCATAATGAACCAGGGGGTTGTAGTAATTAAAGAGTAATGAGGAAAGCATGTTATCTTCAAAGACATTCTCCATGAAGTGCTGACATGAGACTCCGTGGTAACTTGCTGTTGAAATGTGTTAACATTTACAACACAAACAGTGTTGTAAAGGTTTACCAGTTAATTAACTGGTAAATAGTCTGAACATATCTGCAGCACTTTTTGAAAAGATGCAAGTATCGTCACTGCATAAGTAATAATGAAGAGAAATGAGCCATGACTCTCAGACGACCCGCTGCCTGTTAAACCATTTCCTCTCCGCTCGGTTCCCTCGGGTTGGAACATCAGACCCAAACAAGACGACAGGCTGCTGGACCTTCTCGCTGTTTGCCCCCCCCCCCCACGGCGTTGCCCAGGATGTCCTGTGTGGTGCATTGTCTCTGGCTTCTGTCTCCTCTCTGCCCCCCCACACCCCGTCTTCCTGTTGTGTTGGACAGACATACACGCGTGGCACCAAAAAGCCACTAGAGGCTAACATGTTGCACAATGCAGACGCAATGCAACTATATATTTGGATAGCAAAAGAAAAGGAAATCTAAAAACAATTGGAATACAAGTTGCATTGCAGTTTATGAAATAAACAGTAAAAAGCATCCACTTCCTCTCTGAATCTGGTCAAGTTAAAGCAGATGATTTAAGTTAAGCACATTTTACAACACGTAGTCTCCATCCTTCTGTACCTACGAGGCCTTCCAAAAAAAGTGAATTAACTGCACCACCTGTGGAGTTTAAGACAGTTTCACTTCAGTGACACGGCTTACATGCTGGACTCGACTAAGCAAAGGAAAATCTGAGGGTTCACCTTCAGGGTAGCACACGTGGCTTTCTTTCAGTCAAGAAAATATGGCTTTAACTTCCAGATGCTTTCTGGATGAGGCCGATCTGGAGGGAGGCAGAAGGAGCCTTTTTTGGGGGGGGCAAATAAAAAGAGAAAAGAGGCTTAAAACGATCACTTAATAAGTTGCAGATTTCCACCTTGTCCTCCAGTAAGGCAGCACTGAGCTGACTGAGCTCGGCCTGTAAATCAATGGGCTTTAACTTTTACCGGCCCGGACTGAATTTCCTGGAACTAGAGATAAAGAAAGAAAAGGTGAATTCTACCTGTCGGCGTTGCGGTGCTCTGCTGCGTCTCCCGGTTTCCACGTAGAAAAGAATAAGTAGCCGAAAAGGAATCCTTGACACAGGTGGCAGAAGAACATCATCGATTACAACAACAGAAAAATATGGCCTCGCAGTTCCCATCGAAGCAGCTGCAAGAGGAGAAGGAGGGGGGGGGGGGGATATGCCATCCAGTCACATTAGAAGTGTTGTCTTAATCGAAACCAGATGCGACGTGGTTGAAGTCTGTTACTGTAAATCGTTCTCTCTCTCTTTCATGCGACCGTGACCCAAAGACTCACATTGAGGCTTGGTGCATGGGAACCGCACAATGCACACATTCAGCATAGGATCAACATAATCCTCTCAGTCGCCATAGACCCCCCCCCCCTGAGGAGTAATGCATTTAATAAAACGGGATTTTCATAACCGTAGGCCTTATTCTATACAGAAAATACACTTATTAATTGCAGCAGTAATTGTTCAAAATAATTTCACAGTTTCGTTTTCGGCTTTCGGGCCTCTCTGAACCCCGCTGCGTTGCTTTTGGCAAAGCGGACAGGGTTCGATTTCACACCTCTCTCCGACAGAGTTTTGGGCAACAGCTCCCCCACCGTGAGGGGTCAAAACCACAAGAGTAAGCAATCTGCACGCCCCCCCCCCCCGAGCCAAAAAAACAAAGGTCGTAATGGAAAGAAAAGGGAGCAGCGTGGCCCTGTGTGTGTGTGTGTGTGTTGAGGTACATGGAACAGGCGAGTTCTCTGTGTAGACATCTGTGTTTAGGTCGACGTTCGATACAGAGAGTCGCGATGACTCAGCAGTTTCTGGTTGGGGGGGGGGGGGCTGGGTGGGGGGGGGCTGTTTCCGCTCCTACGAGGAACCTACGAGTCAAACGAGTGATTCTGGTGTTTCAATTTCTGTCAACAAATCTGAAAAAACAGTGTGTTGTGCGTCCCTGAATGCCGTCACACTTCCCTTCTCTGTGGCCCCCCGAAGGCCCCCCCCCCCCCCCCCCCCCGAAAATTGCAGCACGTTCAAATAATAGAATGGAATAGAAGAGAAATTCTTTGGACTCCTTACTGAAGCGGGACGGTGTGTTTGTGGCCGACTGGGAAATACTAACGTTACTAGAATCGACGTTAAATATTCCTCCTGAAGAAAAATCAAACAACCAGTTAATGATGCAGAATGAATCAGTTTGTGGAGACTCGGCTGCTCGTTGGAACCTCTCTATGGAGGATTCGTCTAATTACTGACGTTTTTCTCTACACAAAGAGTTATTTCTTGGCGGGACGCTAGTGTGATTGTGAGAAGAGTTGATTGGAGAGTGTTTCTGTTTCCTTGAGCTCCTCCTCTGAACATTTCAAAGGCTCTTGACCTCTCCGGCTGCTCTGTTTATGCTGAAGGAACTGTGCTCTGACAAATATGAGTGAATAAGTGATGCAGATCATGGGAAGATTTAAACACAGTCACTAAATCTCCTCACGATGAACATTTTTTAAAGCAGCGTTCCCCTGAACCTTTTGAACCCAGAACGAATTTTTTTTTTTTTTAAGGGGACATTAAGAAAAAAAGAAAGATATTGTTATTGAAGGAATTAGCTGCTCATGGTGGGAAAATGAGCATGCGGATGATTCTCTGAAATAATAAGAACCAAGAGCTCACAGGGGTCAGTTGTTAAAAGGACCGTTTCATACAAACTGTTAAAGAAATGTGACACATTTCTAAGGTTTGTTCATGTGATGCAATAGAGAACAAATCTTTTGTTTTGCAGTGCAAAGACAAAGAAACATGAATAACGTGAGTGATAAGATAATCATTTTATTTGCCAAAAATGATAATACATTTACCAGAAAATTATAATGTACAATCTCAAATGTTGTTGGACACTTTTTTGGACAAATACTTCTCTACTTAAATCAGTCTGCAATGATTTAAATGAATCAACTAATCATTTAAAGCACAAAATGTGGACTGACATAACTCATTGTATACGTCAATTTAGGTTCTAAAGTCTGATCAATGAAGAAAGCAGTTACATGAATTACCAGTTAATTGCCAATGACATTAATCAACATTAAAAAATATCCTTTTTCCAACTGGCAAACAGGAGGGGCAGGTTTTTCTATTTCAACGACATTCACATATTCCCCCCTGTTTTGAGATTAGGGAGTAATAACACGGGACTATTTGAGTCAGATCACAAGAATCGTGACCTCGCTGCAAAGGTCACGGAACCCGAGAGGAATAACTGGACAAACATCCACAGACAGAGAACAGGCGGCTTCCTGAGCGGCGGCTCGGCGGTCGAAGCACAGGAAAGAGACCCGGAGGAAGTGTGCGTCTGAATCAACAGCCCGACCGCCGATACGCGCGCAGGACGTTCCCACCGATGCGACGGGGCGAGAGCAGACGCCCTGCTGCGAGTTGCCGAGGCAGAGTCCAGAGAGCGCAGTGTCGTGCGGTTACACCTCTGGCGCGTTTTACTTCGACATAGTGACTTGAACACAAAGAAAAAAAGGGCCTTCCCTCTTTTGACATTCTGGTTTTCTGGGTTTTTCTCAGCATCATAAAGAGAAAACAACCGACACGAGGCACATTTTGAACCCCTGCTGATGTTCTTAATGTTGTGGAGCGAGAGGTTTGGTTGCTTGTGTTCCTTCAGCGAGAGTTTACAATGCAACGCTATGTTTTATGGTCACGGTTTGTGGAATAGAAGCTGTGTTTTAAAAAGGGCCGCGTGTGTCTCCACACCCGTTCGATCCACAGAGCATTACGGCACATATAATTACCGCTGTGTATGGTCAGGTCCCTCTGAAACCTCAGCCAGGGCTTCCATTTTGGGTTTTACCACCATTTCACTTGTGAAAGTTCGCGTTAAAACCCCTTTGTTGCGCGGAATGCCAGACACGATTTCCGACACCAAGGTGTGTGCGAGTGTGTGCTTTAGTTCGTTTTCGGCTCGGCGGGGGTGAGCTGGCGTGTTTGTGACCGCGTCACCAATGTCGGTGTTTGCCCGCTCTGACCGTCGAAGCCGCAGCCATCCTGCCTGTGGTTTTGCTCCGGAGCACATCTGTGACCAGGCAGCACTCTGCAGCGCGGGTCAGCGCACGAGCCTCGACGCGTTCGGGGTAATGCGACAGCGAGGGAGCAGAAGGCCTTTTTTTTGGCGGCTGGCGAGAAGCCCGGCTTAAGAAAACCAACAACAAAAAAAAATGTTAAAACCGCATCACACACACACACATCTGCACAAAGTAAACGTTTGATTAATGGAGTAAACGAAGGATTGTTTAGATGATTTTTCGTCGAGGTCCCCAAAGGCTGCGGTTTTCAGCAGATTGGATTTTATTCCATATACTGCATAAAACTGCTGATCTGTTCATTCAGATGGTCTTTGCCAGATTGCAATGCCAAAATAACAGAATACGTATTATTTGAATCTATTGCAAAAGCGTTGGGGTCTGAGTCGTAATAGTGAAACGTCACATTCAAACATGATGCCGCACAATTTGCTCTAAAACATAATCTACATGTTGAAGACATGAGGAGTCAATAAAAAAAACCAACTCTGTCCTCTACTCAACTTGATGAACTATCGATGTCCTCATGTGCTCCAAAACAACAGCGTTACCATGGTGACCTTATCACTTATAACGCCCGATATCCACGGGCTCTGTTCTCCATCACTTTGGAGGCAGATGTTGTCACATGACCTCAAATACCTGCCTCACTCATGAAGGCGGTCTCCAGCGTAAACACACACACACACACACAAGCTCCAGCTAATCGTGCTACTATTTACCCGCCATCGTAAATCGGCTTCTGTTTTCTTAAGTTACATTTTTTTGTCTTTGGGATTTTAAAGAGCACATTTGATATATATATATATCGAGTTAGTTTTGCTGGTGTTGGCCGTTGCTAGGCGACACGGACCATCAATAAAGTGAGCTAAAAGAGCTCAGATGTGCTGCCTGATGAATCTGTGACTGGATCTGTAGTGCGAATTCATCTGCCACGGGGACCAGGAAAGGGGACAGAACACTGCGCCCTGTTTTTTTAGTTAAATAAAGGATCCACAATGACGGAGATTGGCAAATGAAAGCTGGCCTGGCATCGCGTTGACTTGATTTGGTTAGTTTGTCTATTTCAGCCCCCCTAATTAACAGCTTTAAAACGGCTCAAACCCGAGGACAGATTGTCAGGCGACACAACGCATCTGTCGTTGTGGAGGAGCCAAATTATTTATTTTTTATTTATATTTCTATTTATTTATCGTTGGAAATCGGTGGGCTGTGAGTTCAAAGGGTGAAAAAAAGTCACATGCATTTTCACATGCGACTTTACCGTCGTCAACGCGGTAAAGCTCACTCAGACAAGTTCAGACTTTCTAGATCCAAAGACCACCCCCCAACACCCCCCCCCCCCCCTCCTCTGTGCTCGGCTGGATCATCCTTTTGTCACGCAACTCCCCCGAGAGCCGTCTGCTGCATCCGAGCTGCCAGCAGCGTTCCACTGCAAGGCTTTTTTTTTTTCCAGTGTGAGGGATCAGGTCCTGTGGCAGAACACAGACCCCCCCCCCCCTTCCCGTCCTCACTGTACACGATGTCTCCACTGTAAACCGGGGGGGGGGGGGGGGGGGGCGCGTTGGTGTCGACGATGTGCAGACAGTGGACAACGTGGCCAAATCAATTGAAACACAGTGGTTGTGCTCTTGGTGTGCGTTCTTATGTTCTCGCATTACGTTTTTTGGGTGTGGCATAGAATTGTTTCTCACAGTGTCCACTGTGTTGTTAAGGCCCCCCCCCCCCCCCACCCCCCTCCTTACCCCTCCCCTCAGGCATAGCGGCGCCTGGGGAGCGTGGGCCAGCCTCCTCGCGGTCTAGCACCCGAAGCCGTCCCGCGCGCCAAAATGAGGCCCCATATGCGAAGGATTGTGGGTTTTATATATCCCGTTTACAGTAACTGTGGTTTAATGTGAGGGTGAGGTGGGGGGTCGGAGGGTGTGGGGGCGGGGGAGGGGGGGGGGGGCGGTGACTGCGGTCGCTGTCTCACAGGACTCTCTGACTAACATGCTTGAGATTAATAGATTTGTTTTTCTAAGAGCTAAACTCTTCTAGAGCTCTTGCCCCCTAGTTGATTGTCTCTTCTTCTTTAGCCGGAATGATCACAATCAGAGGGCGATCATTTAAATCTCCTTGAGGGGTGGTGGTGGAGGTGGGGGGGGGAGAGGGGAATAGACGCTTCACAGGCCAACTTGTGAGTGTAATTCCCCCCACATCAACACTTTAATCATGTGCAGTGCGACCATCGCGTTGCCAGGGGAAATTTAAATCAATTGTTGTCCTTTGGTCTTTCTTTCTTTGTCCTTCTTCATTTGCCAAATAATTATCCAAAAGGCATTGGTTTTCCCCCGCATAGCTTTCATGTCAAGGACGCTTTAATAGGACTCTCGTGGTCGGCCACAGATTCCTGTTTGCTGCGATTGTGTCTCAGGGAGTTGGATTGGATTTTGCCTACAGAGCTCACGTTTTGGTAAGACTAATGTTTCTGCATTGCTGCTCTCTTATTGTTCTAATGGTATTCTAAGGGAGTTGAACTACTCCTTATCCCTCCATTAGGTTGATTGAATTTCCCCTTTCGACCGCATGCTGATGGTTTGGGAAGGCTACTTTCATTTTGAAATAACGGTGACTGACAACCTCATTGATGATGTAATCAAGTAATCCCAAGAAATACAAAAATAAAAGGAAATAAAGAACACCTGATTTCATTTAAATGCCCTTCCAAGTTTTTTTTATTTTTAAGTATTCCCAGATGTAATCCTTTAATTCTTTTCAGAACATGTATAATTGAATGGATCTTATTTTACATTACTTCTATTTTCTATTACAATACTCTCAATGAAAAACACACGTTCTGCTACAACCAAGTACGCATCGTAGTCAAGTTAGCCTGTTTTATTAGTGACCTCGTTGTGAACTTTTTAGATCAAACATTACACTGTTTATAGCATTTGGTGCTGATATTAAAGTGACTTACTACCAGGAGAGGACGAGACAAGACATACATTATCTGCACTTTGATTCACACTTCTAAGGCAGCAAAGAATGATGCCCCTTCAGCACCGCGCGACAGGAGCTGCACTATTTCACGATGTGCTTTTGTAGCCTTGTTCAAAATGGTAAACTGAAAAGGGGATTTAGAGGCAGAAGATTTTATGCCATTGATTCTGGATGAAAATTCTGGAGTCTGCAAAGCCAGAACACCTCAAATTAAACTGTGTGGCAGATGTGAGGCGTTCTCTGTAGTTTCTGTGCTGCACATCAGAGCACCTCGACATGGACATGAACCTTTGTTTGGGCTGTTTCTCTCTTTCTGTCTCTGTCTCTCTTGACACCGCTTGCCAATGTCAGCATGTCTGTTTTATTTTTCTTTCCCCTGTGGTATACACTTCCAATGAAAATGCAATGTAATCCGTTTTTTGGACTGAGCACTGCCCAGGAATTGAAATGATCTGTAAACATGCACCTCAAATGGTCAGCAGGTCAGTAATGCAGTGAAATATCTCAACCCCTACTCTGGATGTGTACAATCTTTGGTGCAGATATGCACGATTCCCTGTGGATGAATCCTAATGACTTCAGTAATCTCCTGACATTTTTCATAATGACAACAAGACTTGTTGTTGAAGACTTGTACAAATTGTACATTCAAGTTCTCCTCGTTAATCCGTCAAATACTTAAACCCCATTTCTAAGTTCTTAAGTTAAATATTTTCAAATTGAGAAAATCGTCAATCACGGCTCATGGTGGTGGTTTCATTTGGTAACTTTATGTGTTTCTAGATTCACATAAATAATAATAATTCCCATAAATGGCTGTTGTCATAGGTCCGATAAGAAGATATATATTCAACAGAATTCCAGAATTCTGCTGTTTTTCCAGAAACCAGCAGCCAGTTAGCCTAGCCTAGCGTAAGGCACCTTTGGAAATCCCTGGGATACTCATAGAAATAAATATTTCCTATATACTCTACTATTACTAATAGACTAGACATATTAAACTCCAGAAATATAACTTTTTATGAGTTTTGTTTGATTTCCCTAAACTTTAAGCTAAGCTAAGCTTAGCGCCCTGTAGCTCCAGCTTCATAAGTGATGCACAGACAAAAGAGTGATATCATGATGATAAACATGAAAATTTCTTTCCTAAAACATCAAGCTCTTCCTTTAACAAGCTGTTGTTACTTTATTTTATTGAAAATATTAAAGAAGTCATGCTTTTATCACGACGCTTTAACTAAAGCGAACGTGCAGTTTTATCTGTCAAGCAAATGGCTCTCCAGCCTTCAATCTAATCAAAATCACTCCTGAATCCACACTGAAGGGCCCTCCATTGGAGCCGAGTCGAGCGAGATCGATATGAAACCAGTGCATCTAGTTTTGGTTTGGGCTCCGTTTTTGCCTGAAGCCCCTGTGCGGTTCTGTTAAGAGCCTTTACACATCACTCTGCATTCCTGAGGTGGATCGGTGCACGCGCGCCCGCCGCCGCTTTAGGGCCTCGAACAGGATGAGTCACTCAAGAGATGTTTGGGGAATTAACGAAAAGCTCTCAGACACCAAAAATAGTTTCTCTCTGAACTGATTTCAGCGTATGTGACTCATTTGATGTGTGCGTGTGTGCGTGTGTGCGTGTGCAACAGACGATCCATCCTTCAGAGTGCTTCAAACTGTGTTGTGGGTGTTGGGACCGTGCATGTGGACTTTATGTGTTTTGTCTAAGCGTACATGCACATACGCCTGTGTGTGTGTGTGTGTGTGTGGTTGTTTGCATGTTGGAGAAACCGTTTCGCCGCTTCACTGTTCATGGTCCAGCCCTCTATGACCAGTGGATGTGAAATGTAGAAGTGCACATTCATTTCTGCGAGTTAGCGGCTAGCTAAATGCATCAGATATGAAAGGAAAAACAGTTGAAAATAAAATGAAAAATCCAACTACACAGTTGCGATGAATCTACTGTAAACTTGTCCAAACGCAAAGGTTCCGAGCTGCAGTTTTGGAAAAAGCTCAAAGAAATTAATGATAGCTTGGGGCTGCATGTAATGGAGAAGAAGGCTATTACGTGGAAAAGGAGCGAAAGGGGGGCAGAATCGAACACTCCGCGGTTGTGGTGGAGTTTTGTGTAGAACTCAATTTTTGGAGGTACCTGCCCTTCTCCCCTCCACTAGAAGGAAGGGCAGCCTCCTTGAGGCGTCGGGTTTCCAGCTGACGATACTTCCACACATGGAGCCCCAATCTACCTGCCCCCCCCCCCGGCCCCCCCCACGGCCCCAAACATGGGACGAAAACCACATCTGAGCTCTCATTTAGCTCTCCTCCTCAGCGTTTAAGAATCCCCGTTGCGGTTTGAGGCCTCGCTCCTAACGAAGCACCATTCCAATGAAAAAAAAAGCTAATGAAAAATATTTACCCCGCAGCCCAATGAAGCGGCTTGGTGAAGTTGATGACTCCTCTTAATAAAAAAAAAGCCTGTTTTTGTGGCACACATCTCTGAGGCGTTGGCTCCGTGTGCCACTGAGCGAAGGAGCTCCCGGCGCTGCGTAGGAGTGTAACCTCCAGTTCATCAGGAGACTCATGCTGCAACCCTCACCCATGCCGAGCCCTCAGCAGCGATAACCTGCAACTGGACAGAGTTATCGTAAAAGTCGATCAGGCCGATGATTGATAGCAGTCAATCGGTTATTCCGATGGTATTATAGTTTACTGCAAAAGCGCCACGAAGAAGGGGTTTAGGGAACATACATGAAGTGGATCTGGTGGAACTGCTGACTTTGGTTCTTTTAACGGAGATATTATTTTCACCACGGGCAAATCTTATTCTCATATTAGGGAGATTTCCGGAGAAGAGTGGCTTATAGAGTGCAAATATGTGCGTGGAAAAAAAAGGGCAAAATGTGTTTGTCCTCCACAAATTGATGACGTGACGGAAACTGGGCTAAAAAGGCAGCTTGACAGTGAAGGGATGCAGTGGAAACCACGGCCAAAAACCAGGGTCACATCTCTAAATCATACTTGGTTTTCTCAGGGATTTTCTTTTGTGTTGCTCTTACTTAACCTTGACAAAACTCCTACCCTTTTTAGTCTCCTAAACTGAACTCTTACTAACCTTTTTGTCAGATGAAAAAGGTTACGCAATTCACAGAAATTCACAAAAGAAAGCCAAAAGCAAGTCTTCTTTTATGTGTGTGCACATCCTGACATTTAAAAAAATGTCTTTCTAATTTGAAAGAAAGCATGTTTTATTGTAGTTCTTTTTTTCCAGTTTGAAGACAGATATTCAATCTCCCCAGCAGATGAACCACTTTTGTTTATTTTGTTCTATATTTTTGGTTCATGACCCCCCCCCCCAATGACATTCCCATCACCCTCAGCTGTAAAGTGTCAAACATGGTGCCCATTACTGGATAAATATCGGCATGTTTTATAATGATCTTATCAGTGAGCATGTTAGCATTTAGCTCACAGAAGTCGCAGTGTGCTTACGCGACGCCTCACAGGGCTGCAGAGAGTTGATTCACTTCGTCGCATCGGACTGAAATGTTACACTAATTCTTTGGGCAAACACTTTTTGAGCCAATAGCAACGTAAAACTCTCAAAAGTGAGAACATTCAAGAAACCTTTGTTGAAGAGCGACGTTTTTCCTCATGAAGAACATAATACTGAATGGTGTTCACCAGGTCACTGTCCCTTCAGAGACCTCCCTGAAGCCGCCGCCGCGGGGGACGTGACACGAGAGGCCCCGGGACATTTATTCATCCTCGCTGAGAAAACACGAGGGAACGGGCCGGACCGATCTCGCGTCACCGCGACGATCTGCTTTTTTTTTTTTTTTTTTCTTCTACAAAATGCCTTCGCATTCCCACGACGCTTCGGAGGGCTCGCGCCACCGGGCCCTCTGGACCTCGGTCCGTTTTCCATGGGATGTTTTCGAGAAAAAGGGTCCCGCGTGCCGAGGCGCTCTCTCTCTCTCTCTCTCTGTCTCTCTCTGTCTCTCTCTCTCTCTCTCTCTCTCTGGCCCGATGGCGCTGATTGGATCCAGATGCTGGAGGCCTCGCTGCGGCGCTGATTGATAGGGGTCAGGATCAAGTGGGGAGTCTGATCCCCCTTCTCTGTGGCCCTGCTCCGGCTCTCTCTCTCTCTCCAACCAATCTGTCCAGCCTGCTGTCAGGTCGTCTGCCGACGGCGGTGTTTTACGAACCCCGCTGAGACGGCGTGGGGCTTTAAATCCGGCTCTTTGCGTCGCTTTTTTTTCTTTAAAACAAACTCTTCAGCAGCGGTTTGCCAAACGTCTTGACCGCGATTAAAAAATGCAGAGAATCAGCTTTCAATGAACCTCCCTATCTGCCGCCCCGTGAAAGGGTCATAATAAAGCGAACACGCTTCTGAGTGTCCGTCCCTTTTCCCCCTAAAGGACCATGGCGAACGTGCAGAGCTCTGCCGCCTTGCTGCTCTGGAGCTTCCTGGCTGGTCTGAGCTTCTCTCTGAACGCGCGGGACCCCAACGTGTGCAGCCTGTGGGAGAGGTGAGGCCTGTTGCACAAGCGAATCAATGTCGCGGGTTGGTCGACAGATGAACTCATCGCTTAATGACAATGAAGGCTTTTAAAAAGAAAAGAAAAAAGCCTTGTATTTATATGTTTTTTATTATTTAGATTACGCTGAATCAGCGGGATGCCTGATTTTCTTTTGCTTCACAGCTTCACCACATCAGTGAAGGAGTCCTACTCGCATCCTTACGACCACGTGACGGAGGAGCCCTGCTCCGACCCTCGCGCCTCCTACAGGTGCACGCGCCACAGGTAGCGCAGCCACCCCCAGCATTCCCGGTCGCGGGCCGACTTCCCGTTTCTCTCAGAGGGCCTGATTGACTTTGTCTTTCCTTTCAGGATCACCTACAAGACGGCCTACAGGCAGGCGGTGAAGACGGACCACCGAAAGAGGTTCCAGTGCTGCCCGGGCTACTACGAGAGCAGAGACAGATGTGTCCGTAAGTAACCGCGGGAGACGCTTTATCCGTCGAGCTCTTCTTGATTCACCGGGACAAAGGGAAGGGAAGCTGAAGGAGAAGTTTCAGGATTCATTCAGGGAGGTTTTTCCATCTCTTTTTGGCGACATTAAAGATGTTGAATCGGAAAAATATAGTAAGAAAAACTGGAATCTGCTTGGTGAATTTGCACAAAATGTAACCCTTTTTATTTATAGAAAGTACACGTCTCTGTAGATGCTCAAAAAAACGCCCCAAATCCCAGAAATAAATCAAAGAGACACTTTATGCTTGGTAACATTTTGTAATTAAGGAATTGAAAGACATAAAAGATGACGTCCCATTCTGAAAGCCATTGGTGCACATGTGGAGGAGACCACGTAGAAATCCAGCAAAACCCAAATGTCTTTGTTGACGTCTTTTTCCATGAAACATGCAGCGTCAACACGAGCGGCACGTGATACTGGAATGACCACAATTATGGGTTCAGTTCCCACTGGGGCTTCTCCTGCTGATGCTGGCTGTCCCGACTGGAACTTTAAAACTTAACTGAGTGTTGCTGACACTTTAAAAGCCCTCCTCATAAGTTTCATGTTAGTTCAAGGATTTCACATAATTTTAGCAACTATTCTACCATCAATTAAGCAAATTTGATGTTTTGATGAGAATAGTATAACCCAACCTTCACTTTTTAACTTGGTTTTGGTTTAGTTGTAGTTTTATTCTAAAACATGTTGTCCTTTGGATTCTGTGCGTCTTGTAGGTCGGGAAATAAATGAATGGGAAAAACATTCCGAATGTGACGAAAGTAACTTAACTTTTAACTAAAGTTTACCGTAAAGTTCACCGTCTATTTACGGTAGTTGGTAGTTGCGTTTCAATGTAAATGTTTGAGGACGCTAGTTTAAAAAAAAAGAAAACAAACAGCCGGTTCACTGTCGTCTGAAAATACCAAAGGATGCATCGACACACCGTTATTGTGGCCAGTCAGCGGTGACATACATAAATAAAGTCAAACCCTACAAGGTTTGAGAAAATTCTACCCCGGGCTATACAAACCTTCACATACATCGCAGGATGGTAATAACAAGCCTCCTGACATGTCGGAGATAAATGTCCTTATTCGGGAGAGAAAATGTGTATTTTTGGTAGCTTATTGTTAAGCCACCTTCCACACGAGTCATGTGTCTGTGTGTGTGTGTGTGTGTGCGTATATATAGAGTTTTCTTTTGTAGCCAAACATGAAAGCCTTTGGTTTCACTGACCGAGATCAGAAAGCAAAGCCCGGAGCTGCCGATCGGCCCTTTTAAGCTTTATAATTGAAATATCTCAGCCTTCAACACGTCGCACGAGACTCCTCCTACATTCGCTTTCTGTGTACTGCCTCTTTATTTCATAAATACATATAATCGGATTTAATCACCTCCTTCAACCCCAAAAGCCAAACAATTTCAACAAGAGAGAAGAAAATAATCAGTTAAATTACTGTTTATTTAAAAGAAAATCTCCATGTGCTTTATGCAGCATTTGGTTAGAAAACACTTGTCTAGTGTAGCAGAAAAGGAAGGTGATTATTAGTGTGCAGTAATGAATGCAGCTTTGAATTCACGCGATTTTAGACGTTCTGAGAGGAGCCTCCTTCACGGGATGAACCGATGCAGCTGTTGGCTGACAGCTCACACGTCTGTTTATGATCCGCGGAACAAATTTAGAGCGAAAGAATGCAACTCGGTCGAACAGATTTTCAATTGAACGGAAAAAAAACCCTCCCTTGAAATGGTGCCTTTTTGAAATAGATTGAACGTTTGTGGTTAATGGTGATATTAAAGCTAATTTCCTTAACACAAACACACAGACAGGACGTATTTAATTAGTAGCTAGTAAAAATCTGAGAGGAATATGGGATGTGATACTTCAGGAAGACATGGCAGATATTAAGTTGATTAAGTGAGATCTCTGTTTAAAGTGACTTTCTTAAAGCTCGGATTGACAGTGGTCCGAAGTGCCTTAACACAGAGTTTAAGAATAGTGAGACTCTCTTAACACTTTGGTTGAACTTTTCCATAAATTCCCATCATCCCCCCTTCACGTGGTTACTTGATACGAAGACGCCTCCCACAGAGGTCAAGGAAAAGTCGTTTGGAAAAGACATCAGAATGTCATTTTCCCAAACACTCGGCCGTAGCCAGAGTCTTAGCACACGCCATTTGTCATTTCTAACGATATCCCCTTCCACGTGTAACCGTCAGTGCTAAACGACACACGGGCGGAGCGTGACAGGCGCCGCTGAGGCAGCTCTAGAGCTCATCTCACTAAAAACATAAAGGGGGGGTGGGAGGGGGGGGGGGGCATTACTCTGCACAAAGCCGCCTCTGACGTGTGTTCCCCGCCAACAGCTCGCTGCACCAAGGAGTGCGTCCACGGTCGGTGTGTCGCTCCGGACCGTTGCCAGTGCGAGGGAGGATGGCGAGGCGACGACTGCTCCAGCGGTATGATTCATTCTTCCCCCCCCCCCCTCTCTCTCTTCAGGTGCCCCCGCAAAATATAAAATGACACAACAGAGGAAAGACAACTTAGTCGAGTGTCCGATCTCACATCAGCACGCCGGGAGCATCGCCACATCCACAGCGATGAGTCATGGACGCCAGAGAGCGGTTTAATAGACAAGAAGGAGCCTCCTACCCAATGAATAATAATAATAACAACTTCAACACAGCTAACCTCGGGTGTTATCAATTAGTTAAATAAAGCTGAGCCAGGCATCTGACCTGCTTCTCCTCCCCCAGGTCAGGGGGAAAATAGAAGCTCTAGTTAATCAAACGCAGCTCGTCTCAATCTCCACGTTGTGCGTGGCTGCCGTCCCCGACCCTGAAAATAAGTTTTCCACGAGCTGCAGCCCGTTTCGGCTGGGTCAATAGTACAGAGTTCCCCCCCCCCCCCTACTCCTCTGCAGAGGGATCTAGCTTTAACAGGCAGCGGTTGGTGTCTTGACGGGGGGATGATGGGAAGGGGAAATGGAAAAAGTTACCCCTCTCTCTCTCTCTCTCTCTCTCTCTCTCTCTCTCTCTCGCGCATGGACCAGGTCTCTCCGTCTCTCCTTACACCCCCCCCCCCCCCCTCCAACTCTCAGTTAAAGTTCAGTTTTCTTTCACTCCTCCTCCTCCTCCTCCTTCTCTCTCCAGCCTTGGCTCCACAGTATGGTCCTATAATGGGGTATTTTGGCAGAATGAGCCCGGATACTTCCTGGATGCCTGTGTGTTGAGCTTTCCAAGTATGGAAAAGAGGAGAGGGGGACTGAGGTTTCCGTACTCACCACTTTTAGGACTCTTTGCCCTTTAAAATGGAGAAAGGAAGAAGGTGAGAGAGAAGTGTGCTCGTTCTCTGCGCGGCAGCAAGTGACAAAAAGCAGTACGCAGTGTTTTATGTGATGTTTCTGGATTCATATTCTAGAAGGTCATCGCGTTCGTAGCGTCTCTGTCCTGCGAGAACTTCCTTTCTCCACAAAGTCGACATTCCGTGATGTCACAGAAGCGGCTGTGTGACAATGCATCTGATCCAAAGGCCTTTTAAAGAGTTTATTTAGCTTAAGAAGTGGGACAATAATCCCAACGCCTTGAGGAACACTTCATCAATCAGTTTATCATGAACATTGAACCACATTTGGAGATACACCGTTTTCACTGAACAGGAAGGGTAAGAAAGGCGCCAAAGTGATGAGAAATAGAAATGTGTTGGTAATCCCAGTGGTTGAGGTAAGAGAAAGCCTTATTGTGGCTCAGTGGGAGCTACAGAACGTCATGTTTAAATGTGTAACCCTTTACGTAAGAACTGCTTCAGAGCAGATTTTAATGGAGGGACTCAAACGAACAGTTAAGATATCAAGGAGATTATGTGAACCCAAACCGCTGCTCGGACAATTCTCAGGGGAAATGCGAAAAATGTTCCCACCATACCAGTGTGCATTCCTACTGAAAGAGAGCGAAGAGAGAGGCCGGCCCTGATGTTTGGGATTGTCGTCACGGCGATTGAACCCGGACACACTCGCGCTGAGTCAAGTCGCGGCTGATGAAGTGGTGAAACTTGAACGAAGCCCCGCTCGCGTTTACGTGAGAGGTAAACAAACAAGTTGGAGAGGGCTCGGACGCTTCCAGCTGAAATACATCAGGTTCCAACCTGCCGAGCCTCCACCAGTCGCTCCTCCACCACGGCCTTTTGTAAAACCTCCCCTGTCGTCCTGGAGAATGTCTGTGCAAACACAACCGCCGCCCCGGCTGAGCTTCTCATTAGTCAACGTGACACAGCCCCCCCCCCCCCCTCCCCACCCTCTCTCTTCGATGCCCACAGAGAGAACCAGCGACGGTACGGCTCATTTAAACAAAAAGAAGCAATAAACACGACACGGTCTGCAGCAGCTCCGGGCCAAATTTGGCCTCGCTCGCCCCTCTGTGTCGCTGTTGTCAAAGCAACGCTGGTGCTCCAGCGGGGGGCGATGCGTGCAGCAATGTTTGCCCAATGTCTGCCGCTCGGATAAAAGATGATTGACAGCGGTCGGCATGAAATTGTCTGAATTGTTATTGTCGTCACGTCAACGTGATCGGATATCACATCTTATCCTTCGATGTCAAATGCCTGTGAAGAATGGACACTCCGCCGATCGGGGCCTGAGGACTGAGATCCGTTCGTCGTGAGATGAAACCCAAACCGTGGGAGTCTCTGGCTGCCCTCTGACCCCCCCCCCTCCCCCTCCCCAACCCTGAAGCTTCTGTAAAATGAACCGTTCATAACTCGTCCATGCATGCAAATCTCCCTGGCAATTCATAATTATTTGCTGGAAACATGAGACTCCAAAGGGCCAAAGGGGGAGGTTTGGATGTGAAGGCAGGAGGGAGATCGACAGTAATGTCTGCAATGGTCACAACCTTAATTCCTTCCCGAGAAGCCCTTCTCTCTGGTCCCTGCTCTGGTTTTCATCTGTAGTTGTTGAGTGTGATCGGATTTGTTTTCTGTGTGTTTGCTTTTCATGACATCATATGTTACACACCGAGGCGCTGGGGAGGAAAACAAAAATGAGGGAAAACAAAACTGACACTAAATGATCGCACGTGCATCATATGCAAGTTACAATAATCACCGGTAACCTTATTTTGCTTTGGGTTATTTCCTATCCAGCGTTGCAGAGAATGTTTGACAGTGTTTAGAGAAGAATGTGACTTACTGGAAGTCGACTGGTTTGAGTGGTAGGAAAATGTGGGCAATTAAAGTGAGAACCTGCCGAGTTGGAGCAGTGGTGGAAACGTTTTTGAAAGTGAGGTGAGGCCCGATGGGAATAATTCATTTCCACCCAGGTGCGATCGATGAATGTAAAAGGTATCGCGAAACACACCAAACTTAGTGAGATTGAGCAAAACAAACCAAACCGAACCTCTCCGGTCACAGTTTTACTTTTCAAAGAAGCCCTTGTTGGTGATCACTGGACCGCCGTTCGCTTCGTTTCAGCCTGCGATGACGCCCACTGGGGGCCGGCCTGCAGCCTGCAGTGCAAGTGTGAGAACGGCGCCGCCTGCGACCCCGCCAGCGGGACGTGTCAGTGTCCTCCGGGCTTCGCGGGACGCCACTGCGAGAAGTCGTGCCCGGACGGCAGATTCGGGACGGGCTGCAAGCAGGAGTGCAAGTGCGGGACGGGGGGGTCGTGTGACAAGGCCACCGGAGAGTGTTTGTGTCGGGACGGATTCACGGGGACTTTGTAAGTGCACAAAAACAAAAAATATCCACTTTTAGCAATTGTGATATGTTTGATATTTCGAATGCTTTGACCTAAATGCTAATATCATAGACAGGAGAAATGGTATTTTTAATGTTTATCGTGAAGAGTTGAAACGACACCGTCTACTTTAAATGAGCCATTTTTAAAGTACGTATATTTCATTATTTAATTCAGACACTTGATACTTCACTTAATTACACATCACGACGTTGCACTTAGTGAACCTAAGTTCCTCCAGAGGTCTCTCTCCGTCACGGATCCGTCAGGTCCCACCAAGTTTTTGGTTTCCAGAGCTTTATCATCCATGAGTCATTTGTTACGCCCCGTTTTTAGTCGTCTCTGAGGATGAGTAAGCGATGAAAACTCCTCCCAACAGAGTACGGGTGGAAACTCTTCCACTGCGCAATAAGAATGGCTGCTTGGCAACAATTGGATAAAGCTCCTTGATGAATTGTGTATTTGAAGTATTTCCATGCTATTTCACCCCTGAGGCGTATTAGAAAAATAATATATATTGAATGTTTTAGCCAGAAAACCTGATTGGTTGGAGACACGTTCCAAACGTTCGATGATTCCCACAAAGCTGCTGAAAGGCCAAATCCTCCAGTAATCAGAGTATTGCTGCCAGTTTATTTGACCTGATATTTGCTTAATGCGGTTGCAAAATAGTTGTTTTATTACAGTATAATAGTAGGGCTCTCTCAGAAGTCAAATAAGGTAATTTAGTCTGCATACAAATATATTTTTTTAAATGAATGCAAAAGAACAAATATACCAGCATTACATTTATACGTAAAGTATAAAAAGTAAAACCACTAATTTTCCCCAAATTACACATTTTACATGTTATAATTGTTGACAGTAATGTCAACATCACTTTAATGTTGCAGCTGTCAATCAATCTCATTTGGACCAGTGGAAATAACTATATTTGCCTTTGAACTGAGGTGGAGTAGAGGCGTAAAGTAACATAAAAACAAGTAGAAGAACCTCAAAATCTGACAGGAGTAATTTTGTAAAATGACGAGTCGAATTGTGTCATTGTCTGATGAACATTTCAGAAACAGTGGTAATCCTATCCATACTAAAACTATCTAACACCTGTAGGCTGATGATTGAAAAACTATTTTCATAAAGAACTCCCAATGCTTATTTTGTTATTTTTCTTCCTGAGGAATGCTCTACGAGGACATGTGTTTTTGACTAAAGAGGCCTGTTAAGCTGTTGTTAAGCATCAACTCCGTCCTCTCTCCCCCAGCTGTGAGAAGTTGTGTGCCCAGAAGTGTCAACCGCGATGCCCCTGCCAGAACGGAGGCATCTGTAAAGGCAAAGGGATCTGCGATTGCCCTCCTGGCTGGACGGTACGTTTCCGGGTCAAAGGTCGACCCACTCGTTATCTGAGCAGTTCGCCTGAGTTTAAACTGTAACAAATGTAAAAAAAAAAAAAAAAACATTGGGAGACTTGCCGAGGAGAAGAGATTGTGATCTCATCAGGGAGTCACCTTACCAAATATTCAGTAATATTGAGTAACTGTGAAAGTTGCATATTTGGTTCGAGTTTTTTTAATGATGCATTTGGGTTCACTTGGCATTTTTTTTCCACCTCAATGTGGTTTTTTTTCCCCGTTGCACCACAGGGTCCAGTTTGCACAGTGCGATGTCCAAAGGGAAGGTTTGGACAAAACTGTGCCCAGGAATGTGTCTGCCATAATGGAGGCAAATGTGACCCTGAAACTGGACAGTGCCAGTGTACTGAAGGGTTCACGGGTAACAGGTGTGTGTTTGTGTGTTTTTTTTCTTGTGCGTGTTCCTAAAATTCAACATCAGCAAACACAACCATTCCTTTCTCCGCTCTAAGAGAAGAACAAAAACCTAAAACTGTCTACGGACTTGACATCTCAATTCGGTATTTTGTCATCCTCATATATTTGATGTCCTTTGGCATTAAAGCAGCACAGCCCAGCTGTGTTGCTTAATACGAGCATTCTGTTAGCACTAAAATATTGTCTTGAATGCACAATTTGTAGTCATTAAACTGTAAACCATTGCAACTTTCTGTCAAATAGATTTTCCGTTTTTTACGAAACAAAACGGAAAATTAGATTAGTACTCCACTCCAGTACTTCCATGTGTTTATCCAACCTTCTGTGTTGCTGCCCTCAGGTGCAACGATGAGTGTGCTGCAGGCACTTATGGTCAGGACTGTAAAGGTGTGTGCGACTGCGCCAACGGCGCGCGCTGCTACAACATCCACGGCGGCTGCCTGTGCGAGCCGGGCTTCACGGGTCCACACTGCAGGGACAGAATGTGCGCGCCGGACAAATACGGCATGCACTGCGAGCACAAGTGTCTCTGCCAGGAGAAGCAGACACTCAGGTGAGCGGATGTCCTCGGGTTGGTTGAAGCAATGCGAATGTCTCCCCTGGAGGCAGAAAGCATCCAATTATGGATGAGCCACATCCCAGTGAGCACATGCAGCCAAAGACTCAAAGGTTCTGGTTGTGTTAGCTCATCACTCCTCAGACGCCCGCTCTTATTGGCTAAACAACATTTGCGCTGCTTTGAAAGTGGGAAAAGTTAAATCAAGACCGAACTCTTATAAACATTTCTAATAGAAGCATACGTCTACACGCAGTTTAAATTAAGCATAGCGCGTCTGCTTCAGAGTGGAAGAACCTTTCAGCTGCTCAGGCATCATACTGAATCGAGCTTTATTCGCCAAGCTTCGACCTGTTTTCACACTACACACCCTGTTAGAGTCACACAGGTGTTTTCTTCTTCTTGTGGGCATCAGGTACCCAGTGCATACTATTTACATTGAGCCCCAACAGTGTTCATCCAACCGGTAGCATCTGGCAGTCTAGCGCCGGCCCTTCCTCACTGTTCCTTTGTCATTTTCCTGCTGATTTAATCACACTTTCCTTTTCGTTTTTTGTTGTCCAGCTGCCACCCGATGAAAGGAGAGTGCACCTGCCAGCCGGGGTGGGCGGGGCTGTTCTGCAACGAGACCTGCGCCCTCGGCTTCTACGGCCCCGGCTGCCTGGAGCCGTGTCTGTGCGTGAACGGAGGGGTGTGCGACGTCGCCACGGGGGAATGCCGGTGTGCCCCCGGGTACACGGTGAGTGGTGAAGTTCAGCATTGTTTATTTAGGATTAAGGGATTTTTCTTTTCACTTTCTGTGCTCAGATGTAGTGACCTATTTCATTGTATATTTGTCTCACCTGTAGTCTAGGTTCATCATTAAAGTCAATATATTTTATATTTTTGCAGGGGGTTCACTGTGAAAATCTTTGTAAAAGTGGCACCTATGGCGAGAGCTGCTCCCTGGAGTGCTCCTGTGAAAACTTTGTTGACTGCTCGCCCATTGATGGGACTTGCTTCTGCAAAGAAGGTAAAAGAATAATCACACAATCGGGGCCCCTGTGAAAGAGGAAACGTTCGACTTCCCGACGGACTAATGAATCGGGGTGATCGGTGAAATGACATCCTATTAAAGCATGGCTGTGTGTCCTTTGTGTGTCTGCAGGCTGGCACGGACCGGAATGTTCCACCCCCTGCTCCGAGGGAACCTGGGGCCCAGGATGCAACACCACCTGCCACTGCGCCAACGGGGCAAAATGTCACCCTGCAGATGGATCCTGCGCCTGCACAGCCGGCTGGCAGGGGGCGCGCTGCGACCACTCGTGCCCGGTAAACGTCTGATTATAACAAGGCTGTGTAGCTTTTGCTATTTGTTTGGGAAGTGGTACAAAGGAGAGCACCAGATAATCTAATATTTTTTTTATTGTTTTTGAAGGAACAAAAGCATCTTTAAATACATATACAAAACGACATGTTTCAAGAAGCTTTGCTATGCTCACCACAGACACAAAGTAGATATTCCTTTAATGAAACTTAACCTCCAGCCAACCAATAGGTTAACATTACATCAATAAAAGCTACAGAAAGAGATTTGATCAAAAGAATGATAAACTGCAAATGGTAAAACAAGATATAACTTGATACTAAGACATTAAAAAAAAGACATTTTTGCACCAACGATGCTTGTTTAAAGGTAGAAAATATATGTAAACATTAGGGCTGTCAACATAAACGCATTAATCTATGCTATTAGTGTGGCCAAGATTAATGCAACAAAATATTTTAACGTTATTTAACGTACCTTTGTTTACTTCCGGTTTACTTCCCGTAGTATACCGGAAGTTGACCGCGGAAACGGCCGTTAGCAGCAGTCAGTTACGTCGGAGAAAACAAGGCGGTAGCTCAAGATGGAGAGAGCTTTTTGCATCGGAAATAAAACAAACAGAGGCGCGACATACAGTGGAGAACAGAAGGGGGGTGAGTGGCAAACGGACCACTTAAAGCACTGCTATGCTAAGCTAGCTGCTAGGCTAAGCTAGCTGCTATGCTAAGCTAGCTGGAAGAGCTGCTAGTTCAACATGTTCCACCTGATGGAATTCTGCCTCCGAGATGATCAAATGTGTGTAGTTTTGTGTTTAAAATAACATTAACAATTAAACAGTCTAAAATACACGTTTTCTAAAGTGATTACTCATCAAGATTTACTCTTTAGTTTAACATTGTAACAACAAGAACAACAACATTCATTAATCGCTATTGATCGAGATTAATGCATTTCAAAATGTGCGATTAATTAGATAGTTTTAATCTATTGACAGCCCCATAAAACTAAACCTAGTGTGTATGCATACTATAAAACAATAAATGTACACAGTAGTAGGGTGCCATGTTTCACTGAAACCGTTTGTCTCCCAAAGCAATAGAAACGCTCTTGGACTAAAGCCACAACATTGCATGAAAACATATTGTGCTTTGTAAAATAATAATTAGAGAGGAAGATGAAGAAAGATGAACGTTTGTTCTATTCAAGCTGAGTGGGAAGATGAGGTATCTTTGATAAGATGCAAACGATAAAAGGGGAATATTGTAGTCTTCAGAAACGCTGTCCAGCTTTTTATCCCTTACCTCCCCCTGAGTATGTTTTAATCTGCGATTTGGACACGTGCCCCTCTTGTCCCCTACATGCCAACTACACCCCCCCTCTCCCCCCACCCCCCCGCCGTACTCCCGCCTGTGTCCATACAACCACACATTGCCAGTGTAGTATTAAGTCTGACTCTGACCGGGCTGGCCGAGCGTGGAAGAGATTCCCCTGACGGTTCTTTGCCCGTTGGCATTTGCTCACATGTGCAGATGGGCACGTTTGGGCCAAGCTGCCTGAAGAGGTGTGATTGTGTTCACGCCGACGGCTGCCAGGCAACAACCGGGGAGTGCCGCTGTCTGCCAGGCTGGTGGGGTAAGTGATGACGTCCTGCCGGTGTCGCTGCCAGCTAGACTTTGGTAGGACAGAGCTAATGGGGTCCCAGGCTTTAGCCCGCTGTGACTGTCTTTGATCTGCTCTCCGACTAAAAGACATGAAATTAACATGGCGACTTTCTACTTTCCTGCACCTGTGCATTTTCCTTTTTTAAAAGACGGGGAGTGCATGACAGTCTATATATTTCATTTGAAAACTATCCAGCGCTTGAGGAACTATATTTAAATATTTTACTTAAGAAGTGGAAATACTGCAATAAAAAAACTCAAATAATGATTCTTTATCCCAAATCACGTGCAAGAGTATAATCATCAAAAAACACTTACCGATGATAGATGATGGCAAGCCGGATGCATTTTGAATATTGAACATAACGATGAATGCATGACTGTTACTTGGAGTACTTGATATACTTGAGTATATCTGCATAGTGGTACTACCATTTGACTTGAATATGAATACTGAATAGTCCTGTACTCTCTTCCTCCAGGTCCCCGCTGCAGCGAGCCGTGTTCAGAGGGCCTGTGGGGGCGCCACTGTAACCAGACCTGTTTCAAGCATTGCCCCAACAGCGACACGTGCTTGAGGGAAAACGGGGCGTGCGTGTGTCGCCATGGCTACTGGGGGGTCACCTGTCAGAACAGTGAGTGCTGCTGTCAGCCAGCAGAGAGCAGAAGTGTCCCAGGGCCGACTTCCGCTTCGGCTCACTCCGTGTGCGCTTCTTTCCCAGAATGCAGAGCGGGCACGTACGGGGACCAGTGCGGTGAGTCGTGCTCGTCCTGTGGCCAGTCGTACCGCTGCCACCACGTGACAGGAGAGTGCGATTGCCCCCCTGGACACACTGGACCCAACTGTGATCAAGGTGGGCGTTAACATCATCAGTAACACACCTCCACACATCCAATCGGCACGGATGATTCTTCACACGGCGTCGTCTTGTCTTTTTTTTTTGTTGCAGTTTGTCCGGTGGGCTACTACGGCAAACAGTGCTCTCAAGTGTGCGTCAACTGCGCCAACAACTCCACGTGCGACCACCGGGACGGTCACTGCGAATGTCTGCCCGGCTGGACCGCCACTGACTGCTCCAAACGTGAGTACGGCGTCGCACAGCGAGCACACAGGTGCACCTTCTGGAGGACGTAGGAACGAGGCCGATTGCTGCGTAATTCACAACGATCCGAGAGGGAGACCTTTGGTGCTGTTGGAATGCAGGTTTTATGGGTAACAGCAAGATATTGAGAGGGTTAAGGGTTTTTGCTTTTTAAAGAATTTTTAAATCTCAAAGTCCAGTTTTACATATTTAAAATCGCTCGCACAAAGACATTTGTTTTATTACCCTACATGAAAAAGAAGAACCCTCCCATCGGAGAAGGGCACCCGAAGGATAGAGGTCATTTTGAGAAATGAAAAAAAAAGAATTTGATTATTCGGGTTGTTGTACTTTTATGTAGATTTTCTAATAAACAAATCGTCTAATTGTTTTAGTTCTACACTCATATATTCCCTGTAGAATTTAAACCATCAGATGAAACACAACAAAATACTGACGACCCGGTTGTCATTTTGTCAGCCTTGTTCTCGCCGTGGGGCCTCATTGTCTGAACCATCATGACATATTTGTTACATCGTGCATAATGGGAACCTTGTGTCTTCCAGCCTGCAGTCCAGGACATTTCGGTCCATTCTGCACTCAAACCTGCTCCTGTCCAAGCAACCTCGTCTGTGACCGACACACCGGAGACTGTGTGTGTGAAAGTGAGGGAGAGGACTGTAAGCAAGGTGTGCATAAAAAAACATGATGTCATCTTCTCCTTGAGAAGTAGTGGATACATATACACTCACCGGCCACTTTATTAGGTACACCTGTCCAACTGCTCGTTAACACTTAATTTCTAAGCAGCCAATCACATGGCGGCAACTCAGTGCATTTAGGCATGTAGACATTGTCAAGACAATCTCCTGCAGTTCAAACCGAGCATCAGTATGGGGAAGAAAGGTGATTTGAGTGACTTTGAACGTGGCATGATTGTTGGTGCCAGAAGGGCTGGTCTGAGTATTTCAGAAACTGCTAATCTACTGGGATTTTCACGCACAACCATCTCTAGGGTTTACAGAGAATGGTCCGAAAAAGAAAAAACATCCAGTGAGCGGCAGTTCTGTGGGCGGAAATGCCTTGTTGATGCCAGAGGTCAGAGGAGAATGGCCAGACTGGTTCGAGCTGATAGAAGGGCAACAGTGACTCAAATAACCACCCGTTACAACCAAGGTGGGCATAAGAGCATCTCTGAACGCACAGTACGTCGAACTTTGAGGCAGATGGGCTACAGCAGCAGAAGACCACACCGGGTGCCACTCCTTTCAGCTAAGAACAGGAAACTGAGGCTACAATTTGCACAAGCTCATCGAAATTGGACAATAGATTGGAAAAACGTTGCCTGGTCTGATGAGTCTCGATTTCTGCTGCGACATTCGGATGGTAGGGTCAGAATTTGGCGTCTACAACATGAAAGCATGGATCCATCCTGCCTTGTATCAACGGTTCAGGCTGGTGGTGGTGGTGTCATGGTGTGGGGAATATTTTCTTGGCACTCTTTGGGCCCCTTGGTACCAATTGAGCATCGTTGCAACGCCACAGCCTACCTGAGTATTGTTGCTGACCATGTCCATCCCTTTATGACCACAATGTACCCAACTTCTGATGGCTACTTTCAGCAGGATAATGCGCCATGTCATAAAGCTGGAATCATCTCAGACTGGTTTCTTGAACATGACAATGAGTTCGCTGTACTCAAATGGCCTCCACAATCACCAGATCTCAATCCAATAGAGCATCTTTGGGATGTGGTGGAACGGGAGATTCGCATCATGGATGTGCAGCCGACAAATCTGCGGCAACTGTGTGATGCCATCATGTCAATATGGACCAAACTCCCTGAGGAATGCTTCCAGCACCTTGTTGAATCTATGCCACGAAGAATTGAGGCAGTTCTGAAGGCAAAAGGGGGTCCAACCCGTTACTAGCATGGGGTACCTAATAAAGTGGCCGGTGAGTGTGTATATATATATATATATATATATCTTCTACTTCCTGTTTGACAGACTCTGTGAAGTCAGGGAGCGTGATGGTCCCCCTGCCCCCCGGCGAGAGGGAGTCGTGGGGAGCCATCGGCGGCATCGTGGTGCTCGTCCTCTTGGTGGTCCTGCTGCTCGCTCTGCTGCTGCTGTACCGCCGCCGGCAGAAGGACAAGCAGAGCAACACGCCGACTGTGTCCTTCTCCGCCGGCCGCACCGTCAGCTCCGAGTACACCGTTCCAGGTATAACTCAACATGACACTTGATTCGGCCTGAACGGATTTGGTACATTTCAAAACTCGACTTCGGGACAGGTAGTTTGCATGTGACGATATTTGATCTACATATGTGTCAGAGGATCAAGATGGGTTCAAGGTACAATATTTAATGATCATTGTTAGTGCTCACAAAGTGGTGGTATTCCATTTTAAATGGATGACCGCTGTTACACGTTACATCATCGATATGCTTGTCCAATAAAGTGAAACGCGAAAGTGTTCCGTTTTATCGACCTTGAGGTCGTTTCATTGCAGCAGATGTGACTGCATGCGTTTGTTTTGGCCTGCAGATGTCCCTCACAGCTACCACCACTACTACTCCAACCCCAGCTACCACACGCTGAGCCACAACAGGCCTCCACTGCCCCACCTCCCCAACAACCACGACCGCACCATCAAGGTGAATGTTGCATCACTTCTGTGATCTAATACTCCAGGCACTGTGATTCATCCAGTCAACAGCAGATGTTTTCGGAAATAAGGATGAATTGAACCCAACGTGCGCAGCCTTTCTCTAAAAACATTTCCAATGGTTTTACCGTCGTCTCCGCCCTACAGAACACCAATAACCAGCTGTTCTGCAGTGTGAAGAACATGGAGAGGGAGAGGCGGGGCCTGTTTGGGGTCGAGAGCAACGCCACCCTGCCCGCGGACTGGAAGCACCACGAGCCTCGCAAAGACTCAGGTCCGTCAGGATTAGCATTCAGACCCGCGGCAGTGTACTCAAAACGAGAGGATTGACATTTACGAGATCGCAAAAGAGGATCTGTGACACCTGCCGCTAATTTACTTTACCCTCCAAAGGATATTCTCATTCCGGACAGCTTAGATGTATCAGAAATATTGTTTTATCAGACTGGAGCAGTGTTGATGGAGGCGATGCAAGACGTTTCCTTGCGTTTGTCCTCCAGCATCTCCTTTTTGGACAGAAAAGCGTTCTTGTCCACACGGCACATTTGATGCGAGACCATAAAAAAACGATGAGGGCTTCATAAAAGGTGCTCGTTGAATCGCGCCCACCTGCTGTTGATTTCGCCGGCCTCCGAAGCAGATTATCTGCCTTTTGATTAGTTTGCCATGAATGAAAAATAAGACGCCAGGTTTGCCTTTTATTGCTTACAGGAGCTTTTGGAATCGATCGGAGCTACAGCTACAGCGCCAGCCTCGGGAAATACTACAACAAAGGTACTTCCTCGCCCTTCTCTCTAGCCGGAGACCAGCAAGCGGATGCTACATTAAACCATAGGCGCACCGCCGCACAGATTGAGCGGCTGACCTCGGTTGTGTCACATGTTCCTTTTTTGCTTCCCGTGCGGCGGCAGAGCTGAAGGAGGCGGCGGCGGCGGCGAGCAGCGGCTCTCTGAACAGCGAGAACCCTTACGCCACCATCAAAGACCTGCCCGGTTTGCCCTTCGGCCCCCCGGAGTGCAGCTACATGGAGATGAAGTCCTCCGTGCCCAGGGAGCGAGCGTACACCGTGGTCAGCACGCCGCCCTTCACCGCCGCCACGTTACGACGAGGTGAGCCCGCGTACCGACGCGCCGCGTTCATGCCTTTTTTTTTGTGTTCTTAACTTGCGTGAAATCTGTTTCTTTGTCATTATCACAAAAAAAACAAAAAGAAATCCAGGCACATTGTGCATTCCTGTGAGCCAAGGACACAAAGACTCAATATCTTAAAGTATGAAGAGGATGAATTTAGAGGAGATACGGGAGTACAAGTTATTTTAAGATTCACCACTGATGATTTTTCTTGATTAATTGTAATACTATCAAAGACTAACACAATTCATAGTTTACATTTGATTGAAAATACTGTAAATTCCCACAATATTGAAGCTGTGAGAAGGGAATGTTGTGCGATCAATCAATGGACTAATTGTTCCATAAACCCTGTCGGGTCAATGAGGGAAATCCTTTTGATCAGCATAACACTAATTAAGAGAGTGCGTCATCTTTCCCGTCCTCAATCAATCTCCAGCACGGAGAGCAGAGACTTCAAATTAATGTGAAAAACTCATTAAGTCTCCTCGTCAAACGTCGGCGTGGGATCTGTCCTCCGAAGGGACGAAGCCTGATAAATGAACAGCTGTTCACAGGGCCGACGGCCATCAGGGGAGAGGACGCGTCAACAAGGAGCCAGACTCATAAATCACGGTGGGACACATCCGAGGAACCGATCCTTAGTTTCGTGGAAATATCGGCTTGAAGTGAGAAAAAGTGGGAGAGAAAAATCTCTCCCCCCCTCCGTTAATAAGTGTTAGACTCCCTGCATTGGAAATGTAAGGGATTCTCATGTTGTCTTGTCTATTATTTGTCTTTGTGATTGTGAGGTTAAAAGCGTTGTTCTTCTCCCCCTCAGAGCGTCAGAGCTCCCTCGGCCACGCCCCCTACGAGGACCCCCAGAGCCACTACGACCTCCCCGTCAACAGCCACATCCCGGGACACTACGACCTGCCCCCTGTCCGCCGGCCCCCCTCCCCCAGGAGAACACCCCAGTGACAGCCACCGCCGACACCCCCCCCACGGACCATTTCAGGCCTGTGCAAACTTTTAGCCCCCCCCCTTACAAAGCACCGCCTAGGAGTCTGTCCTTCAGAGGAACTGTTTACTATATAACCCCCCCCTCCCCCAAGTCAACTCAACACTGCCTCTCTGTGGGCTTTAAGGGGTACTGGTCTCACCGTGACAGACTTGTCATCCAGGCTGCAGGGAGGGGGCCTTCAACTGCATCTACATCTCATGGGGGAAAACGAGCCGGGAGACTTGAGACTAAAAAGCAACGACTGGGGAGTTTTTACTCTGATGAACATTCTGCAATTGAAGTTTTTTTTTTTTTTTATACACGTGGGTATTTTTCTATTTCCGTTTGTATCAGGCAGCTTTAGATGAATTTATCACAGCTGGATTTCCTTTTGTGTTCATTGAAACTGAAAAAAGGTTAAGACCTTTTTAGAGGCGTTTGTTTTGTTCAGCTAGAGTCCTGCCAGTCTCCATCGGAGACATTAAACGCTTGTGATATTCAGGCGTCAGAAACCGGGTTGTTTCACCAACGTGCCAAAGAGGAATATTTTGATGCATATCACAGTCTGTTTGTTAGAACAAATGTGGCTCATATGAAACCTTTGTAAATATAGAAATGAATATATTATTCACAGTAAGGGGGGAAAAAAAAAACCTTCGTTTAAGGGGCTGGTGACCAAAGGTCGCACACATTTGCTCACCAATACACACAATCATGAACCATCAGATGTGGGATTACAAGCCACATCAGAGCAGCGTTACGAATGTCAAAGCAGTGACTTACAGCGGTTTAAGTCTTGTGTGGTATTTTAAAGGGACAGTTCACCCACAACAAAGAAATTTACTTTTAAACCTTTTTTCCCCATTTTGGTCAGTTTTGTGTAGCTTCTAAACAATTATAGAAATGTCAAAGCATTTTGTGTTTGATCAAATTAAGTGATTCCTTCAATTAGATGAGACGCTGTGTACCAGAGAGCATGTACATTGTGCTTTAAATAGCTTTGTGTAGAGTCAGCATTTTTTTTATGTACAACATATCTTTGAATGTAACGTGTGTATAATGTAAATAAAATCAGCTGCACTTTTTATCTGGTTTTCAATGACAAACTACAGGAGTCAGTGATTGAAAGAAAACCTTTTTTTACTCAGCATTATTTTAGAAAAAGTAACAACCATTCATTAGATCAACTCAATGGCTTTTACATGCAAACAGCATCATCAAAGACAATTCTTCAGGCAAACAGCAAATTTGGCCTTTAATACGGATGATTCCGTTAACCATTGCTTACATTTCCCAATTACATGCAGCAACCAGGTCTCAGTTACTCTCGTGAGATAAATACTAAATATTTTTTCAATTATAAATCTTTGGAGGTTATTTCTTTAACAGACTTTAAGGGATCAGAGTCAAAGTCAAACATCTTTTAATGCAAAAATTAAATAACCCAATGTGGCCCAAATACCATTGTATAAAGTAGAATACAAAAACGCTCACGTATCTCCTGTAAATGTTTTGCAAGGCGTTGGAGTATAAAGGACTTAAGCTGCCTACAGTACAAATCTACCTGCTGTGCATAGGACCCCAATTAAAGCAGCGCATTAAACCAAAAATTATGTATAAAAACCCACAATCTCATTCGGATCCCCCAAAAAAGACGCACACAAAAAACAAACAAAAAAAAAAAAACACACACACTTTGTGTTTTTAGGAGCAACACAAATCAAACGGCAGAAGTGCAGCGATTGTTGTTTTCGGTCCTCCTGAAGACACATTGACGTGTGTCTGGAGATAAGAGCTTCTTAGAAGGTTTCCAAAACAACAACAGCTACACCAGCTCTCTCCTGTTTGAGTAAAGAGTCAAATCCTACAAATATATACTTCTAGAGTAAGGCACCAGTAGAGATTAGAAACTTACTGCTTATTGTGACATCTTTCGTTTGTAGAACATAAAACCAACCTTTCCAATCATGACTCAACACCTTTGGAGTTAATTAACAGGAAACATGTTTAGAGCTTAAACTGAGATAGGCATTTATAATCTTTATAACGTTCAACTTACCCGGTAAACAATTCCTTATTTCAGTAAATGTTCGTAGCAAAATAATCTGATAAAGAAAATAATGTTCGTCTAAAATGTTTTTTTTCTGTGCGCATCGTAGCAGCTCAAAGGTTTATCCTCATAAGAATGTTAGTCTAAGGCTTAAGGTGAAAAAAAAAAAGTATCTGCTGAACACCCTGAGCTTGAATCACTTTGGCTTCTTCCACAACGTAGTTTGAGAACAAAACAATTACATGCATTTAATAAAATAAAGTATATTTAGATTAATGTCGACAGCATCTTGATTATAGATTTGAGGAGTTTGATGAGCGTTAAACATGATTAATGTTCCCGTTTCTACGGCTGAGGAGACTCGTTGTGTCCATTAAACACAAAACCTCGGCTCAGATTGAAGCACACGTCAGTGGAGCGGTGTGTGTGTGTGTGTGTGTGTGTGTGTGTGTGTGTGTGTGTGCAGGAAGAGCTGGACAAGCAATAACATAACTGAATATAAAGCTAAATATGAAAGTCCTGTGCCCGTTACCCAAAATAACTCAAAGCAATGCAAAATAATCAGAACACAGAAAAAGACGATACGAGAACGTAAAAAAAATGTGAAAAAATAAAGACAAACAACCCAAAAGGGAAAAGGATGCTTGTCCTTCGCAGGCTGCAGGTTCAGGTTTTACATGACGGAGCAGTTCTCCGGTTTGATTCGGCCCTGAAAGAGGAAGTGACACGTGTTAAAAACATGGACTAGTGGACATGGGGGGGGGGGGGGGGGGGGAGACTTGTAGGCAGTGAGGAGCTCATCCTGGGCAGTTACATGACTGTACCTGTCTGGGCTCATTGGTCCCCATGAAGGAGGAATGTCCCACGAGGCCCTCGGGGACCCCCCCGCTGCTGCAGACGCCCGAGCGGTCCGCCGTCTGCCCGCACGAGTCGCAGACCACCGTGCGGCTCCGGAGGTTGTACTCGTTGTCTCCGCCACTCGTGCTGTGAGCTCCCTGCGGCGGGGGGACGGGAGGGAGGAGGGGGGAGGAGGGGGGACACACACACACAGAACAGAGTACTTGCCACTGCTGCTCAACTTGGGAAAGGCGACAGGAAGTGCCTCAACACAAGAGGAACTCACCATGTCGTTGTCGTCGTCATGGAACAGGGTGCGCGTCACTTTTCTCATGGCCATTTCCTGGTGGTTAATAAAAAAAAGGGACTAAATGTTTGAGTATTCATAGTTTAAAAAAGAAAAAAAAGAAAATGGGAGCGAGAAGGGAAAGGAGAATTCAGGTGAAGCCGCACCTCTCCGTTGGCGCTGATGAGGAAGGTCTGCATGAGGTCGCCGGTGCCCCAGGAGCTCTGGTTCTTCCACACCAGGTTGGAGGGGGGGCTGTGGGTTCCACCGCCGGAAGCCGCCCAGATCTGCAAAGGTCAGAGTTTGCAAGACAACTTTTAATAGCTTAAAAAACGGTTCATGACAAATTGACTTAAGTGGGTTGAGTTTTCTTAAATAAAATCATGTTTGTATTTATATCAGTACAAACAAAACAAAGGGACCAAAATAGACAGAAGTAGAAAAGTTGGTGTGACTTACAGTGACCGTGCCTCCGGCCTTCAGAATGAACTTAGGGGGAAACTTGTAGATGATGGGAGTCGTGCTACCGACTTGTCTCTTCACCTGCCAGTTGGCCAGAGATTGGTCCTGAGTGAGAGGAGGAAGAAAAGAGAGGAGGAGGACAGGAGCAAACGTTAAAAATGTGACAGATGAAGCATCAAACAACACTTTAGGTACAATATTAAAAACGTTTGCAAAATGGCGGCACCGACCTCATCGGCCTTGTTGCTGAGACGGATGAACTTGCCGTCCAGGTCCACCTCGTCCACCGTGATGCGGCCGCTGGCTGAGGCCTGCTGACTGATGCGAGTCTTGGTCACCGTGCCCCCCACCATGCTGGAGGTCTCGCTGTCGTTGTCATTGAGGCGGCGCTTCTTGCCGCTGGCCGTGCCGGAGGAGTTGCGGCTGCTGGACGCGGCGCCGCCGGCGGCGGCGGCGGCGGCGCTTTGGAGCAGGCGGCTGGTGTGGCTGTGAGCCGAGCCGGAGGAGTGGACGACGCGGCTGAGGTGGCCCGATCCGGAGGTCCTGGTCACTGTGACCTTGGCTGTAGGGCTGGGGGACAGACTCAGCCTGAAGGACAGGAGAGGAGCAGATGATGGATTCAGATTCAAGCAGTCACACGATCTCCTGTTCACCAACTGCCTCTAGACCCAACGCTTTAGCTTCTGTAAAACCCTCACCTCTCCTCCTCTCCCTCCAGCAGCTTCCTGTACGCATTAATCTCCATGTCCAGGGCCAGTTTGATGTCCAGCAGCTCCTGGTACTCGTCCAGCTGCAGCAGCAGCCGCGCTCGGATATCGGCCATCTCCCGCTCTTTATCCTCCAGCCGCCGCCGCATCATGTCCCGCTCCCGCGACAGAGCCTCCTCCAGCTCCCGCACCTTGGACTCGCTGGCCGCCAGCTGGTCAAAGAGACCACGCACACAGGGTTTCAGTCAAATAAGACCAGTTAAACGCTGCAGGTCTGCTCCACGTGTCTGGTGAACCTCGACGGTAATCAATGACGCTCGATCAGCCGCCCAGCAGGCTGTGTGTGTGTGTGTGTGTGTGTGTGCGCACGCACCTGTTTCTGCAACAGGCTGAGCTGGCTCGACATGCCCTCCACTCGCACACGGGTCTGCTGCAGCTCTTCGTGAGCGGCTCCCACCATGTGGCTGTTCCTGTCCGCCGAATGACGAGCGTTCTCCAGCTGAACAGAAGATCAAGTCCCGCAAAATGAACGTGATCCGCGCGTGTACATCCACATTTCACCGGTCCAAATACAGATTATTGTGTGTCCGCTGTGTTTCAAGCCACGGCCACGAGAAATATTTTCTCTTTAGTTATTTCTCACAACGCACTGATTATGGCTGTTGATATAATTCACCTCCCTTGTGATCTAGAATGATGTATGCAATGCACTTAGAGTTTAAAAAGCATGTTAATCAATACGCATCCCCTCAGCTGTGGCTGTTTGCAGAATCAAAGCATCTAAACGCAAGGCTGATCTGCACAGCAGCCTCCACTCAGGGCCTCTAGGTGGCAGCAGAGCGCCGTCTGGATGCAGCAGCATCCAGACTCACCTTAGAGTTGTAGGTCTTCTCCACCTCCTCCTTGTAGAGGCGGACCTGCTCCTCCTGTTGGGCTCTCATCTCCACCAGAGCGGCGGCCAGCTTGCTCTCAAATTCCAGCCGCTGCCCGCCGTCAAGCTCCACCACGTGAGACTCGAAGCGGCGCCTGGACTCGCGCAGCTCCTGGAGGCAGAGGATAGGGATCATTTCCTTGGATTCTCGTGAATAATGCGACTAGGAATCGTGTCTAATAGACGCTAGTCCGACTTTGTCAATTTATTATTTGGGCGACAATTTGTATTGACATTTGGTTCATTTTCGAGCACTATAAAACAAATTAAAAGACCTGCAGAAACCAGTTAGTCAATAAACTTAATTGCATTGATTAGTTAGTAGCTGTGCAGTAATTACTTGTTTACATGTGCAGAGCTTCAGCTACTCTGGTGACCTTTAAACAAACTCCTAATCAATACGTTTATATTTGTAAAAGAACCAAATCTGATGCCTGTTTAGGTAAGAACATGACTTCGACCAGAGCATTCTATAAAGGGACTTAATTATTAGAGAGAAAATAAAGCTAATCAATTAAATACTATTTGTGTGGAAAGGAGTTTGAATAAAAGGGAAAAGCAAAAGACATTTCTGAGGAGAACATGCAAAACAAACTAGGAGGATGTTGGAAGAGAATCAATATGTTGTGGAAGAGATGAAAAGGGGCACAGCTGAACAGAAATAGAAGGGTTCAGGTGAAGAGTAGAAACCTCGTTGGAGATGTTCTTCTGGAACTCCAGCTCCTCCTTCACGGTCTGCAGGCGGTTCTCTGCGTCCACTCTCCTCAGCATCTCATCCTGCAGCTGCCTCTTGGCATCGGCTAAGCTACCTTCCAACTGGGAGGAAGCGAGAGAAAAGAAAAAAAAAAGGTTATCAAACACAGCTCGAGGTGTAGTCCGGGCTTTCTGTAGTGTCAGAGTGTGGCCAGTAGGTGGCGCAGGGCCACAGCGGCATATACATCAGTCCTGAAGTAAACTTCATTGATAAATCAAACCGCAGAGAATGCAACTTCATTCATCGGCGACTGCCCGCTGTCGTCCACGGCAACGTCACTACGGACTGCTTTTTCTGACAGGTCACTTTGTTTCATTTGAAGCAGAAATTGTTTTCGGTTCAGTTTAGCGCGACGTTTAACGCGTAAGACGTCCCCCAAAAATGCTGAAATCATCCTGACATGACGCAACAGGAGTATAGACAAACGTGCTTTCTGACCCCGCTGGTATTGTACGACGGCGCGCGTTACCTTGGCCAGCTGCGCCTTGAGCTCCTTCAGCTCCGCCTCCAGGGTCCGCTTCTCCGCCATGGCGGTGGAGAGGGAAGCATCTTTAGAGTTCAGCAGGGCCTCCAGGTCCCTCAGCCTGATCAGAGCCGCCTCCAGGTCAGACTCCTTCTTGCTGTTCCTGGAAAGAAAAACGAGACGGACGAGGCGTGCGCGTCAGTCTGTTGTCCCTTCAGCGCCGCGGGTCATGGCCTCTTTATTCAGACTCCCGTTAAGGCTGATCAATGTTTGCCAAAGGCCATTGGACCCAAGATCACCCGCTTCCCTAATTTTTTAAAATGTCCTTCTAATAAGTTATTTATCTTCAAATCGCTGTGAAGGTGCATATTAAAATAAAGCCACATGTTATTTATGCACAAAGGTTTACTTTAAATAGTCCACCCCTGCAAATTAGGACATTGGGTTTCAAGCCTGCAGAGGGAATATTAATACTTCTGAGAACACGTTCCTTTATGTCTACCAGGAGTGAAACTTGAGAAGCGCCGGGGAGCCGAGCCGCAGCGACACAAGCCGCCATTGTACCGAGCCCAGCAGTTGTTGTGACCAACTGAACTCACATCCACGTACTGCTATCAGCCTCCTAAACAGGAGCCCAGTGACGCGTGTCTCTCTCTCTCTCTCCAGGGAACCATCCTTGGGTAGAGAGAGACTGCACATTTGTTGCGCATGTGTGTGTGTAACTTTTGCAGCTGTGGGTTGGAAGGAAAGTTACTTGGATACAGCCATGGAAAAACAATAAATACGAGAGAGAGAGAGAGAGTCAGCAGTATGGGTGGCTCATGCAGAGTCGTAGAGGAAATGAGTTCCCTCTCATTCTACTCGGCCATCTAGGCCAGTCTTCATTGTCTCTAATAACGGCCATCTGCTGGGGGGGGGGGGGGGGGGGGGATGGCTGCTCACACAGACCTCGGAGCTCCGCTGGGACAGAGTTACTCCACAGCGGATTGACCATTAACAAGAACCGTCACAATGCCTCAGGAGGTGCAACGGTCATTCATGGGTGCAGGGTAGTGAAAGTAAGCTCATTAATAAAGGGGAGCTGCAGAGGAGCTTAAAACGTGCGATTCTGCATCCTGAGAAGAGCACCAAGGGAAGGAAAGCAGGGCGACGCTTTTGTTCACCAAGTCTTCCATGTCCAGAAAACAAAAAAAAAAAGAATTCTAAAATCAAGTCCAGAGCATATCCGTGATGCTTTACAGATGTGTGAAGGGGTGATTACAAAAGAGCCTCCGAGAGCGCCCGTTGTTCAGCTTTAAATGTAAAAAAGAAGCTCAATGGGGTGAGTGGGTCCAAAGCAAATAACCATCACGTGAGTGTACCTAGTAAACTAGCAAATAAAGTCTCTGTCGACCAATATAAATGTATTCCCTACTAGTTCAAATACAGTTTATTTACCATTTATCCTCTGGTTGAACAAGGTTTAGATTCATCATTATGGACATTTTATTTTATGGACAGGATGCCAGTCATTGTGCTGTTCAGTTGCATCATTTTTTCAACCCCATTTGTATCCGCGATAAGTAAATAAATGTTTTTTACAGCAAGACGACAAAAATAAATGTTTCCAGTCAACATACTGGTAAAGTAACTCAAGAATGTGACTTTACAGCCACGGTGTGCGAGTACTTGAGATGTGTATCAGCAGTGGACAGAAAGAGCCTCGGTTCTTACCAACACTTGAGCCGACTGTGGCCCCCAATGAACACGTCAACACAGATTAGCAACCACGCTGAAGTGAAATATGGTTAGTGCTGTAAAAATATTCAAGTGAATTTATCAACTTTACGGTTTAATTACCTCTGGTCTTCGTTAACTCGCTGTGAAGAAAACTCATTTTCTAAAAAGGCAGAGGATACTGTGGAACATTTTAAATTCACAGCAACGCTGCCAATTAAGTAATTACAGACCGTAATAATAAACCCAAACAGCTCGGAGACAAAGCGAGACGTGTTCGCTTTCACTTAAATACAGTCTAAATGCATTAGTGATGTGTATGTTTACGACTTGAGGTAAACATTACATTAAACTATTCAGGCTAAATATTTTAACAGTATGATTGAACACAAAAAATTAGATAGAAAAGGGAATTTTAGAAAAGTTGTAATGAGGGAGAAACCTCTCTGGTTCTGGAAAGGGAAGCAAACAAAGTGCCTTAAAGCTGCGTTCCCTCTTCTGACCACCAGGGGGCGACTTCTTGGATTGCAAAAAGATTGTAAGAAAAAATTACTTCTATTAGATGTTTATCGCCTTAATCACCAGCTTAAAGTCTGCAGATGCAAGATGTTCATCCAGTAAATTATGGATGGATTTAATGTAAAATAATTGCTACAGAAGGGTGTGTCTTACTTGTGATTGACAGCTCTCTACCGGCCCTGTGGGGAGTCCATGTTTTCGTTTTAGACCTTGAACAGTTTCCAGTTGGAGTTTCAAATCAATCGAAACGGCTTTCAAACATTTTACATAAAAAAACCTCTCGTTGTGCCGAAGGCAAAAGGTCAGACCGCCCCCCCGAAATCACGAGGCTTCACCCCCTCAGGAGCGACACACACACACACACACAGCGGGGGGGGGGGGGGGGTTAGTAAAGAGTTTTACATGTTTGGTTCAAATAATATGTGTCCCAATACCAAATCACTTTATTTTAAGGCTTATGTCGAGAAGAGCAATGTGAGGTTCTGCAAAATAAAAAACGGATCAGCTGACCAGGCTTAAAACGCTGCAGTCCAAATTTGGGGGGAGGATTCATATGACAAGTCGCTCAGATAGGAATTAATTTATTTTAACAGTGACCTAAAAAAACGGTCATGATTAATAACTGAAATGTGCACAATAAACAAATTTGAGTCAATATTTACATTTCGAATGCAAATATAAAATGCAAAAACTATCCACTGCCAGGACAACCAGTGCAGTTTGGACTCCTCACCAAAGCACAGATCTTCTTAAGATCCAACGTGGTTCACGACAACAGCGACCGCTGGCTTCGGTTTTGAACTGTGCACCAGGGAGCGGCGCGATGGTGTGCACCACCCCCACGGGCCCCCTGCACGTCGGCTTAACCAAAACGGGCCGTGGCTTCTGACTGCAGACGGCAGCGCGTTGGAAAAGCTCGTCAGTGGACGTGTCGGCGTTTCTCCGTGTGGGCGGATTTGTGCACGTTTCCAGTCGGTTCCGCGCTGCGGGGGAGAGTTGGCTGCAAAACCTGTGTGTTCCACCTTGTGGTTAAGTGCATGCGTGTACTGCATGTTCGAGTGTCCATACCGGTGCATCTGGTATGTTCATGTGCACGTGTTGCTCTTGTATATGATTTACATAATCCAGTGCAGGGAGAGTGTGTGTGTGTGTGTGTGGGCCATTTGCGTTGGACTACCCGTTTATATAAACCAGTTTGAAGAGCGTAATTAGAGGCCCCGGCATGAATACCCTCTGACTTCATGTTTACATTCGCTTCCATAAAAAGCCCCGCAGCACATGTGAGGAGTCTCTCTGCAGTTACTTCCCAAGAACCCCTCCATTAATATTTACAAAACAATACACAGTCGGCGGGAGACCAACGAGTACCGAGGGTGGCTGCGAGCCAACAGATGAGCAAACAATCGCATCACATTTGGGAAAATTAGAAAGATTAGGCCCCCCCCCGGCCCCCCCCAAAAAAACAGCCCGTTTCATCAAGACAAGGGAAATCTGCTGCAATTGTAAACAAGGCAGAGAACTTTGTGCCGGAAGAGCAGCACTGGTCCGTTTACATTCTGCTCTGAGAGGAGGAACTCAAACACTGAAAATGAGGTGTAATTTGGGAAGCGTAGACCACCTCATGCCTCCTCCCTCCCACACACACACACGTGAAATAATGCATAGATTACTGCTAAAGAGAAATGGAAAGGTTTCACACATCATTCCGCCCTTTTTAAGCAACAACATGAGAACTTTGAAACACATGTTGCTACAGAGCAAATTACACATCTTTGAGGCGCAGGCGAGTCAATGGACGACATGCGAGAAGAAGGAAAGAGGCAAAAAGAGAAAGAAAAAAAACAAAAAAAAAACCAGAGAATAATGGAGACGGGAAATGTGAGGAGGAGGAGGAGGAGGAGGAGGAATGTGTTGGCTCGGCGCCCGGCCTCTTGGATGACTCACAGCTATCTTTGTCAGTCCCAGAGAGGAGAAACGCTCCTCGTGGAGCGAGAGAGAGGAAAGAGACGCCACACACCCCGCCCCCTGTTCTGCTATGCCGTTGCTGTGGTAACCGAGGCCTTGTCGACAGGCCAGCTAGTATGCAGTTTCTAGCATGGTAGAATTACTAAAAATATTCAAAATACCTCCAATAGGAGGGTGCGGTTCCTTTTGTACTCCCCTTAAGGAAAGTAAATGCCATGATTTCTACGAGATGGCCGAATTACTGCAGCCACTTTGCAGGATGGATGCCTAGTAGTTAATTCAATTAAATATTTAGACATTTTAAAGCTATTGTGAAAATGCTGTTGACACAAAGAAAAGAAACCTAAGCCCTGCGGTGACGGAGCAGGCCCATGGTGGGGGTGCACGAGTCCGTCCTGAATATGGCTGCACAGTTCAAACAGAACACATCCCCTTCCTGGCCTCCACATACGTCTCTGCAGGCTTTGATGTAATCGCCTGACATCTCTGCTCCCGCCACAATATAATTAAGGGGGAATGGCAAATTTGTTTAATTCGTAATTTCCTTTGACATCTTTCCTGTAATGACGTCCTCCTCCGTCTGGATAATTCACAGTTCTCAGAATGACGAGTAGAATAGCGTAGCTTCTGGTTGTCCAAAGTGCAGCTTGCTCACATTTCCATTGTTTGAGGCGTCACAAATTAAATTCACCTTCTTTCGACTGGGACGACGGCAGAAACCACAGATACATTAGACCACAGCCGTGTGGCACCAGTTTGATTCGGGTTATCTTTTAAAAGAGGAAAGTTGACTCACATATTCCCATTTACAGAAAAAGCAGCAGCAGCAGCTGGGGATTGAGATACCTACATGCACACATGCACTCACAGACACACACACACACGCACACACACACACCAGCACCTGGGAGCTGCTGCTTTGTGCCATTTACCAGAGAGCAGCCCCCCCTGCAGCAGTCGGGGGTTCAGTGCTTTTCACACTGACACAGCTGGTGAGCTATAGAGGGAGGGGGGGGGGGGGGGGGGGGGGTAATAACCAATTCATCCCCTCGTTCAGTTCCTGTACTATTCAAACAATTCCTGACGTGCAGTAAAGTGTTGATCCACACACACACACACACACACAGGGTGGGGTTTCCTGATGACTCACAGCTAGAGACGAGGAAGAAAGAATAAAGGGTTATAGCTACAGTTCTAGCCCCCCCCCCCCCTTTCCCTTTTTCCATCCTCACCGCGTTAATTTTAGCCATTCACCGGAGCGGCTTTACGTAGAGAACACTGGAGGGAAAAGGTGACTAAGAGGAAGGCTGGTGAAAAACGGCGTTCTATAAACAAGCGGCGTGGGGGGGGCCCGAAGAGAGGAATCAGAAGGAGAAGAACAATCCCATGCCGGAGTAGTTTTAATACTTTGTTAATGAGCCTTTACAATAAAACACCTTCGTTGAAGCCAAACATTTTAATGTCACAATTAGTTGTTTTTTTTTTATTCGTTTTTTGAATAGTTTTGTAAATATCATCACGTTTCTTCGTTGCCCAAAGTGCAGCCCCCTCAGGTATCGAATCCCTTAACAAGCCGTGGCTCACATTCTCTCAGAGGAGGAATTTGTCTTCCGACAGAAACAAGAAGCCACAGCAGACTTTGAGACGTGATCCACACAACTCACGGGACTCATTTCAAATACCAGCTTCTTTCTGTAATAGGATCCAAATCATTTCAATTGTTCGGAAAAAGAAAAAAACATGAACCTATGACATAGTTTCATTGACTTCCCTTTGCGAAAATACTCGTGGCTGGACTCTAACTATTTAAATGCCGTGTTCTAGACCATTTAAAAACAGAATCCAGGGTTCTTCACGAATAACTGCAACAACTCAAATGCAACCGGCGATTGAAGCTGCCGACCCAGTTTCAGTCCACGTAGTAACCAACGTTTCAGCAGGGATTTGAACGGATGAACTTTGACCCGTTCTGGCGGCTGCATGTAACCTTCGACACGCCGCCCGCTGCACAGGCGCCCGAGTCCATGCACACAATAAAGATAAGCAGAGCTGGGAGGCTCCTCAAGTTCAGCCCCAGCCCAAAAAAAATAAAAACCATACAGGCTGGCACATGACTGTCTCCTGTGTGTCTTCAGCGGCGAGGACACAATAACAGGGATTGTTCGTGTATCTGCGTGCGAGAAAACACCAGAAAACCACAGCTTTAAGGAGGGGGGGGGGGGGGGGGGTAGGGGGCTTCTGTGTTTAAGCCGTCTCCAAAGCAAAGTTTGTCGACTGCAAAAGAACCACGTGTTGCCTCGTTGGACCATTTGCATTCGTTGCTATTAGTTCCTCAAACAGTCAGTCAGTCAAGCAGGGATGAAAGGACAGGCGCGTCACCAACAGACACATGAAACCCCCTTTGTTCCTCCCTCCGGGATTCGGTGATGATTCACCAGAGAGCAGGCGCCAGCCCCCCGTGTGCGTTCATAAGCTTCAATCTACTGGTTCTGAACCAGATTACAGGCCTGATTAGGAGAAGAGGTGGAATCGCTTTCGCATTCCTAATTAATTGTCACAAGAGCGCAGTTGAAGACGGGATCAACAGGAAAGAAATATATTTATATCAGATAACCGGTTGAGCTGCATTGGCCCCACATTGCTGCTTTAAGTATACGACGTGATCTCGCTGCCAGAAGCGATTATTCGTTAGAGAGAGAACACAATGTGACGCAGCACTTTGTGATCGTTAGGAGTTTTCCATTTGTCTCCCCGGTGCGTCGCCTCACTCAAGCCGCACGGAGACAACGGCAGAGCCTCGCCTGCACCGAGTTACAATGAACAAAGAGCTAAAAACAAAAAAAACATGTGGACTTTATGGGGCTGTGACGGGCTTGAGCTTTTTCCAGCAGAGTAGAACCATACTTGCGGTTGTGGGACTAGCTCGGCGATGTGTGGGGGGGGGGGGGGCATCGCACGCACTTGGCATTGAATACAGAGGAGAAACAGGAGGACGGCCCGACGGATCCGAGGAACAAAGAGTAACGAGCAGTTAGCCGCACACGGGGGGCAGAGAGGTGGCAGGTAAACTGGTGCAGGTGAGCTGCAAAACGCTGGAAAAAGCCTTTGTTGACTTTCCTGCGATTGTCTGGATGCTGCCACTGTGTTCTCCCCCCCCCCCCCCCCCAGTCCTCCCCATCCGGCTACAAGCAACAGAAACATGCAAACTATGTCCCAAGTACTTTGAGTCAGAGTGTGTGTGGGTGTGTAAGAATCATTAATTTAGTTGGGGGGGGGGGGGGGGGGGGGTGTAACAAAAGCGGTGCAACACTCAGCTTTACTCAACTCAAGATGACATATTAAACTAGTCAGCCTTTCAGAATACTACATGGGGAGTGATGAGGAAGAGTACAACACCTAATGCAGAACATCTTTCAAAAGGTGAAAGACCAACTAGATAGGAATGAGGGAGTGTTTACGTTCCAGCTCTATCCCCAAAAGGGCTGGTTTTTGGGCAGAAAGAGCACCAAAAAAAAAAAAAAAAAGATGAAAGGGGAGAGCAAGGGAGAGTCTGGAGTTCCACCATGTTAAAGTGATTTAGTCTGTAATCGCGGTCCATGTGCGAGTGAGTCATTGTGGGCTTGGCCGACTCTGAAGGTTCTATGGAAACTCAACTAATTCTCCATCACACACACACAAGTCCAACTCTCATTACTCGATCAGTAATAAAGCGAGCAGAGACGGGTCCATTCATCAGCCATCAGCACATTTACAGGCCCGGCCATCTGTTTTCCATTGCAGAGTATTCTGCTAGCAACACAGAAGAAAGGCACCACTTTTCATTGCAGGATTTGTAGCAATGAAACAAAAACAGTAACTGTGTGCGTATATATATATATATATATATATATATATATATATATATATATATATATATATATATATATATATATATATATATATATATGTGTATATAATTTCATGAAATTAATCTAAGTTGCAACATGCAATAATAAAATCTGCGCCATAAAAAGTTCAGTAAATAGGAATTTTTCATACGATTATTTGCATCTATTGGGGTTTTGTACTGCTGCAAAGTGAATAATCCCAGAAGACAACCTTTAAAAACAATTCTGTTTATTATTATTATTATATTAAAAAGGTTCATCTAAATGAATCACTGCTTGGAACCTCAGGGACAAGGGTGCCAAGCGGGAAAAATATCCCCCCCTCAAAAAAAATATTACGGCATCACCTAAAGATAATTCAGGCTAAATGATTTACTCCTCTTTTGTAGTTGTTGAACGTGAAGCACGTCTTCCACCTCTCTCTCTCTCCAGTCTGACTCTGTGTGACGGGACACTGTCGGCCCACAAGCGGAGCTCATCGTGGGGGGGGGGGGGGGGGGGGACACGGGGGTTTCCCTCCGTCCCCATCACCTAGGGGAGCAGACCGGAAGAGACGCGCCGACAGACTGCGCGAGGAGCGCTGCAGCAGCTGCAGTCGGTGGCGGACGTGGCGGCTGGCGTCGTGCGCGGCTCGGAGGCCGCGTACACTCACGGGGAATTAAAAACGCATTGTCCATTTAATGAGTTCTGTCTCCTCGCGTGACGAGCCAAAGCGACTCCTGCGAATGGGGTCCATTGCTTATGGAGGGCTGAAGGATAAAAAGATGTTTTCCAACTGCAGCTGGCTTTGTGTTACGGTGATGGAGTCAATTGTGAATAAAGTTGTCGGACTAAGACAGTCTGCATTGGAAGAGAAATTTCTGTCCCGGTGGGTGTTTGACATTCAAACAATGATTCGCAGGGTTTAAAAAGAACCATGCAAGCCTAATTTATCATCCCACTAAGTACTCTGACCCAACAGCAGCTTATTACAGTCATACATTTTTTTTTCTGCATAATTAGTCTTTCAGATGTTGGAGAAAGGTGCTGCATATTGTGCTGTATAGTTTTGACTGAAGCTCCAACATACTCACATTTTATCTGCTGCACTGCAGAATATTCATATGATCCTTTTTGTGAATATTAATTGGGAGCTTTTTGATAATGAGATCACCTCTTAAGTCTTAGAAAATGACAGATAGACTCAGCTTAAAAATGTCAAGAGGTTTTTTTTGTCCTGATTGCAGTATATTTAATCTCTTTGGGGGTTTCGGACCAGCAATTTGAAAACTTCTTGAGGTTTAGAGACGTGTAGTTAACATTTTTCCTTTTTTGAGCAAGTGAAGCATTTAAAAGAACCCTGCAGATAAAACAATGGTGAAAGTTATTCGTTTGACTTCTATGTTTCATGGCGATGAATTTTATTATTTTGAAATTCCTTACTTTCGCCAAACGAATTTCCTTTTTGGGACGATGACAGATGCAATAGCAGCGTGGTTATGTAATGCGTTGCTTCAGAGACGTATTTAAAGTTCCCCTGGAGTTAAATATATGAATATATGATATCGGTGAAACTCAAGCTGTGACTTATATATTAGACCACTTTTTATGACCTCAGCACCGTTACGTTCTCTCCCGCCTCACCGGCTTCAGGTTTCTCACCAGGACAAATGTCGGCTGAAAATAAGATTTTGTTCATCTCATTGTGAGCGTTTGTCAGCGAGGTCCTTTCCTTTCTATCTTAAAAACTCTACTCGGGACAACACAAAATATACAAGTTAGGAAGTAAAACAAGGTTAGAGTATAGCTTTACATCTACATTGGAAGTGTACAGTAGGTGATGACACAAAGTGAACTGGGGGATGATGACGAGCGACGATGAAGACACTTGTGCGATAGAAAGGAAACGGTAAAAGCTTGAAGATAATAGCACTTCCTGCTGTGCTCCCCGATAGTCTGCTTCAACATTTAAGCACAATGTCTTCATTTAATTCTGTGCCCGGACACGTTTCACCACATTAAAAACATTGTACAAACAGTCTGGAAGTGTCTGCGAGCTCCGTCTGCCGCCACACCCTGAAGCTCTCTTGTGCCCGCAGGTGAGTCAGAAGCTTATGTACCTTTACACTCAAGTCCTATCAGGCACCAAGAGGAGCAGTTCAAGGTTTAATGTCAATGAAAGAGGGCCTCTGCTGATTCTAGACAGCGTGTGAAGCCGGAACAACAAAACGCACACACGGGGCACAAATTATACTAAATTAGTGGATTACTTACTAATAATTGAATTAAACAACAATCAGTGAGGCTAATGCGTCCCGAGGTTAGACTCACTGTTCGAGTGCTGAAGGAGAGATGAGGCTGAACGGGGTCCCGTCGGATTCATTCTACTACTCCACCCACACCGAGGGACCTGCCCCCCTCTGCTCCCGCTCCCAATTCTGCACCAGCCGAATAGTGCCGTAAGGGAGAATGCTTGGCATTGTGGCCCAGCAGCTTGAGGGGTGTGTGTGTGTGTGTGTGTGTGTGGGGGGAGGGGGGGGGGGGGGGGGGTTGTTTGGAGCATGTGTTCCCAGTAGTAGTCATGCACACACAGACTACCCTGCACCGTCATGCCTCTGGGCTAAACGGGTCAGCCGAGCTCCCCGAAGGCCCCACCGGTTGCCGTGAGTCCTGTCTAACAGAGGGGGGGAGGGGGGGGGGGGGATTAGGGTGTATTGTGCCGCACCTGAGGCTCGGTGCGTCCCGGCACGGCTTGTATTAATAACCCGGACTTCCCGTTACAGGGAGTCGGCTGTCGGCCCGTGAAATAAAAACTCTGAGTCACCACCCTGTCACATGACAGCGCCATGGCAACCGGACACCAAACACACCGGCTAAAATGACAGATAAAGCCAGTCCCGGCTGGATGGGGGGGATGGGGGGGGAGTGGGGGTTCTTTCCACCGCCCGATGCGTCAAGAGAGCTGCTTTCTTTAGAAAACAACATTGCTGGGGGAGCCAGTGGTGCTTCTCCTGCCAAGTAGCTGGAGAGTACAAAAGGCATGTGAGAAGGCAGAAGGGGGGGAAGGGGGGGGGGGTGTTGTGGAAGGGAGTGGAAAATTCAATAATTCTGTTCTCCTCACATTGAGCGCGCGAACACACACAGGCGATTGTAGAGCTCAGGACGACAAACGTGAGCAGCATTAAAGACAGAATTTTTACATCCGTATTTATTTTTCCACACAGAACTGAGCCAAAGCCTCGTAGTTCAGATCAATCTCATTGAATAATAATGACACAAAGGTGCGTATGGGGGAGGGGGAGGGGGGGGGGGGGGGGTTCCCCATGTAAACACACACACGTTGTACACAATTTGGTTTTGGTATGTTTCTCATAAAAAGAATTTTTCCTGAATGTTTCCACGTGAATAAATGTACTTTCCATTCAGTACATGTTCTCAGATCCCGTTTGCTATGACGACGACTCGTTGACTCAAAAGGAAAAGTAATGACAATCGCACGTTGATAACACCTGAAGTTAATCATTCACTACATCACACCGTCGGTGCACCGGGTCAACTTCTATGGAATTGCATTTCCTGTTGAATTATTAACTTGTCTTAGCTGTACTGGCGTTTCTTTTTTTTTTTGTGGGTTACTACAATCGAGTATGCATTTTTGAGTTGGGGCCAAACTTTACTGACCCAACTCCATCAAAAAGGGCCCCAGGTGTGAATTGTGAGGCGTGTTATCGCACGCAGCTCCGCGCAGGGCGGCCTTGGCGCGGCGGGCTGAGTGTTCAGAACGGTACGCCCTGCCTCGGCTCGAGGCGTGTCAGACACGACCCAAAACGACGAGTCAAACGGACGTAACCACCAGGAATGCGGTCTACAGCGCTAATGGGTACTGTGGCTCAACATTCTATGCATTCCTGAATCCGTTGTACTGAGAAACAGGTGTGAACAAGGGGCAATAAATTACAACTTTCCGTTTCATGTGGCAGTTGCTTTGACTGCAGCGCTGCGTCAAAGTTAAACTCGACGTGACAAAGCGGGAATGCGTTTCCGTAAAGTGCAGTGTGTACTTTGTGCCTACAACAACAAACCCTACTATAACCACGCCACTCCCTCTCAAGCTCCTCCCCCTACCTGGCTTTTAGGTCCTTGTGCTCCTCCTTCAGCTTGCTGAACTCCAGCTGCATGCGCGCCCGCTCCTTGGCCACCTGGTCCAGCGTCTTGCGGGCGTCGGCCAGCTCCGCCTCGTAGGCCGCCTTCACGCCGGACACGTCGCGGGTGGTCGAGGTCTCCCACTCGGTGATGCGCATCCGCAGTCCGGCGTTCTCCGACTCCAGGGAGCGCACCTTGTCGATGTAGACCGCCAGCCGGTCGTTGAGGTTGCACAGGTCCTCCTTCTCCTGCAGCCTGGTGATGCGGGTCGGGGAGGCGGTGGCGCTGCGCCCGCTGCGTTTCTGGCTCGGGGTTTCCATGGTAATGATGGCTCGGCAAGAGGCGAAAATTGGGGGTGGGAGCGGTGAGGGCGGCGCGGGGGGGGGAGGGTCTCAGTCACTGGCTGTGGGGGAAGAGGGAAGAAGAGTTGATGAAAACGACACTATTTAGGATTTTTATTAGAAAACATTTCCCTCCTCCGCTTCCCACAAACGCTTTGAGGGAAAAATGGAGACAAACCACATGTTCGTCATCTTACGATACCAAAGCGTTGACTCATATCAACAAGTGCTGCTCAGTGTCCCGATAAGGACTTGTATACGCTTTGGGCAAGAGCTAGCAGGAGAATGAATGAAAGATCATCAGACATGCCAAACGTAAGCCAACATTTCGAGATGTAATTCCGCGAAAATAAATCACCTAATTTAACAGTTATTGGCGCCCCTTTGTCTTCTTTTATTACAGCAATTATGGACCAGGCCTTCGACAAGTTTGAAAAATGAATCAATATTGTTATCAGCTGCTCCTGTGGCGACACGTGTGGGACTTCCAAGCTGCACATTACGTCTCATCAGCCAGCCGCTCGCAACCAAACACCCATCCCTCATCCCCCGATCGGCGGGGACGCCGACTGCAATTTGGTCCAGCGGTGGGAGGACTCTGCGTTCCATCCCTCCAACCGCCCAGCGCCAAAAGTGCACTTCAGGACGCCCACGCCCATGTGGGTGTCTTTGGCGCACACATGAATGGACGCGATGCGTGCACACGCCCACAGGAGAGAACCCGCACAAGTGCTCTAATGTGGCCTAATCCTGAATAAATGCAGCATCCACTTACGCTGCCAGAGTGTGGCGAGCGTCAACAGGTGCCGCCTGATGCTCAAAGCGCTCTGCGGTCGGTGGAGCGGGCTGAAACTTTTAAAGTCACTCCCTGACAAAATTAAAAACCAAACTCTGGCTAAAGTTAAATAAAGTAACATTAGTCCTCACAGGGAGACAGAAATCTGAACCTTACCTTGTCTGTGTGTGGGAACCTCGCGACTTCAGCCTGCTGAGGGAACTAAAAAAGGGAGTACAAGGCCTGGCTAGAAGTTTGTTGTGTGTTAACATACCCCAGAGGAGTCGAGAAGAGGATCCGTTGAATAATGCAGCCTTGCGCTCTCTCTCTCTCTCCCTCCCTCTCCGCTGGTGGGTGTGTGTGTGCTCCTTTGGCTCGTGCCCTGAACTGCTCTCAGAGCTGTCGCTCAGCGCACATGTACCTACTGCTGAAGAGGGAGAAAAAGGGGGCGGGAGTGCACGAGAGGGAAGGGTGGGGCTGTGAGGAGGAGTCAGGCCAGACTGCTTGTGTGTACACACACACACACACACACACAAATCTCCCCCACCCCTCCTCCCTCCCTTCTCATTCCTCTCAGACAGACTGACCTCAGCCACTGGTGCAAGTGGTCTGTCGATAAAACGCAGCGACGCGGTGATAGCGAGCAGCTCCCGGGCGGGTGGAAGCGTGCGAATGAGAGGCTCTCGCCCTGCTGCTGTGAAGAATGCATTCTCTGCCCATTTATCTGGCTTGAAAAAATAAAAATAGTAAAATATTTTTAAAAAAGAGCCTTGACATCCGACTCCATTGTCGGCTGGGTGGCAGAAAGAAGCGCGACGACCTCGGCGCAGACAAACGGAGCATTGCGGGGCCGATCGGACACATCCAAAGCGGGGGAAATAGAACCTGTTCACAAGCTGGTCCCCTGAATCCAAAAGAGGGAAAAGTCCATACGTCTGTGGCGCTGAAGTCAGTTATGCAATAATTGCCACACGTCACCTTGAAAGTCTAAAAAGATCTGACACTCACTAACCAACTCGATTCTGGTCTTATATATCGTTCCCCTCTGGGTGGAGTTAAAATGGAGTCACGGGTCCATTCAGGTTCTGATGCAGGAGGAAAGACGTGTTTATGCATCTCCTCACCATGGAAATGGAGGTTAGCCTCCTCATCTGCGTGCGTGTCCACGCAAGTTTTCCAAAGGGCCAACGAGGGCCTCTGTTTTTGGGCGATGGGGCCGGCCTCCCGCTGGCCAAGGGAGTGTCCCGGCGTGGCTGTGGCCTTCCAGGGGAAAGGAGCGGTCAGGCTGTGAAGCGGCCTCTGAGTCACACGTTATACAAACAGCTCACTTGTTCACCTCCTCCCCCCCGTCTCCTCTGTCGCTGTCTTCAGCTCTCCATTTTGAAGTTTCTTTTGGTTTTCATGGAAGGGACACTGAGAAAAGAATGTGTCGCTGGCAGATACACGTCTCTTCAAGAAGCTTTTCCACTACTCTCCAAACATGTTGGCCTTTGTGTGTGTGTGTGTGTGTGTGTGTGCAATAGTCAAATCACATCACATTTGCATTCACACTGAAACAGGGAGGTTCGGGTAAGAAGCAGAAAGAACCTATAATGGACTTCCTGATTTGAAAGTGAATCAAACGGCGGGTGATTATTAATTAACATCATTAGAGTACACAATTTATGCCTGCTATGCCTAAATATTTGAGTTTGTGATTTCATTTTATTTTTGGGGGGGTTCAAGGGACTAGAAAAGCTAAAAACAGATTAGAGTACCGTCAAAGCAAATAACGAGGGAAAAGAATATAAAAAGGCATTCATTCATTTACTAAAAGAAAAATGGAAACTTCAAAAACAAAGTTTCCCTGAAATATATTTTTTATGTAGATCCAAGGAAGACCGTTTCTGTACTCTACTATTGGGCAAAAATTCCATTATAGTAACGTGGCGTAGTGGAAAACTGGACCTCTGCAAGTCCTCCGTTTTGGGCTCCTCTCCAAATACAAATGAATGTGCACGGCCCTTTGGGGAAGGTTTTGTTTTTCCGGCCTACGCGACGAAGAAGACCGACTTATCTGACAGTGAAAGAAAAGACACGTGTCTGAGACGTGGTGATGACGGAGACAACATGTTGCTAATAGTTAAGGCTTCTGCTAAAAAGGAGCAAAAGGCTCACGGCCAACACGAATTAGTTCAGGTTCAGGTTCATGGAGCCACCGCCTCAAACCACAAAAAGCGTTACAGGCCTGCGAGTTTGGCAAGTACGCTGCCATTTCCCATTGATTTGCAGCTCTACAAGCTCTATCAAGATCATAAAGGGTGAGGAGTACTCATGCCAGGACAAAGGTCGCCGTGGCCCGGGCGGCACCGCCGGGACACGTGAACCAGAAGCAGGACTCAGTGCAGCAGATGGTCCTGCTTCAGTGACCTTTAACTCAAAATAAAAAGTTCCTTGGAGTGACTTAAAGAAGCAGAGTCCAGTGGTGCAGCTCCATCTGTGGGCTCTCTGACTAGAATACCTTTGTGTGTGTGTGGGGCAAAGACATTTTATTTATATATAACAATAACCAATGAAGGCCGATGCATTGGGAGTCTCAGTCGGGGTCAGGTGAGCCACTTCCAGACGTCCCTCACCTCTCTCTCTCTCTCTCTCTCTCTCTCTCGCTCTCTCTGCCCTCGCAGCATTCCAAGCTGGCACAAAACAAACCAACTAAAAACCGGGCAGGGCCATTGTGCAACCGCACGGTTCCATTCCTCCCCGGTGAGCCTCTGACTGGCTGCTCCTGGCTGCCTGAGGATCTTTGCAGTGGAAGGGAGGCTCAGGTTGGCCGTGTGCAGCTATGAACCCTGAGGAACACTTTCTCTCTCTCCTCCTCCCCCCCCCCCTTTTTTTAGAGAGGTTTCTCTCGTGCATTGATTGGTTTTCCGATGTCGTTGCGACACAAAAGGAGACGCATTTGTTAATTTTTCGTCCGACAAACCGCCGCCGTCTGTTACTCAGAAGTCAACTGTGCTCGAGTTTCTTTGTGCCTCAGGAGGCCGCAGACTAAACCGTAAGGCTTTGATATCTCTGCTGCTCAGGAGGCTATTGTTAACGCAAAGCGCATTGATCAATAGCAAGAGTCAGATATGTTAGCGCATCTCGGTGCGATGAACAGGAGCCTGTTTTTCAGGCTTCGGCTTGTTTGCTTGTTCAAACAACAGCTCAATGTTGGTTTGATATTCTGTCCACGCCTCGAAACAACGTGGAAGCGCGCTCGCTTTGCTTAGCAGGCAAATTATTGTCAACGTGATCACGGCGGCCCTTCACTCGGCCCTCCGGCCCTCCGGAACGTGAGGTAAATAAGGCCGAGGCAGCGCAGCATCTTTGATGAGAGGCTCTTCAGGCTCGAGCGCGTCTAGACGTGTACAAAAACCCATGATGGAGGAAGTTCTTCTCGGGACTTCCATCAGGGAGCGAAGGTCCCAGGAGGAAACTGAGGAAACTGTTAACAGAGCAGAGTCCTCGGGAGGAATAATCCTCCATGTCATTGCGATCTGTGAAACCAAGTATTTCATTTACCTCAGTAAGTTCTTGTACTACACGTAAACATTGTTTACTGCACTCAAGTTTTACTTTTTGATAAACGTTTTCTTATTTAATTAAACAACATTTATTTTTTGTCTGCGTGCTTCTCCAGTTATTCGTGTTCACGCTTCCGGTGCTTAAAGTATCCAAAAGTACTCTTTGAAATCTTTTTACATGGAAGACCTTTACTCCTCCTTCTCCTCCTCCTCCCCCCCCCCCCCCCCCTCCGAGTCATCCACGAGCACAGAGGACGCTAAGCGCCCTCCACTGGCGGACCCCCTGAACGCCAACCTCTGCTAAGTGGGTGATACACACACACACACACACACACACACACACACACACACACACACACACACACACACACACACACACACACACACACACACACACACCCCACCCCACTTAGTGCACGAGTTAGTTCAGCGCCCCGTCTGCTCGTGCACTAACGGAAACGCACGCAAACACCCAACGTAAGTTCAGCGACATGTACACTTCGTGCAGTCTCACCGTCTCTTTTTGCAGTCGTTTGAGGCGCCTCGCGTCCTTTCCACGGTCACCGGTGACCTTTCAACACGTCCCCACGGGAGTGAATCATGGTGGTGTCCGCGGGGGCTTTGTTTTTCTCTCGGTAAAGGAAGAACTCCCTTTGAGTCGAGCGGCCACCTGCGAGTCCACACACTTGATTAGTCTGACGGTGTGTGCTAATTAGAATGCAGCCCGCGCGCGCCCCCCGGCGGCCACTGATGACGCGTCGGTCCGCGTGCTCGGGAGATCACAGCGAGATTATGTTGAGCCGGTGAAGGGGGCGCGGGGGAATAGGAAATATTACATCCATACATATGAAGATACATTTGTGTATTTATTTTAATTCATTTGTTATTTATTCATGTTTCACACACGTGGTTCGTGTGTACTTTCTAAGAGCTGTTGGTCATGTGACCGGTCCCGCCTTCCCACACCAGCAGAGAGATCCTCTCCTGAACCCATTAAACACTCCCGATACCTGTTATGGCGATATACTCCCTCCACAGGGACCCAACTTTGGCAATGATTCATCTGCCTGACCTGAATTGATCATTTCATTACAACTATTACAACAAACAACTATTCCTGAAGGCTCCTGCCGCCACGGAGCTGCACAGATGTACAGTCGAAGGCTGCAGTCAGATTCATTTCCTGTGATTCCGAACGCAAACAAACAAACAACCGCAAATTAAAAACCACTCGAGTGTGCTGCTGGAGGTATTTTTCACAGCTCTTCATGTAACAGCTCGACGTGAATATATCACATCACCTATTTTTATTTTACACTCATAATGATCATAAATGATGGAACCCAGTGGGTCACTGGGAGGCATGGTGATGCAGAGAAAACAAGGTCAGGCAATGTGCTCTGATTGTGGACTCTTCCTATTTGGCACTAAAGCTGCACCTTTAGAACAGTAGCTTTGTCCTCTTTTGCGGGACCTAACACACAAATATGTCTGTTTTTATGTGTTGACACTATGGTATAAAGCTGCACTCAAAAACATTTTTGAATGTCATCGTCCGTATTTTGATGCTGGAGCTGTCAAACTGGAGCTAATTGTTTGTATTTAGTGAGCTTGACTTAATTAACTTTTGGCTTGATTTATGTGTGGTGGGATGAATGCTGGGGGCAGTGTAATTAAAACAAAGTCCTACCATTTTTATATTTTTATATTTTCTGGCTTTGTCTTTTATCTTTTCATATTGGAACAACATTGCTAAGGAAATGACGAAGCTTTTACAAATATCAAATGATTGCTCTATTATATTATACCTGGAAAAATGTCCAACGGCTCAAGATGAAGATCTCTTCAAAATAGTACATGAAAGTATATGACACAGAAATTTATGAAGCCAAACTCCCCAACGCAGATTATACCAGTGCAATTGTAAAGGATATAATGTATGGAGAAATTGACCTTTGCATTAAGACTATGATGTGTTCAATATAATACTGAAAGAAGGACAACATATGTGTGTGTGTGTATGGCACACTGAAACTGATACAAAACATTATGAACAACACAAAAGAGACTTTTGTTAGATAGCCTTCAGATCGGTGTAGTGGAGTAAAAAGCACAAACGTCCCTGTGAAACGAAATTGAGGTCCTTCACTTACACTGTGTGAAAGTAGGACAATGTAAAACATCCATTATTCAAAATGTGACTAAAGTAAATAGAAAATCAAGCAAAATGTACTTAAAGTCTCAGAAGTACTCAGAAGGCATGAGGGCAATTTCAGTCTGTTTATTTTATATATATATATATATATATATAGAGAGAGAGAGAGAGAGAGAGAGAGAGGCAGATATATGGGCAGAATAAAATGTAATTCAGTACTGGCGTAAATGTACTGAGTTACTTTCCACTGCTGATGAAACACGTCAATGACATTAATGGTTTTAAAGTACAAATTATTTACATTTGGTCTGCTGTAAAAATCCTAATCTTAAAGTCCTCTAAAGCTGCGTCGTGTGTAATCATGTGCGAAAGTTTCAATTCATCAACAGCATTTTGATTTAATCTACACATAATAATAAAAAGTCAACTTTCATTGCGCACAATTGGTACCCGGAACAAACGACGCGTGGTCGGCAAGAGGAGGAGGAGGAGAGGAAAGTGAGGATTAGAATGAAGAGCTCGTCCTCCTCGAAGCTCTTTGTGTGGCGTGTGAGATCACCGCCATACAGGAAGCGAGCGGTGAGGTGAGCCTTACTCATCACTAGGCGTGCCGCTGACTGCACAGCATCAATGTGATTAGAGGGAGGGAAGGGGGGGGGGGGGTAGTGTGAGAGAGATGACCTAATACCCTGTAAAAAGCTATGAAGTCATACTACCTGACTCATATTCCCATCTGACACCAGCTCTCCCGATCACAACATCACCGTGCATTTTGTGTGTGTTTGTGTGTTGTGTGCGCGTGTAGCGCTGATGCGCGCAGGGTGTAAGATGGAAAAATAAGTAGAGGCACTGTTATTGTTGAACCAAAGGATTTGCTGCCTCAAGGAATTTATAGCGAGCACAAAAAGAAGCACGTCACCGCGGGCTCAGAGAAACTGTGTTTCATTTATCAATACTTTGCTACCATTTATACACGAAACGATTGATTAAATTATGAATACATTGATTTAAAAAAAAAATGTCAATATAAAAGCATAACCATCATAAATGACATCACTTTTAGTTGTATTGGGTTTTATAGGCGGAGCTTTGTGTGATTCTCCCCAAACACAGAAGGTGTGAAAAAGGCCTCGTTATCTTTGTCCCTTCAGCACCTCCCCTTTATTCTACGTTATTTCATCTGTCCTTTGCTTGTGTTTTTTCAATTCATGGTATTAATAACAGAATAAGCAAAAAATAAAGAAAAGTAAGAAAAGTAAAAAACCACAAGTTGCCCTCTGGAATCGGCGTTTCATCTGGTCAGCTGATCGTCAGTTCATGAGCACGAGATGTGGTGTCGTTTGCATGAGGTCTTACATCATCCCGCGCGCTGTGGCATCAGCACGTGGTGCTCAGCCAACGCGTCCCTTTGTGCTCGCAGACGCCTCATTCAAGTGACAGCGGGGCACCAGAAAGGTCCTGAAAAGGACATCTGGCCGCGGAAGTCAAAGGGACGTCTCAGACGTGTCTCTGCAGCCCATTAAGCCTCCGCGGACTCTTTGGGACACACACACGTGTGCACACACACGCACACACACACACACACACACACGCTGTCCATATAAAGGTGAAAGCCGTATTTGCAATGCGCTCTTGGACAAAGAGGTTGGTCGGCTCTGGGTGTGTGCGTCTGCGGCACAGTAAGCCACAGCATCTCCCCAAAGATGCTAGTCGGTCTTTCATCAAGGGGAGAGGGGTGGGGGGGGGGGGGGCAGCACCACTGTGACGACCAGATGGTCAAGATCATTGAGGGCTTTTTTCTCCCTTTTTTTTTTTACATGTGCAAGTAACATGACCTCAGCACTGGGTTTCACAAGCACCCCACAGACAACCCTCTCTCTCTCACACACACACACACACACACACACACATGACAATTGTAGCCCCCAGCTACAAGAAACTGACGTCTAAATGAAAACCAGACCTGCTGTGGTCCATTCAGGAGCCCGGAGACGGTCTAGTTCAGGGTCACAAAGGTTATGCGGTGCAAACAGCAGCACCAATCAGGCCTCCAACAGGCCACACCAAAACTCACACGTTCAGGCAGAGAGGGTTGTGTCAGGAGGAGGGAGGGAGGGAGGGAGGGGGGGGGGCTCCGTATTGATCGGGGCTGTGGACTCCCAGCAGACCCTTTTTAATGGAAACGCAGACGACCCCTTGGACGCACTGGCCTCATCGGTGCCCCCCCCCCCCCCAAGAGGCTCTGCTGAGCTCGTTCCCCATGATCCAACCTCTCCACTGGGTGGGGACGGGACCAGACCTCCTGAGCCCCCCCCCCTCCGCCCCTCCCATCCCCTGGTCCTTCATGCATCACCCAACCCTGTTCTCCTCCTGCTGCTACTGTTTTATTTTTTTTATTCCTGGTCTCATACCAGGAGTCTCCTCGCCACCCGTAGCTCGGCACCCAGAGAGAACGCGTCTAGACTCCTGTTATAAGCATGTTATAAGCGTGGGGATACAGCCGCTTACTGCCTTGCTGGGTCCTTTTCCGCTGCAACACTTATGTAGATTCCACTCTGGGCACTGGCGTTTGAAGTATATCATTGCACGATTCTGTGTTATTAAAAGGTAGACGGGCAGTAGAAATGCTAAAATATTCATCCCCGTAAGAGTTGCATGCCGTGCTCTGTCATATGAGGCCAAAACGAAACACTGTGTGTGTGTGTTTTTCTTATATGGGTTACAGTGTGGGGAAATAAACGGCACACGTGGTGGGAATAATTAATTGAATGTAATGGATGGGGTTAAAATGCACAAGTTATCTTTCCTTTGGGAAAACAAGCTAACACAAGACGAGAATTCCTCCAACAACCATCTAGATATCAGTGAACATCGAAGTGTCCACGTGTCTGCAGAGATGTATGTATGTTGTGGCAGGGGTGGAGGAATAGTACGGGGAAAAAACAACTACAACAAAACAAATGGTGGATCAGTGGGGCGCTTTGTGTTTCCTCAAACGTCCCAGAGCTCTCCTCGTGGTGCAGGTGTGGCCTTACGCAACAGATAGTCCCTGTACATTCCACCGTGCACATGCACAGATGGTAACGACGGGTTCAGCTTCAGACTGACACTTTGTGAAGGAAGCCGAAAACAATGGAGCACCATCAGTGGTTCCTCCGCACTGTGTGCCAATCTACAGTCCGTACCGGGTCCAACGTTCCCTCAGAGCTTTGATATGTATGGTGCTGACTAAAGTCTGGGCTAATAACAATTTACAACTCAGTCAGAAAATAATCGTAGCGTAAGTGTAATCTCCCCCCCACTTTATTTTCTGCTAATATTTCATTGTGAAGAGGTGCAGCCTAAATGTCCACAAATGCAATAAATAGAAGTTGCAGGTACTTTTCTACCTGTTTGAAACAAAACACAGAAATAAAACCCTCTGGTTCAATGTAAGAACTGTATTGATAAAAATGTTCCACCCCCCCCCCCCCCCCCCCCAAATATTGTTATTCTGATGATCATCAAAACTGCAATTTGGGTGTTTGTGTAGCACTGCGAGCATGCCGTCAGGCGTGGTTTCTGTCGAGGACATCTTGGGGAGTCTCTTCTCCGCGAAACGAACGGCGCGGTTCTTTGTTCACCGGGTCTGCTGCTGCTGTTTTTTTTTTTTTTTTTCTTTAACGGGAAATGTGCAAGGGCTTTTCTGATGCCCCCCCCCCCCCCCCCCCCCCGCTGCATAGGGTCTGCAACGCCTGTCTGACGACTCCCTTTCTCTCTTTTCTGCTCCTCGTATGCAGCCCCCACCGCCCCAGACACCGTTATTCCCCTCCTATACATAACATCCTCATGCGCAACGGCGCCGGAGACAAAAAGAAAAACGCGGTGACCTGCCGCAAAGCACGGCTACATAAAGGTGGGCGGACCCCCCCCCCCATTCAAAAATAAATGTCACTAACTCCTATCCCCCCCACTGAAACATGTCCGATGCTGCACGATCCCCCCCCAAAACCCACGCACAAAAGCACGAGCCGCGTGTGATAAAGTTGACATCATCCTTTCACCAGCGGATGACCATGTGCGCACTCAGACTTGCGCCTTTTCGCTTTAACGCAACTGTTTACATCCGGCGATCCTTACGTAAGTCTCCCAAAATGCGGGTTTTTTAAGGTTTGTTGTCTCTTTTGGGGGGTGGGGTGGGGTGAGGGCTGGTGGGGGCTCTCACGTCGCCCGTGAACGAGTCTGCGGTAACAGTGCGGCGGCGGGCAGGAGGGGGGGGGGAGGGGTGGGGGGGGGGCTGAGGCATTTCTTCCTCTCTGCCGGGCAGCTCGGGTTTTTTTTTTTTTTCTTTTTTTTTCTTCTTCTTCTTTTTTTTTTTCAGATGCCACGGGCTCGGGAACCCGAGACGGAATGGTACGACGGGGGAGGGCGGCTCGTTTTTGTCTCGGCGAGGAGTGGGAGCCGTGTAAAACCAGACTGGGTGGAGCAACGCGCCGCCCGCCCTCATCCATCGCGCAGACGGCCTTGTGTCCCGTTCGCCCGGAGCGCTCGAAGGAGACTACTGTACTGGAAAAGTCTGGCGGATAGAGAGAGAGAGAGAGAGAGAGAGAGAGAGAGAGAGAGGGAGAGAGAGAGGGGGCCGGTCGATGGGAGGGACTAGCGCAGAGGGGGGAATCGGAAGGAGGAGGGGGCGAGGAGGAGGAGGAGGAGGAGGCGGCACGGGTGCTGTTTCTCCAGTCTCTTTCCCCTGTCTTTGTCTCACACACTCTTTTGTTAGCCATGCCTAGCCTGCTGGTTCTAGCAGGGATCATGGAGAAAAACGGGGGCTACGCCGGGGATCTGGCCGGCTCCGGTTTCGGAGGCGAAGGTCTCCTGGTGCCGCCCGACGAGGAGGAGGACGACTCCCGTGCCCTCAGGGTCGCGCTGGGCCAGTTGTCCCTGCTCGGGCTCGGGGAAGGCGAGGACGGCGGCGGAGCCCCGACAACAGGAGTGCAGGACCGGAGCAACAATAACAACAACCACCACCACAACCACACGAACAACGTCGGGGGCGGCGGCGGCGGGGACGCGGCCATCCTGCAAGGGAAGAGCAAGTTGTGCGCCCTGTACGAGAGCTCCTCGGGCGAGACGAAAGGACGCGGCTGCAACATAACCGAATGCGTCCCGGTGCCCAGCTCGGAACATGTGGCCGAAATAGTGGGAGACAAGGTAAACCGCTGGCTTGCATATTATCTCCCCTCCTCCTCCACCTCCTCCTTCTCTACCTCCTCCTCCAAACTTGTGCTTTCATCACAGTGCTGCATTGTCCCCGCCGTGGTTCCCCCGTGCGCTTTGTCTCTCGTGTTTGTTCTCTAACTGTTACCTGGTGTTATTTGACAAAGAAAAGGAGTGGTGTGTGTGTGTGTGCTCGCGTGTTTTTTTTTTTTTTTTTTTAGTACTCCCCCGAGACATCAGCCTCCACTTTTTTTTCCCTCCTCCAAGCTAGCAAGTTCTCGTGGTCTCATCATTTCACTCAGTCACATGGCGACGAGTCTCTTTGTGTTTATTTATGTATTTATTTCTGAGTGAGTGAGTGAGTGTTTCTTTTTTTTTTTTGGAGTGGATTTTTTTTTTGCACCCTCCTCTCCTGGGCGAATTATTCTACATCCACGCCATCAATGTCAGCGCGCGCGCGCGCGCACACACACACACTCACGCACGCGCGCACTCTGTGTGGAGAGCACTTGCTTCCTTTGTCGTCTGAGACGCGCCAGACTGTTAAAAAAAAAAAGGCAACGTGCGGCCGGAGAAAGAAGAATGTTCTTTCACTTTGAATCCACGGCGCCAGATAGAGACATTCAAAGTGCCAATGGCGGGGAGAGGGGATGGGTTTTATTTGATTTTATTGTGTCTCTACCCGTATTTGCCTCGTTGTTTATGTTGCGCACTGCCCCAGTGACACAATTGGACAATAGAAGCGGGGTCCACTTGTGTGTGTGTGTGTGTGTGTGTGTGTGTGTTTGGTATCAAATGAAGAGAGCTGGGAAGTTCAATTCCAGACACGTTGCATATTCTACACCTCATTCTTACAGTTGGATGTTGTTTTTTTTTTAACATTATTATTACTGAACAAAGAGCTCAAGTTGAATGACAGGAGCTGTCAAACAAAGGTGTGAAAGTCGGAGGGGGTGTGTGTGTGTGAGGGGAGGGGCGCATGGAGACATTGTGGATGCTCGGGACAAGGGACGGCCTCAAAGGGTGACTCAGCGAGAAGTTCCACTAAGAAAACAAACTATCCACACAAAAAAATAATAACAGAAGAAGAAAATAAAAAAAAACAGAATTCCCCCTTTTCGCTCCATCCGAGTTGTGATCGTTGTGGCGGTGGCGGTTGTGAGTGGATGCCCCTTCGATGAATCCTCGGGGTGAGAGGCTGCAGAGGAACCCCCCCCCCCCCAAAAAAAAAATCAGACAGGGGACGCGGAGGCAGTACAGCATCTACGGGCTGAATGGGAGTGACGCCTTGGAGCTGAACACAAGGGGCTCCTCATGAGCCCCACTTCACTGCACACTCTCAATGCCACATGGTGGCCTGTCAGGAGAGGGGGGGGGGGGGGGGTCGCACTGGGGAGAACTAGCACAAAGGCTGACGGGTGGGTGTGAGGTACCAAATTCTGATTTACCTCGCAAATAAAATTAAACAGGTTTTGGAATAACGTCACGCGGGGTTCAGATGGCTTTTTCTTTTCTTTTCTTTTTTTTTTCTCCCCCCACCAGCACCTGCTCTTTCTTCTGCCTCTGCTGCGATAATGTGGATCTACTTTGTGCGGCTAAGTGCCCCTTGTCTCCCATCGCGGCTCCTGTTCGCTACGCTGAAGTGTAAGTTTTGGATTTTAACGGGGCAACCAAAGACAGCCCGGAGGTTTGGATCTGGTGAGCACGCCGGTGCAGATAGAGCGGCCTTTTTTTCAGGGGGCTGAGAGGGGAGTGGTGGTGGTGGTGGTGGGGGGGGGGGGGGGGGTGTTTGAGACGAGCTGCATTTGATTTGGCTGTTGGCGCCACGGCACACACCCCCCCCCCCCCCTTCTCCTCATCACAGCCCGCCCGGTTGAGTTCTGGCAGACAGAGCTTCCTGCCACAGAGGAAGGGTTGGATGTGACCCCCCCCCCAAAAAAAAAGACGACGTTGTAGCTCCCGTATCGAGGGGGGGGGGGGGTTGCCTTTGTTTTCGATCACTCTCGCCCCACAGTTCAGTAGCCTGCGAAATACATTTGTCCCCAGTGACCTTAATATCGGGCTGCGATTAAATAATCTCCCCCCCCCTGTTTTGTTTTCAGACAATTCCTTAATTGAGGCGTCGGTCTGGACTAATTAAACGGCGCAACGTAGTTTGAGAAAAGGAACCCGGCGACGCCTCTTTGATCCCACGTGGCAATAACAAGTCTATTAGCCGACTGCAAGGCAGTGGCCACAGAAGGGGATCTTGATACTGAACCCTCGGCGCATCTCTATCCTTCCGTCCGACCGCCCCCCCCCCCCCGGTCCCCGAGGAGTCGGTGTCCCCGAGCAAAGTGGGGCTATTTAGTGCCATTAGAGCGTCATTCGTCTCTTTAACTTAGGGGGGGGGGGGGTCTTGGAAGCTTTACGAGGCCTGCTGCTGTGTTTTTTTTTTTCTTTCTTTCTTCAGAGGAGTAATGCAATGACGTGCCGCGTGATCCGAGGCACCCGGAGTCTGCAGGACGAGCTGAGCTTTGTCCAGGGGAGTAGACGCCCCCCCCTCCCCCGTTTCAGCCGTCAATAAATAAATGCGGACTTAATGAGCCAGCGGCCTGAATTTGTGAATAAAAACGGAGTGATACCCGGTGCATTCTTCGTGGAGTGTAATATAAACAGGAGTCTTACCGCGGTTCCCCCGTGACCTCAAACGCACCCGACAATCCTCCAAAAGAATTCCAGATTTACCGTAGGTACGCTTCGGTCCCATTACGGTGCCACAGTGAGACCCGGGCCCCTGAAAGCACTTGAATCGGAGTGAACCATTGCACTCTGATCAGAAACATGGCAGACGTACAGCAGGAAACAGAGTGCACGTGGGCTGACTGTGTTGTCTCGCGGGTTCAAGGAGAGGTCAAGCGGGCGCATCTGCTGCGAACGCGTGCGGCGCGGCGGTCCCGCCGGTTAAAGCGTCTGCAGAGAAGTGTGTCTGATTCAGAAAACGAAAAAACAAACAACTGCCCCGGATGCGCAGGCTAATGCGCGAGTGCGGTAAACCGCACAAATCACGGCGGTCACTCGGCGTGTCCTTTTCCAGTAAAAAGCTGCCCGTTAAACGGGTCTTAAACGAGGAACACATCAGAGGGGTTTTCTCTCGGCTCTGGTTGGCGGAGTGATGCGTCGCGTTTACTTATTTTTTTGTCTTGGCTCCGCAGGTTGCAAGATCAAAGCCCTGCGGGCCAAGACCAACACGTACATCAAGACCCCCGTGAGAGGAGAGGAGCCCGTGTTCCTGATCACCGGCCGGAAGGAGGACGTCGCGCTGGCCCGCCGCGAGATCATCTCCGCCGCGGAGCACTTCTCCATGCTGCGGGCGTCCCGCAACAAGCTGGGCGTGTCCTTCAGCGGGTCCCCGCCCACGCCGCTGCCGGGCCAGACCACCATTCAGGTGAGAGTGCCATACCGCGTCGTGGGGCTGGTGGTGGGGCCCAAGGGCTCCACCATCAAGCGCATCCAGCAGCAGACCTGCACCTACATCGTCACCCCGAGCCGAGACCGCGACCCCGTCTTCGAGATCACGGGGTCGCCGAGCAACGCCGAGCGGGCCCGCGAGGAGATCGAGGCGCACATCGCCTTCCGCACGGGGGGCCTGCACGACCACAACAACGAGAACGACTGCATGGGGCCCAACGGCGGGAGCAGCCCGCCGGGCAGCGGCGGCGGCGGCGGGCTGGAGAGCCGGCTACAGCAGGTGTGGGGGCTGCAGGGGGGCCAGCGCAAGCCTCTCACCAGCAGCTACCGCCAGAACTTCTCAGACGCCATGGTGGGGGGCGGAGGCGAGGCAGGGGGAATCTACAGCAAGAGCAACTTCTCCGGCTCCGGGGAGAAGCCGTGTTCCTATTTCGGATCGGAGGGCACCCAGAGCTGGGGCGACCCCGACTACCCCAAACAAGTGGCCTTCTACGCCCAGCAGCGGTCCAAGAGCTTCGGAGGCCTCCCGCTCCCCCTGACCAGACTGTCCCCGGGCCTGCCCGAGTCCTGCGGAGGCCTGAGCAGCAGCGGCGGCAGCAGCAGCAACAACAACAACAACTCGTCCGTCACCAGCATCGTGTCCGTGTCCGGCTCGCCTCACGCCCAGGCCCGCCGCGCCCACAGCGAGCCCACCTCGGCCGGCGAGGTGTTCCCGGGCCGCCTGCCGGCGCCGGGCTCGCCGCCGATGAGCGCGCGGGACTGCATGACCTGCTTCGAGAGCAAAGTGACGGCTGCCTTGGTGCCCTGCGGCCACAACCTCTTCTGCATGGAGTGCGCCATCCGGATCTGTGAGCTCAACCACCCGGAGTGCCCAGTGTGCCACACCCAGGTCACACAGGCCATCCGAATATTCTCTTAAGGAACCACATCCGTTTTTAACCATTTCAGTTTGGTCAGTGTTTGTTCAATAATTATTTACTGTTATTATGATTATTATTATAATACACTTTTTTTTTTTTTTGTTCTTTCTTTTTTTTCCAGAAAATTTACAAACAACCAAGCAGATATTTTAGACGGCACTGCTTGCTTTACTAAAAAGTATAAGAAATATTTTTAAGTTTTTCTTTTATATATATATATGCATATATATTTTATAAAAGTTTTGTTTATAAGAGAAGTATAGTACCTTGCATTTTCAGTTTTTGGACTGCTGCTGTTTTTCATTCATGGATCACAGAGTAGGCAGAGGTAGACAGTAATGTGAACATTTTATTATTCAAATTTTTTATTTTACCATGAAGTGGGTTTATATGGAAGGAAGAAGATGATTGTCGAGATAACCAATCTGCACCTGACCGACCCAGAGAGTCCATGTTGTTATCAGAAGGAGAGAGAAAAAAAACAAACGTAGACTTGTCATTGCACCTTACAATCATCATGGTCTAAAATAGGATTTTCAATCATACGTTAATATTTCAGGAGATGACGTGAAGGCGAATTCCGCCCTTTCAGTTTTACTGTGATAGTGGTTTGATTTAATTGGTCTTATCCATTTTAGCAAAAATGAAAATGTGAATAAACTGGTTCGAGTCAAAGCCATGTAATCTTTACAAGAATACAAACGCGCCCCCCCCCCCCCCCCCCCCCCTGCCCCATATTCCATTCTTATACCTTAAAGTCTTATAAACAGGATTGATGCTCCCCGGGACACCGGGTCATTTATTAACAGTAATCAGGTACATTTTATTCCTGTCATCATTCACACGGATGGATGAAAGTCGCTTGGAAGTATCGGTCACATCTTCCTTCCTGTAGCCATCGATTACACCTCGGCCAGTGCCGCTTCGCTGTAAGGATTCAGTGACGCTCGCTCCTCGTGGCACTTGAAAAAGCGTGCGGTCTCCCCCCCCTTCCCCCTTGTTTAAAGCGCCGATTTAATGTGTGAGGCCGAAAGCCTTGGAGTCGGCCCAGTTGGCTTCTTCCTCCATATCCGTCTCCCCCGATGGACTCCTTCTTCGAAACCACCTAAAGCGCGCTTTGTTGTCCCGCGTGGTCATTTGAACAATGCGGGGGGCCACGGCGTCTCGCCGTAGACGAAGGGGACAGAAGCCGGGTACGACTGCACGGCGGATCCCCCGCACCCCCTCCATGAATCAGCAGCAGGCTACGAATTTTTGAAACAGTCCACACTGTAGAGACCCAAATTAGTAATTCTTCCTCCACGTCCACCCACAACGGCATTATGCAGGAGCTGCGAGGGGGGGGGGGGCAGCTGCCTCCCCCTGTGATTAGCAAAGCTGTACGAGAGCAGGTGTTCCGCGGCCCACTGTAGCTGTGACCCCGAGTCGGGGTCTCGCTCAGCCCCCTTTTCATTCTCCCTTCTTTGGGGAGTCGCCCTGCTTACAGTTTGATCGCTTGCTTTCTTTTCTTTCTTTTTTTTTTTTTTGAAGGCCTCTCTCCGAGCGGGGGCGTATTGTCCGGTCCCCCGGCGGCGGGGTGGGAGATGGGGGGAGGGGGGGCTTGGGCCGCACAGCGCCCGGACGCAGCCCGGATCCGCTCATTGACAATTAGGCAAATGGGTCGGTCCAGGTGCGGGCCGTGTGGGGTGAGAGGGGATCCCGCGGCGAGCCCCGCCCAGACTGTTACAGGCCCGGTTTGGGGCTAGATGGTCTGGATGCAGCTGGGTGAACAGGGGGGAGCCCCCGCCCCCTCCTTCCAGCGCCTCTTGCCCCCCCCCCCAACTTTTTTTTTTCCCTCCTTTGCCGCGCGGCTCCGAGCCATCCCTGCTGGGGAGAGGGGGCCTCTTTTGTCCCAAGACACACACTCACACGCACACAAAATTGTGAAGACACTAGCTGAATTGGCAGCGGCTGTGAAGGGAGGAGGGGCGTATGGGGGGGCGTATGGGGGGTAAACGAGCTGCAGCTATCAGGGGATTCCCCCCCTTACCTGCTTTCAACGTTACGTTGGCTGCACAGCTTTCCCAAAATTGTGAAAATCGCTCAAGAAACGAAATGACCCTGATCCCGTCACACCGGGGGTGCAGCAGCATTAACTCTCCCTGCACACCCCCTGATATTTGGAAGGACGGGGGCGGGGGTTCTCCGTTTGCGTGTCAGTGCCGGTGTAGATCGTGTCAGCCCCGCCACCAACTATACGGGACATCTTGCAGCTGCCCCCTTCACTGTGGACACCCGGGCTTTAGCCAATGCGCCCCCCCTTCGCTTGGAGCTTTCAGAATGAAATCAAACAATTGTAATTGACAGGAAAGCAGAGGGAACGCCCCATTTAACCAGCACTCATGCTGAATCAAATTACACACCCTCTGCGTCTGCCTCAGCCCCAGCCGGGGGATTTCTGAGGCCGGGAGCAGAGCGGATGGGGGGTAGGGATTAAAGCTGTTGAATGATAGTGGGGGGGGGGACACGGGGGGGGGGGGAGTATGCTTCCAAAAAGAAAGAAGGAAGAAGCGGTGCAGGTCTGGAACTTGTATTGATCCTTCAGGCCCGTGATGAGGGGGGGGGGGGGGGGGGGGGGGGGGTCAGTGGTACTCGGCTTCTGCCTCAAACTGAACACTTAGCAGTTGCAGCTCTTGTCTTCCGTGACTCAAAGTCCTCCCCTTTTTTTTTTTTTTGTTACTCCAAAAAGAAGACCACAAACGCAACACAAGAAGCCCCTCGCGTTGCAAACAAAGAGCAACGAGGGTACCGTGAAGGGGGGGGGGGGGGTCTCGTTTTAATGGGGGACTTGCACAGCGGTTTGGCCGACGCTTTCAACGTCTCTTTTTATTTTCCTGCCTTAATATTTTGTATTCAAATATTGACACTGCTTTGGCATACAAGGTAGCAACTCTGGCCTTTGATAGCGACACCCCCCCCTCCCTCCCCCCGCGCCTCTACACCCCCCCGCCCCCCAAAAAAACAACTTTTGAAATACTTATTTTTGGAGAAAAGAATGTGAATCAAACTGCTCTGGTGGGGATTCAGGAAATTAGGCTCTTAAAACACTTTACTTCAACTACAGAGTAAAGCACCTTAATACAGAACATTTGATTAATACCAAACCGACCACTGATGGTGGAATACTTTTCATAGATTTTTGAAAGACATGCACATAAGGATTCCCTATCATTTTTTTGTATTATGGTGGTTCTTGTTATTCTTCATACTAAAGTAGTACTAGTGGTATTTTGGGAGACCTCTCGTCCATTTAGTCCATGCTGGTGACTTGAGTTTTGCACTGGTTTCATGAAGAGAGGTTGTTTTTTTTTGGAGATTCTCCCCCTTTTAGACGCCGTATAAGTTAATGAGTATTGTACTTTATGGGAAAGCATCTATGTAAATACAGTATGTGTATCGGTTATGAACATCCGGACAAAGGCCCGCTTAAAGTGAGGTTTTGAGGGTGTCATCGTCAACGTTTTAGCAGGAATTCAAACTGTCTCTGAGTTTTAGGGAGAGTAAATCTTTTATATATGCGTCCCATCAGCTTTTTGACTATAATAGTATATTAGATGGATCCTTACGTTTAAGAACTATTATTTAAACTGATTAACTTAGTATTCCATCCAAATATATAGATAAGGAATTAACCAGACACTACTTTAAACTGTAATAATATCCTTTATGAAGCCGCTGATGTACAAATCCAATCTCAAAAGAAAACTGGAGTGAATAGTACGTGTAATAAGCCCAAATGAATAAATCTGTTTCTATGTATATTAGGATGAAAAAGCAATAATAGGACTATACTGGGACAATAAACAGAGGAGTCTGCTTAGTCAGTTCTCTAAAAAATATTCTATTCAGCAATTGACCTTGATTACTAGGATATCAGTGCGTTTGTGTCTCGTGTCTGCTTGAAATCCATTATGGATTCACGCCATGTAAAAATCAACAACAACCGGAGCTATAATGACTCAGTCAACGGTTTCAGGATAAGTATTTGTTCTCGTCGTGTTCATCAGGGTCTTAAAGTCATTGGATTGCTTCATTATGTTTTATTTACGTTGACTATCAATCAGATCACAGGGTGGCTCGCGAACAAACTCAAAGGATTGAAAACGCAAATTTTCGGGGACTTGTACGATGTCCTTGAGGCTGTTGGTTAAAATGAAGCCAGCTGCTGGGGGAGGAGGGGGGGGGGGGGGGGGGAGAGACGCACTGCACCCCGATGGAAGAGCTTTGGTTCTTTACCCTCACCGCTGTTTGTGGGGCTGAGCATATCGTAAGAAGTCTCACCTTAGCTTGCCGGCGGCTCTATTTTGTACCTGATTTGCACCAGCTTTTCTTTTTCATCTGTATTGTTTTTAAGAGAAGAAGAAGAAAAAAGGTCAGACCTAGCCAAAGAACAAAACACAAGGAACAAAACACTTTGAGTTAGTTTTATTCTAGCATAAAAAAAAAATAATAAAAAAAATCAACTTGGTTTTAGAGTTTACCCAAAAGTCTCAGAGGCCACGTGATCGATATCTGTGAAATGAAGGCATATCGTGTTTCAGTGTTGTAAGATTAGTTTAATACTACAGAGGCGCCGGCAGCCGACCTACTTCCCCCCCCCCCCCAAAGAGATCAGCTCAAAGCACATCCTGGCACTTACGCGGTCCTTTGAGGCGTTCTTTCTTTTTTTTTCTCCGTTCCTATTGTCATGTTTAGGTTGACGGGAGAACAACTCACCCGATCTAGAGGAGCTCAGCTGTGGAGGGACTTGCCACGTGATTTAATACAAACGGAGAACTAACTGGACCCGAGAAGTAATCACAATGACGGTGAAATATTCCTAAAGTTCTGAGGCCCTCGGAGTAAACGCTGACTGTAAACAAGGCGAACTAAAACAACACTGTTTTTCAGTAAATATCGTTTGACGGAGCCACTGACTGTATCCTGAAGTTTAACTGCATGCTACTCAAATATAGTACAGTAGGTAAGATTTATCAGAAAAAAAAAGTTAAGATCGCTTAAATTATTCATCAGCCTGGTACCTGAAGTTTATAAAAAGCTTTATAAAAAGACCTTAAAGTCAACATAGGTTTAAAATCATATATTTACCGTGTAGTTTGACTAAGTGATACATAAAGTTTAATTATGATTCTTAAGAATATGCGAAGGTGTAAGTTTCATTTGTCCCAACTCACCCAGTATGAAGCCCGTTTTGAGTGGAGCAGCGAAAGGGGGGTGAGGGTGACTCAGAGACATTTGATTCATTAAGTTCTTGTTAGTATTATTTACAATATTGTATTAAGCTTACTATTATAGTAATGGTAGAAACTGTTGATGTTTTTCTTCTCTTGATATGAAAAGGTCTTTATGCATTTATGTGGAATCCCTTCTAAGGAGTGATAGGAAATCCTTATTTTTAATGGATGCACTTAAGCAATTGTACCAACCTGTTGAAATCCACATTGAGGAAGAAATGCATTTGAATGTAAAAAAAAAAAAAAAAAAAGCAAAAAAAAAAAAAAGACCACTCCACTCAATGCACTCCTTATGCTGATTGTTTTGTCAATTTACAAGTGAGCTTTAATTTTTTGTTTGTTTTTTGGAAAGACTTTGCAGCGGTTTTCAACGTAGACTATATTTGAGTTTTTCCACATACATTTATAGAAAGTACCTTAAAAATGAATAAAAAAAAAAAACATACAGTTTCTCAAATCTATTTTGCTAACATGGGTTATTATTTCATAGAAAGCAGAGGAAAAGTCAGTATCTGGATGTTATTTATGAAAAGTAAAAAAAAAAAAATGATATTTATGAGTAACCTCGAGACATTTTGTTTTTTAATTCAAATGACAAGAAGTTAATATATTTCTAAACACAGGGAGGTCAGTTTCTACTAATAAGCAAAATGAGAAAAGAAGTTTAGAAGTTTTATTTATGAAAGTTGTGGGCGCTCGACTCCTCCGTGCACCTGGTGCTACGTGACGTAAACGGAGGGAGTCCCCCGTGGCTGAAATTTTAACTTCAGGCGTGCACGACTTTAACACCAGTGCATTCACAATGGAATAATTACAGAAAATAATATAATATTTTTTAGAATTTGGATATATTTTAGTCACAGAGCATCAATTTTGTGCCTCAATTATATATATTTTTCCTGCATCAGCATTCTTTGTACAGTGCTGCTTGCTGAAACCCCGCCCCCCCCCCCCCCCTCTCTCTTCTCCCCCACCCCCTTCAACTAACCCCATGTTACTGACTGAAACGCATAACTCATTTCCTCTGTAATCTAAACTCGCTTTTACTTATCAAAACCTATGAAAACATGTTACGACTGCTTGGAATGAATGAAGCAGCCGCGCCCCTTCTCCCCCCCCCCCCCCCCCCTCCCCTCCCCTCCACTCCACCTCCACCACCAACACCAGCCCCCCCCCCCGCCGCACACAACTTGTACACACTTTCATTCATACGTTTTCTACACCCACTACTCCGAACGGTTTTGTGATCAATAGCGACAGAGCGTAATCAGCTTAACGGAAGCCTTTGAGAGACTTTCCCCTCGTGTGTCAATCGGGCGACGTGTGCAAAAAAAAAAAAAAAAAAAAGGTAAAAAGAAAAAGAAAACTGAGAGGAAGCAGCTCGGAGAGGACGGCGGCGGCGCGCTGTGTCGTAGATCTATGTAACTAGACGCACACATATACACAAAACAGGTTCATTACCGTACTAGCTTGCATGTATGTTGTATGGTCACTTAGACGGGAGAGGCGGCGCAGGGCCCGTTCGGCGTCCCCCCCCCCCCCACCCCCTTTTAGCGCCGGCGCACTTGGGCCGTTTCTCCCATGTAGATTTTCATAGTTGGGAGTCTCTTTGGAAAGTCGAACAAGAGTTTGGAGCCAGACAAAAAAAATAATAAAAAGAGTCCATTTCAGTCCCCGCATCAAACGTTGGATTTCTTGTATTTCTACGTTCCCAGTTTGAATCAATCTAAAAACACCGTTCTCCCCCCCCCACCCCTCCCTCCCCGCACGAATTAACTCGCCATTCTCAGTTCTGCAATGAAAAGACTTAGAGAAAAACTTAAAGAGCGCCACACAGCGGTGGCGCAGAAGGACGGACGGGGACTGAAGTGGCGCTCGCTGGTGAAGCTCGCGACCTCTTCCAGGGGGGGTCAACACAGTCTGACAGTTTGTCTTTGGTAGCGTTTCCAAATGTTCCAGCACAGTAGAGGTGTTTCATGCCGGTCTAATAGTGGTCGTAGTGCATTAGTTTTTTGGGTCAGCATCAGCTGGCGTTAGTTTCTGGTTTCTCTGTGAACGGTGGAAGAGGGGCGCCGACGTGGCCCCCCCGGTGGCTGACTGTCAACTTTTGATGGATTTAAAAAAAAAAGAGAAAGAGAAGTCTTTGAACTCTGTTACAGTATGCCGTGCCATTACAAGGCATGCATTATTGCAGGTTTATTTGTTATAGCACATGTTTTTTTTGTGAATTACATTTTTGGGGACGTTTTTATTATTATTGTATCTGCGCCATGTTAGTTCTGGTTCTTTGTTATTTTTCCAAGATTCAAGATGTATTGTAAATGTTTCTAATAAAACAAAAATGAAATGATGAATTGTAACACTTGCATTTATTTTCTATCCTACTTTAATCCCGGTGATCATAGAAACTATAATTTTACAGCAAAGAGTTTAATAACAGTAGACATTAAGAATTATTTAATTAAATGAATTCTGCCCTCCACCAGATTCATTAAATGAAAAAGCCAGCCACTTGCAGCCTTTGTTGTTTAAAGCATCTTAAGAGAGACATGAGAAGAGTCGGGCTATAACAAATAAGATTTATTTATACATATGCAGTCCAAATATACATATATTAGAATAAATGTTTAAAAAGCCCTAACCCTCACCACCCAGTTTAAGACCTGTGAAGTCAACAGAAGTTGGTGTTTATGTGGACAAACACATAACCAGGATAAACACCATCTGTGTGCATAACCTTTGGATTTAATTAAGCCCCTCCTAACGCTAACCCTCCCTTCTCCTTTTCCCTCGATCTATTAAACTATTAGATACGAACAAACCCCATCCTGGTTCCCCGAATACAACCCCCGCACCCTCCACAGGAAATAAAGACAAGTGAGCGCGAGGGCAGACCTCAGGGAGATCCCAGAAGGCAGAGTCCTGTTCCAGTTACATACAGTGTGGAGAGACAGAGAGGAGGAGCAGGTAGCAGGCAGTGGAGGATTTCACTTACAGTAAAACAAGCCGTCTCGGCTGCACCAGAGACCACAGCAGCAGGGCAGGGCTGAGTGCCCTCACTAACTCATCCCCTGAAACAGTATCCAACCATCTATCCCCAGCAAGCAGGCAGCAGCAGCAGCAGCAGCGTAGGGTTGTCCGTGCACTCAAACCTATTCCCCAAACCCTCCCACTCCCTCCAAAAGCTCAGGGGGGTGGGGGGCACTGAAACAGCCGTCAGGAGAGCCGATGCTGCCGTCCCACTGACTTGTGAGGCGTTTAACGCGCTCACTAGCGGCGCAAGCTTTGCGCGCCGTTAACTCTAAATGAGACGGGATAGCTGCAAGAGCATGACTCATCTGTAGAGCCCAGAGTGTGCAGGGGCAGGGAAGCCTTCAGAAAGAAATGACATGTAAGCCGGTGGGGAGGGATGTTGTTGCTCTCGAGTGGAACACAACCGACTTTGACCAAATTCCAGCATTAGCATTTAGGAAAAAAGAAGGAAGAGGACAACTTGAAATCCTCGTTAATGCGTCAGTGAGATAGAGTTGCTCCCTCAAACGGGGATATGATTGTGGGCATCGAAATTCAAGAGATCTTTCTCCTCTGCAAAGCCATCAGTGGGGAAGATCTAAACCAAATAGTGTTAAAAATAGTTTAGCTGGAAAAGACCTTAATCTAGTGTTCAATAAATAATGTACGAGACATTATTTTACTAAATAATATACATTTAAGTGAAAATAGGAATGACTGCGGCGACAGAAGGGTAGCAGGTCAGTCTTTTGGATGTGGATTTTTATTGCCCAATATATTGGTGATGGGGAAATGAGAAACTGGCAGAAATAGAGCTTTCAAAAAAATAAGGACAGTTTTGAAAGACAGAAACCATGATGAGATACAAAAAAACAACAAAATACATTTTTCATTAGATTATGAATCGGTTCTGATCGTATCCCTCTTTTTTTAAATGCCTAAAGCACCGGGTGTACGTGGCATCTCCCCGTTTTCCTCCCATTGATAGAGTTTCCCCGCACACCGCAAACCCTCTCTAAACTTCTTTACCACCCCTCCCTTACCGGTCCCCTTCTTCAAACTCTCATCACGTCGTCTTAACAAGACAACTGACAAATAAACTGTTCTGTGTGAAATGGTAGTCTGTACCTGCCTCTCCTTTCTCCCCGTCCCATCTGCCTGTCTCTGTCTGTCTATCTGGTCGTTTCTCCAACTGCTCGGAGGTGAAGGAGGAGGTCAGTGGTAAGGCCTCAGTTGCTCTGGCAGCAGACGCCCTTATTGGCTGAGTTTTGGGTGGGCTCAACCGTGATGGGCACTACGTTGGAAGCAGGCGAGAAGTCTGAGTCACTTCGCCCTGACATCTGCCGCTGTGACACGATGTTGTAGATGGCTGTGATGGAGAGAAGGAAGAAAAGGGAGTGAGTTACGTGTAGATGCCTACATATCCAGCCCATAGTGGGACATATTGTGATGAGGACAAACAACATGGCAAAACTGAACAACAACTGTTCTATCCAGACTGCTGGCAGCCGGGAAGGATGCTTTTCCTTCCTAAACAGGCATCGTGTGGCAGCGCTGCTTCTCATTTACAGCATTCAACTCTACAATATGCAATACAGTTTAAATTAAAAAATGCACCGCCTAAATAAATATCATACATTGTGAGATTTGCTTCTGTGAGCCTGCTTTCTCGCGTTGGAAGAAAACTACAAGTCACACAGGTGACCTTATAGGGGAAGGCTGTGCAATCAGTGTAGATGGTCAATTCAGCCGGTCGACGGAGTAAATCCCTCCCTGTGCGCCTCATCCACAGAGGACGCTGCCAGATCGGTTGCTCTTCTTCCAGCATCCAGCGCCAGGATGGAAGGTGGCGGTGATGTAGTCGGTGGCAAGAACTAACTTCAGCGTGTTGAGAGGCCACTAAAACGTTTGAAAGCTTTGATTCACGTTACGGTGTATAAAGTACTCTATTGGTATCACTTTTAAGTACTGGAGTACTCGTTAAACATTCTGCAGCTTTAACTTAAAACTACAGCCAGATGTGGAACAAAACAGTCCTAAAATGAAGAAAGCTAATATAGCAAGAAGCTTTAAAAACAAGTCTCATGGCTAATTGTGACGTGACACGTCAGGTGGAGAAATCATGACTCATTACTCCAGATCCTCCACAGCCAATGTAATCCACGAGGACTGACCTACGCTCTGTCTGCCGCCGATATCCACACACACACACACACACACACACACACAAACACGTGACGACTTCTCTGCTCCGCTGGGTCCAAAGTTCAGCTCTAACTGGGCCGCTAACGTTCAGCTTACTTCCTCTCTTCTCCTCCCTTGACGAGCTAATTAGCCACGTTAGCTAAATGGAGGCATGTTGGTTTGATGTTACCGTTTAAAGTTACTGATAAAGCTGCGGTGGGGGGCAGAATGTCTCAAGCGGCTGAGGCTTCGGGGAGTTGAACACAGAGCAGAAGCAGGATATAAACAGTAAGTGGCGCAGATTGATAGCCCTTTGGAGCAATTGAAGTGGAAGCATCACTCGCTGTTGGGATGCTCCTTTACGCACTCCAGGGGTCGACTCAGTCACAGCAATTTTTTTTTTTTTTTTTTTCATGGTACCAAATCAACAACATCTTATGCACTAGTTAGTGCATCCAAATTTCTCCAAGGGACTGTGTAGACATTTGCTTGATAAAACATCTGAACCAGTATCTTGAACAGATGCGTCTGGTACAGTGGGTGTTAGCGCTTTGTCAGTGATCATCAGACATCCTAGCAGCGCTCTCTGCCACTGGTTGGCTGAGTGCTCTTTCATTGTGCAAAACCCATCATATTTTATTCGGGTGGTGTTCTTACCACAGACTGCCAATTCAGTGATGGGCATAGAAAACTGATGAGATGGATTTTGCTGCCATCTAGTGGCAGAAGATGAGTGTTATGTAAACATTCACTGAATGAATAGATGGAAATGTAACACCTTGAGCCAAATCAATAACCAGTGTGTTTCTAATGTATATAGAAATGTGTGTAAATATATTAATATATACACAGGCATATACATCATTTGATTGCTTGGGACCCTCATTCATTCACTCAAATCTGACTTAAACACTCAAACTAGCAAGAAATAACCACAAGTGTGAATCCCACCTGTAAGAATCGTCTGGAAAGCCAGCTCCACATTAGAGGAGTCCAACGCTGATGTCTCCAGGAAAGAAAGGCCATGCTTCTCTGTAAAACACACATGCAACAATGTGAAAAGCCTGCATTATTGTAGACTTTCATAAGTATGCCGAGCTGAGGTGTGTTGCACTGGCATTAACACAGCACTGATTCAGGGATTGATTTCTTCTGCATAATGCACTCACTCCAGGGTTCCCCCGTAGAAGGTTAGTCATTTCAGCTGCTTCCTGTTTGAGTGCTCACAGTGAACGGCTTTGTACTTATAGGATATCTAATGGGTTGTGTGACGGCAGACTGGTCTGCTATATATGTGTGCTGAAATACAATGGTGTTGTTCACAATGCCAGAATAAAGAATATAATGGTTTGTATTCTGACCATGAAAACCCTTTGAAAGCAAATAATATACTCTGCTGGGATACCAATTTAAAAAAAAAACTATACACGGACTAAGGCAAGAGTAATCTGTATCCAAAAAAGGAATAATGGTTTACTCTGTACGTTTCCATTCATGTATCCTTAGCATTGTGAGAGTGAGCCAGGACCCTGAAACCAAAGCAGCTTAATGGAATTCACCCATCATATTGTTTCTTAATGTGAAAAATGTAAAAATGCCTTCCATTTAAAAAAGGGTTAATTAAATCAATGACTGACAAAATCCTATCAAGAAGCCAAAAACTTTTCTTGTTATGCCTAATTTATCTGACCAAACAAAAAAACTAAAAACATATGACATAGAAACTAAGAAACACGTCCTATTTTTATACATATTATTTTGCCAATCATCATGTATCACTCTCATCTCAATTGGTCCTTTCTTCGCAATCTGTACGTTTTGACGGAAGTGTAGAGTTGAAAATTTGTCAATGTCACATGTGCGACATCGGATTGTTCCACTGTTGGGTTCTTTGGGAAACCCTTCACACGTGGCATTGCAACACACTTTGTCCGCCCCCGTGGTATTTATGTAAATTAGGCATCATAAATTGTTTCACTGTGGTCCAGAAAAACAAATCAAATATTCCCAGAGCAAAGAAAAATTATTCTTTTTACCCCAATATAAATCAACAAGCTGGACATTCTTACAGGTCGTCCTACCAAGAGTCATTTTACCAGTCAAAGCAAATACATCACTGACTTGGACCCATGCCGACAAACTCAAGGGCACAAGGAAACACGTGGCCCAAGCAATCTAAAAATAAATAAAAAATAAACTGAAAAAAAGAACTGAGTTTCAAGGTGGGGAATAGAAATTGTACTGCAAGGCTACACATCTTAAAATCTAATTACAGAAGCTCGATTCCAGCTCAGTTCATCTAGCTCATTTTCCCAGCTTTAACGTGGCAGTAGTGAGTCAGTCCACAAGCACACGCAATACCTGCCAAGGCCTTGGCCTCCTCTGTTGGCACCGCCCTCAGGTGGCGTAGATCACTTTTGTTGCCCACTAGCATGATGACTATGTTGCTGTCCGCGTGGTCCTGCAGCTCCTTCAGCCAGCGCTCAGCATTTTCGTACGTCAAGTGCTTGGCGATGTCATAAACCAAGAGAGCGCCAACTGCTCCGCGGTAGTACCTGAAAAACGCGAGAGGAGGTGGACATGAAATACATGAAACTGAAGCAGCAAACTCCTTCTTGTCACAGCCTGTTGAAAAAACAGCAGACAAAGCTCATAAGACAAGTGAACATTAGCTGACGTTACTCATTTTTAATTGAGGACTGGCTATAAAAGCTTCTTCCGCGGTGCCTGTGGGGGAGGGGGGGCATGTACAGCGCACACATGCCAATGCCTCAGGGTCGGTTACGCCATCGAGGCAGACAACTAAAAAAAGAGGGACAAACGCCAGGACGGGAACTCGATCGAGAGACAAGGAGAAGAGGAAGCTGTGATTAACTAAACGCTTCCTGCCCCGGGGTAAAAAGGTGGTATTTGTAGAATTAATCCCTCCAGAGAATATATTGTTCTAACTATTTTAGGTAGACTAAATCTAAACAAATGGATTGAGGACTCTCCCACAACCCTACACATTCATAATGCAGTGAAGCAACGTGGGATTGTTAATAGCCTATTTTTAAAAACATAATGAAAAAATATATGTATAAGCAAAAGAGTCACTTTTACGTTCCTGTGCCTATTATGAATCTGTAGCGAGAACATTGACAATTAAATTGCTGAGTCTCATTTGAGGAACCATCATATACCTCAAGAGAACTTGTGTGAAGTAGTTAGTATCACTGCTTATGTGTGACAGACATGACAACGATGTAATTGAGCATCCACAAAGGCTTCAACGATGACTGTGTTGTACTCACGCAGAAGTGATGGCCCGGTATCGCTCCTGTCCAGCCGTGTCCCAGATCTGAGCCTTGACGGTCTTGCCCTCTACCTGGATGCTGCGAGTGGCAAACTCCACCCCGATGGTGCTTTTGCTCTCCAGGTTGAACTCATTTCGGGTGAAGCGGGACAGCAGATTACTCTTCCCTACCCCTGAATCTCCAATCAGCACCACTACGGGGAGATACAAGGGGGGGATCTCAGTTAAAGAATGGAACAGGCCTCATCAATTACAGGGTTTATTGGAGGCTCTGCACCTTTTTCACTTTTTAAAATTCAACCCTTCCTACCGTGGGTATAAAAAAACATAATTGTATTTAACCATAAAGCAAAACAAGATGGGTAGATCCTTCTTAAATTAAATCTGATCCTCAGTATTCTCAGATAGACTGATTCATCCATGACGCATGTGTGTGGCCCCCGGCCAAACTTTGGCAGACACTCAGAGGCCGCCCACCAATAGTAGTAGCATCTGATCTTTTCAGGAAATACCCACAGTTTGGAAGAGGGTGAGACAGGTGACTCATTACAGATTTCACCAGTCAAATGTACCGAGGCATATATTATACTGCATGGTTATTAAAATAAATTTGTACATGTTAAGTTCTGCTTCTGAATTTTAAAAAAAATCTAATTGAAAACGTTTGGACATCCGCGTCTAAAAACTTTGCTGAAGTTTGTGCATTTAAACTTCCCAAACCAAAACAAAGCATACAAATCTGTTAAATATAACACAAGTGTTGGACTGGAAGTCACCTAGCCCTCCCAACTGCTCCATGTGGTTAAAGGACCTGTTGTGTTTTTAAACCCTACACTCAGAAAAGGACCCTCATTTTGGATAAGTAAGTAGAGCTTTTACCGATTATACTAAGACTGTAAATGAATAAATTTACAATGTAGAGCTTTTCCTTATATGCTTACTGAGTATTCATGACAATAAAAAAAGAGAAGTGTTGATGCTGCAATTCCTCTTCTGGACCTGTGCCTAAAGTATACTTAAACAGGCATTATTAGGGTGGGTTGTTTTTAATCAGAAAAATACTTCCACAAATGGCAGGTGTGGCATTGTGACAAAGGAACCAACCACACATACCTCCCTGCTATCATGAAATAGGAACTTGTTATGGAATGTTGAAATGGCATTAACCAACCGACCACCGTGTCTACACTTGCATTTAAGCAATACAGAGTCCACGGAGCTCTGGTGTAACAGGCACGAGTAGAAACCTGCTGATATTAAAAGGGCTGACTTAGACCTCACATACCAGCAGTGTGGCTCCTCTACGTGTCGTAAAATAAGGTAAGATTGTGATTCCTGATATCGTCAAAGACAAAAGATTTGGGTGAAGGACAAAAAACACATTATGCAAACATTTCCAGGTGCTATGCCATGAGACGGGTAATATCATGGCCACATCACAAGCCCACTCACTGTTGGTTTGCATTCTTCAGCTTAAAAAGATATGACACCTCTTACATCATAAATCACTGCACCCATTGATCGAGCCCTGGCTATGGATTGTCAGAAGGTACAGTAGAAATACACAATGGACCTAAATAATACTAAGAATCTGAGTCAAGTGGGCCTGTGCAGTCAATTTATATCCCCTGAATCCTTGTGAATGGAATAACAAATACCCATCACATGAGTCCCACTCATGTGGAATTAATGCAGTGTATAATGCTGCCAATCATCGAGACACAATTTCTATTAAAGCAGGATGACTACTTTCCAGTGCAGATTTTCTAGCGTTAAAATGCCTCATTGACATTTAAATACACATATTGTATGTTCACGGAAATAAGCAGCCGACCGTGACATATGATAATCAGTTGGGCAGAGAAAAAAAAAAAGAATTGAATAATTTAGTATGCAAAGTGTCTACAACAAATACCCATTATTAAATCTCATACCGGTCACTAAAATGAACATGAACAGTAAAATGAAATACAGGAGGACTTCCTGCACTGACGTGTCTCCATCAGAAGGGTTCACATGACTCACTAACAGCTCGCCAAACTTGACTCGGGCAATCTAACAGCAATGGACAAAAGGAGGTTGTAGGAACAAAGGCGAGCCGTGACAATAGAGCTTCAGCTCTTTCCTGGTTCCAGCAGAGGACGGAAATGGCAGCATATTCTTTTTAAGTGTCCTTGCAATATGTTTTAAACAAATATGCTTTTTGGTCATCAAGAATCATGTCCTCGTCATCAGTGGTTGAGTGAGTGATTGTGTAAATCTCATCTTCTCTTTGTTCCACACAAACTAACACACAGAGCTCATGCAGGTATTTCCAGTTTTACCACACATTGGGTGTTCTATAAGTGAACAGACTTTCGCTCGTGACAAGATTCAACTATGAACTAGTTTTTGTACCTGCTAGCCATGAAGCGCAAAAACGCAGTATTTTTAAACACTGTGGTATAGTGTTTCTGCCTTTTAAAAAAAGGACATTGTTCAAAATATGTAGTCACCAGGCAAACTTGCTGTGGCGCAGGATCTGGACCATATCGAGGGATTATTACAGTTAAGGCGGCGTTACAATTGAAGCCGGCATTACCTGTTATTCACAAAAGAGGGGAGGATTTGTCATTTAGATTAAGGTACAGTTCAGTACACCGTAGAAGTCCCCAGGAAGCAAAAAAACAAGGAACCTAAACTCCATTTATTCTCCCATTAGGTGTGGATGGAGGTCTGCAGTCGTTTGCCCTGCCACAGATTGTGACCCCCACTGCCCCCCTTGTTGATCAACACAGCATCCCCTAACGCGGTGACGTCATCGGCCAGATGCCGCTTTATACTTGATGGGTAGAGAGGGTCGCTGAGGTACCTCTACACGCTGCCCGTGTCAGGTGGACGGCTGTGGCGCCGTGTGCAAACGATATGTCCCCGAAGAAAGCAGGTGCCTTCGTCTCTGACGTCGCGCGACCCCTTCTTGTTCGGCACGCGGGTCAACACCTCTGACAGGTGAAGGAGGGCTCGGCGTCGAAGTTTAGCTAACTAGCAAGGCGACAAACAGCTACTCACCCTTGAAGAGGTAGTCGTATTCGTCTTCTCGGTTGGTCATAGCTCCTTCTTCCTTCGGCGTCTCTACGTTACCGAACTCGTGAGTGGAACCAACTTGTGGCGTGTTTCAACTCACGTTACTCGGTGACGGACGACTTTAGCGTTAGTTAGCCTCGGGCGGAAGGCGGTGAAGTCTCACTCAAACGACGGCCGAAGCCGAGGAAATTATGTCAAAGTACAAGAAAAGACAGAGAGAGAGAGACTGCGACACTGCTGCCTGTTATCGAGCATAAGGGCGAACCGACGTCAACTGGTAGCTGAGAAAGTTTCGCCTCGTCTTCCTCGCCCTCTGTCACCAGCCGTTACCCGAGGATGCGACGTAACGTCAGTTTCCTTTGTCCCGCCCCTCTCCGCTCGCTCCCCAATGGCTAGCCGCCGACGGACACCTGTCACGGCGTTCGACGTGATTGGTCCCCGTGCGCCGTCGGTCCTCATTTGTGCCGCCGTGGTAGTTTAACGTCGATGACGTAAGGCGGCCCGAAGCACCAACAGGTACTACGGAGCCGCAAATTCATTAGGAGAAAACCGGAGCGGCGCTGGCGAACCGTGGCATGACAAATGCCTCACTGCGGCGCGTGTCACAGTAGTGCGGAGCAAGTTTAACCAACGTGTACAACACAGGAAGCAATGGAGCCGACCAGGAGGACAGAAGTAGACTTACTGAGAATGTAAAGCTTATTGTCCCGGGTCCTAGTTTAATAAAAGCATTTAACATTTAGCTCGATGCATCATGGCGTGTCCTTAAGTCTATGAGATTTGCTTAGAAACAGGTTTTGGAGCTGATTCATATTGTTGTCCCAGTCCATAAATTAGCTTCCTCAAATGGTTCTAAAGTGGTCGTAATAATAAGTAAATGATTAAATGTTTTCATATTTTCACATATTCTAGTTAGAATGCTGGTTACACCTCCTTAAAAGTGGGAATGTAATGGTTATCTTTGACATACATAAAGTATCTATAATACAAAATATTTATAAAGAAGCCACTTTGAATCTGGCATTTTGACAACATTATGAGTTATTATTAATGACACTGTTCATTAAAAAATGAAAATATTTGTGAGTGGCAGCCCTAAAAAGATTTTTTAGTGTATCCTTCCAGCTTCCTACCATGCACATCACTGGGGCCCTGGTCCACCTAAATGAAATGGGGCCCTAATAATTGTAAATAATTACACCTATGTTTAACCTGCAAAGAAATGTCAAAATGGCTGCTGTGAAAAGCGCCTGTCGTCGATGCAAAACAGTGAGGAAGTAAAGACCGTGTCTGCAGAACAGGTTGATCAAACTCTACCTTCTTCTTTCACAACTTTCTATGCAAAAAGTTATTTTATTCTGACGTTCCTGAAAGACAACATTTCGTGCCCATAGCATAAGTAAAGCGTTTACATTTTCAAGTTGAAATAGTGTTTTATTTATTTGTTAAGTAAGAATTGATTTTGGACAATAGAATTCATGATAAGTCAAGCAGTTAAATGTAGACTTCCATCATTTAAGGGATTTACATAGACTAAAAGTGGCATTCAACACACTGAAATTTGTAAATGTCACTTTCTTTGAGATTGACCTTGAAAGTATATCCATGGATTGACTACAGTAAAAAGTTATTTTGGATACATTTTCATAGTCATTCGATATATTTGGACAATTTATCTCTTGGCAGGAGTTGGAAAGTCCCTGAAACTACGTGCAGTCAGTGTGTAAACTCATCAATGAAATGAGATATGATATCGGTCATGGATTACACTAACGGGCAGAAAGCTTGTGTTTGATAGTCTTGCTTCTCCGTCTGTAATTAAGCAATCCGTAATATAACATCCCATAAAACTGACAGCTGGTTTGGTTTAGCTGATATCAACATTTCCACCTTATCTCCCAGGCCGAATGAAGAGGTTTGTGCACTCAATCACTATTCACCTCATTCCGGAAAGGTTTTTTCAACCTTAATTGGGTCGGCCCGCGCCTCAGAAGAAAAATGAATCTAACGCTTGAAAAGATTGCGTTCCCTTGACCCATTCAAATATTTAGTTTGACAGTTTTCAGACCTCACAAAGGAGTACCTGCACACCAGTGTGACGGTGAGAGAAGCTGAATGGACTTCACCCCATCATTCATCTGATCCTCATTCACAGTCGAGTTGTTCTTATTGCAGGTCAAAACGTCCCTTGAGAAAAAAAACTTGTCCTCAGTCACAAATGGCACGCACAAAGTTCTCCATGAATGATTTATTTTTCAACAGGATTGCAATCCATTTATCCGCGCATGCACAGCTGTGACAGCAAGACTCACAGTGCCAACGACACACAATGAAACAGTCGTGTGCAATTTACATTTACACACACAGTGATGGGTCTACGGTGCGCCAATTGTGTGCACAGATTATAAATATAAAACCTTACAGGTCCCACGGTTAGGTGTTGAACTTTTGACCTATGTTCCATAGTCAGCCGAGGCGAATGATGTTGAACACCAGCTACATTTACTGACACAATAAAGAGGCATCACTTAAGCCAAAAAAAAAAAAAAAAAACGTTTATATTGGCCCCCGTGGTTGTCGCGTGCCTCCCGTCAATCTCAACCGCCGGGTTGTGGGTGAAGGTCACCTGTCTGCCACCCTGAGCCCCCCCCCCCCCCCCCCCGGGGTTCCTGGAGGACCCTGAGATCAGATGTTTCTGCAGCAGGCTTTGTCCTCCTCTGGCTTTTCTGCACTGGAGCTGTTCAAGGTCACAGCACTGATGGGCCCCCGGACCACCTCCTTACTGTTCGCCTTCCTGTGAATCTCTGTTGGTAGAAAATGAATGTAAAAGGCCCAACACACGTCATCGGAGTGGCAGGGTGAAGCACATTGCAATGACTTACCTGCCAGGACATTGTTGAATGCTGCCTCCACGTTAGTTGACTCCAAAGCAGACGTCTCCAGAAACAAAAGTCCATTCTTTTCTAGGTAGTGAAAACAAGCTATGGTGAGTTTTTTTTAAAAATCATCACGCGTTCAAGGTGCCACGACACGGCGGGCAACACCTGTTGAAGTTGTACCTGCGAAGTCTTTAGCCTCTTCGTTGGGCACGGACCTCTCGGATTCCAGGTCGGACTTGTTGCCCACCAGCATGACCACGATGTGCGGGTCGGCGTGGTCGTACAGCTCCTTCAGCCAGCGCTCCACGCTCTCGTAGGTGAGGTGCTTCGTGATGTCATAGACCAGCAGGGCTCCCACAGCACCCCTGTAGTACCTGTTCACAGATGGATTTTACAGTCACTCCTTGTGCGACATGTAGGTTGTGGTTTTTTTTTTTTTTAGGCTACTTTAAAGCCTAGGAAAAATGTTAAAACAACATTCAATCCCATTTTAAGTTGTTAGGGCAAACTTGTTTACACACGGATACACATTCAGAAGTTAAGGAGCAACATAATCATTCGTTTGGTGTCGTGCTTTCGACCAAATGAGGAATTTAGGTCAAACATTCACCGCCGCTTAGCTGTGGGTTTGGTCCCCTCATACACCAAACCTACTGTGTCCGTCCTCTGTTTGGTGCTCAGCGGGTTGTTTACAGTTGCTTTGTATTGCTGCAGAAGCCCCAAATATGCTCTGAGAGCAGTGAACCGAGACCGGGAAGTTAAAGGTTAAAGATGCCATAAAATCCCGGCCTGAGTTGAGGGAAATGATTCTCCCCCGACTCAACACCGAGAGTGACCCTTTTCCCCAAAACACACATAAACGCAATCTTATGAAGGGAATATCGATTGGCCGCTTCAACCACTGTCTTAAATCCTTGTGGAGAATAAGCAGTTTCTCTTGGTGTCAACTGGAAAAAAAACGCAGCGTCTGGGGATTGCCCTGAATTCATGAACCAATCAATAGTTTCTTCACAAATATATCTCGGCTTCCCACTTCCAGCTATATAATTAATTCCGCTTTAATAGGTTTTAGACGGCTGTTACAGCACAAATGGGAAATTCCATGGGTGTGAGAATTAGCATACTGGAATAAGTCGGCAAGTAATTACTCCAAAAGCCAAGCTGTCAGAAAGGAGTTAATCCAGCAGTGTGGCACATCCTCGGATTTTTCCCATGTCTTAAAAATAAAACTGACATGGTGCCATTGTTTTAAAACCAATTTCCACACTGTTAATCCAACTAGATTAATTAATAAGAAGGAGGAACCGTCCTCAGTTAGGACGGGGACTGACGAGAGCAGAAGGTGCCTTTTTAGTTGTTCAGGTAACGTGAGAGGAAACTGTGGGATCAGTTCCTCCCCTTGCGTGTGTTTTGGCTGACAATGACACCACCGGGTTGTTGCCGACATGCAGGTTTCCCAACAACTGTGGGGCAAGAAAGCAAGCCAGACAATGTCTTAGAATGTCAGCGTGCCTGCATGTTTAAGAAATAAATAAAGCATCGTCGGCGCAATGTGAGCCACCATCACCTCCGCTAACTGAGACTTTTGGGCAAAGTGTTTGCGATGCAGAACCAACCAGTTGTGCGTACAGACATTGGCCCGTGATGGCTATCAGGCGAGCTGTTTCCCCAATTGTGGCCTTTACGCTAATCTGAGCTAACCGCAGAATGGTGGACTCTCAACGGGAACATAAATGAGCGGATTTCATATTCTTTTGGCGTACTAGAGAAACAGTATGTTTTGCTTGTTGCAGTATGCACTTGTTTTAACAATGCAGCCCAATGGCGTCTTCATCTCATGTCCAAGGTAACCCCCCCCCCCCTACCCCACCTGGACACCCGCAGTACAAAAACACACAATAAAAGGTCCTTTGAGCCTTTGACCGGAGGGCACGAGGCCACGAGGTCACGGGAGCTCTCCGTGGGGGGGGGGGGGTCCACGTCAGCCGGTTGCCGTGGCGACGGTTCGGCGGATGAAAGCCACACTCACGCGGAAGTGATGGCCCGGTATCGCTCCAGCCCGGCCGTGTCCCAGATCTGGGCCTTGACGGTGAAGCCGCTGAGCTGCGTGGTCCGCGTGCTGAACTCCACCCCGATGGTCGTGCGGCTGTCGTGGCTGAACTCGTTTTTGGTGAAGCGGGAGAGGAGGTTGCTCTTCCCCACGCCGGATTCTCCGATTAGAACCACTGCGGGGAAGGAGAAGGGGGATGGGGGATGGGGGGGGGGACACACACGGGGTAAACGGGTGGAAAACACAGGGTAACACAGATGCCCTTGCATCACAGTTTGGGTTTGGTGTTCAAACCGAACTGACTAACAGGCCGGGGAGGAGGGAGACAAGCCTCGCATTCAACGAGCCTCTCGTGAGCCCATCCTTCACCCTTTTTTTACGCGCCCCGTTCAGGGCGTGTCCGTAAAAACCCTCGTTCTCAGCCGTCTAATACTGGGAGTAATTACACCACCTAGGATCTGATGTACGATTTAAAAATTTTTAAAAAACCACACCTTCATGGTCAATTATTTACCTGTTTTGACTAAAGCAGAGCAAAAAATAAAGAGAGAGTGAAACACCGTAACAGAATACAGCAGATTATTGATCAGTAAGGAGCTAACCAAGGAGCCTCTGGGCCCAGCATGCACTTGCCAAATCTTGAATTGATTTACTTCTTTATTCAGACAGAGAGCAGTGAAGTAAAGGCACAGGCGTGAAACCAGTCGTGGCAGAGATGCAGTTGCCGAAGTATCAGACTTTACTGATACTTCGGCAACTACAATTCTTTTTTTCCGTTGGTTTGTAATCTTCCAAATATTTTCACTTCTATGAAGCGAAAACCTTGAAACAAGCGAACCTTTATTTCAGGAAATAAAGCCGTCTGTGGGAGTGTAAGGTGATCCCGAATCAGGTGGAACAAGTTAAGCTGCCTTTGATCTTGGTCAGAGGAAACCTACCCGGTAAACAGCACGAGAAATAACCCCCCCCCACCGTCTTTCCTCCAGTGACTAATGTTGGTCTCTCAGAAAAAAAAGGGCTTGGCTTAATTGGCACAAATGGGACAATATGACCACACTGTGAAAACCCAGAGGCTGTGGGATCTCTGCACAGGCGAACAAGACACAGTCACGGCTTCCCGCTGAGGCGTGTGAGCTCGTGATCACCGAGGAAATAATCCGAGTTCTTGTGACATCTCCACAAGATATTTACCGTGGACTTAGGGTGTGACGATGGGAGGCCAAACAAGAGTTAGGGTGGTTTTTTCGGGAGTTGTACTTTTTGGCCCTCTTGCCAAGAGTTTAATGACAAGATCGACATCACTCTGCATGTTTGCATGACACCTACCGACAAAAGTCATCAATCAACATGTCAAAACTACTGGGACTCATGCGCATCGAGCTTTGAAGAAACGGAGGTGATATTTGCCCGAAACTATTAAGACGGAGCAAGGCTCGCTGTTTCAAGTCTTTACGTTATTAAACCCATACATTTGGGTTTGTTTCTTATATTTTGTATAAAAGGTAGAAACATTTGGTTTATTTATGAGAAATCAGGTGCTTCTTTAAATAATGCCCAATTTCATTTTTTATGAAGGGATATTACACTTCTGATACTTTTCTGTGGTGACATTTTGAATATAGGGCTTTCACTTTTACTTATAATGTGGTATTGGATTGGTGTGGTATTTTTACTTAAGTAGAATAACTAAACAGCTCACCTACAGAGCAACCATATTGTTTATGACATTTTGACCATATCACACCTTCTTTAGCAGATGGAGGTTGTCATAGGAAAGATTTTCATCCTCCATCTAACATTTCCACATCCGTCAGCTGGTGGAGATCATGTGACGTGGGTTAAAGTTACTAAATGAGTCACAAGTTTTTTGTTTTTTTTCCAAGATTAAACTTTGCACCTTTATCCATGACGCAGACATGGATTGGACGAGAGGTCCTTGAAATGCCTCCACAAAGAAATGCAGATTCCAACGACGCCGCGGTAAACCCCCATCTGCTGATGGAGATCATGTGATTGAAAGCACCTTATGGGACATGTGGGGGCATTGTTTTCTGAACAGCTGTTTCCCGAAGACAAAGAACAAGAACTTCTGTTGGAGCTCACGGATCCTTTCACCAGCCGCAGGGCGGCAGACAGAGAAACGCTCTCTCTCCTCCGGCCCGGTAGCCCTCCGGCCCGGTAGCCCTCCGGCCCGGTAGCCCTTCGGCCCGGTAGCCCTCCGGCCCCGCTTCTCGACTCGTGGAATGGTTGACCTGACGTCTGAAGCCACGGCAAAAGAATGGCTCACGCGTCGTTCCACTTGGACTTGTTTTAGGTAATTGTTCACTCAGATCACTGCACGGCTTTGTTCTCCAATGGGTGAGGTGAGAATGTCCCCCCGCCCCTCCCCCCCTCCACACCCGTTTCCACCACCACTCAGTAACTTCTTATGCAAACACTTCCCGCCCCTGGTTTCCATGGCGATGCAGGACAAGAGGCCTTCGAGCCCTGGTCTGTTGATCTTGAGAAAGAACTTGTGATGGAGTGAGGGGTAAATTGTGCTTTTTTGGAAAAGTGACTCCAGTACTCATTACCGCCATCAACCAGGTCTCTATTCTGCTGTGCTGCATATTAATTCATGTTTAAGGGTCCACGCTAAGAATAATGAATCACGTTTTCAGTGGTTTGTGAGCTAAGTTTAGTTTGTGAGCAAAGAGTTTTGGTGGCAAAATCACAAATGCTTAATCCTATAATCACATAACTGCAGGATGACCACCTTCTATGAACTTTTTAGACTTTTACTTACTGATTAAAACCTGTTTACATCTCTGAGCCTGTTTACACTCAGTTCATTAATATTGCATTTTATTTTATATTGTATGTTTTCATATAGTTTTTCTATATTATATCTGCTCTATTTAGCGTGGTTTTCTTCATATATATCTAATGGTCATTGTTGGAGGGAGCCAGATCAAATATTTGTATTGCCAACGACTGCTTTCACGTAATTGATGCGCATGTGACAATAAATAACCTGAAACCGGAGAGTTCTTTGCTCGACATGCCCGTGTACAGTGGTGCCGGCTCACATTCCAAGCAAACGCTTTGCAGATAGAGATTTAAAAGATTAGTTTATCTGAGCTATCTGTGGATCCCTGGAGGAATGAAGCCCTGCTCGTATCTGGGAGATACTACACCCCCCCCCCCTTTTGTACACATTAAAGTAATACAAACTAGCTAATTGTTTTGTGAGAAACAGCCACGTCGCGTTTTTGCAGTTCGACGAGAGGGTCAATTTGTGCCTCCAAAGAGCTACTCAAACAGCAGGCGGTTAGCTTAGCTTAGCATGCAGACTGGACGCAGGGTGAAACAAGTAGCAGTGACTACCACAACTGTGTGTGTGTGTGTGTGGGGGGGGTGGGGGGGCTCTTGTGTTACTTCAGCCCTTACACAACTTGAGGTCATTCTTTGCACGGATGAAATGAAATACGTCAAGTTGATTTGTGAGCTTTAGAGTCAAAGATGGGCACAGTTTGGTGCATTTGGACAGTGACATGCTAGCATGTATTTATGCTAAGTTATAAATGCAATGTAAGGAGCTTTCTTTGACAAAACAAATACACACAAAGACTCTTTATCATTGATTTAATAAACCTCAGTTTCTCCGGAAAACTATAATGCAAAAGCCCCACATTAAATTGTGTTTCTCGGGCCTGTGGCTCTGATAGTTCACAGTGTAGAGATAAGAGAACCGTTGTCATTTTTCCGTGGAACTCTGATACACAAAGTGTTTCTCACGATTTATAATTCACCCGCAAGTGGCTTTTATCAACATGGCCCTTTGTACCCAAATGTCAAAGGGCTGCAACGGAACCAAATCACCTCTCTGAACCACTTTCACTTCTCTTGTACATCGGCTAAGAGCCACCCCGCTGCACAGAGGGAACAATGACTGTGCCATGTGAGTCGAGTGCTGAATGGATGGAGCCAGAGGCTCCGAGCTGCTTCTCCTCAAGGAACGGGGCACGATTCAAGTCCGACACTCTTACACGAGTTTACAGCTTTGTTCCTCCACGGGATGCCACAGATAAGCAGGAAATGAAGTACACATCCTGGTTTCGACAATAACCTGTAGCACGCTTACTGCTCACTCCCAAAAAGGACAACGTGCTGAAATGGGATTGCAGCATCCGTCACCTAAAGAGTTTTTAAATGATGTCTGTCTGTGTGTATTGTTCATAATAGGCTGTTCATTACTAAAAGAGCACTGCCTTCATTTTCCACACAGCACACGTTCCTCTTCACAGGCAAGTTACTAATGAACAAGGAAGTATCATTTGAAGGGAATCGGATCAAGTAGGCAGGAGAGAGCGCACTCACCCTTGAAGACAAAGTTGTAGACCTCATCTGACCCCATGTTCTGTCCATCCAGTGTTGCCGCCCCTCAGTTCACTGCCGTGTCTCCAGAGCCTACGGGGGCCGACCTGCAGGTCAAGAGGACGCTGACTGACGCCACAACGCGGCCTCCTCCTCCTCCTCAGGTCCTCGGCCTTCGAGGAAACACCGTGGCCGCAGAGATGCTTTTGGCACACGTGTGGCGGTCGCCAGTTTTATTTTCTGCCCTTCGCCACCCGGTCTCTATCTGAGCTGGAAAGCTGGCTTGTTTGAACAAGACATGCTGAGTGTACCCAGGTTGTTGTTGCGCTCTGCGGCAGGCGGGGCTTGAGTCAGGGAGTGGCGGTGCGGCTGCAGAGGTGTGTCTTAATGCAGGGCAGGTTGGACAGGTGGATCCACTATGCGCGGGGGGCTGTCAGGCGCCTCCTGCTGGGCAGGAAGCAGGAAGACGCTCTGAAAACAGAGGTCACAGCTTTTTTTTTTTTTTTTTAATCAGTTTCTACTGAAGTGTGTGGATTTTTTTTGATCCACTGTGGTTTAGTGGAATTATTTTCTTTATTTGACTTACATCCGTTTGTAGATGCATTTTTAAAAGACGTCTAATTATTCTGCAACCTGATATTTTGAGGTGTCTTGTCTTTAATCGACGATTTCATTGACCTCTAAAGAAGTCGAGGTCAATCAAACTGTAGGCCGTTCTCCTATGTTCTGGGCCATAAATGTGACGTAGTGAATATTTGGAGAAAACATGAAGATGTAGTTTTGTTCGTACCTGATGAAACCAGTAGAACAGCTTTATTAAAGAGTAATGATGTAACCAATCCAAAATACATCTAAAGGGCTTCATATTGATACAATATATACTCTCGGGGCTTTTCTTAGGTGACACAAAAGCAACTGATTCCACATTCATTTGTTTTAGAGAATATGGAAACGTTGGCTGCTTTCAAAGCTAAATCCTAAATACAAAGCTTTGAGCAGAAATAAAATGATAGCCCTTTCACACCAAGCACTCTGTTCAGGGCATGAAGACAATAAACAAGTGAATATTATTCCCCAAAAAGGTTTTATTTGACAGCTTTGAAATAAAATGGCGGAATCTTCACTGCATTTTATCAGACAGACTTTCTCGTGGAAGTTCTGCACAAATCATTTTATTCCTCTGACAGGGTTCAAAATGTTACATTTTCAAATCAACCGGGATCGGCAAAGAATGAACTAAAACTAGATATGTTTGAATGAACCGCGGGAACAGTTGACAAATGGAAAACATCCCAGCAGCCGCACACTCTGACTTCATATTGACAGAGGATGTCAATATGAAGACATGAGGGAAGACAAAGTGTTATAAACCCACACACATTAGTTTTAATATCATCATTATAAATACGCTGCCCCCCACCTCTCACACTCACTCTCACACACACACAATCATATATTAATGCATGTACACAGAATGTTACAGTAGTCCATGAATGGCCTGATTCATGTGATGCTTTTGTTCCAGGCAGACAAGAGTCGTCACTTCTCTACTACGACGCAGCCACTTGGGTCAACGGTTCCTCCAGGTACTGCACCAGAGCCTCTGCCTGAGAACACAACATAAACACAGCACAATGTCAACCAGAACTACTCCTTTTGGACATTTGTGTGAGAAAGTCCCATGATACGCGTAGAAATTACACAGTTTGATATTTTCACAGTCGTCGTTGTTATGAACGTTGATCAACTTCATCTGCCAGAGAAGGTATTTTGATCATTTTTAATGTGTGCAATCCAGCACATTCGACGTTTGTTTCCAAAGCACAACTGAACTCAGCCCCCAGAGACCTGAGTTAGTGAAGGCTGACGCCTGTGCAGGATACTCGCCCTTCAGTGACTACTTTAAAAGTTTCCGATAGTCACCTAGAAGGGGAAGATATCGCTCACAATGATGTTGGAGGTTTGAGAATGGAAAACATCAATATGCACCCCACTCGTTTCTAGAGGGATCAGATGTTTCAGTCCAAGTGGCCGGAGTAAGTGAGGGCAAGACATTGCATCCATGATTATATTGAGGATATTAGACTTCATGTTCCACTACGTACCGTGAGCCAGCTGTAACCAAGTTATGGTACGTTCAGAATCAGTGTTGGCATATTCTCTATTGCCCCCAATTTAATGCTCATACATGTCAAATAAATCAATTTCTTTTGTGGACGGTGACGTGTTGGACCTTCAAAGGCCCCATTAAAAAAAAAAAATTGGTTCGATGGGAAACCAATGAATGAGGTCAGCAGGGACTGTTAGACAAACTCTCACCTTGGCTTTAAGCATCCCAAAGCCCACCGTCTCTTTGGCGTACATACACAGCAGCAGGTTGGCGACGCGAGTGATGGCCACTCTTCCCTCCTGAGGGAAACAAAAACAACAACAACAACAAAAAGAGAGCGGAACAAAACGGTTCAAACATGTTTACATCTGGGTCACTGATCACACAGCAAATGCACTACTTACCATACAATCCATGAGTATGAATTTGAGCGTGTCCTCGTTAAAGGCCTGGTGGCCGTTCTTATCGTAGGCCGCCCAGATGTTGCTGGCGATGGCAGCCGTCACTCGTGCGTCAGTGTCTCCGTAGCCGGAGTAGGCCAGAAGGGAACCTTCATTATTCAACAGGCTGGTGGGGAATTTAAGGTTGGATGTTTCAATATCCATGAGATACATAGAAATGATTTTAATATAGACAGTCACTATGTGGATTCTCCTAGATATCAACCACTCGTGATGTGCCACACATTTAACTTCAGTTATATAAAACGGACAAATATAATTCTACCAACAATAAAATGCTTATTTCATATTAAATGATATGCAATTTTTTTGATATGGTAAGTTGTAATGGAGCTTGTTGCACTTAATCGATGATCTTCACATGTTTAATTAAACTGTACTCAAAGAACATACAACAAAAAACTAAAAGAGCATCTGAAGAAATGCAATCACTATCTAACTAACACACTAACTTGTCTTATTTAATGGTTATCACGGTTGTTATTCGCTCGTCAATATTTTATCTTACGTTCGCAGACGTTTAGTTTCTCCCTGCTGTGTCAAAAAATTAACCTCAGTTTTAACCGCGATGGCATACAACACTTTATGAAATGGTCAATAAGCACATCATCACTCGTGTAGCATGTAGCATAGCGCTAGCCTGCTAGCTAGCTGTACTCACAGTGTGCTCTGGACTCCGTTGGTGTTCGCTTGGCTGAGAACCTGCGTCAGCGCCTTTGGTCGTAACATAGCTTACTTTCCCCCTAACGTGTGGGTTTTTAATCACTCATGAAAGGCCTTTAAACTGTCAGGCAACACTCAACTAGACACAGAGTACTGTCAGCTGACGTTCTTTTCCCTTTCCGGTTGCCTTCGCAATGCATTGTGGGACTAGTAGTCATTGAAGTTATTTACTGACGTATTTACGGCTCAATGACGAACGTATTTAACGTTAAGAGTGTATTGTAGTTTACCGAAGTATTTTATATATAGCGGTTTGGCTGAATAGTGTAGAGACTCCAGTTCATACTTTAGTATTTACAGAATTATTACATCTGTTCTATATTTCAGAGGGTCGAGCTTCACTTTCATTGCATTGCATTTTCTGACGTCTGCAGCTCAAGTTCAGTACATGGAATACACAGATGAAGGAAGAATGAGTAATAACACATAATAGGTCATTTAACTTTTAATTATAACAACTGCGTTGTTATGTTTGATAGAAGGCACAAGACAGACTTTTATGATTACCAGATTAGTATTTAAGGTAAGCTACATTTACTTATTTTAAATACTACTCTGCCACTGCATAACTGCACAGCGATGACATTATTTTAACTGATTGGATTTCTAAGGAAGACATATACAGGTCTACTTCTGATACCGTTCAAATATCACACGACAAAAAAAAAACTAACAGGCTACAGGCAAAAACACTCAAGTTTAACTTAATATGGTTAAATTTAACATACCAGTCGTCAAAGTGCCTTTCAAACCATCACACATTTCCAATGGACAAGACACATTGCAAATATTTTATTGGACTGATAAAACCGTGTTTGGCTACTTGGTCCATATAAGGAGACATGCAACAATAGTTTTTAGATTGTTTTGCAGAACAGAAGATGGCAACAATGACTTATCAATTTCTATAGCATAATTGGAAATCACAATTAATCACAGTATAATATAGGCATAGACTATTTTATACTTTAGAAGAAAGAAAAAAATCAATATTGATGAAGCGGAGGTTTTTATACTTTTACACAATCAACATTAAATCAATTTGAACTTCTATTGTTTGCTCAGAAAGTAAGTTCCAATGAAACACAAAGGGTGGGTGGTGTACGGTATTTGTTGTTTTTAAGGCGATACTGTGATTCTGGGGCTTCCTTTGTGGAACAATCTATGGATTCAAACTAAAAAGATGATAATAAAAATACTTTAATAATAAGATGAAAATGACTTTTGGCCAATTCTGTAAATGAAAAACCTGACTAATGTACCTGAGGAAAATCTCCCTCGCCCCCCCCCCCCCCACACACACACACACACACACACACACACATTACACCCGCACTTGGTCCTGGAATTCAAATTCCAATCCTAAAACATTAAAGCAGCAAAAAAGAAAACTTTGAACCAATAACTTAAAAAAGACAAACACAAATAAACAAGCCGAGAGACTACCGTTCAACCTACTGCAACAACAGCCAAACAAAAAGTAATTACAATGTGTTACAATTATATAATGTCAATCTAAGTAGCAATTCAAATTGAATTCCTTGGTAACCATGTGCGGACATCCAGTGAATGCCTCGTCACGTCAGAAATCCTCTCGGGCCACACAGGCAGGGCGAACTCACTGGCTGTTGGCTCTGCCAGTAGCGCCACAGCATGGGACCAGTTCTGTTAGAAACCAACCACAAGCCTCGTCAACCTTCCCCCCAACTGGGATTTCCGAACTTCCCCTGTTTATACTTCCTATAATTTAGAGATCAGACAGATAATAAGTGAAATCTGGGTGCCAAGTCAGACCTGCATTTGATGTAGGACTGCATTTGTGTGTTAACTTCGTTAAAAAAGAAAAAGGAAAAAAAAAAAGAAAAAGAATCTTCCATTCCAGTCCAGGACTGTACCAGTCTTCCACCCCGAGTGGGTCAGGCCAGAAGTCTCTCGATGGCGGCGTTGACGTCCCCTCCCGTGGCGATGAGGGCCTGCAGGTTGGCTTGGCGGTCGATGAAGCCCATGGTGTTGAGCTGGTCGAGCTGCTGCTGGAAACGAACCTCTGGGGTCTGAGGCTAAGAGGGAGGAGACGTTGCCTGATTACCACCAAGTGTTTCTGCATAATAGCTGATTGACACTTTTGCTTGAGCACTTCTTCATCACATTTAATCACACTTCACGCATAATAAATGGATTAAAATAAAGATAAACGTATACTCGCTTTCAATGTCATATTTTAAAGGTTAGGACCTTTTACCTTAAAGTACAACTAAAAAAGTAATTCAACTCACTAACTGAAACTTTAACTGTCAATTCACATCCTTACTTTTGCTTTGTTAAAAAATATACACCAATAAAACATTAAATGATAAGAAAAAAGTGGTTGGATTATGTGGTGGACTCAACAAAAGAAAAAACATTAAGAATTTTAACACATTCTCAATTATTAGGAGGTTGACAAGAGAAAAAGAAGGTCAGATAGTTGCAATTAGATAAAACATACCGTTTGCCTTCCTCCAGCAAACATCTGTAACATCTGTTGAAGCAGCTGTTGGTCGGAGGGACTGGTGGCTGAGGTGGGGCTGGATGCTGTTGCCATGGCAGGAGGCTGAGGGTTCTCTGGGAGGATGCTGCTGCCGCCGCTCGCTGGGAAACCTGCAAGACCTCCAGGAGCCAATCTGGGAATGGAAATCAGCTATCAGCAATCCCAAAAAAATATGGCAATTCCATGAATTGTTTTCTAAAAACTACGGTGACTTCAAAGACACTAAAAATGCTTCCAAAGTGTCAAACATAATTCTTACAGTATACGTACATGACAAAAGGAAAAATGACAGAAGGAAATCCGAATAATTCTGATTTGACCGCCTAATTTAGACAATAATACATGGTTTAACTGTTAAATTTAAGCCAGTACCTGGACATAAATCCCGGAGCTTCCGTCTGTAAGGTCTGCAGGCCCTGTTGGATCTGTGTGAGGGCCTGCATGGCTCTAGGGTTGGTCAGCATAGACAGTGTTTCGGGACTCTGCATCTGCTCAATGACAAACATGACACGAGTCAACTCCAAACCCAACACAGTCTACAAAGACCAGATTTGATCTTGTGCATACAAAATAACTTTTTGATGTCAGCATTCATTCTCCACAGAACATTTTAAATCTCTGAGGATGCTCTGGGGTTACTAAGCACCCGGTCCTGGTTACACATCACCTCTTGCATCACTGCTGGATCCCCTTGACTCTAGGGTCTCTCAAGGGACAAGAAGATGTAAAGACCAAGAACAAAAACAAGCCGTGCAAGCTGAGAAAGGGCCAACGGTTAAGTACCATCTATACTCCAGCACGTTCTACCGGATCAAGTTGTGCCTTATTTTTTTATTTTCTCCACGATAAATAAAATCTAACGCAAGTCGCTAAATTAAACATTAAACCAATTCAAAAGAATATAGAGATATATGCAAGCAAATGGCGTGGGACAGCAGAGGTTGATGCCACAGCGGGAGAAGAACACACTAATGTTTTTATATTCGACAAACTGCTCCAACTTGTAACCAGAGACGTTAATCTGAATGATTGGGCATCCATCGGGCCAGACAAACGCCTCCGACACGCCGCTCTGACCTGTCTCATGAGCTCAGGGTTGTTGAACATGCTGGAGACGTCTGGGGTCTGTCCCATGAGCTGCTGCATCTGCGGGTTGCCTGCGAGCATCTGTCTCATCAGGTCCGGGTTGGACATCATGTTCTGCACCATCGGGTTGCCCATCATCTGCGACAGCATTTGCGGGTTGGACATCAGCTGGCTCTGCACCTGCTGCTGCATCTCCATGAAGCTGGAGGAACGCATGCCCAGACCTAACAAGCTGGACATGTCCTCGAGTCCACCTGAGGAGGAGGAGGAGGAGGAGGAGGATAAGTTCCTTTGTGGTAACTGAACGTACGTCACCCAAATATGATTTTAAGGTGCTATATTCATGATGGTATCTTGTCAAAAGTCTGTGTGGAAATTCAGTTGGAACATTTTGATTGATTTCAAATCTAGGCTACGTTCAGTCACATACATAATAAGTATTGTTGCCCCAATTAAACTTTCATGGTTGACCAATACTGAGCACACAGTTATGTATGCTCCATTGTAAGTCATTCACGTTTAGTGAATGGCTCTTTAACGTGTACAGTGGCTCAAGACAAATCCCCAAGCGGTGCCCCAGTGGGAAAAAAAACAAAGAGGCAGATGTGGGAAGTACTTTGCAAACCCTGATTATGAGGGCACATCCATCACAAGAATTCAAGCAAGCAGGTTAACTCTAATTCTGTTTATGATTCTAACCCATTGCATTAGCAGGTGGCGTCTGACTCGTGCCGCCTGCGGCTCTGTCCGCTGTGGCGGTGACATTGCGGCTGCTGCTGCTGCTGCTAATGCTGCTGCTGCTGATGCTGCTATTTTGAGGTGTTGCCGACCGGGAAGTGGTCTGAGATGTACTGTCACCTGTCGACCTTTTGAAGAGAAAGCAACCATCAAAAAAAAAAGTGTTCATTAGATTTACACAAACTGACAGAATAACCACGATTCACGCCCTTTTTGTACTACACATGCATTAGAGCTGGTGCTTACTTCGGGGCAGTCTTGATGACAAGATGAACGGTCAAGCCGTCTTTGATACCGTGCTGGTTTAACGTATCGCCGTCCTTCAGAATCTTTCCAGCAAATATCAACACCAGCTGGTCGTGCTGGGCCTCAAACTTCTTGGACACCTCCAGTTTGAACTTTTACAAATGAGACAAGAAGAAGGAAAGATTTCGAACAGGGCAAAGTACAGACTTTGATAAACTGATTTATCAACAGCACTGACGAATGTTGAGCCAACTCCTCAGATGTTTTCACGGTTAAATTTGTTGCCAACGCATCATGAATGTGTGGATTGTTGATTCATTGAAATCAGGCCAGTTTATAACCAAGAATTATCCGCTTTTCTTCCGCTAAATACCAGGAAAAAGAAGGATTTTAAGCTTTATTTCAGAGCAAGCAGAACGACACACCAACAGAGAGCTGTTAAGAGGTGAATATAAATATCTAGGGACATCAATGAAACCATTATTCACAGTTAGCAGCGGGCAGGCTTTCGATCATCCGTAGTGCGTCACATTGCTGTTTCACATTTAATTCACAGTAGGTGATCATTATCAGGTTGAATCGTCCCGAGCACCACGCCCAGATCCCACCGGCGGCCGCTCGATGACGTCAAGTCGTCACCGCTTTAGACAAAACGTAACGAACACAAATTTGACTCGAGTAGAATCGCGTAGCTAACGTTAGCTGTCAGTTAACGTCGCTGCCCAGGTCAAATATCGCGATAACACACAAGTTTTAAAGTCAGCTGCGTGGACTGCGGGTTTAAAAGGTTAACGTTAGCTCTTGTAGCGTGACGCTACAAGAGCTAACGTTAACCGTAAGCGTCAATTTATTTTTATGGTTATTGTCGTGAGAGCACAAATCATTTAACATGTCCGCCGACTTAATAACGGTATAGCTCGGATGTCGATTTAAAAATCACGGAACGTGATTTAAAAAGGTTGTTTCGGCACCAGACAAACGCAGTAGATATCAGTGAGAACAGCAATGTAACGTTGCTTTCTATAAAGGTGCGCAGCGCTGCTTGAAACGTGTTATAAAGTGACGTTTTGACCGTTTCCGAGTGAACGTTTAACGTTAACTTAAACATCTGCTGCCGGGGTATCGGGAGAAGCTGAATCAACGCACCTGAGAGACGGAGGAATCCTCTGGAATCGAGATGTCCTCTTTTCCATTAGGGGTTTTCACGGTGACCACCATCGTAGATGCTCGGGGGGAAACATTTTTATCCATGTTGTCATCCTCCGTGCGCTCCGCGCTGCTTTTCTCCGCCATCTTTACTAATGTGTCTCTTTTCTTCTTCTGCGTCATTTCTGGTGTTCTTCTTCGTGCCCTTCTGTCTTCGCGTCGTGTGGAGGCCAGCGTTGAACTAGCGCCACCCACCGCCGCGGAGTTGTACAACAAAACGAACGTCACAAAATACTACAATGCCATTTTAGTTTCTCCCCTTACTTATTATTATTATATTATAATACAATACCTCTTTTTATATTATTTACAGGATACATAAATCCATTGGCACTCAGGGTGTTGGTATTATTAAAGGTAAATCTCTACTTTCACTTTATTGTAAGTCTATCTACCTTTTCACTGCTCCACCAACATGGAAGAGGGACCTTTATAGTTGGATCAGTTGGTTCATCATTAAATGATATATAGCATAAACATAAAAGACTTGTTTAATCTCCTGTGGGCTCACCGCAGGCGGGTGTTGCAATTTTCCACAATCTTGCCCTGCTTAACGAGGTGATACGTTATTGCAGGCAAATGTTCAATAGTCTCTGATAATTATTTTGGTTGCACTGGTGTGGCTGCTTGCCTTTTTTGAGACACACCTTTTCCAGCTGTGGAAACAAACCCAATTGTTGAAAACATGTTTGAACAATCAGTCTAACTCTTGCAACTAATATTTGTGGTCCACGCCTAGATATTTGCAGATAACCAAGCAATATAAGTATAAGAGGTTTTCTTTTGTTGAGTTGTTCACACTCGGCCATCTGAGTAGCTTGCAGTAAGATCCTCCCCGCTGTAAGGTATCGTACCAAAAATGTGTTTATTTGACCTGAAATTGTTAATCAAATCTTTTCAAAGGGAACTGTCTAGTGCTAATTAATTGATTATATATCCATGTCTTTTATTCAAAATCTGTGATATTGATAACTGCATTTTGCCAGGTTGCTCACCTCTCCTGCAATAATGAAGGCTGGTCATCAGAGTCTGCTCTTCTACTATACCCTGTTGTCTGTCACGTAAGTATAATAAAGAAGTTGTGCAAGCAAAATACAAGAATGGATTGCCTTCTTGAACCTCCCCAATTCTTATTCTGAACCATCAGCTTTTTGTGCCACGGTGACGACCGATCCTTCAATGACGACGGAAACCTCATACTCCCCGAGTCCTACAGAATCCCGTGGATGGCGGCAATTGAGGATTTCCGCACCCTCTCTCTCATCTCCATCCCCGGGACCCATGACAGCATGGCCTCGCACGGAGGACCGGAGGCCAAATGCCAGGCCTGGTCCCTGAAGGACCAACTCCGGGCCGGCATTCGGTTCCTGGATCTCAAGGTGTTTGGACTGGGGGACACCCTCTACGTCATGCATGGACTGATCTACCAGCGCAGCACTCTGAAGGAAGTCCTGGACACCGTCCGGGGCTTCCTGTCAGAGTTTGAGAGCGAGGCCGTGCTCATCAGAGTCCAGCCCGAGTCGTTTGAGAAGAGCACCGTCAACGAAATGGTGCAGAGTCTCATTGGCAACGACCAGAACGTCTGGGTGAACCCCGGGATGCCAAACATGGGTCAGGTCAGGGGGAAAATTGTATTTTTACAGAAGAGCACCTTCGCGCTAGGGATTCCCTTCATAGATACAAACGGGAAAAGTGACGAAAAGGTTAGCAGCATTAAAGATAAAGACAACCGAATAATGAAGCAGCTGAACGAAGCCACCGAAGCGTATGGTGGAGATAATGCTGTTGTGACTGACACCAGCGGCTCTGGCTTGGGTACTTTCTGGGGGATGTTTCTGACTCCAAAGAGAGTGGCTGAAAGGATAAACCCCTGGCTCAATCAATACCTGAGACAGTTTTATCCTAATCAACCGAGGCCGTGCATGGGCATCATCGCTATGGACTTCCCCAGCTTTGACCTCATTCAAACTGTTATCAACTTAAACCAGTGGTGATTATGTACCCGTGTTTGAGAAGTCGAGGGTCTGAATCCAAATGACATGTTTCCTGAATCTTGGAAATAAAAAAATGAATATGAAAAATGACTCGTCTTCATTGGTTGTATTGTGAATTGTGTATTGTTGCTAACAATAGCATTCATATTGTTTGAACGTAATGATGACAAAAACAAAAGTAATTTTATTGCATCCTCAGTAGTTTATAGATATAATGCTGCCTCAATGTGCTTTTTTCATGAACGGTTGGAATAAATGCAATTCTTGAACTCAAAATCCTCCTTTAAAATTAAAGAAAAGGACAAATGTTTCTGTACTTTTAGTATTGAGGGTGTCTTGATACATCAATTATTATTACATTATATATTATTAAATACTTACGTTTTGTTGGGTTGTTTAAATCAGAATAGATAAAAGATTAAGATTTTAAAAAATAAGGTCTCAGAATATGTTTTACCTGTAAAAGGTAGAAATGTATTGTCAGAACTACTAAAATTGCATTTAAATGGAAAATAAGCAAAATATGGACTTAAGTACTTTGTTGAGATTTAACTTTTAAAAAGTATATTTCTATGGAAAGGATTTGTACAATAAATTCTCTGAATGCTCTCCTTGAAAATCCACACAGGTTCTTCAACATGATCTTCGTCACGCGTCTTAACATTATGACCAATGATACATTTCTGAAGTGAATATCATACGTAAAAAGAGAGCAAAACGGAGTTCATTTAGACTGCAGCCTTCAGCATTTGTAACTTCTGGAGGTGATTTGGTTTTAGTCACTAGAGGAAACAAATTTCCAACCATATATCATTTGATATCTTCACCATACAGGTGGAAAAGACAAGCAAAGAAAGCTCTTTCTGAGAATCTTATCTATACTTCCAGAGAGAGTCAACGCCTTTTGATCACACTGGCTTAGATGGACCAGATAAGAATGTGATGTACAAAGTCCAGTGAAGGACCAGTTTCATGTTCAACTCTCAGCACTGGAGTTTTTGGTAAGCAAGCTGGTGTTTCTAATTAAAGCAACGCACTTGTGTTTGGATCCCTTTGTGACTTCATGTATCATATGAAAATATGCAGAATATATTCTTTGTGTGTTATTCACTATAAGCAAAAGTTTAGCCACAAATACTAGTAACACCTACATTGAGAGAAACTCATCAACATAACGTGTAGTTGACTAGTTAAATGAACAAAGAATAAATAGTAATCAGGTGCTGTTGCATCGGGAGAATCTGGACTTCTGATCTTCTGGCTCCTGCTCTGCATGTTCACTCACTGCTTGATCTCTTCCTCTCCGTTTGTTTACATAAATGTTCAGTATAGGGTTAAGTGTATTTGTGGCAGAGGGAGGTACTTCTGGTAACAGCTTGGCTCGCGTCACTTCCTTCTTAAAAACAATAAAAACTGCGCAACAACTGTCCTTTAAGTTTCCGTTTCAGGGATTTCGTCTTCTCTCACAGACTCAAACAGGTACTTGTTTTTTTATCATGTTTGATTCATTCTGGATCCTAATTATATTTCAGCCAACACTAATTATGAATATCAGGGTGTTCTGCTATATGAATATTTGCATACCTCAATACTCAGTATTTCAAGTTCGAATCTACTAGTGAAAGTTCTTGTGAATTTGTCATTGGAGACAACGTGAATGTCCCGCGGCTATTAGGGAACAACAAGTACGACTTGTTAATTAAATTAGTGCTGAAGAAAAATCCGACGTAACTTCGCCCGCAGGCTGCAGGGCTCAGTGCTGCTGCAGGAGGCTGGACGCCATCTTACTGCAACACACGTGGGATTATACTAAAATACGTCCATAGTGGCATTTTGGGAGAACGCTTTAGCACCTTTTACGTAGTGGATTTATTGTCGCTGTCAAACGGTTTTAGGTGAAGTGGATGTTGACGTTCTGAGATAGTTGCAGTACAGCTTCCGGCCACCGGCGGCAGCACTGAGCGCAGGCCGTTAATTCGGCGGCTGAGCGAGGAAGTAGAAGTGCTTCTTCTACTTTGAGGAAGTTCTCCCTAGATGTTTCCATGCACTTCTCCTGCAGCACGTCAGGGTCGCGGTCGAACGGTTGATTTATCTCTATTTGCTAAATCAATTACACGTTTTAATGGCCCAGACATTCGTCCTCCTAGTGATAATAATCTGGCACTTTGTTTGCACTCTCAGTTGGTGTTTTATTAAAATAGATACAACCAATGCAGTCTATTACAACAGGGGTGCAATAAACATCTCTTCTGTACATACAGGCTTCAGCCCTTGATTATTGTGCTTTCATAAATTCAAGTTTGAGTCACAATAGTAAAGTCACAATTAAAACAGTAGACCTTGTGATATCAAGATTTTTCTGTTCCGTTTTTTAATAGGTCAATTTCTTAAAATGTATCTTGATGGCATATTTCATAATATATACACACTGCTGTTAAATTTCTTTTCAGACTTTAGAAGGCTCCCTACAGCGGTATTAGACATCCCTATCACTGTTTCCACAGGCTTTGTAACACTTCTCCTGCTAACTAAACCGATCTTTGCCGTCCTTTAAAAATCAACCCTTAATCTATCAACAAAAATCACATTTTTGTGAGTTACATAATGAGATATTTTTGTTGCATTGCTATAAGTGTTCCATCCGTAACACCTTCTCTGTCTCTCTTGGTCTACAGACGGCTGCAGAATGTCTGTCACCGTGACCAAGGCCGAGGGGGTCACCGTGTTCACCATGACCTCCGACCCCCAAAGTCTCCTGCCTCCGCTGTGCCAAATCCTCAAAAACCTTTGCTACAGCCCCGTGTGCTGCTCCCTGTCTCCGCACCTGAGGAGGGTCCAGAGAAATGCGCAGTTGGTCCTCGGCGTGAGTCCCAACCAGAATGATGCTGCGGGTTTCTCTGTGGTTTGGTTCACGCGGCGTCTCCTTCTCTGCAGGCGCTGCACATCGTGGCCGGGCTGCTGAACGTCGGCCTGGGGCTGATACTCCTCTGCGCCGTCAGTGGCTATTGGTCGCTGATCAGTGAAACCATGTTTCCTGCGTGGATCGGAGCGTTGGTGAGCGAAGATTACGTCGTTATTGTTCTTTTGTGTCTGAGCCACATTCCAACCGAGTTTTCTTTGATGAACGTGCGTCTGTAAGTTGTCGTGTAGACATCTACAACTTTAACTGGGATGTTCAGAAGAAATTTCATGCCGAGTATTCGATGCAGTGTGCAATGTTTTGATCAAGTTATGGACCGTATTTAATGAAAAGTACAGAAGAAATGTGCGTATGGGGAGATATTAAAGATGTAAAATCAAACGGTTCTGGAGACACTCGCTGAACTGACTTCAAAGCTTCAAATGTTTTTAAATCCACAAAAATCCCCAGAGATTCAGAGTCAATCCTGAAGGTCGGTTTCAGATCAAAGGTTATTTATATGTCTATAGTATATTGATGATATACGGACTGGATATTGTCTGGGATTTTGGACGTCTTCACCTGGATAAAAGGCGTCATGGTTTTAAAGGCCACATAACAAAAAATTGATGCCATTTTCTGAACTTACCAGAATGTTCTTGCAGATTCTCAATCAGCTTTTTATTAAATTTTGCAAATTAGAGTCAACCCTGCAGTATTGTCTCGATATTGATATCAAAGTATCTGATCAAATATAAGATCTTGGATTTGTCCCCCATGTTTGTGTCTTTTAGTTCTCAGGTGACATTGATAGGTGGTTCGCTCAGTTTGTGTGGACGAGCGAACATTTGAAGTTTTTCTCGTCTTGTTTTTTTTCTCCCTCCAGATGATTTTGTTCGGCATCGTTTCCATTTTGTCTGAGAAGTTCCCCAGTCCGTGCCTGGTGAGTAGCTCCTAGTTCCTGCCGAAGCAACCCGGCCCGGGAAACCGAGGCAAAGTGGAGGTCACGTTTTCCTCGGGTGCCTTTTTGAATTTCATGAGAACAAACTGCCTAGTGAGTTTTTTTTGTTTTTTTTTGTTGCCTGGGTCACAGGTCGCCATCAATGTGATCCTGAATCTGGCAGGAGTTGCTTTCTCCATTACAGCCATCGTGTTCTACAGCATCAACATTGCAAACATTCACCTGTGGTGGATGTGTGGTAGTTATGGCGACGATTACGGCGGCTCTTACGGCGGCCATTACGGCGGCTCTTACGGCGGCCGCTACGGACAAACCACAACAACCGCGTCTCCCGAGAAGAAGTACTTGATGGAGCAATGCTTGGAGACCAAGGAACGGCTGCTGGTAAGTTTGGAAAATGTCTTTCCAGTCTTCAAAATAAGAGTTGAGTAACTGATGAGTTCCAAAAAAAAAAAAAAAAATGAGGTCTTTATTATTTTAAACCGCCATGAAAGTTGCCATCCATCATAACCATTTACACTGTAGTACAGAGTTTAGAATGAGTATATGGCAGGATAAACTAATAAACCATTGATGAAGAATTAGTCTTATCAAAAATAAGTATCACAAAAGATTGTGATTATTTATTGAAGTCAGTTATCAAATAAAAATGCTAAATGTGACAAGTCACTTAAAGACATCGCCTTGGGCTCATGCATATTTTCTATTGGCTTCTTTTGTAATCATTATACACAAAATGTTGTTTTATGTTGTCAGTTATCAGTCGCTGTCTTTTGAGAGTAATATTAATGTTACTATTATCTTTACGTTATTATGTTGTTATCCGTCCTGACGGTGGCCTGCGTGTCATCACCGTTCACGTAAAAAACACAGTGTTTGTATGAACTTCTTGTTATTGACTGCTACCTGTAGGCCTGATTGACCCATATCGATATAAAGTTCCTCTTGAAGCCAATTCCACGTCTTCTCGTAACCTTCGGATAGCCAGTTTTAATCATGGGGTGACGTCTCCGTTTCTTGCCCTTCAATAAAAAAACAATTAGAGATACAAAAAAAAAAATGTAATGAAGTTAAACAAGTAAGACCCAAACGCCTTGGAGTGTGTTTTAAAGTCAACTCCCGTGTTCTCGTGTCCCGACAGACGCTTATGAGGTGCATCAACGCGGTGCTGATCGTCCTCTCGGCCCTGGAGCTCTGCCTCGTCATCAGCTCGGCCGTCGTGGGGATCAAGGCTCTGAGGAGCAGACAGAGAGGAGGAGAAGAGGAGGTAGGAGCTCCCTGCGTCCTACTGTTGAACCTTGTTGAGGGAGCACAAACATTCTTTAACTTCTTCCACCTCCCCTTGGATATTTTCCGCGCTGTTCAGCTTCACTGATGTTTTTGATCTTTCTCTTTGATAGAAGTCGGGCGACCCAGAGCTCTACAAACCGCTGGTGGAAGAAGTCTGCAGCGACCCAGAAGCCTGAATCACACCTTGTGCTGTCAGATCCCAGGGACTCTGTCCCTGAGATGTTGCACCTTTACTGTATGCGCTGCAACGTTAACGAATCTACCAAAATCAACCTGTAAGGTCTCTGCGTTTTTCACTATAAGCCTTGCTTGAATTCTCTTGCACTTTTCTAATAGCATACACTAAATTGTATAATGCTGCTGTCCATTCCGTCGGTTTGATTAGGATTTTCTACCGGATCCTCTGCCTTATATTCAACTTAACAGACAACGCATTGATGTACTGATGGGCATTTTGTGTGCTATTTTACAATTTAAAGCCTTTTTTAAATGAATAAAGTCATCAAAATGTTTGAGTGCGTATTTCTTTACAATAAATCTGATACAATGGTGACAAAATGTAATCCGTTGAATATGCAATTTGGCTCTTTATGTATAAATAGAAGCGGTAATCCTTAAATGTTGGGGGAAGGAGATTATATATCGTTTCAAAAACAAATTATGTTCTGTTTCTGGTATGAAATATAAAATGTTTCCACTGCTTAGCGGTGTCAAACACGATGTGAGCATCCTGTCAATGTGTCTCTGGGTGCAGACAGAAGCCAGTGAGAGAAGCTCCTGTTATGAACTCAGCATTATGATCTGAGTTCATGTAATCTGACTGGAAGTTCCCATCGGACCGAGATCCCAACAGGACTGTGTTAATTTCATCGACTTGGTATTAACATGCTTAATGTGAATGAATGAAAACAGTCTTGCTTCTGTTTAATTAAATAAAACGTTGTCTTACACTGGTAGTTACTTCCTGTTAGGGAAAAGTGATGGCTTTTATTTTGAAGGAATGCGGTGGTCAACAGGAAGAAACGTTGTGCTGTGAAGGGAAGAGAGGCTGATGTCACAAGACCCAGACTATCACAGGTACGGCATCAGATCATCAGCAGGTGAGTCCTCAACACAAACCGACGATAAAGTGATAATAAGAATTTGTGTAGCCCATCATTATTATTGATTATGTAGTTGATAATTGTTTTTTTTTAAAAGCCAGAATTGTCCGATTGTGGTTTTTAGAAGATTTTGGAGTTTTAAATGCGGCTTTGAGAACCAAAACTTTTACCTAAAAAACACTAATCAACAAACATCTATTGTGAAACATCTTTTTTTGCAACTGGTCATTTGTCATTTTTTTGCAACTTGAATTTGTCACGTCGTCACGACAACGTGACAAATTCTTAGTGTTTGGTGAGTTTCTCCTCAGAGAAAAGCTTCTTAAACACTGCGTCCTTTTGCTTTGGCAGATAAAGCCTCTGCTGCATATTTTACACTCGCCAAATAAAGGACTTTGAGAAGGCGACAATGAGAACAATCTCGCTGCCACACAGAGGAACCACATCTGCATGTTTGGATTCGATAGGGCTGTTGGCCGATACCAGCGACTCTCTGTTGACTTTGCTAGGCGCTGAGATTTTAGCCCATTCATGCACTGAGCCGTTCACACACACACACACACACACATATGTAAAGATAAAATACCACCTTGTGTTCCAGGTGTGTGGAGGACCGAGAAGATGGCCGTCATCACCGTGCCGACCGGCGGGAGAGGCCCATTTTCACCACTTCGCCACATCTGGAAGGCTTTTGGCTTGGCGGCGCCGACACACACGAGTGTCACCGCAGCTCTTGGGGTGGGAGAGGAAAATTCACGCACATCTGTCGCCCGTCTCCAGATGTTCCGTGTCAAACGATCAGAGATGGAATTGTCTTGAATCTCTGGCAGACCATGCAGATCATGGCGGGCCTGTTCAACATCGGACTCGGGCCGGGACGAACCAGCACAGGTTCTGGGGATCTGAGCAGCTTGGGCGCCGCTTACTGGCTGGGTGCTGTGGTAAAGTGACATTTTGAGACCATGTTGCATGTCTTCTCAGACCTGTCGGCTGTGAATTGTTACCTGTTGATCAGATGAGAGGTTTTTTTTTGTGAATTGACGTCTGCTGACCTCCCATCAGTTCATCGTGACCGGGATCATGTCCATCTTGGCCGGACAGTTCCCGTCCTCCTGCCTGGTGAGTAGAGTCCCTGCGCCGCGTCCTCGGGAAGCATCAAACGCTGCTTCAAATCAGAGGCGTTTTGTCCCCCCCCCCCCCGTCCCCCGCCCCCCCTCAGGTGGGCTTCGCCGTTTTCATGAACCTTGCGGGCGCCATCTTTGCCGTCACCGGCGTCGCGCTGTACGCGGTGGACCTGAGGAAGGCCTCCGTCCTCTGGATGTGTGAGCGCAGCGACCACGATGCCGATCGTCACGGCGACGACGACGACGACGACGACTGCACAAAGGTGGCGCTCTTTGCGCAGGTGAGCACACTCACACACACCGAGTGGCTTTTTCTTGTGAAAATTAGATACAGAATTGAAACTAACTTTTTTCCATCAGGCCGTGTTGACGTCCATGGACACCACGCTGGTGGCCGCGGCCGTTCTTCACCTCTTTGGGGACGTTGTACTCGCTGTTCTGGGCATCGAGGCTCTGGTCAGCGGGGATGAAGGAGGGAGACGTGTGGACCAAGAGGACAATAAACAAAATGTGCAACTTGATTTAGAGGATTTTCAGAAAGGTGAAGCAAACTGTAGGAGAATCGTTGCTGTTGGATACAATTAGCTGCAAATTCTGGTGCAGCTATAGTTCATGTTTGCTATTTTCAATTCAGTAAAAGTCAAATAAAATAAATCTCAACTTTATTTTGGTTTTGCTTAATGAAAGTCTCCATTTTTCTGTGCAAACAGGGTGATTTTGAAGATGAGCAGTAATTCAAGGATGTCATTAACCACCCTCTGAAAGTTATCTTGTTTGAATAAAATATGTAAAATAAAAGAGAATCAGTTGTTCAGTTTTATAGTGTTCTAATTTCTGACTTAAATTCCATTCACTTAATTCTTTTCACTGTATTTTTGGTAAAGTTTAGTGAGTACATACATATCCCGACAGGATCCGTTCTGCTGGGATCATCCGTCGAATACATTTCAACAGGGACTGTTTGCGAATTATTTTATTTTGAAGGGTTAAAAACGAGCGTGAGGAAGTATTCGAGTGCTCTGTTGCTTGGTGAACCCTCCGTCCAGGTACAGTCGGTCTGCAGCTGCCAACCAGGTGAGACCTCTGCACACGCAGACACAGCATTCATCATCATGTTAATAATTTTACCTTTGTAATAATCAATCAGTAGTGAGACAGTTTGTTTTAATCCGTTCTCAATTTGGTTGTTTATAAGTTATATTAATGTTTTTACCATCGTAAAAGATGTCATCGACAATTTAAATCTTTTTCATCATTTTGAAAAGTTTCCGTGTGTGCTTGTATGTTGTTTGGTGGACGTTCAACACACGGATTCGTCGTTTTTGTGACAGCTTTCAGCGTCTCTTTCTGTGTTTCTGGTCCATTACTTCTTTCATGTGGGCAGCTGAAATCTGAATGACACAGACACCAAGCTGTATATGTTTAAGGTCTCAATATATTATATTACCCGTGATATCGATTTAGTAAGTTATGATCCCATTAACAGTAAAATAGATTCCTCTGCAGCGTAGAGATTCATTTCTTCAAATCTAAAAAGCAAAGTTTCCTTCAACAAAATATTTCTTCCACAGATTCCAGTGACTAACTGTTGACTTTTGAAGGTTATGAAACAGACATATCGCTGTACCGAACCAATACGAGGTAATATAGCCAATATGCACGTAGACTTGCATTAATAATTACCAGAATGGAATATTAGCATCGTTGTGAACTAGAATTATGCGTTCAGTTTAGGATTGGGGGGGTGGGGGGTGCTCTGTCCAGCCTTCTATTTCAAGAGCTGCACGTCACGCCGCAGGTGTGGGACAGATGGCCGTCGCTGTGGTCAAAGACGAGGGAGTGACCGCCGTTGCCGAGGCGACGGACAGTAAGAGGCCGTTCCCGCCTCTGTGTCAAATCCTCAAGACCCTCTGCTGCTCGGGGTCCGAGGTGCTGATGGAGAGAGATGTGACTGCGGCTCTCGGGGTGTGAACGTGTTTGAAATGTATCCGAGCATCACTGAGTGGGTTTGAGGCAGTGAGGTTTAAATGTTTGGGATGTTTTACAGACTATGCAGATCATGGTGGGCCTGTTCAACATTGGACTCGGGCCGGGACGACCTTACATGCGACCCGGCAGTTTGACCTCCATGGGAGCTGCTTACTGGCTGGGCGGCGTGGTGATGTCACGATGTTCTGTTAATATTAGTAGTTTTTAAATGTTCCTCTAAACCGATAAAATAAAGAATTATTTCATGAAAGAAAGAGTCCACAGAATAACATCTCTTTGTGTGAAAGTTTACAGATCTTCCCAAAACTAAACAAATTAAATGCAATACAGTTAACGTGGATTTCTCTGTCCAGTTCAGCGTAGCTGGAGTCGTGTCCATTCTTGCCGGCCGGTCCCCTTCTCTTTACTTGGTAAGTAAAGTCTGAACAAAACACCACGGCCACTTTAACACACTGCCTGGAACGTCTCAGTCCTCCTCCGCTAAATGAACAACATTCCTCACGATGCAAAACAAATCAGTAAAACAAACCTTATGTCTTTTCTTATGGACGAGTATTTCAAAAGGCAAAGGTCCGCGCTGGTGTCAAAGCATTGAGAGTCATGTACACGATTGGGGGGGGGGGGTCTTTTTTTCGCTCAGGTGGGCTTCGCTGTGCTGGTGAACGCAGTCGGATCCCTCTCGGCCGTAGTGGCGGTTGTGCAGAGCTCCTTGGCCTTGGCGGCCGCCCCCGCCGCCGGGATGTGTGACGGCCGCGCCGCCGGTCTCCATAACGACAACTGCATTTATGTGGCGCACTACGTCCAGGTGAGCGCGCCCTTACGCTTAAACCACTGTGTCCTGCCAGGGAAAAAAAGCTTTTATTTGAAGAGGAGTATGAATCCACATCGTGTTCCACATTAAACGGGGTTGTGACATTGAAGGAACCCAATGCAACAGTGCATTTATTGTCCATATTCATTGTCTACGAATCAAGCTGACTTCTTCCTTCTGTATTATTCGTGCGCACGTCAGCGTCTGCTGACGGCCTTGGATGTGACTCTGATCGTCCTGGCGGTCCTCCACCTGTGCGTCTCCGTCAGCTTTGCTGCTCTGGGCATCAAGGCCGTGGTCAACAGGAAGGGGGAAGAGGTATAAATCTGGACTATACCATGCGGGACAGCGGAGTGGTGTATTCAGAAAGATAAATAGTCAGAAGAAGTAACGGCACTAGTTGTTGTACATTTAGCTACATTTCTTGGGTAGAACAGTTTTGAGTTTTTTTTTCTCAACTTTATTTACTTTTTTATGACATTTTTTTCTCTGGAATCAGGTTGTCAAAGATGACGAAGACCAGCATTTACTGATGAAGGAAGCGCTCCTGACCAATCCTGTTGCTTGAACCCCACTTACACGTGGATCCACAGGTCACTGCAATACTTACTTGCTGAAAGTAATCAAAACTGGTTAATATCGCACACACTTTATTCCAGTCTTGTTTACGTGTTTATATTCTGAGCATCTGCTTTTGAATTGATTTTTAGAGAAGACTTCATTAAATAAAAAGGCTTGACTCATTGTAATGAACGTGTTTCCCACAAGGTGGTGTCCATTCCCTGAAGTACACATGCTAGTACACCACCTGCTCTGTGGTATACTTTATCGTATTTTGAGAAGGGGAGTAAGCTCTGCTTTAGCTTGTGCCGACATTAGCTTTATATTAAAAACATGTGCTTCAAATAGAGTCTGTCTGCCGGTCAAGTGGATATTAGTTATTTCTTCAACCAATAGACCAAACAAGACCAAACAATGCAAATGTATTGGGTTTTATATTTTTTAAAGATATAATCCCTGGCTGTATGACCCTTGTACATGAAAAACTGTGCGTACGTTTTTAAACATTGCAACACTGAGCCCATGAAAGGGTGAATCATGGGAAGCTTTTGTGCACTGAAGTGCAAAGAAGGAGTGTTGTTGTTATAAAGTCCAGACTCTCAGGAATGTGCAGATGACGAAAGCCCCCGACCCTATTTTTCTGCAGGCTACAAGATTCTGTTACTCGTGAAAATGACAGCAGGTCCCCCTTGAACGCGCTTGTTGAAACGTGTTGAATTCCTGTTGCTCAAGGGTCACAAACACACAAAGCGGCTTAAGGCAGAGCCACAGGCATGTCTGTGTTTGTATTGTCAATGCAGAATGGTGAGGTGTAAGATGTCTACGTAACCTTTGCTCTCTCTCTCTCTCTCAAAATCTAACCCTAACCCTTCATATCAACTCATGCATGTATGGCTGTGTGGTGCATGTTTTATGAATGTACACATACAGCCTGCAGGGTCATGCCCAGAGGAATGGAATGTGAGGATGGAGGACATGAGGTCACAGTAACGAGGGGGAGGAAGTTCAAACAGGGTGTTTGAGGACGAAAAAAAACTAAAGTTAATACCGTTGTCTTTTTTTTTATCCCGTAAATTCTTTATGCAGAAGTCATCATTCTTTTATTTAAAAAAAAGAGTAAAACCAACAAAAAACCTGAAAATAAATAATGTTTAGCCACATGGCTAAACATTAGTTGCATCCAACTGTAAATAAAACTTTTACATAAGATAAACTAAAAAAACACACTGTTGTCACAATGATATCATGTTTAGTCGAGCAATTTAACAGTGTAGCAAATTTAAATAATTAATGGATATATGAAGGAATTACTGGCATTGTTAGGAGTGGTCATAAACATCCATTAGGAAATGACCATACTTATCACTTAACATCCCTCAGTGAGCATTGTTAACATGACATTTTGTAAATTCAGGTTCCAAAATAGACCATGAAGCTTTAGGGCGGGGCTACATTGTGATTGACAGGCTTTCCTCACAGAACTTTAACTCTTTAACATTGTGTTTCCAGTTGGAGAAAATATGATTCTGTCATTTTTGTATGGCTCTAAATGTCTCAGTCAGCCTTCTGTTGACTTAAGCTCCTCCCTTTCGGGTCCCTTCCGGGTTGCAAAAAACACAAGATGGCGACGACAAAACACTGAGATGGTGACGGCAAAAAAAAAGCATAGCTCAAGGCTTCAAAACGGCATCGATGTCACATGATATCACGCTACATATGGAATAGCTTATAACACTTATTTCTTAATCTTAAAATAAGCAGATGATGCGGAAAGCTGGCCCCTCCCACGTAGCCTCCGACCCAAACCATCCGATTCAGACGCTTTTTTTTTCTTCATTTTCACCCAAGCGACCGTGGAGACCGAATTGAGGCCGAGTCGAGGGTCACGCGGAGGTGGCGGGCAGGCAGCACAATGCGTTCCTGCATCGCCTGCAGCGAATCTTTTCGTTCCCTCGTGATGTTTTTCTGCGTTCCTGAGGGTCAACTGACGGGACGGTGTCAATGCAGGGCTGTGTGGCCCAATCATATTCGGTGCTGGACTAATTCGGGTCTGATTAAAAGCATCACTTTCCTTATTCCAACGTTTGGATGTCAGCAGCCGCCTTCAACCCACCTGGGGCGTGGAGGGAAACCGGCGCCACGAGCCTTTACGAGGGAGAACGGGCCCGGATCACGGCAAAAACCTGCGTACGCCAATGATTCTACTAAGTTGTTTTGTATTTTGTTCCTCCTGCAGATTTGGTTTTGTGTGGATTCACGGTGTGGCGTAGTTGCGTACATTTAGGTACATTCAGGTTCAATGCTCATTGACCCATTAGCATCGTTTCTTTTTTCTTTTGGTTTGAACAGCATTTGTTTTTCGTTGCTCTTTTTGAACGAGTCATTGTGTGCGCATTGTTTCACTCACTTATCCACCTCAATATTAATATTTTCGTCAAGGTTATGTTCAAGGTCAAGGTGTAAAACCCGTTGAAATGGAAGACTTGAACCTTTTGGGTTTGTTTTGCTGTTGTTTTGCTGTTTAGCAGACAGTTATATATTTATAGTATATGTAGTACACTACTTGCTCAACAAAACAGAAATCAGGCAGCAGCCAGCTGGTTAACAGCGTGGAGCGGGAGTTGGTGGAGACCAAAAACAGAGCTAAAAATAAGCAAGTTTTGGACTTGTATTCATTAGATGGCAAGAAATGCAACTCCAAAAGAATGGTACGGTCTTCTTCATCTGCTGGGCGTGTGAATAAGTGACCATGTTACGTCACTTCACTTTGTCCACTTTCCCTAAATACCACAAAAGTTGCTCCTGGTTACAAATACATTCAGAACATTTTGAAAGGCCTTCCCATATTGCAGGAACATTTGTCGATGTTGATCATTTTCAGGCTTCTTTTCTGTGGGGTTTATTTTTCTCAAAGTTGCTGATAAAGAATTTTGTGGGGGGCCTCAGCTCACTGAGCATTGATGTGACGTCTCACTCACCAGTGGAAATTTGGAAGAGTTCTGCTTCATTAAAAGCAAAGGGAAAGTTCTAAATTCCTTTGGCAAACAGGTATCCAGGCAACAAGGTCTGTCTCCTCTGCAAGCCACGTTTGGTGATTTGATTTTCAATCACGTAAAAAGTTTCTCCGAGTACCCCAAATGTAGGACAAAGTTCCTACTGTTAATAAAATGTTGTAAATCTATTACGCTTTACAAAATGAAATGTGTCCTTTGGGCTCATAAAGGCTTTAGCTCCACTTAACTTTCCATGTCATATTGTGTTGTTGTGCACCGATGTCCTTCAGGGTCGTCTGTCTCGTCACAAGCTGTTGAGGCTTGTACGTGACTTGCTGCGTAAATAAGTCGAAGGGCCTTGAGACTGTAGGAGGACACAGATAGAGAGAGAGGGTTCTGTGCCCTGCTAGCATGTCATCGGTCATGTGACTCAGCTGATGGGGGATGCAGACCACCGGCGTGGGGTTGGGTTGGTAACCACTGAAGTGGATAAACATCTCTTTAGCCCGTAGGACAAACCAAAGTGGTTTCCACATTCCATTCAAATTGATTCACTGATGGGGAGGGTTGGGGTAAGGGAGCCAATCACAGGGCTCCCACACAGGAGACAGATGGAGATCAAAAGTCAATGTCAACTCATTTGGAATGACCTTAACAAAGAACCACGTTTTTAAAACAGCAGAGGCCTAATTTGGCTTTTTTACAAGCTTGTTGACCTTTGCAGAGGTTTAAATGATCAGACTCCCTTACTGGTAGCAGGTGCTTGAGATTTTGGATCTGCATTATATCTATTTCGATCAAATGTTTTATTTAAATCATCTACCATCTCCAAATTCTTGCTCTTGGGACTTTCCTTTGCCATTTGAATCAGAAGTTGCTTCCGTCTCACATTTAAGAAATTAGCAATAAATCTAAACAAGCACGTTGGAGCCGCATGTTTTCCTCTGCACTTGTTCATTGCTATTTTGGCACTTTGCTTGTGGCCCTGTGATACACAGCAGGGCCGTGAGTCTTTATACGCCAGAGATAGAAAAGCCACAACCACATAATCATAGAGCACAATGGGTGTTTCCGAACCAGCTAACCAGAATATCCTTTTTACACTTCTTTTTTTTTTTTTTTTTTTTTTAAGATGTACGATTTCTCCACGGAGCATTCGGGCTGTTTCATCGTTCGCTTTATGACTCCTCAGTGGATTGGGATTAGTGGTGGTACATTTAGCTTTGAAGAATCAACGTATTACAGGAAAAGCTTTTTTTAGTGTATTGCATTAGCTGAAATATTGGGATCCGGAGAAGAGCCACACACCACATTTGTTTGCATAATAGATTCATGATTAGCACTGTCATTATTATTATTATAACCATCAATGCCTAGGCAGCTTCATAAATGGTTTTATTTTAAGCAGGTATTATTAACACCTCAAAACTCCCCCCCCCAAAAAAAGAAGACAAAATCAGACTCATATTTTCACCCGTCCACAGACAGTCGAAGGTTTGTGTGTCAGAACAACCACACGAACTATGAGTCAGTCACAAAAATAAACAATGACTTGTTTATTGGGAAGATTTATTTTGTTCATTGTTTTGGATTTTGTATCAGAGAGATAATCCAAATGTAACATATGAAAATAGATATTAATAAACAGTGCAAAAATAGCATCTTATCAATATTTCCGTATTGATAACTGCAGTGTATATAAAGGGAATGTTTCAGTAAAATAGTCAAATGTTTTAGGTGATTACATAAAAACAACATACAAAGAACTGATTACAGCTGTTTAAAATATACATGAAATAAAATGATCTAAAACAATAACAGCTTAGTGGTGTCTTTTTTCAGTGTAAACATACATATTTGTTTTTGACTTATTTCTTACAAAGTAGTGTTAATGTTGTACACTTTTTTTTACCAAAACCTCAACAGAACCAGAACAGAACCCGTCCTGTCATTTACCCTTTTCCAGAATTCAATTAAGTGAATCCTTCAGCCTTGAGCCGCTCGTGTTGTGTAGATAAGCAGCTAAGCGAGCTTTGCCGTTCTCCTCAGATGACGAGACGTGAAATCAAATGGAAAAATGTCTCTGGAAAATATCCAGAGACATTTCTTTTTTTTTTTTGACGGTGTGTCAACGAGGCGAAGGTCGCCGCTTATCACCGCGCACACGTTATCTCCCAAAGACAGCCGGACTTCACGGAATTAAAAATGGAAAAAAAAACACGTCCTGCTGAAACTAGCAGTCGTAGAACAAAAACAACAATTCTTCAGCGGCCGTGAACTTTATTAAGATTATAACGTCACACGATTGAAGCAACTCTTGTGACAAGGAGACAAGGAGGGGAAAAATGTCTCAGGGTTTCTTCCCCCATCATTTATATGCTCTATTCTACTCTAAATCAAGGGTGTGGTATGTTGCACTGATTATAGAACCCAATAAGACACAGTGTGTAACATTACATCGTAGAAATAAAATGCACGTGACATGATGCAACGAACTGTTGTGTTGTATTTAAAGGCGCGTACTCATCGTGCAAACGCAAAGTAAACCTAAAAAAACCCCCAGGAAGACCGACCTCTTCCTCAGCGTCTCAAACCTCAGTCCGAGTGAACGCAGACGTAGAAGCTCTTGTGCTCCTGCCAGTAGTGGAGCTCGTCCGAGAAGCTCCAGGAGCACGCCAGGTCCTTGCTGGTTTTGACCGAGTGGACCACGCAGCCGCCGGGCAGCTTCTCGTACAGGAACTCGGCCGCGCCCACCGCCGTCGGCTTCTTCTGGCTCTGGATCAGCTGCTGGATGTGACTGGCGTCCACCGGCTCGGGCGACGCGCTGTAGGACACGCAGACGTTGAGCCTCTCGTCCGACGACGACGTGAGCTGGAAGCGGCTCTTCCCCATGGGGTTGCTGTAATCCTTCTTGCTGGCGAACAGGCCCGAGGGGGACCTGAAGACGCGCACGGACCAGCCCACCCAGTCGTACTTCTTCTTCAGCTTCGCCACGACGGCGTCGGCCAGCTGCTGGTTGGTCAGGCCCGGCTCGTCTCTCACCAGCCGCCGGGAGTCGACCTCCGCCTGTTTGGGGAAGCTGACGACGCAGTCCTCGATGACGGCGTTCATTTTGAGCTGGACCGTCTTCATCCTCTCGGCCCAGTCGGCCAGCAGCGCGTCCTCCTCGTCGTACCCCTTCAGGGCGGCGTGGCCCAGGAGAGCGATGAGCCCGATGCAGAACAGCTTCTTCAGCCGGGCGCAGAAGTCCTCCACCGGCCGGCGGCTCTTCTCCTCGTAGTTCAGCGTGATCTCGAGCACAGACTCCCCGTTGAAGGTGTCCCCCGTCACGGAGTTGTAGAGCGTGTGGAGGTTTTTGTCGCCGCCCGTCTTGGCGAAATGTTCCAGGAAAAGCTTCTTCTTGACCTCCCGGAACTTGGGTTTGGCGTTGAGGATGTCCATGTACTTCCTGAACTGGTTGGTGATGTTCTCCTCCACCGGGAAATACACAGCGTCCAACCCGCTCTTCTTAATCTCCTCGTTGATACGCTGGAGGTCTTCGGAGATCACCTCCAGGCGATCTCGCACCTTCTGAAACTGATCCTTCATGAACGCCGCCTCTTTGCTCTCCACGTTGTCCAGAGCCAGTTTGACGATTGGGGCGGCGATGGCGAAAATGGGGAAAAGGTCGCCGGCGATGCTGGCCACCACTTCGGCCCCTTGCTCAAACACCTCCATCACACCCTCCACCACATTCTTCTTCTCCTTTACGAGCTCCTGAAGCTGGTTCGTCATCTTTGCCGTCGTCTCTCGAGCTGGTTTCGAAAGGAGAAAAAGTCGGTTTTGATATTTGAGCGAGAAAACCTCCTCTAAGAGACAATCAAACCGAACACCAATGAGGCAGAAAGGGTCAAAAGTTTTACAGACAGGAACAAACAGATTTGGGTTTTTTTTTCTTGAGCGACTTACGGTTGTGTTTCAGTGGTTGTTGGACTGCGGCCCGCTCCCTTCGCTCCAACCCAGCAGAAGCTGATAAGGAAAGAGAAAAACAGGCGAGTGAGCTTCAGTGCTGCTCGGTGGCCGCACCCAGTGAGCAATGACTCAACAATGCAGAGACGCATCGGCCCGAACGGTTTGTATTGTCATTCGTGTGTTAACTGTTGGAAGATGTATTGCGTCTCACTGACGCGGTGAAATGAAGCTTTAAAGTTGCTGTAAACCGGCACTGAGCTTAAAGTACATTAAAGTAACGTACATTAAAATAATGAAACCCCTTGTCTTGCACGTCTGTCTTTACTATTCTCAAGAAGCAATGGTTTAAGATGAGGTATAAAAGCGCACCAAGTTATAACAGGTATTATAACAGATACATTTTCACTTCTTGATGTGAGGAAACCTGGGGGGGGGGGGGGGATGTTCAGACGGTTCCTTTTGTAAAGGAAGGATTCAAATGGTACACTCTCCTATTGGCTCAACAAACTCTGTCTCACATGCACGGCCACTGCAGCAGCTTGAGCCAATGAACCTGCCGTCACATGTTCTATTTCACGTCCGTGGCCTCCGGAGAGTTTTCAGCAGATCGCGGATGAAGGAGGAGCAGCGGCGGCGGATCGGACCAGTCGATAACGGAGCGGCGGGCGTGGGAAGTGATTGAGTGAAAAGGTTAAACTTGCTGGGCAAGGGCTCGTGTTCCATTGAAACTCAGCATGTTACCACGGCAACAAGACAACGGAAAATAATCCGTCAGCGTGTTTGTCTCGCTGCCGAGGCGTGCTGCGTGCGGGTAATCCAGCTGGACTGCAGACGACTTATTGAGAGAAGATATCGCCCCGTTTCTCAGCCCGATGCAACAGTCAGGGCTTAATGTGGTTAAGATTAAAGGAGCAATTCAACATTTTCAACAGATTTCCTTTAATCCTTTCTTGCCGAGTCAATGAGAAGGTTGATCGAAGAGCCAGGCCAGCTGTTCCCCCGTATGACCAGACCTTATGCTAAGCTAACTAGCGGCTAGGTGTAGCATCAGTGGTATAGATCTTCACATGTACTTTTGGCAAAAGAAAAACATTAAGGACTTATTTCAAATTGGCAAACTACCTTTTTAAAACATTCTTTGAAGGCCTTTTTCTGTCATAATTGTGATATAAAATATGCATAATTTCCTTGTATGCCTTGAAAACAAAAACATCAAAGTAGAGCAGATTCCAGCAGGATGTTGGAGCATTTACAGTTCCTGCATCTTATTGGATTTAGTCGTGCTCACAATGTGATTCCTGTTTTCCACTGATGTTATCTCTTTATTTCTCTCAAGGTCCCAGGGGAGGGGGGGGGGGGATGTAACCGCAGACTGAGTGCATGTGAAGCACCTCCACACAGTTTAAACATAAAAGTGCTTGGAGAAATCACATTTTTAGAAACAAGAACCTGCAGGTGCATCCCACCAGAGGAATGGACTAAAGAGACAAATAACACGTTTGTTTTTTTTACAAATATATCCAACAGTTTCTTTCCAGTGGGGCAAAGTAACTAAAGTATACCTGTGCTGTACCATTAATTGGGAGGTTTTGGGTATTCCCACTTTATACTACTTGTACTAAATCTCGGAGAGAAACATTTTACTCTTTAACACACTGCTATTTGTCAGATAAAGTATACATTAAACGTTATAAGATCAAAAAAGAACGTTGTTCCCGACATGTTTGGCTCGTGACACAGTTAACTTGGGGCCAGTTGTTAGGGTTTCAGCAAACATCGACGACCTTTGACCTCTCAAAATTCTTTCTTATGACACTTAAAGGGGCCCGACCACTGGACAGAAAAAAAGCAAGTAGTTGTGAATATATTCAATTACGGATGCATAATAATGACGATCACGGGGCACGTTTTCTGCAGGAGATACTTTGAGCTCTTTCGGCTGATAGTTTATTGTGTTTTTTTTACCAGAGGAGTGTAGATATTACTGTAACAACAGAAGGAAGAGGCCGCCTGTCAAAGGGCTCGCGTGTCTCCGTGTTTCCATCCAGGCGCCGCGGCGGAGCTTCCTCTGGACACACGGGTCACCGGACCGACCGATCACTTAACTTAATGGACCACGGATCGATCGGTCCGTCGTGCGGAGCCAAACAAACATCGCAGGTTAACACCGCAGAGCTGCTTCTCTGCTGCAACACGAGTGGGGAAAACGCCTTTTAAAAAAACTTTTTTTTTTAAAACTGTCAAACACTTCCTGGAAAAGAGGAGCGGTGACAGCACATCTGGAAACCAACGCCCAGACAAAAAACCTCAAACTGCATTGATGTCTGTTTTCCCCCTTTTTTTTTAGATTCATCTAATCACCCTCTCTACTTTATTAAATGAAGCCGCGTTGCCAAAATACGGGAATTCAACGGGGTTTTTTTTTTTTAAGGGAACGACGGAGAAAAGAAAAGCCTCGCGCCGTGTGAGGAGCCACGGAGTCGATGGGTTTTAATCGATTATCGCCCTTTCGAGTGTCTCGTCGCTACCAGAAACGTTTCACCCGCTCGAGTCCGTCCGCTGGGAAACGTTTTACGACAGTAAAAAAAAAAAAAAAAAAGAGAGACGGACTCACCTCAAAAAAAAAGCTTCGCAGGAAGAAGAAAAACTAACTTTAACTTTAACTTGCAGGCGCGTTGTCTCGCGACCGGTCACGTGACTCTCGCGTCACAGCGGCGCGCCCAGCGGAGGGTTCAAGAAACGAGGAGTAAAAAAAGACTCAAAAGGTTGCGAGCTTAATAGATCGGTGCCGTGGCGAATATTATTACAGATCCACCTCCACCCGTTTGATTTGAACAATGGCGTGTTATTAAAGCGCCGTTGCTGTTGAAGGAGGTGCGATCAGAGCATTGGGCTTCATAATTAATCATGGGGTTTCATAACTGTGGCAGGTTTGAAAGGGCTTTTGATTAACTGAGTAATGGTGACCAATGACGACAAAACCGTTGATGTTTTTCCTTGTTTATTACAAATTAGAGCGAATACCAAGTTGATTGTGGGATAAGGAGTTTGGCCGTTCGCCCAACATATTGCACCAAAAGCAGCAAGATAATTCTAAAATGATTTTTTTTTTTTTTTAACTCAAGGATATTCTCTGAAACGAATTGAGAAACCGTATGAAAAATGAATAAGAAATCTCAACTCAACGGCCAGTAAACATTTTGGCACATAACTTGGAAATTGACATTATGGAATCTGCCTGTCTCAAGTCTACATGCTAAATTGCTGGCATGTTAGACAGGGCTATAGTTCATCTTTAACATCAGAAACATCGGTTTTATCAAAAAATGCCAGCTCGAGGTGCAATTACTTTCTTGTTCCAAAGCTTTCAGATGTCAATAATGAACTGGAAAGCTTAAAATAACCCTAAAAGAACAATATGGGTACTGCATCACAAGGTGCATGAAGTAGCTCTGCTCAAGGACTTACCGCTTCGCCCACAACGGTCCCACATACCGAGAAGGGTGTCTAGGTATAAACTATATGTCCTTGACAGTTATCAGACTATAACATTGAGTCAACCCACTCTTTTAAAGATCCAACAGGCACAGAAACACCACAAGAGTCATAACACTACGTCAAAGCTGGAGGTATACAGCTCTGAAAAGAAGAAAAAAACCCTGAAGCTGCTGCATCATCGACATATAAAAGATATACGAAAAATAATTAAAAAGTAATCACATGCCAAACAATGAATCGGAAACAAGACAGAGCAGATTATGCATAGACAGAGACTAGATTGATTAATTCAGTTTCTATATTTAATGTCTCTGGTCCTTTTTGTTCAAGCGTGGGGCTGCACTTTAGGGTTTTCTACTCGGAGTGGATACACAGGTAGGCTCTTTTGTGTTTGCCATAGTAGTAACTATCCTCGTGGAAGTTGTTGGACTCCACCACTTCCTTGTAATGACTGACAGCATGGACCAGGCAGTCGGGGAAGCTCCTGTTCAAAGCCTGAGCCACTTCAACCATGTTCCCCTTCATCTTCTGACCTTCTATCTGCTCCTGGATCTGACTCTTGTTAATGGGCTTGGGGTCAACACAAAATGAGACCACCACTTTCACCTTGCTGTTGGTCAGGATTTCAAACCAGTTGGCTCCTCCACTTCCGTGGCACTTCTTTCCTGCCAGCCAGTTGAAAAAGAAGATGCGCTCCTTGTCGCTGAAGGTCCTGATGGACCACTTCACCCAGTCGTATTTCTTAACGAGAGACCCCAGGAGGGATTTGGCGAAGTCGAGGTTGACGGAGCCGGGATCCTCCTGCAGCAGGCGCTCCATGTCCAGCTTGGCTTGATCAGCAAAGTTCTCTGTACAGTCGTCCACAGCCGCTTTCATTCGATTCTCCACATCCTCCATCCGTCCCTGCCACTTCTTCACCATCTCCTCCCCCACCGCTCCTTCCTTGAGGGCGGAGTGGCCCATCACGGCGATGATGCCGACCACAAAAAGCTTCTTCAGCCGGGCGCAGAAATCCTCCACCGCCCTCCTGCTCCTCTGCTCCGTGGTCACCACTGTTTCGAGCAGCGGGTCCCCCGCGGCGCTCTCCCCGACGACGGCGTTGTAGAGGGCGTCCAGGTTGAGGTCGGCGTCGGTGTTCTCGTAGTGGCTGATGAACTTCTCCATTTTCTTCTCCTTGAACTTCGGCTTGGCGTTGACAAAGTCCTGGAACTTTTCGTACTGGCTGAGCATCTGCGCCTCGCGGTCAAAGTTCTGCTTGTTCATGGACGTCCTCTGTAGCTCCAGGGCGATCTGGTCGATCTCACCTTGGATTCCCTCCAGTTGCTGGTTGACCAGCTCGAACTGCTCCGTCAGGTAGCGAGCCTCCTTGCTGTCCGGGTTGCTGAGTATCTCGGCCGAAGCCACAAACACGGCCTCCAGGACGGGGTGGAGCTGGCCCACGGTGGCAGCGAGCACCTCCGAGGCCTGCCCCATGATCTCCACGCCTTTCTCGATCTTGTCCCTGTTCAGCACGAGCCAATCCGCCACGCTGTTCATCTTTGTATCGTGTGCTTTGCGCTAACTAAGAACTGCTTTCAGCTGCCGGAGGCTTTGCCGGTGCCTGAAAGAAGAAGAAACATTGAAACCGTGGTAAAGGTCATTACAGTTTTGTACATTTCAACGTGGCACGTTTGCTTCTCAGACGACATTTTCCTGACAGTGAAAACCCTCCAATGAAGCCAATGTCAGGTCAGGTCTGCACACGTAGGCATCCAGTTTCATGCCGCACCCTCAGAGCCTCGGCTAATGACAGGGACACGTTTGTTGTTTTTTAAAGCATCGGGGTGGCATTGACACGTTAGAAGATGAGCTCATTTAAGTACACAAACGAGGCACACATGGATGGCAATTGAGAACAGATATCAAACACAGCGTGTGTACTCAGGAATTATGACGTATTGTGCAACATCGCAGTGTTGGCCCTTTGGAATATCTTCTCTTTTCTTTTTTTAACTGCTCCAGCAATAGCCACGACACAAAGCAAACACAGATGTTCACTACACGGTAAAAGAAGGGGATTTGCTTTGGTAACGATAGTGGGCTTTTCGATGTAATATACACAAGAGAGATGAGCTAACTAATTTCTCACGGCCTGGAGCCCATATCCAGTTCAGAAAAAGGCACACCCAGGCCCGAGAGAAGAAAATTACCCACCACTGCACTTGTTCAATAATGCAATCACACTTTTACTAATTATTACAGAACAAAAACATACATAAAACCCAACACATACAAACATGTTTTCTGAAGTTTTGGTATGAAAAAAAGATAGACAAATACAGGTTTACACTAGTAATTGCTGCAGTGATGAGATCAGCGGTGTCATTTTACAGCTTTCCCTTACACTACGCTAATTACATCTGATTTATTCAGCCATCAGTGCTTCCAAGATGTATCCACATTTCCGTGTGATGAAAATGAAACAATGCAACATTTAAAATGCAATTTGTAACTGCAGAACTCCATTGTATTACGATTTTAAAATATAAATAAAATAACAGTGAGAAAAAATACTTACAGGGTAATGTGTTTGAAAAAAAAGTCTTCACTTCTAAACCTCCCCACCCCCCAAAAAAAGTTAGTCTCCGTTCAGCACAGAAGGTGAAATGTATTTAGTGAAAGGAAAAAAGGCGAGTCCAACACGGCACTTGATCAAACACTGATCTCCTCTTTCAAAGCCACACAGCTTCAATAGGAACCACAAACGTAGGCCTCTAAGGAGACCACATCCCCCAAAGGACTCATCTCTACCGATGACACGTCTCTTCAATTTAGACTTTTTCCCCTTACTTTTAGGGAAATGAGAAAAGAACAAAAAAAAGCCAAATAAACCAAAACAGAATTTTTGGTTCTTTCCGTGAAACTTTAAGCAATGGTCCATTGGTGACAAAGAAGATGGAGATGCTAAATAAAGAAATAGAGCAGGAAAAAAAAAATGTACTCACCTTTCTAGCCAAATATCCAGTGGACTATGGTCCAGTTATCCAGTAGTCCAGTTGTGAGCACCAGCCTCTTTGGGATGTATATATAGACTCTCCCTCCCTCTCTCTCTCTCTCTCTCTCTCTCTCTCTCTCTCTCCTGGTGTTCCTCTCTCGTCACTCCCCCTTTGCAACTCCTCCATCCCGTTCCAGCATTCCTCAGAAACCCACTGAGAGGGATGAGGGGCCGGCACTGACACAGATAACATCCTGTAAACACTCCCCACGCAGGGGACACCATGCACCCTGGGAAAATGTATGTGTCTGCGTGTGTGTGTGTGTGTATGTGTGTGTGTGTGTGTGTAAGAGTGTGTGTGTCCGTTAGAAAGAGAAACACACGGACAAGGGGGTTGAGAGGAGGAATTAAAAGGAGACCAATGGCAGCAGGGTTCAGCCGAGCGACCCGTGAGCACAAAACCCCTCTTGTTGCGGCTCAAGGTTGCCATGGCGACTGGTTCCATTAACTTCTGTGAGACTTTGCATGCTCCAAAAACCATTATGCTTGCCCTGTTAGTACCCTAAATATATAAAATACATCATTGTACTTTTTCAGAAAAAGGCCTTTTGAGATGATTTGGTAAATGTTGACCTACTTCTCTCCCGATAATTGTGATGTCTACTGTTTTCAAGCCTTTCAAATGGATGACGATGGTCCCGCGGGGGGGGGGGGCAGGGGGGGGAGTGCTCGGCCCCGTCACAGCTCCGTGAAAGACGGTCTGTGTCTTCCCGAGGACACACCATGACAGTCGGAGCTCACTCGTGGCCTTTGTGCTCAAAGCGGGCCGTGACACACGCGTGTCATCGGTGTCACCGTCGACCCTCCTCCTCCTCCTCCTCCTCCTTCTCCTCCTCCTCCTCCTCCTCCTCCTCCGCAGCGGATGGCAAAGAGGCGTGAACAGGAAGAGGAGGGAAGGGATGCCGATGCTCGTCAGCAGAGCCCCCGGCTGGAGAGGTGGCGAGCTGGGTGGCATCACTTTGGCTGTGCCGTTTTAACGAGGGACGTCCTTCTCTCATGTGGGCAGAGAAGACCATCCGCCTGCGGACCATCAGAGAAGCTCTGGCTCCAGCATCCACGGAGAAGGGTTTGAACTCGGGGGAAAGGTTTTGTGGTTTTCCGGCTCCCCAGGTGGAAACACCAGTGAAATATTTGAGATAATGGCCGCCAGCTGAGGAAAAAGCTTGTGTGCGTTAGGCTTTTACAAAGTAATAATGCACGTTTGATACCTTTTTTTGCACTGAATTATACTGGGATGTTTACTAAAACCCTAGCAGAAGAAAAAAAAATCGACCAGCCGCCACTGTGGACACAGTTATCTGAACCCGGCGGAGTAAGCATTCAAGGTGCCGTAGTCGCATAACAAAGAACGCGGTGATGAGCGCTCACAGACGTTGACTTTCCCCCCCCCCCCCCCCCCCCCCGTGTCAAAGCCTCCAATTAACATCAGCCGTTCGTAGGATTGCTTCACAGATTGAAAACCGGTATTTAGCACACGTCGTGCTGGATTTGCCTTCCGTGGGAAAATAAAAAAAGCTGAGCTGTCAAAGGAAAAAACGATGTTTGATTGTGGGATATCGCCGGAGGCCACAAACAGCGGCTTGTCTGGGCCCGAGATAATCACCGTGTGATGCTTCATACGTTTCACTTGAACGTCAGGAAAAGCAGGTTTCGTTTTCACAACGTCTTCGATCAAATTAAAATTGAGGCACCTGGATGAAAACAAGTAAGAAGTATTTGGTAAAAAGTAAGACGATACAACAGTGCAGCGTGTATCATCTACGATCTCAAAGAGATCATTGACAGAGTAATGATGGACAAAAAGGATGATAAAACCGTTCATGTTTTTCATGTTTATTACAAATCAGAGTGAATACATAAGTATCTTGACAAAATTGATTGTCGATTAAGGATTTTGGCCGTCCACCCTGCAGCAACCCATTGCACCAAAAGCAGCAAGAATATTCAAATTGATCTAAACACACGTGTCTTGGACTGAGCAATATCAACATAACCCGTTTCCATTCTTTCTTTTTTTGATAGTCTATATTTAACTGTTAATATTCTCTGAAATGAAATTAAAAAAAAAACCTCAAGGGCCAGAGAATAGCTTGCAAATGGACTTTTGAAAACTTCCTGTTTCAAGTCTCCATGCTAATGAGCTCCTGACTGTAGCCTCACGTATCACAGACAGACATGTTAGACAGGGCTAGTTTCTTTTAGACGTCACAAACAGTAGTACAATTACTTTCTTTTTCCATGGCTTTCAAATGTCAATAATAAACTGGAAGCTTAAAAAAAAAACCAGCCAAACAATGAATCACAAACCAGAAACCAGACAGAGGGGATTATGCATAGACAGAGAGTTGATTGATTAATTCAGTTTCTATATTTAATGTCTCTGGTCATTTTTGTTCAAGCGTGGGGCTGCACTTTAGGGTTTTCTACTCGGAGTGGATACACAGGTAGGCTCTTTTGTGTTTGCCATAGTAGTAACTATCCTCGTGGAAGTTGTTGGACTCCACCACTTCCTTGTAATGACTGACAGCATGGACCAGGCAGTCGGGGAAGCTCCTGTTCAAAGCCTGAGCCACTTCAACCATGTTCCCCTTCATCTTCTGACCTCGAATATGCTCCTGGATCTGACTCTTGTTAATGGGCTTGGGGTCAACACAAAATGAGACCACCACTACGATCTCCCTGTTGGTCAGAATTTCGAACCAGTTGGCTCCTCCACTTCCGTGGCACTTCTTTCCTGCCAGCCAGTTGAAAAAGAAGATGCGCTCCTTGACCCTGAAGGTCCTGATGGACCACTTCACCCAGTCGTATTTCTCAACGAGAGACCCCAGGAGGGATTTGGCGAAGTCGAGGTTGACGGAGCCGGGATCCTCCTGCAGCAGGCGCTCCATGTCCAGCTTGGCTTGATCAGCAAAGTTCTCTGTACAGTCGTCCACAGCCGCTTTCATTCGATTCTCCACCTCCTCCATCCGTCCCTGCCACTTCTTCACCATCTCCTCCCCCACCGCTCCTTCCTCGAGGGCGGAGTGGCCCATCACGGCGATGATGCCGACCACAAAAAGCTTCTTCAGCCGGGCGCAGAAAAGCTCCACCGCCCTCCTGCTCCTCTGCTCCGTGGCCACCACTGTTTCGAGCAGCGGGTCCCCCGCGGCGCTCTCCCCGACGACGGCGTTGTAGAGGGCGTTCAGGTTGAGGTCGGCTTTGGTGTGCTTGTAGTGGCTGAGGAATGCTCCCATTGCGTTCTTCTTGAACGCCGCCCCGGAGTTGATAATATCATTGAAGCTTTCGTACTGGCTGAGAATCTGCGCCTCCCAATCAAAGTTCTGCTTGTTCATGGACGACCTCAGCATCTCCCGATGCATTTCGGCGATGCCACCTTGGATTCCCGCGATTTTCTGGTTGACCAGGTTGAACTGCTCGCTCAGGTAGAGAGCCTCTTTGCTCTCCGGGTTTTTGAGCATCACGGCTATACCCTTGAACACGGCCTCCAGGACGGGGTGGAGCTTGCCCACGGTGACAGCGAGCACCCCCGAGGCCTGCCCCATGATCTCCACACCTTTCTCGATCTTGTCCTTGTTCAGCACGAGCCAATCTGCCACGCTGTTCATCTTTGTATCGTGTGCTTTGCGCTAACTAAGAACTGCTTTCAGCTGCCGGAGGCTTTGCCGCTGCCTGAAAGAAGACGAAACATTGAAACCGTGGTAAAGGTCATTACAGTTTTGTACATTTCAACTTAAATTTGGCACATCTTCCTGACAGTGAAAACCCTCCAATAAAGCCAATGGCAGGTCATGTCTGCACATTTAGGCATCCAGTTTCATGCCGCTCCCTCAGAGCCTCGACTAATGGCAGGGACTTTGTTTGTTTTAAAGCAAGAAACGCTCATTAAAGTACACAAACGTGGTCATGCACGGCAATTCAGAACAAATAAAGGAGGTGTGTGGACGCAGGAATTATGACGTATTGTGCAACATTGCAGAAAAAGGCCCAGGTCTGAGAGAAGAAGATTCCCCACTTCTGCACAGATGTTCAATTATGGAATAACACTTTTAATTATTACAGAACAAAAAACATACTTAAAACCAAACACATGCAAATGTATTTTTTAGATGAACAAAATACACAAGCACAGGTTTACATGTGTAACCACAGAAAATGGACACTAATAATTGCTGCAGTGATGGGATCAAAAGTGTAATTTTACATCCTTCTCTTACAATACGCTAATAAAATCTGATTCATTCAGCCATCAATTAATCAATGCATTATTTAAAGTTGTAAATACAGAATTACATTGTATTCTAGGTAGAAATAAAATAACCGTGTGAAAAAAATACTTACAAAGTAGTTATTTTGGCTTGGCTTTGAAAAAAAAGTCTTCACTTGTGAAACTGGCAATATAAAAATGTATTTTGTGAAAAGAAAAAGTAGTTGCCTCCCCATTAAATGCTACACCGCTTCAATAGGAACCACAAACGAAAGGCTTTAACCACACACCCCTATATATACAGACTCGCTATGTCCTGGTGTCTCTCCCGTCACTCCCTCGTTGGAACTCCTCCATCCAGTTCCAGAATTCCTCCGAAATTCACTGACACGGATCACCTGCAGCCACAACATGCATCCTGGGAAAATGATGAAAAAAAACAACTGTCTTTTGTTACACATCTCTACTGATCGAAAGCAAAAATCTCTCAACTTTTGATGCTTGCTGAATCTACTATCTGCAAAAATGAGAGAAGAAAAGGCCTTTTTGATTTAAAAAAAATTGCCATATAAAGTTCATGACAGTTTTGTTACACTCAATTTAACGACAAATCACAAAAAACTGAGGTTGTGTCGTCTTTGTGGTTTGTGTCTCAGGCTGAAAAGATAAATGACTTCCTGTTTAGAGAAAGCTATTGACCACATTTCATCTTTTTGACCTTAACCAATGGCCAGAGTTTCCTCCTGGCCACACGATGTCTCTTCGGCCCACAGGAAAAGCCCTGCAGGTGGCTCGTCCAATGAAAGAACACACACAGCACCTTCTGGAAGGGGTCGACATTTGAAGACCTCAACGGCCTTGTGATATGAGACACGAGAGAACAGTTCTCGATGGAAGTTGAGATTTGTTTAGTTGTCTATCGTGCAATACGGAAAACGAGATGCAGAGACGCGTTTCTAATGCAGAAACACAAGTCTTTATTTTTGGCAGAGCTTTAAACTAAAACGTTGATGGCCTCCTCAGAGCCAGCCTCAACCCTTTTTTCCAGATGTTTCCGGGTCACAGACAACATGGCGTCCGGGGACAGACTACAACGTCACTTTGTTCCAAAGAAGTGCAGGGAGGGCAGGGACGGGGGAAAAGTCCTTCCATGATTCATTTCGAGGTTCCATGGAAAACAAAAGTGAGAGAGCTTCTATCCGTTGCTCTTCTCTGACTGATGTCGCGATCACTGATGTACTTATTGTCTTGGGCGGCGTTCTGAGCGGTGTGTTTAAAGTCCTTCCATCTCCCAGTCGTGAATGATCCATGAGACAATTTTAGAGGAAAGATTTCAACACCATTAGAGGATAAAACAACCACAAAATGACTCAGAGCCCATCTGCCAATCACATGGATCAATACTAACTCGGGTTGGATTTGAGGAACCGAGATTCGAGGTTCGGGGGGGCTGAGAAAAGGCGACTTATTGATTCTCAGAATGGGCCAGAGCACCTTCGAGCTCCACACAGATCCAATGACTCTCCCACGGCGACATCTTGTTTAATCACGCTGTCGTGGTCCGAACTTCTTAGAGACTCGCGCTGGGGTTAGAAGATTTTTCACAGAGCAGATCAATACAGCAATTACATCCGTGATTCACTAAAGCTTTGGTGGGAAGGACCGATAAAGCAATAAAAGCACCGGGGGACTGTTCACGCTTTGGGGGTAAAAACTCCCAGAACCTGCCTGGTTGACGAGGGCCTCGCGTCGTCATCACGTCATCATCTCGTTTTCCGTATTGCACGATAGACAACTAAACAAATCTCAACTTCCATCGAGAACTGTTCTCTCGTGTCTCATATCACAAGGCCGTTGAGGTCTTCAAACGTCGACCCCTTCCAGAAAGTGCTGTGTGTGTTCTTTCATTGGACGAGCCACCTGCAGGGCTTTTCCTGTGGGCCGAAGAGACATCGTGTGGCCAGGAGGAAACTCTGGCCATTGGTTAAGGTCAAAAAGATGAAATGTGGTCAATAGCTTTCTCTAAACAGGAAGTCATTTATCTTTTCAGCCTGAGACACAAACCACAAAGACGACACAACCTCAGTTTTCTGTGATTTGTCGTTAAATTGAGTGTACCAAAACTGTCATGAACTTTATATGGCAATTTTTTTTAAATCAAAAAGGCCTTTTCTTCTCTCATTTTTGCAGATAGTAGATTCAGCAAGCATCAAAAGTTGAGAGATTTTTGCTTTCGATCAGTAGAGATGTGTAACAAAAGACAGTTGTTTTTTTTCATCATTTTCCCAGGATGCATGGTGTGGCTGCAGGTGATCCGTGTCAGTGAATTTCGGAGGTATTCTGGAACTGGATGGAGGAGTTCCAACGAGGGAGTGACGGGAGAGACACCAGGACATAGCGAGTCTGTATATATAGGGGTGTGTGGTTGAAGCCTTACGTTTGTGGTTCCTATTGAAGCGGTGTAGCATTTAATGGGGAGGCAACTACTTTTTCTTTTCACAAAATACATTTTTACATTGCCAGTTTCACAAGTGAAGACTTTTTTTTTCGTTGAATTTTGAAAAAGGCAAATGTTTTTCCATTGATGACGAGGGCCTCGCTTCGTCATCAATGGAAAAACATTTGCCTTTTTCAAAATTCAACGAAAAATAAGCATTAAATTACAATCCATTTGTTTTTGTTTTTTTAATTATTGAATGCATCGTTGAAATGAAATGTGAGGCGAGGGGGTCCAGCAGAGGGCAGAACAGGCCAGGCCCGGTAATAAATGCAAAGTGCTGTTGTTCATTTCATTTCAAGGTGCAAAAAGGAGTTATTTTCTTTTTAAGAAAGACGCCGCATTGATGACAAAAGGAAAGAAATGAAAAAACGGTAGAAACGGTCCAATCTTTGAGACGTTATTTCTCATGTTATGTCTACAGTCGAGCTTCGCGTCGTGTTCGGTCTGAGTAACAGACTGCTGTCAAAGACCTGCACTTTGCATGTTTGCGTTTGCCTGGGGCCCTCGAACCATTAAAACCCGCCCCTGCGTCCGTATTTATCGACGTTCCCCTTGAGGGTTTGACTCAGATCGTGAAGGATTTACCCGCTGAGAGTCTGTCGGGGGGGCATTTCCTGCTTCTCCTTCTCTTTCATTTCCTCCTTCTCACGCTTTTGGCTCATTCACCTCCCACTCCCTCGGGACCCTTCATCCTCAACATCAGTGTTTCGCCAACCACACTCGCCTAGTTTCTGTTACAGATGAACCAAACGAAAGTGGTGTAACACAAATACATAATTAAAAACATTCTCCAGTTAGTCTGGTAACATGTGTTTATTATTCCCAAAATCAATTAAATATGCGAAAGGCTTTTTTTTTGTTGGTCAGAACACAGAGGAGATGTTTGGCTTTTATGAGGCTCTTGCCTCGTGTGCTAAACTGAGACGAGACGGGGCCCCGAGGAGGGAAGGACGAGGCTCTGCAGCAGCAACACGAGGGGAATTTAGATGCGCCGCAGAGGGTCCGAGACACGCGTTTGCCACCCAGCGGAATTCCACCTCAAAGACGTTCCACTCACAACGTGACACCAAAACACAAAAAAACGCTGCTCCAACACAGAAGAAAGCAGAAGAATATCAACACGTTGACCGCTTCGTTAATGACACGGCGTCTGCACAGCAACACCATGGTGACATAACTTAAGTAAAAGTATTATTACCACTGCGTGAAAAGGATTCTGTTACAAGTAACGTATCTACATTTAAAAGGATGCTTGTGTAAAAGAATGCATTTTGCATTATTGGCTAAATGTGCACATTTTACTTTAATGCTGCAGCTGAGGTGAAAAGTAATAAAGTATTGTATAATGACACATCACACATCGTTTAGTCCACACTCCACTACTCCTGGGAATCAGAGGTATAAAATGTCTCCTACTAGCCCCCCCGGCAGTACCGCTTAAAATGTCACACACGCGGTCCTTCAATCTGAAATTGCCTGTAAAATGTCGGCAACGGTCGACAAAGGTCCCGCGACCTTTCGTGTCTACGACAGTCAGCGAGGTTCTGGGATCAGACCTGCAGCCAGTGTGTCACTGAACAAATGTTTTAATGCTTTTTATCGGATTAGTCCACTCACAGAGCAGCAGGCTGGTCGATGGTCCACTCGCCCTGATGGGTAATAGCATTATGCCGAGCGGGCCTGCGGAGAGGCAGACAGCGGCGTCCTGCCATTGATCGGCTCCCTCCCCTCCAGGGCCACTCGGATGCCAGCTTCCACCCAGCGTTTTCATTTGTTTATGAAATATTGATATTGGCTTCCTATCTCCTGGTGGAGATGAGGCTATTCTGCCTGACGGAAGGGACGGCGTTTAGAGACGCGGCCGAAAGTACCGTTTTTTTCCTTTCTTCGGTGAAAAGGCCGACAGTGCTACCTGCTTTTACACTTTAATTGCTTAGAAACTCCAAAGTTAATGAAGAAGAAGAACGTGAAAAGCCATCGCATTGTCATCTACATTGATTAAAAAAAAACAATGTGGAGTACCTCCAAAAATATCACTCAATCAAACCCACAGCAACACACCATTTTTGTGGTTGGGTTTTGCTCAGAACTTAATTGCCTACAGATCTACATGTTCATGGCGCCCTCTGTCTGCAAACCACCCCTGGTGCCCTCCGTCCTCCAGGAGACCTTCCTCTAACCTTCCTTTAACTCCTTTAACCACAAAACAAGCCAACCCCCCCCCCCCCCCCCCCCCCCCTTCGCCACAGGACGGATGCAGTGGGTCCCGTCAGTAAGAGGAGGCTTTCGGTCTTCCCTTAATGATTGACGGGCTCCCGCAGGCCCGAAGCCTTTTATGCAGGGGAAGAGCCTCTTGGATCAATAGTTGTTACCAAGGCGAAGCCCGCGCAACCGCTAATGAATCCTGTGGCTTCACCCTGTGGTGGATGGAGGCTCTCTATGCCCCCCACAGGAGATTTTTTTTTTGTAAAAACGGGGTGATGACGTTGAAATTAGCCTCAAAACACATCAACTTTGCTTTGGATTAAAAGGTAAAGATCAGGGGATTATAGGGTGAACTTTAGTTGAAATCAGGCCTTTCGTTGCATCATTCCAGTCGTCGCTCCGTATAATCTGTTTTTACAGGGTGGGATTTAAGCACTTGTTTGTCAAAGCGTGTTAGTCACCAAATCTGAGATTTCTAACGAGCTGTGTGCAGTGCTGTGGGTGACGGTTCAGAAACTGTTAATAATAACGATGAAGTTCGATGAAGCTGAGTTTCACGTCAGAGTCCCAACTTTGACCATTTGTATGGATCGCTAACACTTTGATGAACGCTTTATTGAGGTTGATCCTAACATAAAGGTTAGCCTAGCTTAGCATTAAGACTGTAAACCTCTCAAAACGGTACGGTTTCAAACGTCAAATGTCTTCTTATTATTTTGTTTGGATGTGAGATAAGACGTTCTGGTAGACACATCGTTTCTAACCCGAGCCAGTTCGTTGTTTAAAACCCAATGAATTGTTTTGGCCCTAAAATCGGTTTTGTTGCATTGATGGCGTCCTGGGAAACCTCGGGGCTGGTTGAACGCAGCGCACCCCCCCCCCCCTCCTGCTCTGCGCTTTGTACAGCCGACAGCTCCTGATGGATCCCGACAGGCTGGATTCACGAGCAGCTAACGGCCCTCCAGATCCACTGAGATATGGAGCGATGGCCTCCTCCACCCGCCGCTGAACCTGCACCACCGGGGAAACCGCCCCCGCTAAGCCGAGCACTTTGCAGCTCGTCTGCAGGATATTAGTGATTCATGGGCCATCAAACCCGGGCCGCGGTCAGGAAACGCTGACTTACGTGTAAAATATCAATTGAATTAGTCGGAGAAGCCTGTTGCTGAGGCTGCACTGCCTTGTTTTAATGATCGCAGACGCTAACGGTGCCGCGTAAATCACATTTATACAAGAAGAGAGAGTCCGGAATTAGATTATACTTGTTTATCCATTTACTATTTTTATTTTTTCATCAACTGACACAAAGTCTAACAAGAATGCTGAATATCGATCATGCACTGAATATTTGGTTTAAGTAATGATACATGACATTTGATTAAATGGCCATTTCTGTCATTGGTCAGTAACACAGTGGACATCAACAGTTCATAAAAGCACTACACGTGCTGTAATTACAGGTTTCTCTCCCCCGAGAGCACAGCGAGTGAAGTTATTTTCTGCTTTAAAAAGAGCAAAAAAATAAGTGTTTAGCATGATCAGGATATCATAAATCAGATCGAGAAAGATCATATATATATTAGTAAAAAAAAAAGGCTGGAATGTGCAAAACAACACCAACAATCATCATTAATCCAAAATAATGTTGAACAAAATATGAAACGCACAAATGAAGAGCATTGAGCACTGAGGTTCGGGTTGTTTGGGGTCGGGCGGTTTAAACGTATTTAAAACACAAGGCACCTTGTTGCGTCTCCAGTGCCAAACTCCAAGCCTTTCTTCTTTCATTCTTTCACGCCTGAAAAAGAACCCCCCCCCCCCCACCCCCCTCCCCTCCCTTCTCTTCCCCCCCATCAGAGTTATGTAGGCCAGCCTGCTGAGCAGAGACAAAATGGGAGCACGGCTCGCTAGATGCAGCCTCAGCACAACAATCTCTTCAGAGGTGCAGGTGCAGGAGCCGTTTCTCATGGGAGGCTGGATTATTACTGCATGACGCTGCTCTAAAAGCAAAGACGGGGGGGGGGGGGGGGGGGGGGGGGGACGCTGCTCTAAAAGCAAAGACGGGGGGGGGGGGGGGGGGGGGGGGGGGGGGGGGGGAAGAAAGATAACAAAAATGCATTTGTGATTTAGTTATTTTATCTTTAATTGTATCTAAAATACATGTTTTGTGATCCCCGAGGTATGCAGGTGACTACACGCAGTGATCAGTGATCCAAGTAATGAGGTCGATTTTAGCAAGCACTTTACTGTAATACACTATAGTTGCACTTGTGTATTTCCATTTTAAGTTACTTTACTTTGCTACTCTACCAGGTTTTGGAGGGTTGAGACATTGAGACTTATCGTTATCGAGACTTCTCACAGGCTTTCATTTAGATACAGAATCTGAAGCACAGCGGTGAAAACGGCGTTTCAGGGAAAGTCAGAAGGTCAGATGATGTCACTCTTCCAAAGGGGCGTGAATATTGGGAAATTCTGACTAATAACTGCCGTGAGGTCCTGACGTATGTGTGTTGCTCTAAACGAAGGCGGGCTTAAATGTCCATGTTGACACGTGGTCGATACCCGGGTGTTGCCGACGCCCATCGGCCGCGCTCCCCATCTGATCCACGCCATCTCGACTCAAACACACCCCTCCGCTTGCAAACCCCCCCCCCCCCCAAAAGCTTCAAGCGGGCACCGGCTTCACTCCGAGTGCACGCACACCGCCACGTTCTTGTGCCTCTCCCAGTAGTGGCAGTCGTCAGGAAAGCTCCACGCCGCCGCGGACTGCTTGTGGCGACTGACGGCGTGAACCACGAAGCCGCCCAGCCGCTCCTCCAGCGCCTCCACCGCCGCCGGCGCGTTGCCCTTCTTGGCCTGGCCCTCCATCGCCTGCCGGATGGCGTCGCGGGGCACCGGCCGCGGTTCGCCGCTGTACGACACCACCAGGTTGATGTCGTTCACCTGGAGCACCTCAAACCAGTTGCGTCCCGCCACGTGGTGGAAGCGCTCGCCCGCTCGCCAGTTCCGGTAGGAGCTGCCCGAGTGGTTGATGAGCCGCACCGACCAGCTGACCCAATCGTACTTCTTCACCAGGAACTCGAGCAGCTGCTGGGTCGTGTTTTGCAGGTTGTCCTCTTCCTTTTCTTGCAGGAGGTGCTGAGCGTCTAGTTTCGCCTGCTCTGGGAAGGCGGCGATGCAGGACTCAATGGTGGACTTCATCCTGGACTCCACCTCTTCGATCTTGCCGCTCCACTCCTGGATTTTGTCGTCTTCTTCGTCTTGGGGACGCGTTAGGGCGCAGTGGCCCAGTAGAGCGATCAGACCCAGACAGAGGAGCTCCTTTATCCGGACACAGAACTCTTCCAGGAGACGACGGTCCCTCGCCACGTACCTGCAGAGACAACGGGAACCGCTTGAATGTGTGTGGGACGTTTGTCTTTAGCGCCGATCCGGCGAAGCTTGCATAAAACAATTTACCTTTCGACCAAATCTAAAACCGACTCCCCGAAGCTGTTGGTCCCCATCAGAGCATCGTGCAGCACAAACAGGTTCTTCTCCCCTCCGGTTTTGGCGAAGTGCTCCACAAAAAGTCTGGTCTTCACCTCCCGGAACTGCTGTTTCGCCTCCAAGATGTCCATGTACTTCCGAAACTGGTTCCTGATGTTCTCCTCCACCGAGAAGTACTGGGAATCCAGCCTCCCCTTCTTGATCTCGCAGTCGATGTCTTCCAGTTGGGTGGAGAGCACGTCGAGCTTGTTCCTCACCGTCAGGAACTGCTCTTTGACGTAGAAGACCTCTTTGCTGTGGACGTTGTCCAAGGCCAAGCGGAGGACGGGGGCGGCGGCCTCACAGAGGGGGAAGAGCTCGCCCACGGCGCTGGCCAACACCTCGGCCCCCTTCTGAAACATGTCCATCGCCGCCTCGATGGCCTCCTTCTTCTGGGCCACGGCCCTCTCCAAAGAAGTGGTCATTTTTCTGAGACACAGAGCGAACAAAAGATACAGTCCGATACAAATCAACATCGGGGACGATGATAGGAAGAGATTAGAGGACAAACCTGGCTGTTGTCCCCTCAGAGAGACGCAGTCTCAAAATGTTCTAAATCTAAATCTATGATATCTAATAACTGTTCCAATGGAAGAAACAAACAATAGTCCAAAAAATATCAATGCAACAATAAACAAATTGAATAAAAACTAAAGGTTTTTCAAATAATGGCTCCTCTTTCCTCGCTGATGGCAGATTTTTGAAAAATCACACATTTTACATTACTTTTCACACTTTTTCCACATTAAAAACATTAGTGAGGTATTTGTCCTTTAGCTGTTTGGTTATTTTTTTCCAAGCAGAAATGCAAAAGAACACGACTTTTGAAACTGACAAACTACTATCTTATAATAACAGTTTTTCACTCTTTTTTGACATTTTTAGTGAAGAAACCAGAGACAAATAATCCACAATGAAACAATAATTAGTTGCTGGCCTACAGCCCTTTTACCAGAAAAGGGTTAACATCAGAGTTAAATGCTGAAGAAGATACTGATGTCATATGAACAAAATGGGGGGCTGAGAAAATGACAGAGATGCCCTTGGGTCTGTCGATGACGCATTTCAGAGGCCAAAAGAGATTAAAAATATCCTTTATTTGAAAATGCTATTTTAAAATTTAGATTGCCAAAATAGGTGAACAGAAAATAAAATAATGTATACAACTATCATTCAAATAAAAAAAGGGGATGGAACAAGCTGCGCCATGTTTCACTGTCAAAAGAAATGCGCAACGGAAAGGTTTTTTTTACGCACAAATCCCCTGAGAGCATCGGACACACCTTGCAGCACATTTACCCCCCTCTGATGGGAGATAAGGACATCCATCACATTCCTGTTCATAACAATGCAGTTGTTCCTGTACCTGGATGAAATAAATGCACTGGTCCTTCTGGCTCGATGAGCTCCCACTGCTGCAAAACAAGTTCTTGTTGTTTTCCCACAGAGTTTGAAGATCTCCCCGCGGTTCTCTCGTCTGGTGCGGAGCTGAGGAGGGGTCCAAAAAAAAAAAAAACAGGATCCAGAGAGGAAGAACAAATGCGCACTCATTATCCGCAAAGGAGAGAGAGGGCGAGAGAGAGAGAAAGAGAGAGAGAGAGGGAGGGAGAGAGAGAGAGGGAGGGAGACAGACAGACAGACTGCGAGAGGTGACATATGTGCTCGCTTCCATTTTCTTCTCAGTCTTTGAGGCACGAGGGGACGGAGCAGAATTCATTTTCTGTTTGGCTGTTGGTCATTTATGTCTCAGAGGTCCCTCGCGCACTTGGTGCAGATGTCTCATCGTCTCCATCGTGCAGTTCAGCTGGAGTTGAATGTGAAAGGATCCGAACCTGAGGTAAGATGATTGGGAAACACATTTGTTGGGTTTCTTTGGTTTTTGAGTGCGTTAAATTGGTGTAATTGTCCATCCATTTAAACCCCATTTTAAACGTGTAGGTGAAAGAAATACACTCCAAACATGAGGATTTTTGATTCCGAATGTGTTAAAATGTAAACATTTTAAATGTTCAGTGAATTATTCAACGACACAGCGTTTATTTATAACAGTTAATATGCGTCACCTCTCTCCCCAATTGTCTCAAATAGATGAGGTCGAAACGGGCTTCTAGAAATAAACATCGAATTACGTTTGTTTGAATCACTCAGAGGACTTAGCAGCACATTTAGACCTTCCATCTCCCTCCATTCGCGCGCAAAGAACGCGCCTCACAAAAAAAAAAATCATTACGCAACTAATTTCTCCTCCAAATCACGACGAGATTCACGTCAGACACTTCTGATTTTCTCAAATGCTAAACATGTATTTTCCTCAGGTGGAAATAGATTTGTCGTCCCGAGCTCCTGTCATCGAGAGAGAGAGCGAGAGAGAGAGAGAGAGAGAGAGAAACCTGAGCTCCATCACGTGATGGACGACGTGCGTCTGCGGCTCGGAGACGCTCCTCGCAGGTAACGAACGACCTCTGATGTTTCTCAGTAATCTGCGGTGCAAAAGTTCCCGCTTTGGTTCCCCGACTCAGAGCTGAGTGGAACCCGTTCAGCTGGAAAATCATGAAGCGATTAGAGATTTGGGGCCCGAACCCGCGTTGCTTCACCTGCACCCCCCCCCCTCCCCTTTCGTCCTTTATTTAGCCATTTATTGCCACGTACGTTACACAGAGAGGAATTTGACTTGATGCATTGCTACAATTTAAAAGTAATACAATAACATTAGATGAAGTAAGATAAAAAATATACAATCAAAAATTAACATTGATTGTAAGTGACGTCACGTGGAAGTGGGCTTCATTAGCTCGTCGTTCTGGAGCCGCAGCCTTGATGCTTCAGTCCCGTTGGCCCTCGGGGGCTTCGGTGAAAACAGGTGTGATGTTGAAGCGCGCCCTCTGGTGTAGAAATCGATGAACTGCACCATAAATGCATTTTCAAAAAGTTGATAACGATGGTTATTTTTTTTCAAAGTTAGCCAAAATCCTGACCTCTGAGCAGACAAAACAATACAGCGTTCTTAAATTATGGGAGGTAGCTGGAATAATGCAGTCAGACAAAAGTATTTAATGTTATTGTATCAATGAAATGTTTTGGACTTTAAGTGTGGAGAGACTTCCCTTATTGATTCCAGATTAAGATACTTCCAACACAGATATTCAGCTGTAGACGAAATTAGATTTGTACAAGAGAGGGAAATAATTATAAAATGACATCCAAAAGCTAAACCTGCCATGAAACATTCTTCACTTTTATTGAAGTTTTCTACTCTTGTTTTTCTTGTCCTGGGTGCATTGGTTGGATTTCACACTAGTACCTGTTGTGTAAAGGGTGTGTGATTGTTAGAGCATTGATAGTCATGCATATATAAAGGCTGTTTATGTCTTCTCATACTTGTAATGAATTTGGGGTGTTTGTTATGCGTTTGACACACACACACACACTCTCCAGCTTCCCGTTCATCCAGGCGTGTTTCATGCGCACATCCCTAATGATTGACAACTTCATCACCATTTTATATGATCAACATTTATTTATAGTGGGATACAACCAGGAATCAAAGATACACAAACAGAAAGGCAACATATTCGCATACGGAGTTTCCATAAAGCCTTCCGACTGTACTTACGGAGCGTAAACAAAATCCGTTACGAGATTTGACATTGTTATGTGTTGAATGGATGAGTATAATTTATACAAACAGAGTTGAAAGCCATCAATGACAACCAGATATTGTTTAGTGATCACATGTTGAGGTACTGTTGCTAACACCAGTTTGATAAAAACAAAGACATGATTACAAAATATATTTCAACTATAACTTTTGACATCTGTAGTGTGAACACAATTCAAAACACCTTGCCTCACGCAATCATTGTCGAATGATTTAAGCAGGCATCGGAAAAAATAACATACAATAATACAAAAACGATCAGCACATTTAGGCACTGTTGGTCAGATGAGTGATTGACAAGAATATATAAAAAGGGGAAGAAAAAAAACAACTTTATATACTATTTATATATTATTTTAGTGTGTCCTTCAGTGACAAACAAATTGAATTGTATGTGCGTAGTGTTTATAATTAACGTTGAATGGCCACTAAATATGAAGAACCCTGTACAGCATCAGAAACTAGTGTCTTATAACATAAGGTAACATTTAGTGCTCAACAGCAACAAGTATGCTTAGTGTATCATGAGCGCCATGCACAACATCCGATACATGACAATATACTGTATGTGGCACATTTCTGTTAGCATTGCACATGTTTAGGATTACTCATGTCGTTACATTCATAGCGTTGGAAACTTCAGGGTGTCGTCCTTGTTTTAGTTTGCTTATTTAGATTGTAGATCTATTTTTTAAACTTCCTCTGTGGGTAAACAGTGTTAAAGCAGTCATTATGTCAATTGTGTAACAAAAAATATGGATGCCTTTTCAGATTCTATGGAATGCAGACAAGGCCCCCTAGTGGAGAGACTGTACGATAAAGCCTGAGTTTCTCATCCCGCTTTCAAATAGTTACCTCTCACATTCAGTTTAACTGATTATATTTTGGTGTAAAAAAATAATGTCAAACTACAACAAATGGCAAATATGTTACGAAAGTGCTTAATGTTGAATATTTAGGTTAAAACATTATTCCTAGATGCAAGTTTTATTCAATGTGATATGTAGCATGCATCTCCTTACACTGCGCATAGTGTAGCTTCTGGAGTAGTGTCATCGTAAGATTCAATGATCCTGTGACGGATTCATCTCTTCTGTTTCAATTGAAAAAGCTTTTTTTTCCCAGGCAATTGTTGTGCCAAAATTTGGACATTTAGTTTTTTTTTTTAGCTCCACCTGTAACGAACCAACATCCCTGTAACTCAACTACTAGTTTGGAGAAATAGATTGTTGCTCATTTTTCACTGGGCCTTCAAGCAAAGACTTTAGATGTTTACGAAGAGAGAGAAAGTTACGAGGGAATGTGGACGTGCGAGTCCTGGCTATGAAGGAAAAGCAGCAGATGAGAAAAGAGGCTCTTCTTTATTTGCACTGGTTGAGTACCTCCTGCATCTTCTCTTGCACGTTCTCCATCTTCTCGGCCCACTCCTCGCTCAGACCCTCCTCGTCGTCTCCGATGACGGTGGCGTATCCCATGAGGGCGATGAGGCCGATGCAGAATAGGTAGGTGAGGCGCGTGCAGAGTCGCTCCATGGTGCGGCGGTCGCCTTGCGAGTGCTTCAGGTACACCTCCAGGATCGGTCTGCTGAAGAGCTTTGACTTGCCCACCACGCCGTCGTAGAGCGTGTGCAGGTTCTGGTCCCCCATGTCGTCGGCGTAGCTCTCCACAAAGTCGTCCTTCTTGCGTTCGCTGTGCTCCGGCCGCGCGTTCACCATATCCATGAACCTTCTGAACTGGTTCTTCAGGTTCTCCTCCACGCGGCAGTACTGCCCGTCCAGCGTCTCTTTCTTGATCTGCACCAGCGTGTTGCTGTTCATCTGGGAGAGCCCATCCAGGGCCCGGTTGACAGAGCCGAACTCGCGCTTCAGGGTGCGAATGTCCTCGTCGTCGACGTGGTGCAGCACCACCCGGATCAGAGAACCCGCCACGCCAAAGATGGGGTTGACCACAGCTGCTGCCGAGGAGATGGTGGCCACGCACTGGAGGACTTTGACCAGGCCCTGCTTCAGCTTGGCCCGGTCCTCATCGATATCGTCTTCCATCATGTTGTCGAGGGCGGTGCAGATGTGCAGGTCACCTTGTGCAGATGTTGCTGTCTGTGACAAAGAAAGACCATAGTTTATCATCATTGATGGTCTTAAGCCTGACCAACAGTTTCACAGCTACAGATCAGCGGAGTCCACTTGTGATCCGTGTGAAACAACACGTGGACTGACATTCACACAGAGCTACTTGTGTTTAGTTCCACCCCAAGAAGCTTATCACTGATTATTTCAGTTTGGCTCATCCTGATTAGTCTTCCGATAACTACATATATTGACAGCCTCACAGAAAATTTGAACATTATGGTTTTTCTAAATCTCTTTTAACCAGGAAGTGAACGCATTCTTGTCTCTGGCTGGTTGCAGATTTTTTTGGCAGTGAAGGAGTTAACAGCCTCCCTGCTTCTGCATGTCGGAGCGCCATTCAGCACTCGAGTGTTTCAGCACCAGGCTGCTCCGTGTGAGTGTCGATGGACGGAGCCGATAGCTCCTCAGCACACAAGCAATAGAAGCCGTGCAGGCAGCTGAATGGAGAAGGAAGGCTGCGACAATAGCAGCAGCTGATGGGGGCGGGACGGAGCGCATGGTGGAAAGTAAAATGTGCAACGGCAGACTGAGCTGTAAGACGCAATTATTACATAACAGATGCTAAAGTTGAACACAGGTGAATTACTATGTTCAGAGAAAATATGTGAGTGAAGAGGGAGCAGTGAAAACAAGATTAGAAACAGGCCTTCTTCCTCAAAGAAAAGCAGCATTTTTGACATAAGTTTGACATAAGACACAGGGCTGCTTTAAGCAATATTATTGGCAACGGCTTGGCATGTGTGCCACTGCATCACAGACACATACCAGCCTGACATGCCACGACGATAAGCAGCTGAGGACCAAACAGGCACCGAGAGCACTGTACCATACCGAAAAGGCTGCTGTGTGTTTCCGTGTTATTTTTGGTCCCCTTTAATAAATACTCATGTCCACCAGAGGGGGCAGTAATTTAACCTATGACGACAGACACCCATGCAATGCACCATCCCATTTCAGCACCATCACAGTGGACTAAAACCAGTGACGCTGTGGAGTAGGATTTAAAACTTTAACTTGAGATGAACTATATAAAAGATGCTTCTGAAGCCTCACTTTTTTGCACAACATCCTTGCACTTATGCTAAAAGCCATCTGCTCATCCTGTAAATGCCCTTTTTGTAATATGACTGTTGATAAAGTTATTTGCTTCAGAGTTAATCATTTTCATCTGCTAAATAATAATCAAATCAGTAAATCCAAATCAAATGTGTATTTATATGATTGTGTCCCGAGGAAAATCTTTAACAGAAATGAGTGCTTGGAGGGTGGGGGGTATAATTACAGTCTATACGACAGTTACTACTTTGACAATATCGCTAAGATTATCTAGTAGTATTCTATGGAAATGTTGTGCCAAAGTGAACGATTGCAGCTGCATTTTAATCTGAAACAGACAATTGACCCAATATGCAAATCACAAATTCCTTTTATTTCAAGCTAAAAATATTGCTTATAATTAATCTGACCATTAAAGACGGGGGTGTAATTATATTGGTTTTACATCTTCAAAATAATTAAGGGACAATTTGGGCTGGTGGTGGGTTTAACCAATCACTGCCCTCTAGCAGCATGGCCTTTTAAAGAAACCACGTCCAAGTCTCAGTGAGAAAATCCACAGGCCTAAAAGTTATGTTTGGGTGACTCAGCTTCTGCAACACTGTGCGTCCACACACACACACACACACACACACACACACACACACACACACACACACACACACACACACACACACACACACGTTCTAAGGAAATGTGAAGTGTTTTGGTCACTGCAGGGCAGAAACATTTGACTGCGTGTTGGCTGTAAACAAAGCTTCTCTCTGTGTCTAATCAGGAAGAACAACGCTGCTCTCACCTGCAGTGCGGCGGCCATCTTGAATATTTTATGTGATAGCAGCAATGCTAGGCTAGCCCCCCATTTTACACGTTGTATTTTATTAAAAAGTATATATTTAGTACATAGTCTTTGTTTCCCCGAGTCGTTTAAATTATTTCCTGCCGTTCCTTCTTGGTACCCGACAGTTTTCTCTCTTTTTACAGATCACAGGCCGTGTGGCAGTTGGGACACTTTCCTCAGGAAGTGTCCGCCCGTTGAGGACCGCAACTCAAACTATACGCGTATTAATCAAAGCTAACATACAACAATGAAGTTATCTTCCGGAGTTCTGCCGACGGTGAGTACTAAAACAAGCAGAACACCGTCTCTCCTCGCAGCTCGGGCCCGGACAGCCGCCTCCCGGCTCAGCTATGGCTCCCCCTAGCCGTGCCTCCATGTTTCCTTGTTAATGCACACCACAGTGCCCTGACCCTCCCTGCTCAATAACACTATGAATACACCAAAATATATCAGAAAACCTCCATTCCGGTATCTAAATGTGGAATGAAGAGTCTATACCTGCTTCTCGGATCATATTTGGCCTCAACAGGAGATAGTATTCCTTACCTTTTGAGGGTGGCTGTTGCTACACTTCACTTTCCAAAGGCTCAACCTCGGTAGCCTCCTTCTTCTTCCCAGCAATCCCCGCAAAAAGGGACACTTCCATGTAAGTTGAATATGTAGGGGTGAACAAATTGGACAGAATTGATTAAAAAGAGCCCATAGAACCCCCAAACCCTGGATATTGACTTTTTGGCTCTAATTAAAAATAACCTCCACATTTTAATTTTAAAATTACGTGACAATATCTTGTAATTGTAAAAACCCACTCCTCAAACACACCATGTCTCACCCCTATTGTTTCAACTTATACTGGTCCATCCAGCACTCATACAGTTGATACTGAAGATCAATTGTCAGTCAAGGCGCAGCTGGGCTCTGTGGCGCTCTATGCGTCGGTTTGTGCCTTCACCAAGCCTTGAAGCAGCTCTGGAGGACTACAGATGACCCATTGGTGGTATTTATGAATCAAAGAGACCCTTGTCGTGTGGACTGGACCACAATAACCGGGAAGAAAAATACTTCCATGAGTTTAGAATCCAACCAGGCCAAGAGAGAGCTATGCTTCCAAATGGACCTCTCCAAAAGTACGCAGGTGCCCAGGGCACATAAGGCACTCTTAAAATCCGTGGAGAACAAGGGGAACGTTTAATGGGCGTGAAAATAATTATAATAATAGCTCTATTCAAATCTTACCAATTACACTGAAAGATTAAAGGCTACACCAAACAAATGTCGAATTTAATGTATTTCTGAAAACGTATTTGATCCTGAATGGCCCCGTCACTGCTTCAGAGTTTATAAATAAGTAACTATGCGTATTTGATTATATTTTAAATACTTAGATACAGTTTTTGTAATACTTACACCTTGAAGCTCACAAAGTGGAATTGTGTGTTCAGAACAGCGTTAAGCAACAACCTGAGCTTTAACGCACCGATTCGGCGCGCCACAGTAGCCATTTGTCTGGTGCTGTATACAGACGACAAAGAGCAATAATCTAGGCCTGTAGCACACAACATACATGTATATATAATCCCATATACAAAAATCCACGCTGACAAATCCACTGGATCCTTAAATGCGCAGCCGCTGCGCAGGCAGTTGAGGCTGTTTTCCCCCAAACAAACCTCGATGCAAATTCAGTAGGCAGCTGCAAGCAGAACGTTGAAGAGCAACCCTCTCCCCGTCCAGCTCTGGCAAATGACAAGGTTTGAGCAATACAATACAATAAAAACGCGACTGCCCGTTAGAAATAATCTTTAAACAAAGCCCCTATACGTCATCTGCTCAGACAGCACAGTTGGCGAAAGCGTGGCGCATGACGTGTCCCTCTATTCAGCACCATGACAGCCGGAGCTGGAGCCGGACGCGCGCCTGCCCTCGATGCGCAGCAGCAGCAGCAGCAGCAGCTGTCGCACACACCGCCTTCCGGACTGCAGCAGCAACACCTGCGCTGCAGCAGCTGCTCTCGGGCAAGGTCAGCGCGCACAGGCGGTCCAAATGCGAGATGTTTAGGCTCATGGATGACGAACAGCTTCTGTTGCAACACTTGTTTTTGGCTGGGGAGCAGGGGGTAGCATGTTTGAACATGAATCATTTACATGGATAAACAACTTCATTTCACCATTTACTATAAACAAAACGTATTTTGACTGATTGTATTCAATGTGTAAAGAATTAAAAATAAAACAAATGGAAATCTTGTTTTTTCTTTTACTGGTCACACAAACATCGGAGTGACAATGGCTGGAAGGACGGATGTTCGTGGCTTCTTTATGAGAAAAATACTGCATATCTTTATAATTCCCCAAATATTATATATAATCTCCATCTGTTTTTCTAGATGCATGCACTGTGAAATGTTTAAAGGGAAAAATACAACTTTGGGAAATCCTGTCCCAAGTGAGATGCATGCAGTGTTGTTCACAGGGATAATTTAACAATGAAGTAATAGTCTAAACAAAGAAAGGACTTCCTAGCGGCTGCAAGCAGCCCCCCAGGCAGCCCCCCCCCCCCTCTTCCTTCTCTGAGCCTCTTGTCAGTTCGGAAGACGGCGCGCCCTTCTTCTTGTTTCTGAGGAAATCCTGAGGTCAGAAAGGACTGAGGAGCAAGTGTTCACCATGCAAGTACAAGTCATCTTTTTATTCATTCATGGCTGAAGCAGAATGTGGCCAAAGAAGTCGATGAAGTCAACTTGAATACCAAACAAATTATTTGGTTTATAGAGGCAGTAATTGCAGAAGGCAACAGAACAGGAAAACCCACCAAACCACTATTTGCTTTAACAAATCGGATGCCCTTTTAACCTTTTAATACATTAATTGTACGCTTATGACCAACTGAGACGTGCTGCTCCTTTTAAGTGTGACGTGACGTGACTGAACAAAGAAAGTGAATTTGCATTGGTGCCATTTTTCTTTTCTTCACAGGAATCAAACTAATCATTAGCCACTGTGATACAACCATCTGTCTGTGATACTATTGAATTATTCATAATTGAAAATGTCTGAGATCATAATATAATGTTAGAAAATAATGATAAAGGCAGGTATAACAATGTCTTTTCAGAGGCAAACCGAATTTAACACCTCAACAGTCAAACATGTCCACGCAGTGGTCAGTATGTTAAAAGGACTTAATGACATGCTTCTAAAATGTAAAGTAAACTACCTCTAAAAAATTAGAATGTTGGGAGGTTTTGTTGAAAAAAGTAGTTGTTTTGGATGTTGAGTAAAAGTAATAATATGGTGTGTCAAAAAAATCTAAAGATATTACATTAAAAAAGTAAATAAGAAGTGATGTGTGTAAGTGTTTATGTAAATAAATAATAGTATCAGGTTTTTGAATAAAATATTTGAAAATGTATGTTTAAAGATCATCCATAAAACTCTTATAACAATTCAAATCCTAATGTTAGAATAGAAGAAAAAATCCTATTAAAGTGCATTTAAAGAGTAAAGAAAAGTAAATGTTGAAATATATATTGAAAAAAACAAATGGCATATTATGTGGATAAAGGTTTTAATCTTCGGAACAAAAAAAAAAATCTTTTGTATTGTGACCCTTTTAATGCTCAACAAAAGCTTAGATGTGAAACGCGATGGGATTGATTGTCGTCTTCTGATGACATCCAGCGTGGAAACAAGTCATTGATTTTGGGTAATCAGACAAGGAAAGGTCAAAGGTTACATGATAAGATGGGAATGATCAAACATAGAGGGGAAGCAATGATTACATTGCACATGATCAGAGGAATATCAGAAGTAAAAGCAGAATAAATTGTCCCCATGAGTGCCAAGAAAAATCCATTATAATATATGATTATAATAATATATATATATAAATATAATTCATAGCATAATATGTAATATATAAAAAAGCCATGTTAGAGAGTATCAACAAAAAAATAGTATCTCTAAAAAAGTTCTGGTTAATGAAAATTCATTGGTTTGTCTAGAACATGTCCAGTATATTGATGAAATGTGTGCAGGATTTAGAAAAAATGTCAGTGTCATGGTTTTTCTATTATATATCTATGATTCTTTTAATCACTGTATGTATCAAAGTAATTCAATAAAAAATATATTATGGCTAAAGTATATGTTGAAACAAATGATTGTCGTAAAAAGCAATTTATTGTTTTGGAAGAAACATAGTATAGTCTTTTAATAAAAGCCATTAAAATTAAATTAAATCAAAGGCATTTCAATATTTTTCACTGAAAAGTCATTGACAATAAGAAATGTCATAGTATATTACAGAAGGCTGCATTTATTTATCAAAATGACCCTATATATTAAGTCACAAAATAATCACAGCATAGCATAGTCATATTATAATTATATAAATATATATCACGTCATTAAAAAACCATATTGTTTCTCAAAAAGTCATATTGTCTGTCGAAATTCTGAATAGTATAGTATGTCCACCAAAGTGATTCAATTCTTAAATAAGTCTGAAAAAGTTATTTCATAAATCATATTCAGTTATAGTGTCGTATTTCACCACACAATATGTCAAAAACAAAAGCAGTATGTCAAAGTGAAGAACTTAAAAAGTCATAGTATTTCATTGCGTAGTATGAACCAGCTGTCCTCCATTACAGAGGCCTTGGTTTTAGGTAGACTGCATCGATCCAGTGGCTGTCACATTAGCACATCTGCAGCCAGCGTTCCTACAGACACGTTATGCACCGCATGGCAGGGACGAAATGAAGAAAAAGAACCAAAAAGTAGAACCAAATTGATAAAACTGGTGTTTTTCTCAGTTTGTTTTTATATTTCAGCCAATAAATGACTTACAATAGGCTGAAAATACGTGGACCATATCGGAAGATGTGAAATGTCGACTTCAACACAATGAAAGAACAGCCCTTTGTGTGTCCTCACGCTGTCCATCAGCTGCACATTATTCCCCCGCTGGCGGCGTGGGGTCCCGCCCGGTTGGGTTCCGGCGCGTCCCCGGGCGTCTCCGCGTCCTGGAGCAGGTGCGCGTAGTGCATGGGCTCCGCGTGGTGGCGAGGGTTCTTCCGAGCGTAGTACCTCTTGGACGCCGCTCTCCACGCCTCCCTCTGCAGGGACTGCGACGCCTCCGGCAACTCGGATATCAGCGTCCTCCTCCTCTTGTCCGCGAAAGAGATGGGGTGAGGGTACCGGGAGTCTGTGACGTGCGGGACGGGGGCCGAGCGCGGGAAGAAGGGGCCCAAGCGGGACGGGGCGGGGCCCGAGCGCTGGAGGAAGGAGGGGGTCGGGTGCGAAGGGGCGGGGCCCGAGCGCGGGGGGTGCGCCTGCTGGCGGGCGACCTTGCGGGCGTAGTAGCGCCTGGAGGCCGCTCTCCACGCGGCCCTCTTCTGTCGCTGAGCCTCCTCCGTCAGCTCGGACATGGGCACGCCCTTCTTCTTGTTCCTGGGGAGGTCAAGAGGTCACAGAGGACAGATCGTCAGAAAGGACGCACCCCTTAAAACACTATAAACGCATTGTATCTTACAGGAACAGCGTGACCCCTCTAAGCAAACCCCTCCCAGTCCAAGCAGGAGAGGATTTTTTTACAACAAGTTTACACACATGCGTTAAAAATGACCCGACGTGTACAAGTGTGAGCAAAATTTTAAAAAAAAGAAGTAATAATTGGGTCAAAGTTTATTTTTATGTTTATTTTGTCACACATAAAATACACTTCGGGCACATTTGGGCACAACTTGGACCGTGTTCTCTTTGACTGCCTGCCTGACGAGCTCTGGGACCAGGTTCAAGACCCCTTTTGCCTCAGTCTGTTGCCCTGGATCAGAGCTTCATTTTCAGAGGACTCATCAGGCGAGTCTTCGCTCTCATCAAAGGAGTCTTTTTCCTCCAGGAGAGCTGGATTTCTAGACAAGACCACAACTCCAGCTTGACCATGTGGCACACGGTCATCAGCATCGGAGATGTCAGAATCAAGAGTTGCTTCATCTTCCTCATACTGTTCTTTATGTGGCATCGCTACGACTCTTTCTGATGTGCATGTGGCACGATTAGGTGCAGCCAAACCAAATAATATGTACAACTATCAGTTGATCAAGAATACAGTAATAGTGGTTTCATTTCAGTGACCTGGCTGACATGAGCTAACCGTAGCTAGCTAGAATAGAATGTCACGTTGAACTAGCTATTGTTAGAAGTGACTTAAATAACAATTAGCATTAGCTTGTTACGTTATGTTTACAGCTAGCTAAAGAAATTAGACATTTTACTCTTTCCCACCAGTTAAGGATGTCATGTTCTTAACTGTAATGTTCAAATGTTCAATTATATTTTTACAAGGTATCAAATAACAACAAAATGTGAAACAAATGTAAAATAAGACTTACATAAATCAGATGTGAAAAAGCAGCCTGTTTAGTTGTGTTGCATGTGAGCACAAATCAAAGGGTCCTACCAAAATTCACACTTGCATTCATTGGTCATTTTGACCCATGTGTGTACTTTATGTAGTAATACAACAACTATTTTTGTTCAAAATGGAAGACAGAGAAAATTAAAACGAGGAAGGAAAACACATGGAGCAGCCGGGATTCAAACTACCAACGTTGCGGCTCCCAGTGCATCACGTTACTTCATGCGCCACCATCACACAACGCATAAATACATGTATATATAATTTTGGACACATGTTGTGCAGGGATACAAATAAAAATGTATTCAAATGAAAAATATTTGTAATGATGATGTTGGGTATCAGGCTATTTTAATTATTAAATAACTCACCTGAGGTGTACGTCATGGTGGCCGTAACCGCCTGGCTCTGCATGGCGGTCCTCATCTAAAGTTCTGCTGTTCTCTACATTTTCTAAAGGAATCAGAGAGAACATGGACACTTAGATATCGACGCAACTGCTACTCTAATCATTTCTACAGTGGTGTTTGGGAATACGCACACAGGAAGAACTAAAGGTAGGACTAAAGGTAGGGTGCATCACCGTGTGCGCTGGCGCCCTCGTTGTCCTCGCACGGATGGCCTGCGCCCTCACGGAGCTCCTCGAATCTCTCGTCGCTCATTTCCAACTTGATTAAAACCGGGTCGATATCGCACGGCTCTTCTTTGATGACGAAGCCGCCGGGAGACATCGGCAGATTCCCGACTGCCTCCGACACATCGGAGGAATTGGAAGAGAGGGGGATGCAGGACCGGTCCGCTCTGGCGCGAGATGACGTTGGAGCCGACAGGTGGATTTGGGGGGAGACTTGCGATGGGGGTTTGGCAAAGAGGCCTACTGTCGAAAAAAAAGGATTAAAAAAATATAAGCGTTTCCATTTGTACATATTAAGTCTGTATAGACAAACATACATATCTGCCAAATATAAGGGGATGCTTCTAGTTTACAACAGTATGCGTATTCAAAGTGTACGTAAACAATTGTGGGAAATGTGTTTATCAAGTGCAGTCGTATTGAAATATAATATTTTCTATATATATTTAGCCTTTTATGGTCGAGGCAACATACAGTAACTACTAACACAATGTAATGGGTAAGCGAGCTGCCCCAACCAAGATGGCCGCCATGTGTGGACGTTCTATACTCGGCCGTAAGATATTTAGCTTTTATATACATCTATGCTTTTTATAGGCACTTTCGACGCTCACCGGACGTCCTGAGTTACACATAACCCCCCCCCCCTCTTCCGGTTGAGTTTCTGGGGCGGGGGGGGGGTCGAAGATGTTTAGGTCTGTCGCTCCTCCCCACCTGCGTCTAACGCAATTCTATTGGCTCGGACGATTACAACGAGGGATTGGACTTCAGGAAAGGATTGGCTGAGACACTGACAGGATAAATAAACATGTACAAACGCCTCTTTAGCTCTGTTCTGCTTCACTTTATCAAAGTTAAACTTTCATCATCCTTGTCTCGTTTATCCCTGTCAGAGGGAACTCGTTTACACAGAAACACTTCAAATGTTGGCGTTATTATGTTTTTTTCCCCCCGCACATACGGAGAGACTCTAACCAGTCGAGTATCCTACACACTCATATTTACGTACAATTAATACTCATTTCATAATCCTGGTGCTCTGCTGTCCTCTCTGCGTTGATGCAGCTCAGTTCAAACCCGCTCTCCTCGATCGTCTGCGCGTCATCGGGGGTCCGAGAGCCAACCGGGCTGCGCTCCCCTCCGAGCAGTCCGCAGGCGAATCCCCGTCGGCGGAGCACCTTCACCTCGCACTCCATCTCCGAGAGACTGCTCTCCAGCCGACGGATCTCTTTGTCCTTGTCGGCCACCATCCGCTGGTACTCGCGAGTCCTGGAGCTGTTGACGCCGTACAGCACGTTTATGATCGAGTCTATCGCCAACCGAATGGCGTTTTCCACCACCAGGGCTTCTTCGCCGCGCAGGTGTGGGTGCAGCGTTTGGCTTTTGAGCAAATCCATCTTCGAAAGTGTGGGTTTTTTTTTTATGTTGACACGCTACGATGCTAGCACACAATGCTAGGCTACCAGACGCTGGCGGGCTGCCTGGAACGCGCCGCGCTGCTTTGTTCACATTTAACACACAATTCCAAGGCGTCTCCCCGTGATGTCGAGGGTTAAACAAAACGAAAGAAAGGCAGACGTGTGTCGAGCTCACGTCTGCGAGGCTGGTAACCAGTACCGTTACAACAGAAGTGCTTCCTGCTTCCGTCTACTTCTATGGCATCAAGGCGTGTCCCCGGATGTCAGCCTGGTGCGCACAGCGCCGCCTGGTGGCTCGTTTGAAGGCGTACACCAACATTGCAGCCTTAGGGAAAGTGTGGCCGTACAAAAAAAAAAAACCCACTGCGATGCCATTTTTTAAAATCATTTTTTGTAAAAAAAATAACTGACTGAATCAGTTAAATGTGTCTCTTTTGGAAAACCAAACTACATGAATTAACACAACATGATAAAATAATTACGAAGGAACTGGTAAAAACAGAACAGAAAAACAAGGATGCATAAAGTTTAAGCCCTGATAAAATGTGTGCCTCAAGCCTTAAAAGCATCTGCAGAAGGGGAACACTTTGAAATGGTCAAAAGTTACAACGCTGCAAGCTGAAATTCTACCGCAGTGTTCTTTCAAAGGAAGTAAGTTGCAAAAAGTAGGAGCAAAAGAGCTAAGGAAGGAAGTAAGGAAAAGTCTGCAGGAAATAACCATCTAGGTTTTGTGGCCCATGGCTTCTTTAATACAAAAAAATAAATACAAAATCAAACAGTAAACTGTATATAAACTAGACAGGGCATTACATTGATAACATTATAACATTGGGTCTGTATCAAAAGTACAGTGTGAACATGTTTTGAATAATAATCTTATGAGCAAACATCACCACCATGGAGATGTCTTATGGTTTGTTGTCGCTGCTCTGCCCTCAGGCACAAACACGTTACATGCTGGGGGGGTTCTGTGCCGTTTGTTCTGGTTTTATCTGCCTTGGTGAAGATTATAAATAGGCTGTACACTAACTAAAAAAAGAAACAATGCTGAACTCCTTACTTAGCCACAAACAGGAGAAAACAAATTGCGGAAAACCCCTACACCCCTCCCCCCAGAATGCAACACCGCTGCGGGAGAGCACATCTCACACAGCAGCAACTTTTGCAGATCATCTGATTCTCATCACGGACTGAGGGGGGAAGGCCCGGAACACGCAGAGTAAAGTCTCAAGGCCTCCTTCTGGATCTCCTGCAGTGGTTGATGCTCTTCTGAAATGATATATGTGAGAGTTAATATAGGGCTAAAGCATTTTTCAATAATATGTAATGACTCAACATATGCACGGTAGTTCAGAGCATTGTTAAATTACTCAGCTTTAATCGCCGCAGAGTGACGCGACTCACCCATCAAGCATTCCACTCAAAGTCCGAAATGCGAGTTATGAGGGTTAGAACCTTTGGGTTCACCGCATTGTTCCTTCTGTTTTCCCGGACCTCTACTTTGGAACCCTTGTCGGGATTTATCTTGAAGATGCACCTTAGTTTGACACAAAATAAAACCACCGTTAGATATCAACAAAACAACAACGTGACGGGAGAGGAGGCGCCGGGACTGGCGTGCTGGCCGCCAGTTTCCACTCACCACCTCGCTGTGGTCGCATGTGCAAGTCTGTGACGATGTCACAAGGCCGCACACAGCCCACTTCCCCTTGCCGGGCTGTTTCTGCAGTACAGTGGTGCACTACTGCAGAGCCGTATTTGGGCATTTGAACAGCCGGGAAAACGACTGTACAAAGTGGTTAAGAGTTTTGATGAACAATCGCACTTAAAACAAATGGGATTTCAAATTTCCCTTTGTTCTCAGTAAGCTGTACTGGGTGTCAAAAGCATATACAATATATATTATATATACAATTATAGATTTAATGTGAATTCAAGAGCAATTCAAGAGTTATTTCTGTTGTGTATGTTGTGTTTAATACAAATCTATTTCTCCCACAGACTACACAATGTTCCGATTGCTGCCAGAAAACACCCAGAAAAACGTCCCCAACCAGAGGACCCTTAAAGCACGTTCACCTCTGAAGAAACTCCATCGTGGCCGCTACGTCCGCCGGGTACGGCAGATCGAAGACGAAGTAACAGACGAACATGGCGATCAGCGCGTCGGTGAAGCTCGCCAAGTCCTCCAGGATCACCTCCCGGTCCACGGCCACCACGAAGGCCGCTGCAGAGCACGGACTCGCCCCTGCAGCGCCGTTAAATACAGAAAAAGAGCCGCACGGGAGAATCCATCAGCTCAGGTGCACCCGCGTGCGTTTAGGGGGGGAACGGGGGGGGGCGCCGCTCACTTACCACACGCCACAATGCACGGCGTGGCGGGCAGGCGCTCCGTCCGCGCCCCGTCCGTCTCCTCCGACGCGTGGAACATCCTCCCGAGATCCTCCTTGAAGTGCGAGAGCAGCGCCATCACCGCCCCGCAGGCGCCGCCCCGCCCCGCCGGCGCCCCCCCGCTCCACCGGAAGAAGTCGTCGACTCTGGCCAGTTTTTTGCCCATGGCGTCCTCGAAGGCCCCGTCGATGCCGACGCCGGTCAGCTGTTCGAAGTGCGCCTTCACGCCGCCGAGGGAGAACAGGTAGGGCCACTCGTCCCTCAGGGCGCGCGCGTCCTTACCCGAGCGGATGTCGCTCCGCTGACACGCGAAGGTGTCCGACATCCACTGCCCGACCCTCTCCGTGTCCGCCTCGCCCCTGAGGAACATCTCCCGCAGGCCTCGCTTCTTCTGCGCATCCACGCGCGAAGGCCAGCGCTCCTGCTGCACACAGCCATAGGAGTTCCTCCGCCGCTTCCTTTTTCTCGCCACGCCGCCTCCGCCGCCGCCGCCCCCCGCAGGTCTTCTCTGCTTGCCCCACATCGTCTTTCGCTTGCAGTTATCCACTCTGTACTGAAGCTGCTTGGTCAAAGAGTCGTACCCGCTCCCGACGACCTCGTCCTCGATGATGTCTGTGAAGGACTTCGGATACGCCAGGACCATCTTGCGCGCGACTTCCTCCAGGTGCCTCTTGGACGGGTTTTTGCACACGTGGAGGATTTCGGCCGCGACGATGCGAATCATTTCCCTCCTTTCCTTGGCCGCGGGCCGCTGCTGGTTGTCCAACTTGCTCCTCAAAGCGGTGGGGAGTGTTCTCCAGGGGACTTGGAAATGGTAGTGCCAGTCGTTGTTGAGTTGCCTCTCCCTAGCGGACGGAGGGGAGGGGAGGCGTCCGGGTGAGCTCCGGGAGGGGCAGGGTCCGCCTCGCCTGGGGGCGACCCGGGGGGAGCTCGCGGGGGGGTCTTCCTCGCACGACTGGCTCGCGCTGCTCCGAGCTGAGAGGACACAGGATAAAGCACCGTGGGCACAACCAAATTAAAAAGGGAACAATTGTCTCCCTTTTCTTAATGAAATGCATTGATTTTACTTTCATTACAATATCCGGCTCTTTCTTTCAACATTTGCAAATAAAAGTCCAAATCAAAGGCCTTTTATTTTGGTGGCTAGCGGACACATTCTGTCAATCAATTGGGAAGAGAGACGCGTTTTCATTGAACTCTTTGGGGCCTCGACTTACTTTTCACACGTGCACGAAGCTTCCTTGTTTGAATGGGTTGGAGTCCGTCGGCGAGGTTGTCCGAGAAGGCCTCCTCAGTCGCGTGCATTGGAGCCGGCGTGGATCTCGACAGCGCCTCCTTGATGAGAGCGGCGATGTCATTTTCCACCGCTGAACGAGGGGGAAACGAATGGCGGGTGAAACGGGGGAACGGGGATGTCTGGATCATTGCAAAAAGTACCGTGACTAATACCATGCAAACAGCGTTCATAAAGTATTTCCCTCTATCCTTATGTCATCTGCGGCTTACTTTCTTCCGCAGGTTTCCCCGTGTGCAGAAAAGTATCTTCATCCAGAAACGTCCCCTCGCACAGCTCCCATTTGATGCCCGTCTCCATGTCGGAAGATTCCTCCTTGATAAGGGAGGGGGTGCCTCCACCCTGGCACCAAGGGGTCTCAGTCTGGCCGCGTTGGTGGGGAAAAGCCCCCACCCCGTCACGGCACTGTGGGGGAACGGCGTCGAGACCTGATGAAGCAGATTTACCGGAGAGAGAAGTGATTGGGTGGGCTTCCTGTGGCTCTTCAGGGGGGATTTTGTGTAGTACTCGGGTGGTGATACCGCAAGGTAGAAATACCACCTAGAGGTGTCAAATGAGGGCCAAAGTATCTACTTAAGATCACATTTCACTCCATAATTGGATTATAACTAATGATGCATTAATGCATATTCACGGAGAATATTGCAAGTACTTCGTTGATATACAATACCAATGAACTAGTGATGTGATGAACGAGTGAGTGAAAGACGTGTGTTTAAGAATCACTGAAAAGAAAATACTCCCAAGTGTGCAGAAATGGAACAGGTCATTTCATCTCACATACTCACTTTCGGCATCGGAGCCGTTGACCGGCTCGCCGTACTCCAGCCGCGTCTCGCCGGAAGGAGCGCGCGGCTCCGCCTCCGCGTGCGCGTGCCTCAGGCGCATCTGCACGCGCAACAGCCTCAGCTCCCCCTCGCTTTTCTCCAGTCGACCCTCCAGCCTCCAGATCTCCCGGTCCCGGTCGGCCACCATGCTCTGGTACTCGCGCACTCGGCGGCCGCACGCGCCGCGCACGGCGCTCACGGCGGCGCGCAAAGCCGCCTCGATGGCGCGCTCCACGGCCGCGTCCTCCTCCTCCTCCTCCTCCTCCTCGTCCGGTGAACCCGCGCGCGACTCGCACAGTTTGGTGGTTCCGCTCATGGTTGCTCGCTCGGAAAAGGGAGCCCCGCGGGATGTGACCACGGCTCGCGGTTAATCTCGGAGTTATTCGCTTGAAACACAGATTGAACGCACACGAGATTAAAGGTTCTCTCGCGGGGTTCGTGGGTCGAGTTTTCGCTCTTTTCCTATTTTTTCCTTTCTTCTTATTGACAGACCAACGTTTGACGCGTTACCGCCACCAAGTGGTGAGGAGGGTGGACGGCTGGTATTTAATAAAAAAGGGAGCTCATATTTGATCGATATCTTGTTTAAGATACTGAAACATTAGTTTATAACTCTTACTGCTCGAGTTGAAAAACGAAATTACCCCAAAACCTCCAGTTTGGTGTGTGTATATATTTCGTAATTTGTGGATATATTTCGTAATTTCGTTTTTCTGAGATAGAACAGGGTAAAAAACAAGACATGAAACTAACTAAAATACTAATTTCCCCATTTAGGACGACTAAAGAACCAGTAGGTAATGATACAAACTACTTTAATCGGGAAGCTTATCACAACTGTGATATGAAGCAGAAGGATTAATATGCACAGCCATCACGTCAGGCAAAGGTTATTGATAACTAAAATATTACTAATAATCATTATTTAGATTTATTCACAAAAAACTCATTTCAAAATAGAATCTCAGATACATTTATTCGCAATAATGGAAATATTAACTCAATTCATTTAGTACAGCGCCAAATTACTATTTACAAATGTAAGCATTTAATAATGTAGCATAAGCATTCATCCAAGTAAGTACATTTACCCAAGTACATCCCGACGTCTACAGGCCAAACAGCGACAAAAATGCCCAGTAAACCAAAAACTCACTATTCACCATGAAACCGACATAGACAACTCAATGACAAGGGACACACCTGGTTTAGATACACCGGGGAGTCCGGGACGCGGCAGACAGTCGGGGCCGGAAGTGAAGCTGTCCCAGGGACACAAGACGCACGAAACTACAAAATAAAACCGGAAAAGACACAGACACACAAAACCTGCACTTGGCTAAATGAAAACGCGCTGCTTGGAAGAGACAACTTGCAGCACCTGAGGGTGCACGTGCCTGTCCAGTACCACCCAACTGACCACGTGTTACTCCTCCTGCAGGGAATCAGGTGGAAACATTTAGGCTGCCCCCCCCTTGGGACAGCAAAACGGGAACAAATCCTCCTGCCGTTTTGTTGAGGATGCAGTAATCAACACAGACACGCGGCGGGGGGCAGTCCGCCACGGGACTGTTCGGAAAGCTGCTCTCTGGGCTCTGGGTCGGATCCGCACAACTGCAGCCGGAGTCCTCGCTGCTGACGTCGAGGAAATCTTCGGGCGGGGCGGAGACGACCTCCGCCTCCTCCTCCTCGGCGGCGGCGGCGAGGACCCCCCAGAGAGAGCAGTGGAGCCGGGTGTAAGGAGCCCCCCCCGGACAGACCGCGACCAAGGGCGCAGTGGCCTCGTGCACCCCGGGTAAGCCCACATAGGAGGTGTGACACTGCGCCAGGGCCAGGTGCGCCGTCGGGTCGGAGAACACGCGCAGCTCCTCTGGGTCCTTCGTGGCGGGTTTGGGCTCCACGGTCACGGCATCGAATCCAGCCAGAATCTCCTCGGTTTTGTACGTCAGTGCGAACCCGCCTTTGGGCTGGAGCCATTCCTGCAAAGGCAGAGGCATTAAAACACAACGGATTCACCGGGGCACATGTCAAACACGTTTGCAACTCGTGAGCCAAAACTAACCACTACCACGTGTTTTTTAAAATAATATTTATGTGTGATTCCCTGCGTCTGTCCGCGGCTAGTCCCGACACAGCAGGGGACACACCTGGTGGACGTCACTGCGCCACTTCTTCTCTGGATTACTTGCATTGGGGGTCGCGCGCGCGCGCTTCTGCGCCACAAGGTCGAGAGTGGCCCGAGAAGACGTCGTCACCTCACCTTGAGATCGCCTCCATGTTGTTGAAATAAAGGTTGGAAGAAAGGCGCTGGCGTCGGTGTGTGGGACAGAGATCGTATCTTCTTTCTGTGGCACAAACCAAATGGACTTTTTCCCTTTATCTTTTTCTTACGTTGAATAGGATCATCTTATATTGACACTTTTGCAAACATTTCAAAAGGACAGATGACTACTTTACCTTATTGCGGGCTTGTTGAGTACAAACAGCATGACCCCAACAGCCAGACACACGGGGCCCAGAGTGATCAAAATGAATAACTTATTATCTTCGTCGTCTTCTTCTGAGAAGTAGTGAAATAAGATTTTGTAAGAATTTGTGAGTCATACTGCAGAAGTCATCCAACCACGGGGCTGATTAATCATGATCAGAGTTGTTTAAGGTCATCGAGCCTGACACATGTGAAATTCACCTTCTCCTCCTTCATTTTTCCAGCACGTCGATGGACTCCACTCACTCCAGACCGCTCTATATCCCTTATTCTGCGGTTTAGATTTCACTTTAACGCAATATGTAGTGCGAGGATTTAATTGAGACTTTAAAATAAATACAGATCTGTTGGGTGAATTGAGCTCAGAAGGCTGAGGAAAAGAAGACATTTAAACAAAGGATTATTGTCAGGTCTTATCAAGGCACAACTTGTCGTGTCAAAGTATGGTTATTACCTGGTGTCTTACTTTGGCCTCGGCGCTATCAGATGTCTGAAGTAGGAGCCTGTAGTCAATGTCATTCTTGAGGTATCGGTGTTGTTCATACCCACTTTTCCAAGTGATGTCGGCGGCCTCTGGCGTCTCCTGCACCTCGGGTCGATGCGGCGCCGTCAGCTGGACTGATCACAGATGTAGAACAAAGCACATCATGACACATCACAATCTCACCAACACAAACAAAGGATAACCAAATGTTTGTCATTTAGTATCTATCTTCACTAACAAATGAACAGTACATAGGGAATATCCTTGTTTCTCCCAATATTCTTGTGTGATTTTATGGCTCCAGATTCATGCCTGTAAACCAACGCAGGCATCAACGCCCATGTGACGGCGACAGGGACACACTTCATCAGTAATTGATCGCAATGAATCCATGCTTACTGTTCTGTGCAGGTGTAAATGCCTTTTTTACGCCGCAACAGACAGATCCATGACAAAGTTCTATGTCATATTCATCCTCACTGCTGAAGAGGTCGTCCGGCGGCTGACCCATGACGCACAAACAGCTGTAGCCGCGGTCCGTCCTCAGGAGCGGACAGGAGAATCTCTCATCGCTGTCCAACAGACTGACAGAAGGAAGAGGGTGAATGGACCGGAACGAGTGAACCGTCGTGCTTTCGCACGATGCAGGGAATGAAATTACCTGAAATTCAGGCTGTAGGTGGTGTTGGACCCCACAGGATCACCAGTGGTGTCCAAGGCACAATGGACCGCTTTCCAATAGGCCGACGAACAGGATGCATTAACTACAACATGGAGGTGGGAGGAAATGATCTTTTCTGTGTACATCGAGACTGTGATTTTTTTGTTGTTACGAGTATTCAGATCCTTTACTTAAGCAAACATTTGTTATTAGTGTTATTAAATCCATAAAAGACAGGATGATTGGACCTCTTGGAACCCGCCTCGGCAGCTCTTAGTTGAATCACAGAAAGATGAGACCAGATAATTTGACTTGACATTCCCTCTGAGAGCGTTTCACCGTGTGAATACTGACAACCAAGCATTTTCTTCCACACACAAGAAGTTCAGGGCAAAACGTGTGTGTGTGTGTGTGTGTCCCGACCAGCGAGCTGTACCTGTGATGCAGCTGCTCAGTCGTTGGATGCTGCAGCAACACAACAGCAACAGGAGCTGCAGACACTTCATGACTGCACGTGACCATCACACTGGGGACGAGAAGGAAACGTTCTGTAGTACCGGACATTTAGCATTCCATAAAACTATAAATTCTATAAAATACACTCATGATATGTATACAACCTCATTCAGAAATACAACTGCAATTCACGTTATTTGAGCAAAGACAATGAAATCATGCGTCTGTGTGTGTGTGTGTGTGTGTGTGTAGGGAGGGAAGGTGCTGTTACCTGCTGAAGTCTCAGACAGTGAATGACAGATGGAACGGAGTTTAAACTTATCAATGGTTACATCACGGGAAGTCAGACCTCAGTCGTCACAGTGGTTTTTTTTTTCTCTTCTTTAACCTTTTTTTCTTTGGTTCTTGTCAGCTGCGCTTTGGTTGTTTTTTGTTGTGTGTCATTATTTCTTGGTGATTAATACGGGGCAAAACGTGTGACCTTTCTGGTGAATCGAGACGTTTTGCCTCACTGCTGTTTAGGGGATCAAGTTTTTTGAGGGGTTTTATGAATCAACCACGTCAAAAGACATTTCTGTTTGAGCGGCAGGCTTCCTCTCCACTGGAAGGAATAAACACCATCCTACAAAAAAGGTTTCCTCGTTTGGTGTTTTGATGACGACGGCGGCGGCGGCGGTGGTGGAAGAGCAGTGGCGAACCATCTCCCACGGTGTGCGGGTTGTCAGCCGGGTCCGGTGACTGCGAAGGGCGCCGCTCGGCGGCCTCTCACGCCACGTGCGGAAACACATGGCGGTGCGTGCAGAGTTTCAGGTGAAAAATTACCCTTTTTAAATAAATCAAAAGTCCAAAACTCAAAAAATCCAAAGACCTTCGAGAGGAAAAAAAAACAACAACCCAAAGACACGACACAAATGCAGGAGACTGACATGGCTTAAATACACAGGTAAGGTGCAGGTGATTGGACACAGGTGGAAACAATCATCGACACTGCAGACAATCACAGGTGAAGACAGGAGGGGGCAGGAAGTGAAGTTACCCCAAGGGACACAAGAGACATGACACTACAAAATAAAACAGGACCTATGAACCCAAACCGTGACACACATGTATTCATTGGCTTTTTGCTTTATTCTGTCAACTGTCATCATTTAATCAGCACACACATATAGGAAGAAAAAGGAAACATCCCAATCAATGCGAAAACCCAATTTACATTTAACAGCAAATAAATTAAAAATTCTCTTGGCAATAAACACTCGAAAAAATACTGTACACAAGAGTTAATTTTCAAAGAGCTTTACAGATTACGCAAGAAACAAATGATTAGAACAACAACAGTAAGCAAGGCTGATGTACAATTCTTTACTTCTATCTAGACCTGCTAGACCAGGAGTCATGAAGCAGGAGGTCGGACTCCAATGAAGGGATCACTAAATGTGCATTATCTTCTCAGCTTAAAAAAACTGGACCAGATCTCAGGCCTGTTCTGCTTTCCTTTACTTGGGAAAACTCTCATCCCATCGGGGGAACTGAAACTTGTCATTTGGACCCTTTCAGAGCAACCTGTGACTTTTACTGACGTGGTTTGTGTGTGCTAATGTGTGCCTTGTTTTTTCTTCAAAGTGACTCTCTTAACATAAATGTCACAATAATACAATAACATATATTGGGGGTCAATGACTGAAGAGAGGAGTGATTTGGGGTATTTAGCATATTCATTGCCAATATGCCAAAACTCCAAAATGATCAAAAAACAGCAAGCTGCAGACTTATTTTATGTTGTATGCTGTAAGTCAAAGTCTCCATTATGTTAAACACTCCAAAGTGCTGTATTTCTTCTACAGAACCTTCAATCCCTCATATGTTAAGTTCCCCTCCACTCGAAGACGTGTTTTGCTTGAGTTACGTCACTCGGATGTTCAAACGTTTGCCACCAGAAGGGTATTATTTCCTGTCTACCTCATGTTGACTTGATTTTTTTTTTTTTTTCACCAGGTCAAGACCTATTATCTATTATTATAAAACGTCCTCCAGCATGCTCTTCTCACTGAGATCAAAGTCAAAACAGGATGGACGGTTGCAGAGGTTACTGAGAAAATGTGCGCTGGAAATAAAGACATTATCTGAGATCTTGATAAGGCAGCGAGCATTTTGGAGCCAAGCTGATGACTCATTTAAGATAAAAGAAAGCTGTGCAAACAGTGACGAAGATGACAAAAAAAAAATCCACATTATTTCCACACATCCACGCTGATATTACTGATTACAGTCCGGTCGTTTAGTTAATGTTTTCTACTTTTCAGTTCTTTTAATGGGCAATTAATAACCGATGGCCTGATTTGCATGTGATCAACAATAAAAGTACAATTGTTATTATGTATATACACACTCCAATCTCAAAGAATGGCACCAAAGTCTCTCTTTCTGCAATCAAATCGCTTTAAAAGAAAAAAAACAATAACATTTAAACACTAAAAACACCATTTTAAAACACAAGGAAACCTGACTATACAATTTAAGTTCAACGCGATACACGTCAGCCAATCAGCCGCGAGGGTCGCGGTGCCTCACGGCGTTTGGGCCCCCGGGCTGCCGAGGTCTTCTTGAATGCTGCCGCGTGCCATCCACTGCTTCACGTAGTTCGAACCCAGGCTTTTGTGGTCGCGAAACGAGTCGGAGAGCGGCTGCTCCGCCGCGTTGGAGTCCGAGGCCCCGGGGACCACGACGCACTCGCCGAAGCCACTGTCAATAGTGTCCAAGTCCACGCGCGGGTAGCCGTCGTCAGACAGCTCGTTGGAGACGAACGAGTCCAGCGACACCCTCTCCGGTTCCACCGGCTGGTCCTCCACCAATAAGTCGTTGGGTATTTGGTCCTCGCGTCGCGACGATACGCCTCCTGGCCTCCGGGGCCCCTCCGCGTCGCCGCGTCCTCCGCGTCCCCCCTCGAGCTCCTCCTCTCCGGACAGGGTCACGGTGTGGATGGAGATGTCCTGCGAGCCCTGGAAGAACAACAGCGAGTTGCTGTGGGGCCGCGGCGGGCAGAGGGGGGCGGCGGCCCCGGGGTCCTCGCCGCAGCACCGCTTCTCGTTGCTCCATTGGAGGAGGGCGCGCTGCTTCTCGCTCGTCGCCTGGCCGCGCGGGTCGATCCTCAGGTAATCGTGCTCGCTGAACACGGGCTTCACCCACTCCTGCAGCAGAACCAACGGGAGGCATTCAGCTTGAGCAAATGGCACAACCAAGAGAAGTTCGAGCTAGCAGGGTTAGCTTAGCATGAAGTGAGGGAGGGGAGACTCTGGTTGGAGAATGCCATAAACAAGACAGGTAAGATGACGTCATTTGTGGCCATTAGATTTTTTTTTTAGCCTCGGACAAGGTTTACCATTTACACAACTTGTCTCAATTTTCAACCGATTTTTAAACGGTTTGGTTTGTCATAAACGTCAGAGATGTAGTGACACTACATACGTATGAATACATTTTCTGATTAATGTCATTTTTGTATGAAAACCAATGGTTAAAATTAAAATCATAAAAAAGTATGCAGTGTTATAAATACATCTCTGTGCAGGGTGAGGATTTCCAAATGCAGCATTTCTTGATGTATATTTGTAAAGAGAAATCTTGTACCCATTTTAGAACATTATTCTATATTTTAGAACTACATCCCTCAAAACAAACCAAACCGTTTAAAAATCGGTTAAAAATGGAGCAAGTTATGGTTATTAAAAAAGTAGTTTTACTCCACTTCTAGTCTAGTTACGCCCAGGGCTACATTTTACATGCAACGAGAGAAGAAAAAAAGCAAATGACAGGTATGTGCCTCAATAAAACAATAACCCTTCTAAGAATGCAGTGCATTAGCCCATTGTTATGCACCTTTAGGAAAGGAGAGAATCTGTCATTAATCAAACCCTTTCCCCCCTTGTTTTACGCACTAATACTGCTGGTTGGAAGAGTAAGACATCGTTCCTTTTGCATTTTCCAGCAGGATACATGAAGATTGCACACGTCTCCACAGGACTAATAATAATAATAATAAAACATATCCCACGCGTTCGGTTTAAATAACTCTTGTCTCGTTTGTGCAGATAAGCATGAATCGGTTTCTCTCAGCAAAAGTCCACCACATCCTGAGGCACAAAGCGCAACATCAACCCCCATCATCTCTGTGCCGCTGAGAAACGCGCAGGCACTGCGCACCACAAGACCAAGATAGCGCCGCCAGACGAGAACAATGCATTCAAAAAGAGCCGGTTCGGCCTGCAGCAGCGATCCCGAAGGTGTGATATGGAGGAGAAAAAAAAAACACTGCAACACAACAGGGATTCAACTTTCCGCCTGAGACGAAGCAGTACGACTGCAGGCGCGGCGTGTTTGAAGAACACTACAAAAAGAATGACACTTCACGATGGAGGAATGGTGGATAGTTGCCTATTTAGGACTAAACACAGGGGCATGGGTGTGACAATGGTCATCAATACATGGTTATCAATCAAATGTCTCCTATGTCCTCTGAACTAATGTCATCAGACGCTTGCATTTAAAACATTTAAAACCTAAAAACAAGAACTTTCTTCTGTATTTGTTAGATAAATCTAACATGCGCTTTCTGACTTTTTTGCCCCAGACATTATTTCATAAAATCCTGTTTTAAAAGAATTGCTCACAAAATTGCATTTCTGTGTCTTTATGTCATTATTAGGGCCGGGACTTTAGCGCGTTAATTACGATTAATTAATTACAATGTGAATTAAGATTAATTAATTACACAAAAAATAACACATTAAACATTTTTTACGCATTTTTACACTTATTTTTTGCACCGCGGAACATTTCTCACTAGATGAGTTTCGGAGGACCGATTATACTGGAGCACCAACTAGCATTCATGACTTCAGACAACAACAAACCACAGTGAACATGAACGAAGAAGCTGACGAGACCGTGTCGGGTGGCCCCGTGAATGGGAAATGTTATTATAATAAACACACGGATGGAAGCGTCGATAAGAGCATGGTTGTGTGCAAGCTGTGCAACAAGGAATTCACATCGAGCCTCAAGTATCACCTCAACGCAAAACAATTAGCAGCTAGCGTGGACGTACAAGGACCCACACTCAACCCACACTGCACCAGATGACTGGTTTAAGGACCAGGGTAACCAAGTCCACGTCTGAATAAATAACCAATGTTCTGAAAGTACTTGAAAGTATTGGTCTACTTAAAAAAACATAGTTTACAGAAGGTCTACTTACCTATAGGCTACCTGAATTTCTGAAAGTACTATATTTCTAAATATGCTATTGCTACATTTGTCTGCTGGAATTGGTTGAACAAAAATAATAATCCATGTGAAAAAAATGACTTCTCACTGTTCTCAGGTCAAATATTTATGCAATTAAAATGCGATTAATTTCAATTAATTAATTACAAAGCCTCTAATTAATTAGATTAATATTTTTAATCGAGTCCCGGCCCTAGTCATTATTATTTATTTATGTAAAAAAAACGCGCAATAAACCGCAGAGTCCTTTGAATTGAATCAGATTAGCCCAGTTTAGCACATTCTGCGGAGTGAGAAAAGAAAGCAGTGCTGAAGGACAACTATTATACAACTATTTCCTTTTCTCTCTTGTGCTGCCTGATCTCTGTGATATTTGCAGCAGTGGCGCCCTCTGCCGGACCAACATCTGTAACTGCACACAGATGTGAGCTCCAGGTGGTTCACACAGAAGTAACCAGTAGGGGATTTTTCTTTTTTCAAATGTCTGATGAGACCAGGAGAGAATTATCTAAAAAAAATATCATGTTACCAGACAACATCTGCAGCACACAACCAGAACCCTAAAGAACGTGCTTATTAAGATTAACTTATAGCATTCGTGTATTGTTCAACTCTTAAACTCTATTTTTCATTCATCTTGGCTTCTGATTTAATGGGTACCTGAGCCAAGCACTTCAATCATCTTTATGGATTTGAAGAATGATTGTACGCCATACATTTTTCCAGGTACTTTTAGATAAGACATTGTGAACGTTTTAAATTCATTTTGAAATTGAAGAGTGGAATTGTACCAGTTCGAGGCCCTGTTGGCTAAATAGTCCCCCGATAGCAAAGCTGCATTGAAATCTCTCCATTAGCTTTAACTTTGAATTAGCACACGTGAATAAAGTGCGTGTGCTTCATTGAAAACAGCAATCAGCTCGCGCCTGTTAATCATTAGGAGGAAGAATTTGAATTTGGGGGAAAATACAAAAAGGGCAGATGGAAAAGATGATAATCACACATTAGCATGTTGAACAACAACAAGTTTGACACGATGACACCGAGAGATCTAACAGGGGTATTTTCCACCGCGGGGCGGGGGGGGGGAGGGGCGGAACACACACATTTTTTACCCACAGCATCTCAGACAGATGTAAAACAAAAAGCCTCTTGAAGCCCCTGCACACTGAGTCATTCGTATCATGAAGGCCCTTCGGCACCAGGTTGGAGGGAAAGTCCCGTCTAGCCGCCGCTAGATGGGCTGAAAGTCCCCGGCTTGGGAAGCTCCTGATGGGTGATTCAGAAATACACACACACACACACACACACACACACACACACAGACACCACTTCTGATTGGCTCTCTCTCACCTTGAAGTCCCCTCCATACGCCAGGTGGAGAGGCTGAAAGAACTTCTCCGCCTTGGGGATGTATAGAATCCGTTGGAGTTTCTTCTGCCACCACCTGAAACGAATGCGAAATGATTCAAGAGCAAAAATGGAACCTACATCTGTGATTGAGTCACTTTCGATGAGGGGGGGGGGGGGGGGGGGGGTTGTGGTCGGTACCTGAGCACCTGTTTTGAGCGTCTAAAAGTCTTACTAATAATAATAATAACACACACTTAATAGTGGGGATATGGTCAAATCGAATGACTTTGGGGCAAATCGAAGGTTCCTGAAAAGGTTTTAGCTTATTAAAGAGCATTGTTGTGTTAAAACATCTCTCGTTAGGCCATCTGACTCTGAGGGTTTTCTGTTTTAAAAAACAAAAGCAGTTTTGAAGAGGTGTTGATGCATCCTCATTGTCATTTAGGAGGCTGCAGCTGGTTAAATATTTGCCCACCCTCAAAATACAAAAAAAAGGCGCCGCCGCCACACAGGGCGAGCCGATTAACTGTGTGTCAAGTTCGTTCACTCGCATTCGAGTCGCTGCGTCCTGTCCTGTCACTGCGTGCAGATAAGAAGCGAGGTGTTCAGCTCGATGCCGATGCTCTGCATGACTTCCTATATCTGCGGGACGTTTCAGTGCAAGCTGCACGTACGGCGCAGCCGTGGTTTCCACGTACGTGGGAGGTGATGCCAGGAAGGCTCAAATCGAAGCAGCGAGACGCTTCGCTAAATCGTTTTACTGGAAGGCAAAGCGTTTCGGACCCGAGCACTTTGCTCCTTTATTTCCGTGCTTCGCCAAGTTGTTGTCTTTTTGTTAAACGCACGTGGTTTCAAGTAAGCAAATGTAACAGTTGGATTTGGATTTTTTCATGAGGCTCAAATCCATCTGGGTCAAATCTTCGTAACGGACGAAAATAAAGTGACTCACGTTTTCTTAAAATAACCCAGCAACAGGAGAACAAGGACGAGAGTGACGGACAGGGTGACGTACCACCAGAGTCCATCCAATTCTGTGAAGGAGACATAACCAAACATGTACCGATACGTTTTGAAAAAAGGACGAATGCATAAATGCAAAAAGTCGCATGATGGTACGAAGCCCGTCACATCTCGCTAATTATGATCGACTGATGGATTTGACAGAAGTGACGCTCCACCTTCAAGCGCCCCACCGGTCCTCCAGCGCGCGGCGGAGCTCCACTCGCTCCACGGGCCGAGGTACTGATGCCCGGGGCACACCTTGGCCCGCACGTCTACGACGTAGCTCACGCGTGGCCGCAGCTGCTTGCGGTCGAGCAGAAAGTTCTTCTCGTTCACGCGAAGTGGATTCTGTGAGAAAGGAGACAGGCGAGAGAGCCTTTGGTCGGTGAGCAGAAGCGACCAATGGGCGGCGGCGGCTGCGGCGGCGGCGGCCTCGTCGCAGGTGTTCCCTGCTCACCTTGGACGGGCCTCTGTCCTCCCTCACGCGCAGCTCGTACGTGAGGCAGTGGCGCCCGCCGTGGTCCCAGCTGATGTTGTGCCACCGGCCGGTGTTTGTCACACGAACATCGACAGGAGGCGACGGTTTCACTGTGAGAGTAGAAAGTCCCCGGGGAGGGGGGGGGGGGGGGGGGGAGGGAGGGAGGGGGGACATTGTGAAACTGAAAACGAGTGCATTCCAGCAGCCCGTCTGACCCTATTTTTAGCTTTTGTCTCAATCTAGACGGCGAAGCAGGTGGCAGGAGCCAAACGAGCACTAAGGCATGCTGGGAAAGCTTCTCTGAAACCTCAAACCAAACCGAAAGTGAAGGCCGTGCGCAACGAAGTGCGCACGCTGGAATCGATCCAAATAACTCTAAATGTAACTTCTTCTTCAGCCATTAGACGCTTTTCAACGTTGTCCCGGGCCCGCTGAGCAGAAGTGGCACTCGCCTGTCTTCAGAGCGACTTACCCACGTCGCACAGTGACCACGCGCCGGGCAGGCCGGCCGGCCGCCGGTCACGCTGTGGGCCGGCGGTGGCGGTACACGTGGTGAAAACGTCCAGGACGTCGTCCAGCAGCTCCGGGTACATCACGCACCAGGGTTGAGGTGGTTTGACTTCACAGCTTCCGTTGACCGTGACTTCATCCAAACTGTAACAGAAGGACGTTATCAGTAATGATCGGTGACACCCGATGACGTCTCAGGACCGCTGGTTGTGGTTTCCATCCCCATTTCTCATCCTGAATGTCTCTTTAGAGCAAAAATACAGCAGAAGGACAAAATCCTGTGTTTGTGTCATAGAGGTGAAGCCCTTCTCCAAGTAGTTTAGAAAACACAAGTATATTTACTCCAAAGTAGAAGGTGCCACTTACTCGCTCAATAATATATGGTTTTGTTAGTATTCAGGGGATACTTTCACGTTTTTAATCGATCTTCTCAACTCCTCCCACCAACGACGATGAAAGACGAGACTAATCAGTGAAAGATGTTAATATTAAAATAACTCAACCCTGCAGGGTTTCTATTACGTCAAAGCAGCTGTTCTGGCCAAAAACCACAAGAATCAATTAAAATGTTCCTAATAATATCACGGCCAAATATTCTTATCCTGTAATTGAGAGTGGGGTGGGGGGGGGGGGGCGGGATAAACAGCTGGGCCACTAACATTTGAACAACAGCTAGCAAGTCACCCGACACGCAGATAACACAAAGCCTATGAAGATAAAACAAAGGGAGGATGAGGATACCTGCACGAGGCCGCGATGAAGCCGGAAAACGTCGAGTCGGAGCAGGAACAGTTGAGGGACGTCTCGTAGTCCGTGGAGCAGGTGACGTTGCACGAAGACGCGACTGCAGCATTGAGACAGAGAAGGTCACTTTCCGCCTGTGCAAATTCTGGCGTATTTTCACATTAAAGCCGCCGCCAACGGATGAGGAATTGTGTCCGCTTCAAAGCGAAACGTACAAAAAAAGGGGGGTTGAAGGTTAAACCCACGTGAGGCCCACTCACCGCCCGGAGGAAACGACGCGAGGTCCCACAGCAGCAGTAAGAGCCCCGCTCTGACAGCCATGGGGACGACCCGCTGCCGAGAGGGAAACAGACTGAACACGCTGCCAACTGCCTCTGTGGTGAAGGGCCACAGCAACTGAACATTTTTCTGTTCTCATCTAGAGGGAGGGGGGTCGGGAGGGGGGTCGGGGGGGTCGATCGTCTTACCTTGTCTCGGTCGAAAAAGAGCCGCCGCTCAATCAGCCGCCGCGGTAACAGAGCCGCCGTGGAGCACTGGCGCCTGTGTGAGAGCGTTTGGCGGAAAACATTATTTCGGGTTCGTGAGTGCGAGGGCGTCATCGTCACCGCCACCATCATCATCATCATCATCATCATCGCCGTCGGTGGCGTGGCCAAGGATGTGGTTTCAGACCCTTTGAATTGTGTCTGTGTGGTGCCTCCCCACCACATCCACACTGCGCCTCTGAGTGTGCAACAGATAACCGGAGAGCCCCAAGAAGGTCAACAGGAAACTGACGTCTTTGAAAAAAAAAAAAAATGAATGTCATCCTATTTGCAGGAAGACGAACAAGAAAAAAAAAATACACAGATAAGTACTGAGATATTTATTTATTTCTCAGAATAGTTTATGTTCTAGTGAAGCCAATCTGGAAATGGATTTTCGTAGAACATTAATGAGATTCTCAACAAATAACGGGGTCCGACACCTACGTGTCTGCCGTCATAGTGGTTGTTCAATGACGTGTTTCAGTAGTTTCCACCGTGCAGACCTTGCTGAATGAGTCACGGCGCTGCCGTGGAGACCCTCACGACTCACGACTTTTAACAATTCAACCGGCTCTGAATGGCCCGGCGCCTGTTTCTGGGCCGCGTTCACGTCTTGTACCAAACGCCATTCCGTCACACCGAAACGACGCAGAGCTGCAAAGCCGCAGAGAGGACGTTCCCTAAAAAAAAACACGCCCTTTCATAGTAAACTGCCCCTTTAGTGAGGTTCAACTTAATGTCATGCCGTGGTTTGGCCTCATGTAGAGTTTGTTGGGCTGCTGCCGAGTCATTGTTTTAACCCAAGTCGGCGCGGCCCAAAAGCCTAAATGTTTGACTCCCGCTGGAGGTCATCAAAGGGGAGGTTTCTTTGCAGTTTGCAGAAGTAGAGTTTGAGTGGAGGGGATGGTGTGCATCCGGCTCATTAGTCGTAGGTAAAGGGAAGCGTCAGGTGGCTTGAGTTTGGAAAACAGAAGCAGAAAGAGCAGAAAATGGATGACGGCCTTTAGTTTGATACAAATGACTGGCAAGATGTGGTGACTGAATTCTTGCTGTTGTGAGTTTATTATCTGATTCTGTGCTGTCAATGACCTTTAGTTTGTATCTGAGGAGAAGTGTTTACTCATAAGACTTCAGATTGTGTTTGGAGCAGAATCTTAATGTTTGAGATGAGGCTCTAAATGTCAGCTGCTCTCTAAGGTGACATTTATTTGACTTCCGTCTGCATAAAAGCACTTTTATTGCACTATTCACCCACTTGGTGAACTTTTGTAAAATCTCTTCACACCATACCGTGTTAACATCGATATGTAATGCCACCATACCATGTCACATGTTACCTCCTTGTATTTATTTTTTAATTGTGTGCAAAAAGGTCAAATGCAGAATGAAACGCACAACGGTTAATACAAGACAACAAGACACTTTGTCGACCATGAATGTTGAGCCGTGTGGCGTGTGAGTTACAGCCTACCTCCGCAGAATCGATTCCTCCTCTCCTCACACGTCCCATCGGCAGGTTACTGCAGTTTCACGGGGGGTGGGGGGTTCACGGCCACCTCGGCGCTCTGCAAAGTGCGACGCAGACGTTGCAAGACACGAGGAAGAGTGTTCTCCTGATCGATGAGAGAACTGTGCAGTCGAGGGAGGGGGAAGTGGGCCAGAACAGTGTCATACAGAGAACGAACTTATTACTCACTGCAGGATCAAGTGTGATACACGCCAGCAATGGGACACATTCAAAGAACGTTAAGCTATGAGAGAATAAACGATCAAACAACACAGAGAAACACCATAAAATATAAAGAATATCAGTAATGCAACTTAACAAACTAAATAAGAGTTTGCTGAGACAACAGAGCTCATTTTAATTTAGGGAAATAAGCAGTGAAGCGTAGACTTACTGTTTCATTTTCACATCATTATCTGAATGACTTGTGACTGTATTTGTATACAGATCAGAGGAACCAGTCAGATTATAAACCCATGAATTCACTTTGCTCCAACCGCAAATACTCAATTCACACACATTTGTAAACCCACAGCACCTCTATGTGGTGAAACCATGGTGGTGTCATTTAAGATGAGATGTTCCTTTATTTGTCCCACAACGGGAAAGCGGCAGCAAAGTGCACAGTGCACACAAGATACATGGAGAGAAAAAAACAAGAGCAGCAGTATAATGATTAAAATGACAAGAATAAACAAATAAAAAAATGAAAAAAATCGAGTGCAAAGGCCACAGTAGCTAATAAAGCACCAAATAAATATATGTATACGCGCACATACCGCAGTGGTTATTGCACATTGTCATGCTGGCCCTCTCGATGGCCACAGATATGCTGCAACCACAGCAGACCACTCCATAAAAAAATGGCAGATGCCACAGCAGAGTGAAAGAAGGTGTTTAGGAGACTTCAGAGAGTCTCCTTGTCGTAGACTGCACAGATGTGACCTGTCCAGTCCAGTGTATTGTTCCAGTGAACACACCCAGGTACTCGCTCTGGGCCCAGCAGAGCATTTCACTGTGGATCACTCTCCACTGGAGGGCAGTATAGATTCTGTTGCTTCGCTGAAAAGCAAAAGCATGCCATGTATTTGGACATTAAATCCAGATAAGGTGTGCTTTAGAGCGGAGGAGTATCTTGTTCTCCCCTTTTTTTCTTTTGCATTGTGCATCAGTACCTTTGACCCCGTACCAGTGACTCAATATGTCGCAAACAATGTCAAAACTTTCTCCCAATCGCTCTGTGTGTGTGTGTGTGTGTTCTTCTCATTTCACTTCATTCATGAGCTCCACATGTTTTCGTTAAAGGGGTTGTCCCTTTGAAGTTAAATGTATATTGTAGGGAAGGGGGTACTCCCTGCACTCCACAGCGGGCGCCTTAATGGTGATATCATTTTCTCTCCAAAAAGAAATGACATGATCATAAGTTTGCAAGAAGCAAAAAGAAAAGAATCGTGTTGCACTACTCAACACTGTGGCTCCATGTTCGCTTCTGATGGACAAAAGAACAGAACACGTGTGAAAATGAGTCCAACTGCTGTTACTACTCGCGTGCATGTGACCTTTCGCCAGTTTTTTTTTGTGCCGTATCTCAGTTCCTGGAGGGTCGGTGTGGCTGGTGTGTGTCGGGTGTGGGGGGGGGGGGGGGGGGGGGCGCTTTGCTCTTTTTGAGTGGAGGCGGCTGAAGCAGCTCTCCCCAGGCGGAGGAGGAGGAGGAGGAGGAGGGGGCTTCGTCCCTCTCGAGGGTGGGGGGGGGCTGCGGGCTCTCGTTCGAGTTGTTCTGTGAAGTGACCCGCGCACTGAAGCAAAGTGGTGGAGGTGTCTCTACTGCGAGGGTGGCGAGGAGGGCGGTGCCGCCGCTCACATGCTCAGAGGTGGTGGTGATGGTGGGGGGGTGCAGAAGTCGACTGTGTGTGTGGTTTGGTGGTGGTGGTGGGTGGGGAGGGGAGTGTGGGGGGGGGGGGGGGGGGATTTTGGTTGAAGATATGCAGTGTTGCAGCTGTGCGTGTGCTTGTCCATGTCTGAGTGAATAAGGGTAGGTAGGGGGCAGCGGGAGGGGGGGGGGGCAGGTTCAGAAGTGTTGAAGCATAAAATCCCCCCCCCCCCCCCCCACCGACCCCCACCCCCCTCAACCCTCTGTTGCGGGGGCCAGACGCAGAGCAACAGCAATTTGTGCGATTTCACAGCTCACCGGATCCCTAAAACTCTGACAGCCTTGCACTGTGGTGGTGGGGGTAATGAAGGGGGGGGGGGGGGTGGAGCGGGATGAGGAAGAGTGCAGAGATGGAGGGATTGCAGCGATGGGCGATGTATGCAGGAGTTGAAGATGGACAGATTAAGCGGGAGAGACGGAGGGGGGGGGGGGGGGGGGGGGGGCTGATGTGGAGCAGATGTTCGTCATCCACCTCCTGGAACTTCTGGTTCTGACGACCACGAGAAACCCGACTTCCATCCGCCTCACTCAGAGATGTGTGACTCAATCAGAGCTTTTAAGGCCATGGACTTGTGTTATGAAAAAAATCTCGCGCCGGGCCTCCTCAAAGATGATGAGCAGTTTATCGATATACTGTATACAGATTTATAATACAGATTTCAATAGTGCAAATGGAAGAGAATAGTACAAACTGACTTTAGAAGGGTTTCTCTTTTTGCCTGTATGTATTATCATTACGTTTGAATCACAGAATTAAGCATTCGTCAATTTCCAAAATACTCAATAAAAAGATTTCTTTTAAATTCCAGAGGGTCGTTCAACAGCAAGACAGCAACAGGTACCTCAAGAATCTTCTAATCATCTGCATTAAATGCTGCTTGATAATAAAAAAGTACTCACAAATGCAGGAGAATAAGATCAATAATGAGAAACAAGAACTTGATGGTCCCACAAACTGAATTGATCATTAAATTCACTATTATACTTTAGGTTCCTGTCTATAAGAAACCTCATTAATGGCTTACCATACAATCAAAGAAATTTCCCTTTCCACCGATCTCAGCCCACCAAAAGACGACCCGATTTAAAGAAAATAATCATCTAAACGCCTAATCTCCCGTTTGGATTATTCTCAGAAGATCTGTGAGGGTCTTTACTGATTGAAAGTAATCTTTGACTGTGCCCCCTAGAGGGATTTAATCCATTCATTGTCCATCGTGCCCCTCTTAACCCTCAAATGAAGCTCCAATTGGGTGGCCATTACTTTGACCAAGACATGACTTATAGTCCTAAAACAGGGTCAAAACCTTAAAGGACCAGCGCCGACCTCGGACGACCTCTTGGCAATCTCCATATAAAGTGTTTATGTCCTACTTTGATTCAGTCGCGTCATTCAAAATCTCACGCTCATTGTCGCCGCCGCTGCCTCTTGACCTTGGTTTCCTAAAAAAAACAACTAAAAACTCTGCAAAGGAAAGGGGCGGGGCGGAGTATCGAGAGCGTTGCCGTCATCTCCGCGGCGCAGGGTCACCTCCGCGCCGGGGGTCACGGGGAAACCTGACCGGGACCAGAGGGCCATGAGATACCACAGATACCAATTCAAAGAGAGAGGGTGAGTGCTCTCGTGATAAGAAGTGTCACCTGAGTGCTTTGTTTTCGGCGGCGGGGGTCAAGAGAGGGCTGGAGGTGATGAGGGGGGGGTCTGGTGAGGGGGTGGGGGTGGGGGGGGGGGGTATATGCGAGTGTTGGTGACCGGTGAGTGTGTGGAGGGGGGATCAGGACATCTGCGCCTGGCTTCGAAGGGGTCAGCCACGGGACAGGAACCATTCTTAATCCTCCCAGCTGGGCCTGCAAGAGAGGATTTGGACCGCCCACCCCCCCACGACCCCCCCCCCCCCCCACACCCACAACAGTAGCTAATTGCGCTCCAGCCTTCAATGCAAAGCCCTGCATGCTTTCACAGGGCTTTGGACCAGGAAATCCCTTTTACTGTCTACCTGCTATCATTGACAAGAGCTAGAATGGGATTATCCACACCCTCTAACGTGTACATGGCTATGGCCAGATGAGCTACCTGTCAGTATATACAAGTGCTTGAAGTACTGTATTTTTTTTTAATGCAAATGCATTCATACTTTAAAGCGAGAAAAAACACTGATTTGATGTTGCTGTTTGCGAGCGGCAACAGAAGGAAGAGGTTTTTCATTCTGACAAAATAATAAGTTATTTCCCCCCCCCCCCCCCCCATGGACACGAGGTACATTTTGGACGTGGAAAGCTGCGGAGCGGCGACGGCCTTGAGCTCGCGTTGCATCGCCCCGCACAATTTTTTTTCTCCTCCCCCTGATCTGTGCCCCTCCTCCTGGTAAATGACATTACCATACAGGCTGAGGGGTGGTGGTGGGGGGGGGGGGTCAAGTGAAGGTTCTCGCCCTGATCAGCCAACTGGAAAACTCACAGTTTTAGAGGTCACGGATAAGCCGCCCTATTGGGTGATTGGTCAGACAAATCAAATTAGCATCCCCTGGTGATCCCCTCTTTAAACTGCCACCCATGAAGTATTAGATGAGATGGCTGCACCCCTCATTCGATTTATCCTTGCGGTATTTGATCGGTGGACACGTGGAGAAACCACACGAATACACCAAACATATATCTCTGTTCACGAGAGACAGAGGTCGCGCCAGACACAATGTGTCTGTTTGCCTTTCAGGTGCATCTCTTTCTCCTTGATGGGAGTGAAAGAGGGTGGATGACATGGTAGCCTGGGTTAGACCCGGACCCGGAGACGGTGACAGTGACACGGTCCGCATCTCAGGACCCACCGTACCCCTCTAGGAGGCCCCCCTGCCGTTCTCGCCGTTGGGAACCGGGCCTTTCCACGGAAAAGCTTCTCTCTGAGGCGTAGAATCCATTGATGGTGGAGTGAATATGTCCTGTGATGCACTAGATTTCTGGGAGCTTATTCTGAGGAATGTCAATAAACATCTTAGTTCTGCTGCGAGAGGATTGGTCGGATGCGCCGGGGCAGATTTTTTTCAGGTGACCAACATCCGATTACGCAAATAAAAACCCTCCACCGACAATCTGCGATTTAATTTTCGCACCTTTTCACGACTTTGACCTTGCACCACCACCTTGCATTTTGGCAAGGAATGATTTATCTGCCAAATAAAACGTGTTGGCTTCCATTGGAATGTGTGTGTAAGGTGTGGGGTCACTCACTAGGTCAAAAATGGCAGCTAATAAATTGAAGCCCACGCGAGACTCAAAAAGAAGGAGCCAGCAAAATGGGAACGTTTTGAAGGGGAAAAGGTTTGGCAATGAAAAATTTGATGACTTAAAAAACAATAATAAAGTGAAACAATCTAGAGAAGAGTATGGGGCAATTTTCCGAGATGCATAAAAGCAAGACGCATTAGGTGCCATCATCGGACACCTTTACCTTGAGGGAGAGCCAGCGGTAAGACGGTGGATCAGTCATGTTGACAGAGGGAGGTTAGAGGGCTCATTTAAGGAGTGAAGGCCGGTGTCCCTCTCTCGGCGACGTGACATCGTGACGCTTTAGTTGCAACTCACCTGCCCGGAAAAAAAAAAAAATCCACTCAGCTGCCTCTCCTTCAAACTTCAAACTTCTACGTCTTGTTGAGGCCGGCGCGTTGCCGGGCGGCGAGGGGTGACGGACACGTCTGAACGCACAACTTTTGTCGAACTTTTATTCAGGAAGTAAAATCCATCTTTTCAGCCCCATACATTTTAAAATGTATACATCCATTTCTAACATAGGACATGATGTGAAAAGACTGAGACCGGCTTTAGCCCTCTGTTTTCCCTTTTCGACCCTTTTGATGCAACCCAATGTCACCCAGCCATGCGCCGCATTGGCCGATGAAAAACGTGCAAGCGCACGTCGCTGCTGGATTAGCAGTCGGGTTGCAAACCGCTGCGCCGCGTTTTGCTCTCTGCAAAGCCTTTGACTCTACTGATGCACCGCCATTAGACAGTACAACATGAAATACGATATCTCACAGGTGTTCTGTGGCTTTGATCTCCGGGCTTCCCCCATTGTCGTGGATCGCCCCGAGAGAGATGAATAAATAACGATCCGATGCATGATGTGTAACACCGAGTCAGTGGTCCCGGACTGCTGAGCTATGCTCGCTACTTTTACAATTAAGTGGATCAATACATTATTTGATGATGCTCAGAGTTTGCTTTTTCACTCATTTTGAATTTTGCATGCGTTGCAGATAACAATTGCTTACAAACGGCTCCCTTCAGACACCGAAGGAGCTGCTTTACCAAGCTGAGCACGTGACTGCCTAAGGTAAGAGCCAATGAACACAAAGACCACGTGAAAAGATATCAACGTACTTCCCGGCAATCCACGGCTTTGTATTTTAATTCGTAAAGACGCTTTAGAGAGGACACAAAACAAGTGTTTTCCAACCTGCAAAGGATGTGACTAACGGGGACCAACAGCTTCACGTTCATTCGACCTCATCGCCCCACAGGTCAATAAACCTTCTCCCACCTTCTGCCTCAGATCAGTTTGATATAGTTTTTGACCAAGTCTCGTTCAAGGAGTCCAACAGGTTCAATGCTGCCCGAACCTTTGCTGCAGAGCGTCAGTGAAGCTGTTTGGACCTGGGATGTGACACGAGAGCTCGGTCTGCCAATCGGCTCTTTGCTTTGGCCTACTTTGCAACCTCGCAGTCCGGCCACGACTGAGGTGGCTAATGCCGTGGCCATGGGGTCTATCCACAGGAGATCTGAGCGAGTGCAAGAAGAAAGTCCTCGGGAACAGATGTTTCCCCGACATTTACTCGCTAATTAGGGAGGAGCTCTGATGAGGCTAACAAGAGTCCACGAGGAGGTTTTGACGTTGGTCGACGGTAAAACCGCCGTAATTCCAAATAATTGGGGAGATTTATGGTCGCGGCCGTGCATAATTACTTACACACACTAACTTTTGCCTAATCTAACGAAGCCATATTCAGCGAGGCTTTAATAAATGGACAGAAGCCCGTGGAAAGAAAACAAAGCTAATGCTCGCCTTTATTTACTCTGAGGTTGAGTCATGGGTGCAGCGACTGGTGGGGATTTGAACTGTACACGACCCGAGGGTCAATCCCCGTGTTTGTTTGTGTTGGAATATGACTGACTATGGTCTGATGATGCATTTGCCCTGTGGACCGTTCCGCGATGAGGAAATCAGAAGCGGGGGGGGGGGAAAGCGCGAGACAAAGAGAGGACCAGATGGGAGACGGAGACGGATTGGCCGGGCTAACAGGCAGATGTTTATGGGCCATTATTTACAAGCTCTTTAATCTGGGCTATTTCCTCGCCCTTGGCAATGGATAGGTCTATGGGTCATGCTGCCTGAACCCCTCCACCAGTGGTCATCCATCTCCCTCTCTGAAAGACGGGATGGGGGGGGGGGGGGGTATGGTGAAACTACGGCTCATGTAGCTCATTCACTAATAACCACACAAAAATAACGCCTTTTTCACTATCCCTTTAGTCATATCTCAAGTTCTCACTGATGTGATTATGCATACATATACAGTATATATACATATATAGTATATATAGTATAGTAAAATAGTAATTTCTGACCAAACACAAAAGAAATCCTTTTGGTGCATCACAACTAAAGGTGACATTCAGAAAATGAAGAAAAAGCAATGAATGAAGAACTGAGGTAGATGACAGCCTATAAAGGCTGCAAAGAGGGAAATGACAAAGAGGAGTGATGAGAGAGGAAGTGATATGCGTGAAGAGAAAAGATTCCACGGGAGACGGGCCGACGATACGTCGCTTCAAATAGATGGTTTGTCCCCTCGTCTCCCCCTCAGTGTTAGGAGCTCTTTCCTTCCCTGTGAATACATTCAATTAGAGGAGTCTGAGGGATGCTCTGCCCGTTGGACCAACAGTTTGTCTCTCCTCCGTCTCCAGCCGGCAGACTTGCGCCTAATTTTCCCATCTGCTCGATGAATATTAGCCCAATTGCCGCCCGTATCGATTTATTCTGAGGTTAAAAGCTTGCGAGACCTTGGCTTGAGTATGGGTTGCCTGGCAACTGCTCAGTCCGACCCCCCCCCCCCCCCCTAAACCCCACCTACACGGACAGCTTAATGTGGGGTGCGAAAGAGGCTGGAAGGGGGGGGGTTGGGGGGGGGGGGGGGGGCGGGGCGGGTCCGGCCTAGCCAGATAGCAGAAGCCCGGGCCTTGATTTCCAGCCCCCCCCCCCCATCAGTGATTAAAAGCTCCCCCTTCTGCCTGACACTGTGACCTTAACCCCCCCCCGGTCCTCCGCGCTGCGGGGTCACTTAACCTTGAACCCAATTACAAGATAAGGTTACTTAAGTGTGACCCGCAGCGCGCTCCTCACTCGGTTAATGGGACAGGCTGCGGGGGGGGGGGGGGGAGGAGGGCCGGCGTGGCTGATACGCCTTTTCGGTTAATTCGCCGGGTTGACAAAGGTCGCGGGCAGCGGCCATAAAGAACGGGATTGCGCTTCGATTTCTCTCATGCAAAGTGAGACTCAGCAATACGATATCGCGCTGGGAGCCAAAGAGCAGAGGCAGCAGGGCTTGTGTTCTGATAAGATGGGTCCCATCGCCAGGTGCCATTGCTGAGCCCGGAGTTTGGTCCAACTTTGCAAAAAGCTGCCTCTGCACAGAGTCACTTGGTCTCATAACTTCCTGTATGGGCTTTTTAAAGAAACCTATTTCTCAAATATAATTCATTCAACAGTGAACGTTAATCGTGAACCAGCAAATTACGCAGAATTATTGAGTGATTTTGCACAAATCAAAATCTTTAGGTCAACGACCATTAACTGCGCAGATAGTAGACGTCTTCATGGATTAAATCCTGCTTTGGAATAAAGCTGCGTAAACTCTGCTTTATCTCTTTGCACGCTTACTAACCAACCAGACAACATGCAGCATATTGACGGCCTAAACTAAGCCAATAACGCGTGGCGGTTTAGTTTCGTCCCGTGTGAAGCCCCCGGCTGTACGGCGTGGTAAACTGTTACCGCTAAACCCCCCTCCAATCTGGCATCATCCCCCCTTGGATCAAATCCAATGGGCCGACTTGACAAAGCCACACCCGAGCAGACGGGGCGCGGGGATTGTACATCACGGCAAAACAACAACAACAACAACAACAACAGCTCGCTTCAGTGCTTACCGTAGCAGTAGCTAAATTGGTCAAATTCACCCCGAGAGCGGACCTCGTTTGGAGGTCATTCGGTCCCCGGAAAGAAAAAAAAAAGGCTCTTAAAACATCGAGAAATTGGTGGTTAAGCTTCAAAAAGGTCTACATTCAAGTGGAGTTGATTCGTCTGATATACATGCTAAAACATCTGGTCAATTTAAAGTGAGTTAGGCATTTATTTGAGATATTTTAGAACCAAATGCTTAATAAACGCCTTACCTTCACTCGGCTTGGTTCTTGGCTCGTAGCGTTTGGCCGCAAACCGTCGGGACAGGAAACAGCTGCTTAGAAATAATAATGCAATTAGTTACACAGTGTATTGGCCAGACAGACTTTAATTAAAATGAACAGAATTATTACTTAATATTTGGTAAATGAATAAGTGAAAAATGCAACTCACCAGAACTTAAGGAGAACTCTGAATTTGGCCGTTAATCGCTTCGGTCGGCTTGCGTCGGCCACTTTGCTCGATCGAGCCCCGACACTCTCGCCATCACTTTGTTTGAGGTCAGCTGCTTAAATAGGTCATCGTTTCCCTGTAATGAGACAAAGGTGGTTTCTGATTAAATTGTTGCAGCCATAGAGGTCATCGGGCTCCCGGCACACGCTAGTCAAGCAGAAAAGTACTGTATGCCCTCATCAAAATTCCATTCATAAAACCAAAACAAGAGCTTTCAGGTTCATTCATACGATGTGGATAAATGACCTGAAAAGGAGGAGGATTAGCATCGAGTCAATTTGAGCCCAAATCAAAACCTTTGGATTTCATTGAAAGGCTGTTTGCCGTAAGTGCTGAAAATAGTGCCAAATTAAGATAAGCAAACTTTAATTTAACAAACAAATTCCGCAACACGCAGTGAAGGACTTTGCGCACACTCATGGATAAAAATAACTGTACTATGACTGTAAAAAAAAAATACATTTTTACAAAATTCTTATTTTTGTAAACTTTTGTTTGCCACCTGAGTGAATCCCAACAAAGAGGGCAGAATGTGTAAAATAGAGCGCTGAAAGGGAGAGTGTGTGTGTGGGAGTGTGGGGGGGGGGTTGGGGGGTGTTGGTATTAGAGGATAAGAGCAGAGAGGGGGGGGGGGAGAAGGTTTCTCTAACGGCGGCCCGCTGACCGCCAGTTGAACCTCTCTCTGAACTGGAGATGAACTCTAAACTTGAGGATCTTTCGGTCATGGATCTCCCCGGAAGCTACAAACGGCGGCCGGCCGGCCCACAGGATGATGTTGTTCTCTCTCGCACACACACACACGCACACACCAACACACACACACACACACGCACACACCAACACACACACACTTTACCGGTGTTACAAGCGGATAATTCCCTCGTCGCTGCGGCGTAAACAAGTCCACTCATCCTGCTGGTGTGAAATTGGCAGTCACACAAAAAGCAAAGACACACCCACACGGACCCACACGTACCCACACGTACCCACACACTGAACGCGCGGCCCACCTTGCCCTTTGACCTGCGCGGGCATTTTCCCAGCGAGCACATGCATCATGAAGAAAAGTAACACGCAGAAGCTAAAAGGCTTTTTTTATAAAAAAAAATTGTTTGCGTTTGTGCAGACAACAAAACACGCCATCGGACACGTCTTTAACGACCCCCACAGGGGGGAGGGGTGAGAGGGGGGGCCACACACCCGGGAGGGCGCGGCAGAATGCACGGCGGGGAGGTCACGGGCCGGTCACCGCGCCGCACAGTGACGGTGGTTCTGTGTTCAGCTGAGGAGGGCGGAGGGAGGAGGGAGGAGGGCGGAGGGAGGAGGGAGGAGGCGACGATGGCTGAGGTTGCAGCAGAAATACTAACTGCATTCAAATGTGGAATCGCCGTTGTCGGGTCACGTAGCCCTTTGGGAAGCTTGATTGGTTTGAAAAAAAGTTGCACCCGGACCTCCTCTCGCGCCACAATAAGGCGCCTTCCAATCTCTGATCTGTTAAGAGCAATTATTTAAGTGAGAAATAAAAGTGTTTATATTGCTCGGCTCCTTTCGGTCAATTGACCCGACACACTAAGCTAAAGGAAAATGTCACAAATATGGGACAGAACTACACCCTCACCTTCCTCTTTGAGCCGCGGTAGGAACCAGTTCAGCCGGCTGCTGAAATGAAGACTTTCCCTTTGACAACTTATTCATGTCCCACAGGCACAACGCAAGGCAGAAACGTGCCCGGAGAGGAAGTCTGCGTTTCTACAAAATGGACCTTAAAAGGGAAACGGTGAGTCAGATGTCAGTGTCAAAGGATTTTTTTTTAACCTTTATCCCCGAGAGCAGCTTTCCGAGGATGGATGCTCATTATCATTTTACCTCACGCTTATACTTTTACAACACTTTCCCTCCAGGGAGCTTCTCCCCGCAACCACAGCCTCCAAATGCGGGGCGGGCGGGGGGGTCAAGGTCATCTCGACGGGGCTCGTCGAGGAGCCCGATTGGCATCTCAGTTATGAAAACGTTTTTTTTTCTTTCTCCGCGGGCGGGAAATCATGTTCTTGCGTCGAGTTAAACCACAAAGGCGAGGGAGGCAAGTTTCTAGGTCTAACTCGAGATGACTGTGTGCGTTTTGTTCTAGATAAATGGCGCGTTAAAGCAGGGACTGGATAACAGAGGTGAATGGAAAAGAGGGAGAAGTGTGCGACCCCATTCTAGCACCTTACACATGACTCTGTGATGAACCTGGTGATAATATTACTAATTAACCACTTTGCTCACTTCAAACCGCGCTCACCAGCAGTGTGTTTGTTGTTTCTTATTCTAATAGATGTGTGGAATTATAATGTTTCTCTCCTGGAGGCTTAAATCCAGCAAAAGGTTGCAGACGAGTCCTTGTGGTGTGTTGTGATGACAGTCATGTGCTGACGTTGTGTGACAGCAAGCCACCAACGGCTCGTGTATGCATGTAAATATGTTTCACTAAATCTATATCGTATTGATTTTAAAATTCCTTCTTACGAAGACTCAACACTTGCACAGGAGCAGAATGAATCTGCAGCCGAAGATTTAAGGTCTGTTGTATCGCCGCCTACATCACATGTCTCTGCAGACAAATTGCATCAGCTGATTAAAGGCCGGCCTTTCGAACCTCGGGGAAACAATGTGTGAATTCAGGTTTAAGCGCTTTGAAGCTCTGCTGAAAAGAATGGAGGGATTTAGAGTGCATCTGGCATGCGCTGCTTTTCGTCAGGATGGAAACGCCGATGAAGTTTACACTACGGCAACATTGTGAAAATGAGAAGAAAAAAAAAAACTACCTCGATCCAAAGTGGCGTTGACTTTCGGCTGTTTTTATATTCACAATTCCACTTCATCCTCAGGAAAGAAAATGCAGTTTAAAAAAAAAGAGATGGAGACTTATAGAGAGACGTATCTGTTGTCCCTCTGGAAAAAAACAATCGCTGCCTGTCCCGACCGCGTAAGGTGTTTGAGTCCTCAAAGTGTGAGGATAAGCTCCGGGAACATGTTGGTCAACAATGCTGTTAAAGCTCCTTACGGAGGTCACCGAGAGGTCTCACTCTGCATCCGTTCCCTTTAATGACGCTTCAGTTTGTCTGGAGGCGTCAGAGGCTCAATATATATATAATATACATATATATATATATATAATATACATATACTCCATAACACCACTGCATTTCAGACTCACGGGTGTGATGAAAAGAGGATTTTCAGATTTTCTCCTGTTTGTTTCATATCTCAAGCTGTTGTCGTGTGGGGGGGGGGAGTCATCCGGAGGTCATGTGGACACTGTGTGTGTTTGTGTCTGTGTGTGTCACACATGCCGTTGTCCAGCCTGGAGGACATCACAGAGTTCTGCCAGAACTAGTTGTGTTACTTGCGTTACCGCACACGGTGCATGTGAAGAGGTCACGGGGGGGGGGGGGGGGGGGAGAGGAATGCCTGGGAGACCCTCACAGGCTGACACCGTGTCGCACTTCCCTTAATGTACACACAGCGTACCGTGCCCTTCATGTGCGTCCGATGTTTACATGAGGATCAAATGTCTCTCAAAGTCATAAAGATTTATTCAAATGTTGGAAATATAGCGGCTTGAATGTAAATGTACGTACTTAACAACTTCAGCTCCATTCTGACATTTTTTAACCTTTTTCTCCCGTCATGAGTATTGACCGTGGTGAGTTGCATTAAGTCCATTAACTTAAAAGCGTAAGCGGTTCCCAGATTTATTTTGTGTGTGACCTCTTGAAACAAAGCGCTATCTACTGGTGACTCCTAACTGGCTGGGACATTTAGTTTGGATTTCATTCTTGAAAATTAGAGAGCTTTCCTCAAGAAACAATAATCCTTTATAAACAATGATCTCTCAGTTTTAGAATGCAACCCTTGTAGATATCCTGAAACCCTCATTTCTGAAGCACTGTCCTCCATTCTCAACCATCAAGCAGCTCTACATGCTTTACATTTCTAAGTAAAACTTGCACTGGTTCCAGTTAATGATCGTTGACGGGGGTCCAATGATCAAACGTTCTTGTAGAGATGTTTCTTTGAAGCAGAAGCACTTATCTCCTTATCTTATCTTTGAAAGTTGCCCACGTGTGATGTAATAATGATTGATTATCTGACGGATTTATCTGACGGATTTATCTCTTGCGCTGGATTACATACGTGAGGGTCTTTGCTCTTTGAGACCACACAAGAAAATATATCACTTTTCATTCTGCCTTTTAGTGTTTTTTTTACACAATCAAGAAAAAGAGCTTTCCCAAAAAGGCCAGACATGACAAAACCTTTTTATTTTTTTTTAACATTTTGTTGCAGCTAGATCTTGTGTTGATAGCGGCGACCTGGGTCTGAACTTTGAGGAAAGCTTGATATAAATTGGCCAGACGCAGAGTCAAGTCCTTGTCCATATCCCTTGTTAAACCCGGGTCCCGTAGCGTAAAAGAGGATTAGTCCGCGTCCGGGGAATCGTGTCTCTACCTCTCGATGAGGGATTTTTCAAACAGATCGTCCACCTCATTCCTACACCATGACAGCGACTGTCCCGTTACTGTCAGTGCGCCCTGAGGTCATGGCAGGTGGTGGCGTCCCGGAGCCGTGGCAGTGGGAACAACTGCCGCGGAGACCAGGCAGTGGACTCCCAGTCAGGCTGACAGGTGGTCAGTTAGAGGCGGGGGGGGGGGGGGGGGGGTCAGCTCCACTTATCATGACCTGAAATGGGGGTTTCACCTCCAAGGGTCAAATGGAGGTCAGTGTTTGCAGGTCTAAGGAGTTTCCATTGGCAAGATACTTTTGGGGTTTTGTTGATATCAGTTCAAAGCCTGATCCACATGGACGTTTGAGTGTCCTGGTTTTTGTAACTTTTATAATCTTTTTCATACATTACTGTGATTTTGTCATTTCTGATTATCTTCTTCTAAGATTTGGCAATGGGAAAAAAAACACATTCCACTTGTCAAGCTTTGGAATAAGTTGGACACACGTTTTGGGATGTTTTTCTTATCAGAGGGAAAGGACCATAGACACAGCTATTTCTAAAGAAACAAATGTATATATGGATTGCTTGCTAGACCTCAAACAGGATTTGGTGAGAAACACGTTTGGATAGTTTGCCATGATAAAATCAACCATGATAAGATCAACCCCAAATCAGTGTTTACTCATTTTACTACACTGCCTGAGAATGGAAGCAAGTCATGTATATTAGTTCTGTCTTGCTACCGTGGTTCTCCTGTTGAGCATTTCACACTTACAATTTAAAGTATTCTAACACCAGCACAGGAAATAAATCGAATACAGACTATACACTGGATAGAGTAAAATGTGTTACAAGATTAATAGAGGAATCACAGTTTCAGAATACTTATTAGGAAATTTGCGCTATACAATGACGACACACTGACATTAAACACTCTTAGGAGAGTCAACGTTAGCTTCCTTAACGTTAGCTGCCTTAACGTTAGCTCCCTTAACGTTAGCTGCACAGTCCTGCCTGGCTAACCGACAGAGCTAATAGACAGAGGTTGAGGTACATTATGAAGCGTTCAAGTTTCATTCAGCCAAAAAATGATTTAGGCAAAGCTAAATCATGACGATGTGTTCAAATGTAATCGGTGATATATAACATTTTATATAGTAAAATAACAGGATCGCAAGGAGGGGGGCCATGGCATCTAGTAAATGTTTTTAATGAAGGAACACGGGGAAAAAAGTCAAAACAAAAATCAAACTTATTTTCCATTCTTCAAACTAAACTAACACAAGTAGCTGGGCCACTATCAAACCAGGACAAACTTCACCACCATGGAGATCTGCAGGACCAACCCTACTCCTCTCCCAAAGAATATCTGTCCCCTGACAGCTTCCCTGCTTGTCCTTTTGTACCCATTCCTTGATGAGCAGATGAGCTTCAGATGTGTCTCCTGGCACACCTGAACCTCACGTCCCCTGATGGAATGGGTGGAAGCCTTCTGGCTGTAACGCTCCCCCACTATTCCATTCTATCCATAGCCCCGGGGAAACTATGGGCTGTTTAGCTTTTTTGTTTTTAACACACAGGTATCTGATCGACTTGTTATATGTATACATTAACTATTAATCAAATGCATTTAGTCTACACCAGAATACAGCCATGATTGTGGAACTATGTAATCAATAAAGTAATTAGGAGTATTGTAAAACCAATGTAATTTTAAAACTGTAAACAATAAAATAAGGGGTATGTGGACACTGATGTTCACACCTTTACTGATCTGTATAAATACCTGTAGGCAGCCTTTCTATGGGTGGTTAATGGACACCTTTTCCTTTATTATTAAATACTTTTGATTTTGACTTTTCATTCCAAGATGTCTTCTGTCCATCCTGTGTTTCTTCATGTTTGAACATAACACTATCCCGCCGGGGAGGAGGATTCGCTTTGTCGCCATGGAAACAGTTATCAACTAAGTCCTTACATTTCTGCCATCAACCATAGACGAAATAACCACCATTGCTGCTTTTGTAGTTTACATGTTGTGGAAGTCCCGGATATCCCTGGAAACTAAACGCAGCCTGGGTTCTTAAGATCCCCCTGAGGCGCACGCACTGTATAAAGCCACATGTCGGCTTATTTACTGCAGCTGTATGAACCCAAAAAGAAGAAGAAAATGCTCTGATTTGATTGCATAAACAGATAAAACGAATGCCGAAATAACTACATAATGATGCAGAGTCTCACTACATGTTTTCTTAGTTCTCTCCATAGGACGACAAGGAAATGATGTGTTTTCTAAATGAAGCTCTGATTAATTTTTCCAGGCTTTGCCAACATTCTATAGCTGCGCCATCAACCTTTAAAAGAAGGTCATTTAGGCATTAATGTGGCAGTATTGTTATTGTTTGTTCCATATGGTTTATTCACAGGTCTTTGTACAAAGAGCTCCACAATACCACATATTAGTGCAAAGCACCCAGGGTACAAGAAAATATTTCGTCCATTTCAGTGGTAACAGCAGCAGAATCGTGACGCTTGAACGATTACACGGCGAACGCGTGTCGGAAAATGTTGTGTTTATTTGTTTCTTTGCATCGACTTTGTACGTAATCTAGTCGCGCAAAGAATTTTGCGGGGTCCAGAGAAATTAAAACAACTTACTTTAATTTCATTGGACTTTCCAATCAATCCAAATGATTCAAACATGTGACCCGTCACAGAGGTCTCTGATTTCTCCCGCCATTGAGTTAAGACAAGTGTTGAGCCCATTGAAAGCTGCTTTCAGGTAAAAAAAACAACAACAACAACAACAACAACCCACTACTCAGAGCTTAGAAAGCAGGATTAGTAAATACGTCCACACAGTTAGTGTCAACTCGGACAATGAAGAAAACGAAAGTAACACATGCGCGATGTTTTGGGGGTGTTTCAGACATCCATTGTGACATCTTCGGTTGCAGAGCCCAACAAAGCCGCTCAGTTTGCAGAAGTAAAGCTTTTGTATCTCCGGGAGATAAGAAGCAACTTCGTGACAAACTGTGAGCCGCAAACAGCGCAAAAAAACCAACACAATACACTGGCGCCCACATGGCTAAAACGGTCCATGCACAACCGGTTTAATTCAGAACAATCTGTTCACAGATTTCAATGTACACACACACACACACACACACACACACAGCTGCATCTCCCAGCACCAATTACCACAGCTGTGACCTCACACGTCCGGGTCAGCGATTCCCACAAAACGGACAAGAAAGGAACTTGTTCTGGAATCTCGGCCCCCAATTACTGTGCACTGAGCTCCCGGGTCGGACAATGCTGCAGGTGAGAAGTTGGAAGGGGCCCATGTCAGCGCTTGGCAGAGGAACAATGGAGCCCTGTGGCGGGCGCCCGGGAACGGCTGCGAGTCCGTGAAGGAGTCCGGGTCGGAGCTTCTTTGGAAACGGGAGGTATCTTCATTCTCTGCGTTTTCGTCTTCGCGAGCTCACCTCGCCGTGTTTGCAAGCAGGACAAGTCGCGACCCGCTTCATTTGAACTTCAACAGTTTAGGCGGGCGAGACAATGAGGGAGGTTTCCTTTGACACCCTGAAAAAGTCAAAAAGAGAGAAAAATGCTCATTTTTATCTGGTACACTCATAGCATTGCTGACTGTTTGTTTAGCTTCATTCGATTCTGCTCCAAAGAAAACCCGCTTTTCCCCAAACGAGGAGTCCATAGCGTGTTTTGCAATGGATTGTAAAGCGTGAATATTGTTTAACATTTTAAATTTCATCTTTTCTTCTGTTTTTAGGTTTATTTTTGTAAAAATAGCCTTTTGGCCAACTCTGGCACATTACATTACAGCCATGTTTTTATCAATGTGCAATGTCCCTTATCAATTAAACCAATAACTACATAAATAAAGAAAGCAGGGGAGTATAGATTCTATAAGAGGTCCATCTTTAGGAAGCAGGACGGCGATGTGTGTTTCAGGGAACGCCTAAGGTCAACAACAGAGCCCCGCATTGATTCCACATATGCGGTAAGGTCAAAAACTATCATGGGACCTTTCCGCCCCCCCCCCCCCCCCCCAGGCAGTTTCCAATCATTCCGTTTCTCATAATGGGGTGTGAAACTTTTCTGCTTCTCGGAGCTCGACGTCCGCTCATCTCTGCGTTGAAAGCGCCGCCTTTGCACCCAGACGGTTCAATACCCCGTACAAGTGATCTGATGGGATGTAGTTCCTCCCACTGCTACACGCACGTTGAACATTTGAACCACTGTGCAGGACGATTAAATCCACATTAAATGGATTGGATACAAGCAACCTAAAAAGGAGGAGGGCTGGAAAAGAAGATAATTAATATAACCTTTGATCCGCAGACAGGTCCCTGAGGAACTGTACGCTGGAATTTAATTGCTCATTGATTTGGAAACAAAACCAGCTGTTTAGAAAGTAATCCTGGCTGATTCTGTGTGGGTAGATGCTGATACAACAGCCAAGAATAAAGTACTTTTTAGTGTCAACACCGCCGATGCATGTCGTGCAGCACCATTTAGGACGGCCCCCATCTGCACACTCGATTGATGAACCCCGTGGGCCATGTGAAGATGACTTAGTGGGTCAAATGCAGCCTGCAGCTATCGCAAACAGTGAGCGAGAGGCACACACACACACACACAAAAAAACGCACAGCTCTTACACAAAGTGGAAACAGGCGCCGCTAAAAATAAACCCTCTGAAATATTTAACTTACTGACCCAGAAAACAGCCTCGGTGTAATGTGTTTGCACAAGCAGAGGACGCCGCGGCGACAGAGTCATGATATCATGAGGTGCGGCTCTTCATAAAAAGCAGGCTACGCGCTGCACTGTCCGCCCCGCAGGTCAATGCATCAGAACCCCCGTGCAGACAAAACATGCCGCTCGGGCCTTTATTTATGTCCCGGACGAGGAAATCATGCAAAGAGCTGTTTACTTGGCATCATAGGTCTGCAGAGAGGTCCTCGGGCCACTCAGCACTGCACAAGAAAAAAAAAGGCATTCTAGTTTTGTTGGTCTTAAGCAGGCTCCAAAAGCATGACATCAGGCAAATAATGGCACCGGGTGCAACAACCCTCCTCAGGGGTCTCCCTTGATAAGCATCTCTAATCTCATTTTGCCTGTTCAGGGAGAAGTTCACCTGAAGAACCAAATGAACTTCCCTCAATCAGGCCCGGTCAGGTAGACGAGGTGGGCCCTGGTGATGGTGATTGGCAGCTAAACAGCCATGTCCATATTCAGCAATGATATTGGCCTCTAACCCCCAGTTCGGATGCCATTACCATTTTACAGCGTCCGTGCTGGTGCACAACACACATCAATATTAATGCTCTGTGACTGAGGCGGCTTTGAAAGAACTTTCTCCCACATCAATATTGATGGTATTGCCATACATTGGAGTCTGGGCCCTTTTTAAGGATTTATAAGGGGAATGCTGGTGGGGTGGGGGGGTGCCGTCTATATGCGAATGGGGCCTCTGTCATTTTTTTTTAGTCTGCACCTCAATGATGTACATTTTCCTGACGTTCAGCGCAATTTTCGTGGGGCGGGAGATGGGGGCGACTGCGACTCGCGCCTGATGAGATCTGAGTGGCGCCGAGACGGATCCAATTCCCCTGCAATGCTTTGCCGCAGATGATAGTTATTGAAAAAATGAACGTTTCATTTCAGGGGATCCGGGGAATGCTAAATGGGTGCCTGTTGATTCTGGAAAAGGGGGTATTGCTTTTGGGACATCTTCACAAACAAAGTCCACTCTTGGGGCCACACACGCAGACAGACATCCGATTCATTATAATATTAGCTTTGGAGACGCATCGCTCCATATATCACGTGTCGAGAGGGCGCGCTCGGACGAGGACTTTCATTTTGTCATGCATTCATATATAAATCATAGGGGAGAGGGGAAAAACAAGAGGAAATGAATGAAACTCCAAATGAACTTTGGCTCGTAAAACCATTTGCAAAGACTGCCGCGGCGGTTGAGATGTCCAGCTGCCTTTGTCAGGCTGCATGAGATGTTTGGGGTTGGAGAAGCCCTGGAACGCTGAAGGAGGAGGGGAAGGAGGATGAGCTTTCTTCCAATGCAGTGACGTGGCGGCGAAAGCTGTGGAAAAGACAAGATAGATGTTAAAAGACTTGTAAAATACATCTTTGAGCTCCTTAACAAATAAGGACAAACAAGGATTATCATCATTAGAAAATGAAAAGCGTTTGTGTACAGCGGAACGAGCAACAGGATGCGGTGCACATCTTTGGATGGAAGTAATATGTTGCTTTAGACGTCCTAACAAAGCAACAACATGTAATAACAGATATTACAATACTTACACGTTTTTACTCAAATAATGACAAAAACAAAAAGCAGTTTCTGAAGAGCAAATCATTGATTCATCTTTAAGCCCCCAGACTGCAGGGAATTCTAACCCCCCCGCCCTCACTCTCACAGATATGCGTTTTTGTTTGTTCAGCCGAGCAGAAAGACTCTATTGTCAGTCTGTTTAACATTTAGATAGAATTAAGCAACAACTGTTTTTTGTTTTTTTTCGGGGTTATCGATCCGCTGGAGACCGGCGTCAGTGTCAGCCGTGCAGCGTCTCCGAGGACAACGGGGAGTCAACGTGTAGCGGGACAGAGAGACCAGGGTCTGCGACTGTCCGCCCCCCCCACCCCCCCCCCCATCCACACCGTCCCTTTCACTCAACGCCCTGCTTCATTTTGATGGCGTGCCAGTAAGTGGGACCTCTTTGGGGAGACAAAGAGTGACCTCAATTCAATCTGACGTCCCACCTATCGATCTCGCCCCCCCCCCCCCCCCCGAGAGACATGGAGGTCGAGCTCGCCCCCCCCCCCCCCCCCCCCTCTGCTGCCGGCAATTTTTTTATTCAACGGAACCCGTCCACGTGTCTCGCGTCCCGGGGACAGAAATCCAAATCTTTGCTGCGTCCCCCTTTTTCTGCGAAATTGAAAGCGTGTCATAACAAATAGAAGAGGCCTCTGGCTTAAATGCATGTGACTGGCGCCGATGTCGTCTCTGTCAAAGGAGCGTCCCTCTCGTATTTTTAACGGGGGTTGGGGGGTAAGGGGCGGGGGGAGACTGTGACGTGGTCCCGGGACAATTACTGTCAGAGAGCACACGTGGGTGATGAATCCGCCGCCTCATTGGCGTCAAAAAGAGCCATCCCATCAGAAACAAACATGGCCGCTACGCCTGAACGCCAGCCCACATCTTTTTCTTTATAAATAGAGCACTGTGGGTCACAGGTCGTTGCTTTTGGGGTTTTTACGTTTACTGGTGCGAGATGATGCTGATCATCAGCATAATGCACATGATACTCTGAATATGTTTCTACTCATCGTGCAGGAGACTCAGAGTCCCTCTGAAGAAGTTTAATAAATAAAAACAAAGAGCGATGAAGGTTGAAGAGTAATTTAATGAGCTTAACATGCAAATTGTCTCAAAGAACGACCTTCCGTCCAAGTTTTTCCAACAAAGCAAAAAAAACTAGACCGGACGCGCCAAATGTCACGTTATTGTAAAATGTAGTAGCATTTGTAATACATGAAAGTAATTAACCAACACACGAAACGGCCTGCAATGACGCACCTGGGGGCGATATTTAGTGGCGCTGACTTGTATCTTGAAGCAACATATTTTTTGCTTTCATGGTTTATGCTGAGGATGCTGTTTGCCATAAATGGCAGGTGTGCAAAATTGAAGTGCAAAAGTAATTCAGCTCCTGCCATTCAAAGGAGCTGTGTCACTTTGATTTACCTGTACACATAAACATGCACACACACACACACACACACACACACACACCTTTGGGGCCACATGTGTTTTTATTCCATATGGTGAAGGAAAGAAAAAAAAGTGCGCCTCCAAAATGGAGGTTGAGGGGTCATGGCGTTTGGCCAGGAGTGACAGTTCCGAAATGAAGGCATAAGTCAATTGGCTACTCTTCACACACACACACACACACACACACACACACACACACACAAGGGGGCGGGATGATGGTGGGTGGGTAGAATGGAGGGTGGAGATTGAGGGATTGGGGGAGGTGGTTGGAGGAGGGGAGTGTTGGGAGTAAGGGGCACAAGGTTACCATATGGGGGGAGTGTGTGTGCCTGCCTGCATGTGCATGTATGTGTGTGTGTGTGTGTGTGTTTGTTGAGAATGAGGTAACATTAAATTATGTTTAAGCTTAAACATGTACTTGTCCATGTTCATGTCTCTCTTTTCGGACTTTGACTGTTATAACTACCAGCAGCTTACACAAACTTGAACACAATACACACACACACACACACACACACACACACACAAACACACACCTTGAACCCAAAGGTCAAAGACCATGTGTGTTCTTTCTCTCCCTGTGTCTCCCCCCACCCCCCCCCACACACACACACACACAGGGCCGTGTTGTTTGCTCACTTTCTGTCACGCACCAATCCGGCCTGTATCAACATTTGGGTTGCATCCCAGCGTGAGTGCGGGGCGACCCCCACTTGCTATTTAAAATCATCGATTGATCAATGGATCACATGTCGACTCACCCCCCCCCCCCCCCCCCCACACACTGAATCAAAGAGCTCTTCGGACAAAGAAATACCTACAAGCGGAGCAGCGGGATGATTTGTCCTGGACGAAATCAGACAGAACAACGCGATTTAAAAGATTACACAACGACACAGTTACATATTTAACTCAATGCATTGAAACCACTCGAATTAAACCACTAAGGTTTTGGCATCAAAATATCATTTTAAATACCGAGGTAAAAGTAATGATTATGCAGAGTGGCTCATTTGATAATCGTGTGTTGTGCATGAATGTGTATGAAATAGTGTTGAGTCGCTTTGTCGCCTGCTCCAGTGAAATCTCTCTGCTCCTTCATTCTGAGAAGGTTATCTGGTCACCAGTCCACTCCGCCCCACTCTGTCCCAGTATCACCAGTCCACTCAAAACATTTAAACAGTGAAGGACCCACCTGAGGGAATCCAGCTCCACCAGCCTGTTGGCTCATGCACCTGTTCTCATGTGGCAGCTTAGGGTGTGATTGATTTATGTCACTTAAAGGTGCGAGCCGGGTGGTGCCTGAAATCACTTCAATCAACTCACTACCATTATTCTCACTACAAACCAAATTAAACAGCCTGTTTGCATAGAAGGATGTGTATGAAACTGCATTGTGTAACATTTAATAGGATTGTGATGAAAATATATTTTATATATAATATTTTATGTATTTGGGGTACAGCGTAAAAGTGCTAACCAACAACTCAATATTTAAATGGTACCAGTCTATGTTATAAAATGATAAATAATTAACCCTGTACTTTTTTTTTTTTTTAAACCTTTGTTTGCATGCATCTCGTAGCGCTGAGGCTGATTACGCAATGCAGAGTTCTTCTAAACCACGTCACCTGACTCACAGCTGGAGAACTTTTGGAGAAAAAAAAATCAGTCGGCTACATTAAAAGATCAGGAAATATATGGTTGATGGAAGTGAGACATTTGTGCGGAAAACCTTTCGTAGGGAAGATACGACTAAGAAATATTTCCTCAACAGACCTGAACACACTGATGCTATTTTGGGTCGGAATGACAAATGACTGTAAAATACGGCACAAAACTTGCTGTGAACAACAGAATTTTATTTCAATTAATGGATAGTCCATATTTCCAAACAAAAGAAGAGGGGATAAACACAAACTCATAGGAGCTCTCTGTGAATTCATCATCAACAGACGGCTTTCTAAAAAGGTCCCGGATGGCTTTTTCAACGTTCATACCACAGTGCCATGCTGGAAATGTGAGACAAGTTGTCAAAAACAAAAACTTCCACCAAGGGGAAGAAACAAAAAAAAAGAAACAAAACAAAAAAAAAACTTAAATTGTCCTAAACTAAGTCACAGTCGTGAGTCCAACAGGTTTTCAGAGGTTAGTGATACTTTTCGCTAGGATATCGATCGGTACGATGAGCTCAAACAACACGAGTCGAGGGCGGTTTTCCCCCCCCACGTGGAGATTATCACCAGGAAGTGGAAAAGAACTCACATGAAGTCTAAAAAAAAAAAAAATTAAAAAAAATGAAAGTGCTGATGGATTCCAAGCAGAAAAATATCAGTTCGCTCTACTGATGCAGAAAAAAAAAATTAAAAAATCACCATAGTTTGCATTGATTTTCTACGACTTTATGTTCACATTTTTACATTGTGTGAGTTCCTTTCCTCCCCTGACAGGACATAATACCTGTTATAACAGGAAACGAGAGATTATGGCACAGTCATAAGATAAATGCTCAGTGACAAAATCTTTGTTCTAAGGCAAGTACAGCTAGTTTTGTAAAATGCTCCCTCCCCCTCCCTCCCTCTCCCCCCCGCCCAATTCAGAAAGCTCCATTGTTGACAATAAAACCCAAAATGACCCCGTGTTGCGTCACCGCTGTGATGACGCTCGAGTAGGAAGTCTCAATGGGCCTTTTGAATAAGTGACGAGGTGGATGGAACCTACCAGTGCTGGGAGTTTCCGTTTGGACTGGTTTACAACGCAAGTGCCCAGGCTGTTGTCCATTTTGATCCAAACACAACAGTATATAGTCAAATAATACTCACTAAGTTTTCGTCACCAACACTACCACGAAGATATCCAAACAATATGCATTTCTCAGCTTTGGCACAGGCTGCTGATCACTGTAAATTTGTACTGGTGTTTTGCTCTTGTTGGCATGTCTGTCTGGCTGACTCACCCTTTGGACCTGAGCTTTTCCCATTGAACCCTAATATGCTATAGATGCCTATGAATCAACAATATACTGTACATATGGACACAATCATGAGTTCTCTCTCCATATAAACAGTGCTAATACAAACACACGCACGTTAAAACACATCCTCTGCAAAAGTCCGAGACATTTTGGCATTTGTCTTCTTTTAATGGCTTCTGGCTTTCGGTTAAAAAAGAAAATAAAAAAAAAACAAAAAACAACAAAATGGTATATTACACAGTGGACCTTGTGCTCGTGGTTTTGGAGTCCCATCGGCGAAGCCCTTTGCCTCAGTATTGTCCACGCTGAGATGCCTCTGTGAATGCAGGCCAGCACCAACAACCAACCACACTGTTTAGTGTTTTTCTGTTTTCATGGGTGAAGGGGGAGGCGGGGGAGGCGGGGGAGGGGGGGGGGGGGTGGGGGCGAGACTGAAATCTGAAGTGAGTCCAACAGACCTGCTGGTGAACCGCGCAATGACCCGTTCTACCAACTCGTCCATCTCGTCTCAGTCGGCTGGCTCGTCTAACCGGGATGGTAATGGACTACGTCGTCAGTTGGGTTTTTGAGCACCATGTGAGGAGGGGGGGGGGGGGGGGGGGGGAGGGGGGAGGGGAGAGACGAGGGTAGAGTTGAAATTATGAATGACGGCTGGATGGGCGAGAAGTCAGGTGGACCGTTGCAGCGCCGCGTTTCCTTCCCACGCTGCGGCGTCTCTTCCCCCCCCACCCCCACCTCAGGGCCCGTTCTCGTTGTAGTGGAGGGAGATGGGGCGGTCGCGCTGCACGGCAGGCATGTAGGGCCAGTTGTAGCTGGAGCCCGAGAGCAGCATGTCGCGCAGCAGCGTCTCGATGGGCGTCTTGCCCACCAGGCGGACGAAGAACAGCTGCTCGATGACCGGCGAGGAGACGATGCGCAGCGAGGGCAGGCGCAGGAGGAGGCGCCCGAAGCGGTTGGGCTGGCTCGGGTACTGGTTCCTCACGTACTCCTCCAGGGCGCACTGGGACTTCTCCTGGATGCTCTCCACGTGCGCCACGTCCGAGAGCCCCATGGCGTCTAGAAGGGGGCGGGGGGTGGGGGGGGAGGAAGGAAGATTTTTTTTTTGTCAAAACAGATTCCTCATCGTAGCATCCGGAGCGCTATGCGAGGAGGCACATTAGCAATGAGACGTCTCTTTCCTTCCCTCGATGACCTTTTGTCACTCGGGATTTTGCATAAATTGTTGCCTCGTGATAATTGAACTCAACGCGAGTTCTTGATCCGATACGGTACTGGAAATGTCATCCAGTGCAGGATTGAAGGAGATACTGTAAAAAAAAAAACAACGGAGGAGTAACTCAATGTTCTCAAGAGCGGAGCCCTTTTCTGTGTTTTTCCCCCAAATTCCTCAAGTCAAAAGGAATGTTGCTCAAACTTGGAAGCGACGAGGGTTGTCGCTGCAGAGATGCTTATCAGCTTATAGCTGTGGTCTGTGTGCACGCCGCACCACGGCCTTCCCTTTCCATGGGGGCCGGAGGTCATGTTCTGCCTCCTCACACCTCCCCTCCCTCCCCCCCCTCCGTCCCCCCCCCGCGAGACTCTCGCAGAGCAGGTGAGAGCGCGTAACACTGTGCACGATACTTTTCGTACCCTCTGTGTGCAGGAAGGAGAGCATGGGGGATTTTGGCAGGGGGGGGGGGGGGGGGGGGAATTGGCGATGTGTGAACTCAAAACAGAGACAACAATCCACCGCACTGGGCCACGTACGGTTCATTTAGTGGGCGTGCCCCCCCCCCCCCCCACCCCCCCCTTCGGCCCCTGCATGAACCCTCGTGTTGGAAGGCGGGTCTCTGATGAGGGCGATATCTTCTTTTGGTCTGAAAGCGCTGGCCCGTGGGTTTTAACCTGCCGCCTTGCATTGTTGCGCCCCCCCCCCCCTGCCCTACCACCCACCCCGTCATATCGCACTTAGATCTGTCCCCTGTGCGAACCCTTCTGCGCCGTAGCGCTACACAACAACAACAAAAAGTGTCTTATTTCAACCGCTGTCCGAGTGCATTTCCCTTCCACTCGGGCGGCAGCTGAAGCGCTTTGCTTTTCTTCCGCTGGGCCGCCATTTTGGTTTCGCTGCGTGACAAGGCGGTCCCTGCATGGGTGGATTAGCGAAGCCGCCTGTGGGACTGAAACCACATCGCGTGCCGGGGCGACGGCCCCCGTGGGCGCCCTTACGCGCAGAGTCCTTTTGTCTGATCCTCGGGCGCGCGCGCACACACACACACACACAGGGTCAGCGGGGGTGAAGGATCAGGGTGGCAGCGCCGAGATGCCCGTTCTCTGATGTGGCTTGATGGGACTGGGCTTCACAGAGGGGCAGGGAGGGAGGGGGGGGGGGGGGGGTTAAAGACGATTGGTTTGTCCAAGCTTGTTAGCTCATCCTACAGAGTCTGCAGGAGTCAGGTTTATTAACGATGTGTGTGTGTGTGTGTGTGTGTGTGTGTGTGCCTGCACGTCTGTCCGCATTAAATTCAAATGCTTGTGTTCGTATCTGCACGTTTCACTAAATGCATTGTCTTCTTCCGGCAGGACATCTGCAGCTTTTTTGTAACGCGTCGACATGCGGGTACATCTGCCCTCGCATGCGGGGAAGTCACATGGGATGCTCAGGGCTACAGGGGTTATGTAGGTCACGGCCGTCTCACTGAAACCCACCATACATAATTCAATTCCCGTGGTGGGGGCAGGGGAGGAGGGGTTCCCGAGGCTTGGGGAGCATAAAGGGGGGAGGAGGGGGTGGATAACTGGTTTCAATAATAGATGGGATCAAGGAGGAGCGATGGCTGGATCTCCAGACGCACACAAACAGAGGAGAGAAGCGCCGGGAACACGCAGAGCCAATCTGACACGACCATGCAAGGAAGTAAGGAGGGGAAATGCAATAAATAAAGATAAATAAATAACAGGGAGGAGACGCATCCCAGTGTTGGCATCCACACCATCCGTTTCCCCCTGGGTCACAACGCATGATCTCTCCGCGGAGGGTCCCAGATGTGACAGTATCTGGGCCGGCACTGGAGCCCGGTGACGGTCTGGATAAACCTCAACGGGGTTTGTATACAAGAAGCATCAAAACAAAACGCCTTTCTCGTGGCTTTCCTCAAGATGCAACACCATTACATTTTGATTTAAATGGGGAGTGCAGCACGGTGGGGAGAACATGAAGCAACACACTGTTTATTTGGATGAACGGCTATAAATAGCCCAAAGCGCTCCTGCATTAAGGCGCTTTCCTTGGTCGGGATATCCAAATGAGGGTTATTTAGGGAGATGAGTTAACAGGTTGTAGCTCTCTTAGCTGGTCGTAAACATCTGAATGGTGGGTTCAGATGTGTAAACAGTATATACACATTTATGAATAGTTAACTCTTACGGTGCAATGTCAATAAAAAAAGTTGAATATTTCCAAAGAAAAGTGAGCCGTTTGATGGACTGGATCCAAATGCAACTTCCATAAATACTTTAGATAAGATTCAGGTAAAATCTGAAGGAGGCCATGTGATTGAGGCCACTCGGGGGGGGGAGAACGGAGTATTAGAGAATGCGATCAAATTACAGAGAAATTCACGGAGGGTAGAGCCCATGGCTGACTAGTGGGAGGACTGTAGCAGAAGCATTTGCATACGGAGCCAAGGAGCCGGCCATGTGCTGCAGCGTTAGAGGTCGCGTCTCGGTCAGCCCCGGCGGAGGTGAAAAGGTTGCGAGTGGAAGCGCAGCTGAAGTCGGCCTCACGAGTCTCTCTGCCAGCGCAAAAAATGGATTTTAAAACACAGCGGGAGGGAGAAGAGACGTTTCTTGGCACCGAGAACTTGTTATTTAAAAAAAAAAAAAGGTTAAATCGTCCAAGTAATGCTCCAAAACTCACAATCATGGACAGGAGTTTGGTTCCATCTTTTTTTAGACCTAACGAGTAACATGGTTTCTTCCAAGTGGAGCGTTCTGTTGCAAAGATATGAACCTGTTCATTAAGTATTCTCACAGAAGGCTTATTAAAGCCGTTCCATCAAAACCTTCAGTTTTGACCATTTGCGGTAGAAGAGATGTTTGCATCCTCTTCTTCTTTCACACTGTGCTCTCAACACATTTCATTTATTTCTACTGATACTCACTAACATTTAGGATTTAATTCAACGGTTGCATCCCAGCCGGATAAATCAGCCATTTTATTATCTGCTGAAATTGACTCGCCCCGTGTTTGAACGCACAGACCAACGCTCCCATTGGCCGTTTCTTCAAATGTGCTTTGAAACCCCCGCCATTAGGCGTCCCCTGTTGACATAAATAAACCAGTTAAGAGAATGTTCGTGCTCGTGCCAACAGACTTAAGCTCACGCGCCTGCTAATTCCTCCCCGTTCTGACGGAGCAAAAAGTTACTCACAGGAGAGAGAGTGTGTGTGTGTTGACATCTACTCGCAATCATATCCCGTCCCAGTAGGATAAAGATCAAGTGAAAGGACTTTCTGTGGAGCTTTTATGTTCAAAACTGTAATAACGTTCTACGTGAATATGATATTTTAAAGTTTTTTTTAATATATTGCATCTTCAACCTTCTAGCAGGAGAGATCTAGGAATTTAGTCTCCGGTTTTGTTGGTTTTCTTTCAGAGCTTAAAGAGCAGAATAAAAAGAACAGCTAATGGAGACAAAAACCCAGGGTTCCTTTAGGATTTAATATCGTAGCAACACATTTGACATTTTGGGGCCACGGATGTCCAATTATTCATAAACTTTTGAAGCAGATAGTCTGGAGCGATCCACAAAGTTAAACGTTTTGACGTCACGCGACATTTAACGCATTTCTCAACCGTTCCCAGGACGCTTCCCTTTTCACACTCACCAGATGTGAAGAGCACAATGGACTTGAGGCAGGAATATTCCGCCGTGTCCACCTGCAGGGCCTTCAGCTTCTCCACCTGCTCTTGGAAGACGCGGATGTGGTCCATGAAGGCCACGACGCGCTCCGCCGACATGGGCGACGCGTGCAGGCCGGCGGCCGCCAACAGGGGCGCCACGTGCAGCGGCATGGAGCACTGGGCGGCGTTGAGGACGAAGAGCTCGCTCCACGACATGCGCAACAACGCCACCTGGAACAAGGCAGAGCGGTTTTTACAAGGGGGGGGGGGGGGGAAGATTCTTCCAAACAATGAGTTTTTTTTTTTTTTTGCTATGATGAAAGATGAAAAGGAAGGTTTGCACACGCAGATCAGTTCCACTGAGCATGAACAAAGGAAGGAAAAAAAAATAAAAGCACTAATGCAAATTAATTCTTTGTGTCACATGATGCGAAAAACCTCGAGTCACGCAAACCACCGTTGAAGCTTTGGTCACGTCACAAGAGACCGGATGCAGGACAGGAGGACCATTCATGCATATTTCCCCCCCCCCCCTACAAGTAATATATTCACTTATTGAAGCAGGAAGGGAGCACGGACCAAGTTGATGGAAGCCCACAGAGAGCGGCTGTTATAAACAAACTAATGCACTGACATGTCTATGGTCAGTTGAAAAAAAAAAAAAAAAAAAGGTCATCCATGTTAGAAGAGGATACGAGAAGCTGAGTTGTGCACAAATAGGAGAAATGTGCTGCCAGCATTATGATTTTAATATATATTGGTCGGGATGATCACACCAGAAAAAGATGTTATTTAAAAAGAAAAATCAAGACTTTCTTGTGTGAGCAGTCACAAGATGAAGGCCGTGGATGGGTACGACTCCCTTTTCTAGCAGCACCTACAATAATAGTCTCTCTTTTCATGGGTTGCAGGTGGGTAAGAAAGTGGTTAAATAGAAGAAAGCATGGATCTGGCGGGCACATTGCTAGCGCAGTGACTGCGAGCGACGGGGACAGCTTGACATGACGTTAATGGCATATTAATGGCACGGTGGAGCTACAGCATGACACGTCTGATAAAAGTCGGCCCAAGGTGCATGTGAATATTTATAGGTCAGGCGATGCCTGCGTGCCAAGACTTTACAGCGGTTATAAATCGACATGGGCAGCGTTGACATTGGGTTTGCCGTGCCGGTTCCTCTCCAGAAACGCGACAGACTTCCCTTCATATGCGACCGAGCGATGATGATTTTTACAAAATGAAACGAGAAAGATGGAGATGCTTTGGTTTCTCTTTTGTCATTTTTAAAGCGTAATCAGAGGGCCGTATTTCTAATAGAAATTAAATGAATTACACTTAATGTAACTGGGATCTTTTATTGGATAACAGCCATCTTTTCGTTTGAGTTGAAGGATTTTTTTTTTTTTACTGGCTCTGCATTTTAGAAAAGGTGATGTGAAATTGCTTTAATTTGCTTTAGTTTTTGGGTGTTATTGAATAAAAAAGGCACCCATTTTTTTGTACTGCATATTACATGAATATGTTGATGCTAGATGTCTACAGTTGGAGGCCAAAAGCCAACCCATCACGTATGTTCCCTTTGTACGCTTTATGTCACAATGGAGAGGCGTGACATGAAATACACTCATATACACTAAATACGACGCTATAGGCCACTAAGCATTAGCTTCATATTTAGCGTATACAAAAATGGTATCGTTTTATTATCTAATTATTGCAAGAATTGAATCCCAGGTGTTGTGCTAAGCATACGATGTCAGTTACTGAGGTTTAAAGCTGCTTAAGTTGTTGTCTTTGGGGCCAGGTCAGCTGGTCCCCCCCCCCCACTTACCCGCTGCCTGTATTTATACTAAAGTATGCTAATCAGCTGCTGGCCGTTGCTTTGTATCTGCTGCACAGACACAACATTTCTCTCTTTCTTATCTAACCGTCGGCCAGAACGGGATTAGCCCAAAGTGTCAGTCTCACCTGGTCCATGAGCTGCAGATCGGGGAAGAAAGGGATGTTCTTGGCCCACTCAACAGCGCTGAAGAGCAGCCGGGCCGCCAGCTCGCAGATGTTCTCGATGCCCATCAGGTTGTTTCCCTGCATGCACTGGGCCCCGTAGCGAGACGTGGGGTAGGGCTCGGCCCGCAGCAGCAGCGAAATGAAGCCGGACAGGTAGGGCTGGCCGTTGTACGGGTCGGTGCCGTTGGTCAGGTACTGCCCCGGGCTGGTCTGGGAGTTTGATGTGCGTCCTCGCTGCACAGCTGACGGGGGGAAAAAACAAAAAAAACAGCAGAGGGTGAGAAATTTGGCCGCGGTGCACAAAAACACCCCCCCCTCGATGATGATGTGGCAATTGCTCAAAAGGCCCAGTTAGAAAACACCCGTTCGGTCAACCCTCCATCTACTGTTAGACAGAGAGGGTTGGGGGGGGGGGGGGGGGCAGAGATAAGGTGCAGGGGAAAGAGAGAAGGTGCAGAGTTCAGTCGATTTGAATGTGGTCTGAGAGGATAGAGAGCGGCGGTTTGCATGAGGGGACAGGTGGAAGCAGGAGGTGGAGAAGGGGGGCGAGGGGGGGGGGGGTGGGGGTGGGGGGTTTGGACAAAACGCTTTTTAACTCTGCATCACCTGGCACGCAGCAGCTGTGTCAATTCAACGAGCGACGTGAAAATGCCGTCAATTCGAACTCGTCCTCTGCGGCAGACGGAAAATAAACCTCTCTGCACATGAGGCGTTGACCTCAAAGCGCCAATTCCCCCCCCCTGCCCCCCCTGCCCCCCCCCCGCCCTGAACTTGCGTCAACTCGCGCACTCCCGGTGAAAAGAATGCAGCCCCCTCTGGCAAACACTGCGGAGACGAAGACGTCCGCACAGCGGGGGACGTTCCTTGTGACTCGCACCCGGGCCGCTCCGGTCCCGTTTGGCGAGGGACGGTAGATTAAAATGGTCAAATGGCTTTTTAGTCCCTCTGAGGGGGGGGGGGGGGGGGGGGTTTGGCAGTGAAGCGACAGAGCACTAAAGCCGGCAGCCTCGATTAGACGTCAGACTTCTTGTTAATAGCTGCTCTGTAGAAACACGGTAAATCAATTTATTCACGACAGGACACAGAAGAAAAAAAAGAAGAAAAACAAACTACTGTTGATGCACTGAAACACTTTGGTTTCGTTCAGGTTGGCGAATAGTTGTAGTTTGTTGCTCGGCAAATTCGATAATGTCAGGTGACCTTTTGTTTGTCACGTTGCAGTAATAACGGAGGGAGAAACAGGAAACGAGATCCGTGGGTTTGACGGGTCTTTGACCTCCTCCCTGCGTGGCCATTGGCGCTTTACAATAACATCCCCCCCCCCCGACTTCCACTTTTCGCTCGCCAGGGACAACAGTCATCACATCTGCTGCGGGGGCCGTGTGGCTTGAACTTCAGCATGTTGTCACTTTGGGGCAACGACGCGAGAGGGGGGGGGGGGGGGGGGCGACTCCGTCGCGCTCTCTGGGAAGGATACAGTCACCGGACAAAACGCTTCCTCCCCCCCCCTCCCCCCCGACCGTCCGTGTCCAAGTCAGAGCGCTTCCATAACCTAAAACTGTCACTCTGCCCCGGCTTGTTAACGTCATCTCAGGAGAAAGAAGAAAAAAGAAAAAGAAAAGACAACCCACTTGTTTTGAGCTCACGTAAATTTCACGGGGAAATACATTGAACGACCGACCGGCGCCCTGCGGCCTGTCAAGTCGGCGATGTGCGAATCCGCCGCCATTAATCCGCTCGCCAATCGATCAGTGGTTAATCCGCCAGGATGGAGGCGAATAAACTCCATCCACTTGGCTTTTCAAACGCCTCATTGTGGGAGCAGAGGTGGAGGGGGGGGGGGGGGGGGGGGGTCATTCGTGGCCAAGAGGCAGCACACTTGAGGGGGGGGGGGGGGGGGGGTCATTATGGAAGTGTCCCAGGGAATGGAGAGGAAGACAGACGTGCAGAGACAGAGAGAGATGTAGTATCTGGACATGAAGGGCAGTGAGAGAGAGAGAGAAATGACATTAGAGAGAAACAGATGCCTGAGGAGAAGTTAAAAAAAAGAAGAAGAGAAAGGGTCAGACAGAATAACATGGGGGGGGGGGGCACTGTGGCTCAGCTAAACGCATTTGACCGAGCTCGTCAAACTTGACGTCTGAACGTCCCCCTTTGTGGGCGAGGCCAGTGATTCCGATGCTCGAGCTCTCGTGGGTGGGGCGAGGAGGAGAGCGCACGCAACAACAGGAGGCTCCATGGGACGTTTCAGCGGGCGACTTTCAAAATGCCACTTCAGCAAATGGCGTCCGGCAGAGTGCACAGTTTCGCTGCCTGGCCGCCCTGGATTAGCCTCCAGGGTCAGACTGTTAGAGGAATTACAGCAGCTAAATACAATTAAGGCCCATCAACATTTGGACTTAAAGGTCACGGTGCCGGGGCCCACACGGACGCATTAGGGATTTGGCTCGGGCTGAGAGTTGCGTTTAATAAGTCGATTTCCCCGTCTCTGTTGGCAAGAGAAACACATTTCGCTGCACAACCAAAATATGGCAACCATCGAAAACACAAAAACACAAAAAGCTGAGGCCTGTGTACACGAACACGGCCGTGATCCAGCCCAGAGGGAAGTGTGTGTGTGTGTGCGTGTGTGTGTGTGTGTGTGTGTGTGTGTTGCAACACTAGGGCGATATCGCCGAGGCTCTCAGAGGGGTTTTTGGGCCCTGAACTTTGACCCGCAGTGATTACCTGCATGTTTGGTGTGTAAATAAGCAAAATGTTCTCCAAAAAGTTCGCATTATCAACTTTTTTTCGAGAGGTAATATGTCAAGAGTTGTGTTTACAGCTCGTTTCTGCTGCCCTGGCAACGAAAACACGGTAATGTGGGGGGGGGGGGGGGGGGGGGTGTCGCAATGTATTGATACTGGTTTGCAATATAAAAGTAAGCGAAAGAGGAGCTTTTAAGGCATGTTACGTTGAGCCGCAGTGCAGATGGGACAGCTGAAACAGTTGCATCCCACTAAAAAAAATATTTAAAAAAAGATAATTAATTTGTATATTTAAGCGTTGCTGCGAGCTAACCTCAGTGACACGCCATCTGCGCGCGCGCACACACACACACACGCGCGCGCGCGCGCGCACAGGTCTGACTCGGTCCTCAGCTGTGCGTCGGAGCACGACGCGGCAGGGAGGCATGCAGTGAAACGCGAGAGTCGCATCGGAACGAGAGTGCAGAAGAACCGGAGGCGGCGCGAGGAGGGACGCGGTGACACAGACACGGAGAGACAGAGAGGCGCGCGGGCCACGCGAGCTGTGCGTGACTAAAGTTGCGTGGCCGCGCAGAGGCGGCTGCCTCGGTCCCCCGCTCTCGGAACTTTGACGAGGCAGAATCCCTTAAATTAATTAAACGAATTCACCCCGAACTCAGTGACTCAGACTCTCCTTATTTACACTTAAGGCGCCCAGCCCCTCCCCTCTCTATGACGCACAGTGGAGAACAGGGGGGGGCGTCCACGTGCTTGTTTTGATGCGTTTTCAGAGGGAAACACAAAGCTTGGCTTTACCTTTACTTTTCCATTTTTTTTTGAAATATCAGCAGACAATAAAATAAGGAAGCCACCCCAAAAAATCCGCTAGATCATATGAAAGCGAACAAATAAGAACTTTAATAAGAACCATTGCATTGGCCAAAAACTACAGAAAACTGGTCAGAGAGGAGCCTCCGTCAAATTAGAAGAGGAGTATGTGATATATCCCATTTATCTAAAATGTTTGGAAAAAGAAAAGATATCAAATAGGGTGAGCTTTGGAAAAAAATGGCGTGCGTGTCGTGTGGTTTCTGTCATTTGTACAGCTGCACTCCCACTCAGTGAACCTCGTAAGATCATCAACCAGGCGCCTAAATTATGAATGCAGCGATTCCCCCACAGCTCTGTAAAAGAAGAAGGAAGCTTGTTGGGTTTAACTGTTCCCGACATATTCTCTGCCCCTTTCTCAGTGTGTGTGTGTGTGTGTGTGTGTTATTACAAGAGACCCAAGTGACACACAAAAACAGGTTGAGCCACTTAAGTCTCAAGCAAAACAGTCCAGAGTCGGTCCGTTTGCTGAGGGTTGATTGAGTGAATGCCCCGGAGGGGGGGGGGGGGGGGGGGGTCACACGACTTTTGTCACGTTCGTGATCCACTGGAATGTGCACAAGGAAGCATTGCATTTTTAAAAAGAGGGCACTCGTTGCCTTGATGTGTCCAAAAAATCATCACAAAAACACCCTCTATCATCCATTCTGCAACATACAGGTCGGCCTTGCAGGTAACGCCGCCGCGACCGAGCATTACTTTAATGGAAGCCGGGCAGTTCGGAAAGACGCGTGAATGGGAGCCATTTACTCCCTGTAAGAGGCCTCTGATAATGACTACAAGTGTGGTGACAGGGGGTTAAGTATTTAAACTCGTCAATAGCTGACTTATAAGTGAGGGTTTTCAGAGCCAAAGGGCGCCATGCATTCTGGTGTTCAATCACCCACTGTGCTTTGTCTTTTTTTTTTTTTTTTTTTTTTCAAAAAATGGCAAACCAAATTCACATTAGGCCTCATCTTTAAATCATAAGAGCAAATTCCTGCGTAAATTAACGCTCGCGACCGTCCCTTTTCCTCGTCGACTTACAAACATCTTGACGCGCCAGCTGCGCCGGGCAGATAAAAATAGTTCTTTTGCAACTTTTGTTGAAGGTCACGTCATGAGGAAACACCGCTCGCACAACATGCAGATATCGTTTCTCCCATCTGTTTGGTTGCTTGGTAACCGCAAAAAACGTGCAGGAGGGCCGCAACCTCCCAAGCGCCTTGGAACGAGGGAAGACTTTTAGACACGTGAAGCCTAATTTGTGGCCAACATTTTTTTTTAAGACATTCCGCAAAAATCATTCGGTGAACCAAACCAAACCTCCTGCGACCCGACTGTGGGGCCCCGACCCAGTGTTTGGGAACCGCTAGATTAGTCACTGTTTACTCGCCGGCGAAGCCCCCCGGACGCCTCGCACATTTGGACTTTGACTCCGGCCCGGTCTGCTATTAATGTTTTAGTTTTTTTTTTGGGTGACCTACATTTGCAGCCCTCCGGATCGGTATTCTGTCGCCAGGAGGGCAGCGTGGGCGAGAGGAGGCAGCGGCTTTCCTCGCCGAACGCGGGTTCGAGCCCACGGACTCGTCACTGCAGTCCGCCGCCGTGTCCCCGCGACCTGATGACAGTCTCGCCGAGTCTCTCTCTCTCTCTGTCTCTCTGTTCCTCAGCTGCTCGAAGCGAGAACCTTCCCGCTCCGATTCAAAAGCAAAACCGGTCGGGCTGATTATTTAGGGCCCAACAAGACGAGGTCCGGCGCCGCCAAGGTCGGGGTGGTTCCTTTGAAGGTTTCCCCCCCCCCCCCCCCCCCCCCCCATCGAGGTCAACACAGAAAATGTTTGCTGCCGTGGATAAAAGTATCCGTGCAAATGAGGTCATGTTCTACACAGCAGGCCTGCAGAGAGGGAGGTCAAACGTCTTCCTCTTACTTTAAAGCAAAGTTGTCTCTAAAATCGGACGTGTCCACTCCGACTTTCTCGCGCGTCTTTTCTCAGGAAGCTAAATGTTCATTGTGCGATTTGAAGAGGTGGTGTGAGAAAGCGACGTACCAACACATGACCTCCAGCAGCGCTTTCCCCTCCGACGTGAAGTGCGATATAGGATGATACGCTTTAGCAAATCGTTCAGAGCAAGAGAAAGGGCCTTTTTAAGTGAGTGACGAACCAGTCAAACCCTTTTAACATTTCCGCTCGTGGCTTTCTGCTTTATTTTGACAGCATGTTCTCGGTAGCTTCCGGCATGTCGCTAGAAACGTCAGACAGAAATATCAGAATGTCTTTTCTCACCTGGATCTCAACTGAAAACAAACACGGCCTCCCCTCCACGACCTTAGCTGAACCTGTTAATAATGTAGAGAAACATGTCTTTCGTCCTCGGGGGGGGGGGAGGACGACAGTGTAGCCGTGTGCGCTTCAGCGGTTCCATTTGGGACTTCAGGAAGCAGGCGAAGGAACTACAGTAAAATAATGACAACCGTTGTTTCAAAGAATTCATGAATAGTTCGATGACTACAAATAAAATGTGCTCATTGTGACTGACTTCATTAAAACAATGGGTATAAAGGAAAAATGGACTTCTGGGATATTCTCAATTCATGCACAACATTTCTAATGTTTTCTGATCATGATCCTTCTCAGCCTCATATTAACCATAAAATAACCATTTATGTCCTTAAATTCAGTCTTGGGATAATTTCCCTGACTGCAGGACAGTTCTCAACAAATAAATGTCCTAAATAGACAAATGAATGCTGATGAACAGAAGTCAGCCGACAAAAGAGGATTTAAGGAGGCAGATTAATCCTGCTGACCTCGAATGGGCCAACCAATGAGCTCCGTAAGTTGACCCGCTCTACATTTAAGCCTTTAACGCACAACTAAGAGCCAGCACTGAAAGAAAATAGAAAGCCAATGAGCAGAAAGTGGGTCTCAAAAACAAAAACAAACAAAAAGAAGAAGAAAAAAAAAATCTTTTTTAAGGACAAAGAAATGTAAAAGATGAACATTTGTGACAGTGTGAAAAGTCAACTGCAGCAAAGCATCAGTGTTTGCTCCAAACAGCTTTAGAAGCCTTTGGCTGATGGAAAGGAGGCCTTCAAGGCTCAGAGGTCGGTGCGTTTTTTACAAAGCTTTTACCAAATGTATCTAGAAACACTACTGAAAAGATTTGCCACGCGAAGTAAAATGTATCAACGAAAGACGATTCAAGTTAAATTTTTCCACATTTAACTTTTGAAATGTTTTCCAGTAAAAAAATTTTTTGCAAAAAAACTGACTTCATTGAGTCGTAAAGGAGCCTCGACGGGTCAGTGTTGCCTGCGGGCATCTTACGTGTAAGACGGTGTGTAAAGTACACACACACACACACACACACATTCTTAGAGAAGCACAGCGTTACACAAGCGGGAAACCCTTGCGGGAGGACGAGTATTTCCACCCTTTGCCTATATATTATGTATTTACATTTAGGCTCAGGCAGAGAACAAAGGGCGCCGGGGTCATTCAGACACTATCTGCCTTTAAAACATCCGCTGCCGAAGTTTCCTTGAGCAGGATCACTCGCTGGGCTGCTGCTGACCTCATTCTGTCCGCCGGAGAAAGGAAATAAACATCTTCAATAAACACCTGCGCGGAGGAGTGATCTGCGGTGCACGATGCGTTCGGCGTGCGCGTTCAATATCCTAAAATATAGAAATCTAACGACTCTCGGGCCTTTTAATCAGGAAATAGGTCGCCTCTAAATCATGAGCCGCTCTAATCCAAAGTGCATTAACAAACAAAAACGAACCCATCAGTGACGCTGCCAGCACAGATGTTTTGGCCTCGTTGGGTTTGGAACATTTAAAAAAAAAAAAAATCATGCAACCATCTCTCGGAAACGGGACGACGCAGCTTGAATGAAAACCAGTGAAGCGCTCCTCTGCCCTCCTTTGCCAAGTGACCCGTTGTTAATCCAACACAATACAACAAATGTAGCGGCATCCTCCTCCAGCGGCTCCGGGTGTCGGTGAGCAAACAGCATAATTAAAAGCCGGGGGACAAAAGGAGGGATTTCACAGCGCACCAGCGTGAAAGGCGCTGCATTTTGTAAAAGAATGAAGCTTTGTGGGGGTTTTTTTTTTTGCCACAGGTGGTGGCTGATTATTTACCCGAAATAGCAACAGTGGATAAAAACTGTGCGAAACCCGTCGGGATCAACAGGGCATCGCAGAAACGTGGCGCGTATTTTTGCGCACTATTTCCTCTCGCTGGCGCTTATTCGGCGTCACGTGCGCGAGGCGAACAGATGCGACGCAACGGTGTTTTGGCGTTTAAATGCGTGACAGGAAAGCTGCAGGTTCCGAGCGCGCGTGTTCGTGTGATTCAGCCTGCAAAAAACAACGGCGCGGAGGAGAGACTCTGCCGACGTGAAGTCCCACTTTTTTTTTTAGGGAAAGTGGAAAAAGTTTACGGCCGAGTTGCACACTTTAACGACCCGGTAAGATTTGGTCTATTTTTATATATACACACACACACACACATCTCGCACACTGGGAAACACGAGGGACTCAACAAAACGTGCCACAACTTCGCGGAGACTCTCGTAACACACCTATGGTCTTACCCTCTCTTCTCATGCCGACCTTGAGGCACTTCTTCAGCCGGCAGTACTGGCACTGGTTCCGGTGGTGCTGGTCGATGGGACAGTCTCGGTTCCCCCGGCAGGTGTACGAGAGGTTCCGCCTCACCGAGCGCTTGAAGAAGCTTTTGCATCCCTCGCAGGTGAACTGGCCGTAATGCTTCCCGCTGGACTTGTCCCCGCACACCATGCAGTCCACGTTGGGGATCTTGTCCCCGGAAAGTGCGTCGTTCCCCGGGGTGGAACCGTTGGGGGTACCCGGGGCCCCGCCTGGCTCCTGGCCACATATCTGGAGCTGGGACCCCGGATCTGCAGAAATGTTCTCTGGCCACTGGTTTACTACCATTGCCATGCTATCCCCAAACACTTTGGTCTTTGTTAAAACCACAGAAGGAGAGAGCGAGTGATCCGTCCCGACGTCTTCGGAGAAGGAAAAATGAGGGAGGGCAAAAAGGCGCTTCCCACTTCCGCTGTCAATCTGAGCGTGTTTATACTCGGGGCGTATTTTGTCTATTTCTGAGGTTGTTTTTTTCTTTTCTTTCTGCGAACATCTACCAAAGTTCACAGCAACAGCGAGGTATCAACATGATCGATGCGTAAGAGCGACGCCTACAACTCCCGGTGTCCGCCGCTGCGCAGCGATCCATAAAACGCGTTGTTCCCCAGAGTGTAACCTCTAAGAAAAGTCACTCCAGTTCATTCAGCTGCGAAAACAAATAAAACGCTGTTTCCCCAATTCTTCCTCGCCTCGAGAATTTAAAAAAGAAAAAAGAAGAAGAAAAAAAAGGCGACAGAACACAACAGACAAGCGACGTCTCGCCTCTCAGCCGCTCAGCAGCCCCTCGCCTCTATGTTCGTGCGAGACAGATCGTGCCTCCTGGATGACCGCATTCCACGTTGTTCTGCGTCGGATTTGATTCACTCCCGTCCCGGAGAGTAAAGCGCAGGACAAGCCCCCCCGCCCCCCTCCCGTCTTCCCCTCGAAGCGATACCCGTTCCTCTGGAGGTCCGTGCGCGCCGCTTGGAGGTCCCGACTTCGATTCTCAACCCCAACACGCGCGCGCTCTCGCTCTCTCTCTCACTAAAAATGTCCGCGTGGGCGGAAAAGCTTCAGCGGGAGAACCGTTAAACGCGCACGACGATCGTTTGGCCGTCTCGAGTGCGTCGCTTCACCCTCCCGACTGGTCCGTCCTCGTCGTCTCCGAGAAGCGAAGCCACGGATTTGGAGGAAAGTGTCACCAGCAGGCTGCCTCGTACCGCCGCTCCCCCCCCCCTCCTCCTCCCCCCTGGCGGCGACCCATATAAGGTCATAACCGCCAAATAAGGTAATTTCCCCTCCCTTCGGGACACTGCGGGGCCGGCTGTGATTGGCCCCCGAAGTCCGTTAAAATGAGCGAGGAGCCTTCTGATTGGGCGGCGGTCGGTCAGGGAAGAGGTTGACTGACAGCAGCGGTTGTTGTGGTACAAGTACTCTAAAGTGGCTACATCGCTGTCCCATTGAGGATAAAATGTGCGCATGGACGAAATAGACAGAATAAACAACATCTGCTATTAGTAATAATTAAGATTCAACTTTTTAAACTGTAGAGCTAGATCTAAATCTTCGTATTTTAGACTGGCTTTATACATTTTAAATCCTCATTAGAATGAATGTAAAGGTCCTTGTTGATTTGGATGTTTGACCCTCACTTTGCTGAATGATGAAGGCTGGAAGGTTCTTTTTTCTCGTGACGTGGCTCTCGCCTCACCTTAGGACACGTGATTGTATGACAGCTTGAGGCCAATCGTGGCACAATATGTTTGTTTTATTATTTGTTTTAATAAATCTCTGCAGCCATACGAAATGATGTATGCCAGCCCCCCATTATATATATATATGGTTCTCATGAATTTACCATTCCTTGACATGATGTATTTCTTTCTGCTAATCTAATGTTTATTGTTTTGCCCTCTGATCCACGACTGAAGGTCACGGTTTACCAACCGGGTTGATCTGCCGCACTGCCTTGTCATCGGTCTCTGGTCAGCTGTCCGCTGCTTCTAATCCCAACGCCGTCCCGTGCAAACATTTTCCCCGGACTTTTACACTCAAAAGCCGAGCTCCACAACAAAACGCGCCAAACCTCTCACCCAGCCATAAAACACTCCCTAAATCGTTTACCAGTCGGGAAAGTGTTGATCCCGTCGGTTTGTTGTGTCCCTGCCATGCGCACAAAAGGCCAGTGCGGTAATTAACAGTGGCAGTGTTGTTCACTAATGGGGGGGTGTTTCACGCCGAGAGCAGCGGGGACCTGATTATTTCCCCAGATTGAGTCTTGATTTGTCACATGAAGGTAATTCCGACCACACCGCTGTCAGGGGGCCTCCACCCTCCTCTCCTCTCCCTCTCCCTCTCCCTTGGTGCATGCAGAACGAGGATTGTAAAGTGATAATGTGCTTGGACACGCTCTCGCACTTCCCCTCTCGAGAATAGATATCCACGCATGCAACGCACGATACTCCTGGAGGCGCTGAATTCAAACCACTTCGTGGAGGTGCACGCGAGATCCGCGTTAAAGTTCTCCAATCTCCACAGTCGGGACAGTTTAACGAGACCAAGAATAAACTCACACCACCAAACCTGACCCACGCATGAGATTCATCACGTTAGGCAAGTTGCGGTCTAACTTGAGGAACAGAATAACATTTATAGGCCTTAAAAGGCAGTTTTCATTTCATATGTAAAAAAAAAAAAAAAAAAAATCCTGCCAAATAAGTTGTCAAATTAATTTATTCAAACATCTATTTGTGATATGTGAGCATGAACCAACTTTGTCACACTTACCCAGCACGTTGTATTCTTTGCCACACTCGCATGTGATAATGATAACAATAACTAATTAAATAAACGGGGGGGTCGTTAAAGTGTGCAAACAGCCGATTGAGAAGTCATTTGTCGGCTCGTGTGACCGGAGCGCAACAAGAGAAGCGGAATTAACTTACATCCACAATCCCGCCGCTCCGGAGAAAGTAAGAAAAAAAGAAGAAAGAATTGGAGAACTGTTATTTCCAACTTTACGTGTCCCAGAAGTAAAAGAGAGCTGCTAAAAGAAGACAAAAGCTCCCTCAGAGGTCCCGAGTGCAGCGCCCTGCTCGCCCGGGGCCACGAGGTCGGCCCCGCACTCAGGCTTAATTGCTGTCACATGTAACCTTACCTGTCTCCCAATTAGCCCCGCGACTCGCTATTAGGAGATTCCACGAGCTGTGGGCCAGTGTCCAAGGGCACCTCGGGCTCCGGGGGCCTAATAATTAGAGTGTAATTCTATACAGCTGAGGCTTATGATGAATTCGACCAGAAGGGGGGTTAATTAAATGAGGATCGGCCACAGTTTTAGTAATATATGTGATGTCCGCACATTAAGTCCTAAGTAAAGACAATACACACTGCATGTTTGTGGTCACTCTCGTTCTTTAGGTCATTACGTTTAAAAAAAAAAGTAATTTAATTAAAATTGATTTAATATTGGACAGACCAATTTGGAGCCACATTCAATAACACAAATAAAAAAGTAGTGTTGGATTTTGATTTGATTGGATTGAAGAAGAATTCAAATCCTACTTAAGCAAAAGTGAATAGTAATATGATCAACTTATTGATTACTATAAATTGTTTCTGGATTAATATCAGTGCTACATCGTCACATTTTTAGTGCTGTATATGTTTAGGGTTGTGCTAATCTTTATCCAGTCGGGTAATTAAATCAACATCAATGTATCATATTCTGAAACATAATCTTATGCCTGGCTTCACTGTGCTGTGAATAAAAAGTCTGATAACTGAAAAAGTTTTCTTTCTTTGCTTTTCATCTTAAAGACTTATAATTATATAATTAGTCTATTTCAAATTATCAGAACGATTCATTTGGATATAAATTGTAAATCTTCATTGTAACCTGAAAAGTAACACACTGTCAGACAAAATGCAATGGCGTAGGAGTAGAGAATATATACTTTACTAAAGTATTTCAGACAGTTGCTTCCCACCACTGGTATTTTTAGCTTCACACTTGTTTTGCATTCAATCTTAACAAATATATACTTTCAACCAGATAGAAAGTTGTCCATGTTTCCAGATGACTCTTCACATATTTCAATTTTACTTAAAAAAGCAAATACTCGTTATATACTTTACATCGGATTTGTTAATGATTTCATTTTCCAGCATAAGACACCTGTATTAAAAGTACTTCACTTTTTAAGATGATGCGTCACTTTAAATAATAGGTTAGTTTGCCCTCATGTTGAAAGAGTTGAGCCGAGAACAGGTTTTGTAATCGTGAACTTCTAATGGAAGCCCCCCCCCCCCCCCCCCCCTTAGCTCTGATTCTGACCACGTAGCTTCTTGTTGGCCAGTTTCTACACACACAGCAACCAAAAACCGTTCCATTGGGCACTCTTCTTCTTTAAAAAAAAAAAAAAAAAAAAACAGAGGTTCAAAAATATGTTTTGTTATCAACATATTTTTTTTGGAAAACTTTACTGTGTTCTAAAAAACACTTTCAAATTTGGAATTCCCGATGATGACCTCGGGCGGCCTCACACCGAGGGCCCACGCGGTCACGTAGCTTTCGTGCAAACAATCCACGGGGTTCAAACACAGAAAGGAAAACGTATTCAGCATCTTCCTCCTGACCGATTTGGCCTGAATCGCCTTGTCACAACAACCTGGCACAGTCCCAGCAGAAAGCCCCCCCCCCCCCCCCCCCCCCACCACTAGACAGACGCAGAACACGGAACACCTCGCCAGTTCCTGCTCCGGCGCTACAGGTGATGGATGGATGCAGCAACCGCTGCGGGCCGCAGCCCTGACACGAGGAGGTGTCAGTGCGGGGGGGGGGGGGGGGGCGGGGGCGGCGGGAGGGGGCAAGGGGTGGCGAACATGACCGCAGCGGATGGGCCCGATAGGAAATGCGGGTCGGCCTCCGGTGCGCTTTGTTAATTTATGGCCCGGGCCTGACAAACGCCGGAGCCCCCCACAATGCAACGCTCCGCTTCGACCCCCCCACCCCCCACCCCCCTGACGCCAAACGTTGAGGAAAAGGGGGGCCGATCGAAAATAGAAAGCTGCGAATGACGTGTTTGTTAGGAGGCCTTGCGTCCGAGGCCCGTGAGCAGATAGTATCTGGGGGCCCCCCCGGTGCCCACGGGGAGGTGGGCTCTGGGGGGGCTTCGCTGATGGACGGACGAGGGAGAAGCAAACTCAAGTTCACGGTGGAACGCGCCGCTCGAGCCTGACACGGTGTGAACGGATGAGTGGCGCGTAAACCCAACATCACACACACACACACACGCGGTGCACACACACACACACGGTGCACTGGGTTTGCGGTGTGTGTACGTGCAAGAGGGTGTTCACTCGCTGCAGAGACGCCGCAGATGATAGTTTTCGAAAGTCAGCGCTATTTCCTTTGGCCGATTGGGGTTGATTAAGAGGTTAAACTGCGGAGAGGCATTGGCGTCTTTAAGGGAGATTTATCTGTTCCTGCTCTGACCCCTCCGGGGAAGCTTCCCTCACCCCCCCCCCCCCCAGTGTCCCCAGGATTTATTTAGTTATTTGTTTATCTGTGGAAGGGGTCACCCTTTTTCTCTGCACTACATCTCTGCCCTGTTTGTCCATCTCAAACCCATTTTTCATGTCGTTTCTTGTGGGATAATGACGCCGGTTCCCTTTGCTGACTAAGCGAAGAGGACGCGAGCGAAGGCCCCGCCGAGTCTCGTGACCTTTGATATTTGGCAGCGATGTACTCCCAAAATCAGTTATTTTCATTTCACACGTATTTGGATGTCTGTTCAACTTTGGCCCCCAGTTGGAGGAATTATGGTGTTTTCCTAATTATGTCCTGGCAGTTTTAATTCAGCTCTGACTCAATTTATGGCCTTTTATTTCCTATTTTTGTATTATTCCATTAAAGTGCTTCCGTGTGTTTCACAAAGGCAGCAACTAATGGCTAACAATCATGACAGATCATTTCACACAGGAAAGGCACAACCTTCCCAGATAATAAGAAAAACATCATCAATAAAAATCATCAATCAAATCAAAGTTATTTTTACAACCCAGTATTTTATGTTTATTTACTTTTGCATTAAGATTTATCACGGTGTCAGAAAAAACAGAATCCTGTTCTGAGAAATGTGTTCATTTATTCTTCAGTTTGACTGTGGGAAATCAAGTCGACAGAGATTCATAATTACAAAAAAACTACGACAATGCGACAACTCGTACCGGTTTTACCGTGGTGCTACCAGATAAGACCTAATATCGTGTTGAATATACACATTTAAAGTGAACACAACCTCTCAAAAACCACCTTCGGCGGCGTAAAATCCTCAAGTGACTGCTACTACTCACTATCTCTCAAAATGTCACACACATGCTTGCTCAGCCGCACATACTCTCACACCTCTTGTGTGAGGGGGGGGTTGTCACTGTTAAGAGGCAGCGGGCCTTTTTGCTGAGGCGAAGAGGGGAGGCAGGGTGGGATGGTGGGGGCTATACAGGGAATGCTATGTGGCTTGCGTGACCTGACATGTCTCTGAAGCTGGAGGGGGTCTCGACCTTTGACCCAGGGCTCCAAAACTAGGAAGATGAAAAAAGGGGATGGGGTGGGAGGGTTTCGCCTCTAAACAAGGGCTTCTGTTTCGACCACTCCAGGAATGTTAGTTCCATAAAAAGACGCCTAGAGAGAAAAGAGGGATGAAAGGAGACACAGGAACAGCTCTATCCAGCTATCCCTCTACCTAGCTATCCATTCATAGATCTATCCATCCATTCATAGATCTACCATCTACCGAGCTATCTATCTATCCACCTATGCACTTATTCCCAGATCTATACATCTATTCCTAGATCTAGCATATACCTAGCCATCCATTCATCTTTCTATGCACTTATTCATAGACCTATCTACCCATCTTTCTATGTACTTATTTGGCTATCCATCCAACTACATGGCTTGTGTCTATCTATTATCTATATATCATTTACCTAGCTAGCCATTCATCTATCCATGTACCGATCTATCATCTACTAAATCTAATATATCTATCTATTATTCATGGATCTATTTGACGACACATTTCCAGCCACAGCAGGGACATATTCTGTCCTGTCTTGTTGGTTGTGGGGACCGTCGGACGTTGAGACTGTGACCAAATGCCCTTAACCAAGCGGTCGTACTGTGTAGGCCGACTCGAGGCTCTCCGCCCCTTCCTCCGCGCTGTCATAATGCAACGTTTACTGCCATTTTGACTCCAAACGGCGGTCATGCGATCAGGCAATAAATTAACCTCTGGACCCCCGGCTGAAGGCTGAGCCCTTGTGACTCGCAGGGGTCGAGGCGAGCCGCGGCAGAACAGTGTTGACTCTGCACCAGCAGGGGTTGAGTCGGGGAGATAACCTTGTTTTTTCCACGACGTCTTCCCCCCCGCCCACCCCACCCCCCCCCCCCGCCGACCCCCGGGGGCCGCTGTGGAGCAAAGTCTGGATGGATGCCCGACACAACCCAGAAAAAAAGCGATCCGTAATCTGCGGAGAGGAGCTCGGCTTGGCGACTGCTGTCTGTGTGCCTCAGAGAACTTGTCTCTGTGCGGGTTGTGATAAGGGCCAGTAAAACAATTAGGCAACGGGGGGGGGGGGGGGTGCAGTGCAGAGGGCCAGGAGATAGCGAGGGCGGGTCTGATTCAACTCCAAGTGGCTCCTGAGTGAGCCCAGCGATCTGCAGATCTACGCTACGTAGAATGTGAATGTGTGTTTGGAAACAGAGTGCTTCTACTCATACACACTTCACGGTTTATCCATGTATAAATACGTGATACGTTACTGTAAAATCCGTTCCTCTGAATACGTGCACTGGAGGTTTCACGTTTCCACATCCCACGGGTGAGAGCTGCACTCTGAGCCGCCATTAGCTCACAAGCTAGTCGTGACGTCAAAAATAATTACGATTCAACATTGACCTCTTCAACTTAAGATGGATGGAGAGCAAACAAGAGAAAAAAAAGCCCCTGTAGCAAAACAGGCTTTAAACATTCTTTGTGTTTTTGGAGCGTAGGTCGATCACCTTGAAAACTGCGATTGCCATTTTCAACACACCGGCACTCGGACTTTCTTTGAGAAACCAATGTTTTTGTGTTGCCGCCCTACTCTCCACCTCTTTGACTGTAAAAGTGCGTCACGTGTCTCAAGAGATTGCCAACTGGTCAGCAAGCATCTTGGTGATTTTGATGAAAGGTCAGAGGAGCTAACATGTTCCTCCGGCTTCTATTTGTGGATCATGAATCTCCATCGAGTGTGCCAGCGGCTAATCAGAGGATCATATACAGGGTTTTTAGAGTTGCCCCGCTCCGATTGTAACACTCTGATTGGATCAGCGCTAATCCTCCGGTCTGACGTCCCTCTGGATGGAATTTCCACAGTGGTACCATCCGACGCGGTAATTACATGACCCGAGAGATCTTCGGTACCCTTTAAAAAGCAATGCATGTGACACAAGTGTATTTTTTTTTTTTTCTTCGACTTTGCCGTCCGGGGTGCAGCGGGCCGCCGGTCCGACCCTGCGCGGCGTCTCCCTTGTGTCCGCGGCGTTGGTTCTGCTCAGAGCCCGCATGCGGAGGGGTGGAAAAATCCCACATTCCCGTCCCTGCAGTTAAAATCTCAGGCGGTGGTCTTTGACGCTTTACTCCCAGTCCGGCTCCCTCCCGCCTGCACTCCCAATAAAAAAAAATAAAAAAAACTCTGACCAACAGTTGACCTTTTGCATGAGCCCCCCCCCACCCCCCCCGCCGCCCTCCCGTCCTTCTCCCTTCGCTCTCCTTCGCTCCGTCCATTCCTCCGTCCCCTCCGCCACAGCGGCCCGCGGCGGGCCAATGGGAACCAGCAGCTGCAGAATGGGAGAGAGAGGGCTGAGGTTTTTCTGGGTTGGGCAGAAGGGGGTGTCAGGGTCAAGGGGGGTCACGGTACTGGTAAAGTCATCGCGCGGGCTCCGATGCGGGGGGGGCTTCGCATCCCCCTTCAAAGGGCTGCACGGTGACGTCCATGCACCCCTTGCACCCCTTCTCCTTTTCCACCCCCTCATCCCCCCCCCGGCCCCCTTTGGCCCTGCTGTTCCTTGGCTCCCAGGGGTCAAGACAGCCGAGGGTTAATAAAGTGATACCAGGTGTTGGCCACAGTGAAGCGCCCTCCCCCCCCCCCCCCCCCCCCCCTGTCTTCTCTCCACCAGCAGCATGCTGTTGGGCCCCCCATTTCACACCACTGAATCCTGCTGGGACATCGAACCTGAGAGCGAGCCCGTTGGAAGGGGTGGCCGTGCATGTCAAAGTGAAAACAAGCCTCGGGTAGCGTGCAGGACGTTCCCGCTCGGTGTTTGTGTGCATGTTTAAGTGCCCCCCCCCCCCCCATTTCCTGAATGTGTGTGTGTGTGTGTGTGTGTATTTGCACATGTACACTTTTGAGCAAAAGCTGCCACCACAAGCAGATGAGTGGGGAGGGGGGGGAGGGGGGGAGGGAGGGGGGTTGAGGGGAGGGGAGATACTAGCAAGCCGCATGGCATTGGAGCTCCAAAGGGGCCTCCGGGACAATACGGAGTTAACCGACCCGACAAAGTGGCCGATTACGAACCTTTGGAAGCAAAAAAAAAGATCCCAAATCCCACCGCAGTCCTCCCCCCTGGATCAGTGGACACGCAAACAGGCGCATGGGGGAGGGGGGCAGGGGGGGGGCTGTGCAAAGAGTTTGAGGTGGAATGGTGGTTTCTGCTCTCTTGGCCAGTCGAGGCGAGGAGGCCGAATAGCCGCAAAGATCAAACGGGGGCTAAAAAAGGGGGGGGAGTCATTGCGGCGAGAGCCAATGGCCTCTGACAACGGGCGCGTAGCGAAGGGAACGAAAGGCGCCGGCGGGCCGAGGCTCTGAGATTGTGTGAAAATGCGCTCCCCGAATTTTTTGGTGCGAAAGACATTTCGCCTTTCAAACCAACCTGATAAATGAAAGGGGGGGTCCTAATTAACGCTAATTAACATCAACGACAAGTCGGGGCCATTAGTCCGGCTAATCCCCCCGCCCCCCCCCCCCCCCCCGTTTACATTTTCTCGTCTCGCAGGATCCCTGCTGGCCGGTTCTTAGCCAGTCACAGAAAGGACGCATTGTTGGCATCAAAGACACGGCCCAGAAACCAGTCGCCTCCATTAAGGCCTGATATTCTAGTCCTGATCAGAACGCTCCACTCAAGCAGCCCGAGGAGTGTGTGTGGGGGGGTGGGGGTGGGGGGGGGGTCAAGCCTCCGGTTTAGACTGCTCCATCCGATCCATCAATGACCCGTTTGCACTCTTTCACGATCCCTCGCTGTGTCAAAAAAAAATAGAAGAAAAGAAAAGATCAATAAAACTTCAGCAAGAGCATGAGAGGGGCAGTAAAGGATCTGATGCTGACGGGCACGGGCCTTTTTCTTTTAGAGACAACTACAAAAAAAAAAAAAAAAAAGAGAGAAAGAAGTGAAGGCGGTGAGGCGTGTGAGCGGATAACGTGTTCATGCTTTTGAACACGAGCACAGGTGCTGCTGAGAGAGCACGCGTGCAGCGGTGCGGCAGTAACGGGGAGACAAAAGAAGTGCCAAAACTGGGAGTGTGGAAGTTACAAATGTGTATTTTTTCATTGTGCTAATTCATCACACTACAGGCAAATCATTGTTGACCTCTTTATAGTCAAGTTATTTTATTTATTCCTCATAAAGAACCCGGTATTTTGGGAAATGTAGGCTCCGGAATATTGGAGCGTCCACTTTGACCGTGATTTTCTGGATGTGCCACATTAAATAACAGTAGTGCCATTTCCCAGTAAAGCCCAGTTGAGGCCTGATGCATCTATGTGGCCGTGAGGGTGTGCGTTCGTCTCCCTTCCTCGCCCCTTTGTTCTTCTATCGGACGGCGGACACACCTTTTCATGTTTGGCGTTTTCTCCTCGTTCAGCGAGAATTGAACAAACAAAGAAGCTCTTCTTCCTCTGCTTCCTTTCGTGTTGCTGCCATCTTTTTTGTGCAACACATCTGTGTGCGTTATTCTGATGCGTATTATTAGGGAATTCTGCAAGCTACAGCTGTCTGATCTGAGAAATACGTTTTTTTATGCACATTTCCCCCGTGAATACATACAGGTGTGTGTTTGCAGAATTAAATACGCGACTCGGTTGCAGGGAGCGAGGGTTTAGCGCTCCACGTCCACCCGGCTGGCTTGTTATGGGGTTAAATTCATTTGCATACACTGCTGCTCGCGTACAGTACAATATTTGTCCTGTGTGATCCCTGCGATTCTTTGACCTCGATTTCTGCCCTGAAAACAGAGGAAGGGAGAGAGGAGTCCTTGTTCTGGTTCTGCTGTCATTGCACAGTCAAAGTATGACACTTCCTCTGCCTGCCTACCACAAAGACCACAGAAACCGCAAAGAGCCAAAGGCACCAAACCCACAATTCCCATATTGTGAGACCGAATATAAGTCAAAGCAAGTCTCACGAGGGAAGCCCGAGAGTTTTTCTTTGTCACATTGAAACAGCTGACAGAGAGCTTTTTATTCTAATGTGTAGAATTTGACGTTGTTGCAGCGTGTTTTTCGCGGCCCACTGATCCGGTGCCTGAGATCAATGTGAGACCTCGAGGACCTGGAATGATGTGTAATTAAAACCAACAAGACATGAACGAGGCTGTCACCGAGCATCTGTCTTTTGTCACTAAGTGAAGCCATCCCCTGACGGATTCCACGCCGCCTTTCCCTTTTTTTTGTTCTCTTTTCGGGTTTCCGGGTAACATCATCATCCCGACTTACACACGAAAGCGCCCCATCACGCCGACGCGAATCGCTCCCTCGTTTTCAGCTTCACAAAAAAAGCGCCCTCGTTATCCTCCTTGTTTCCAACCTTATTCTTTTTTCTGTTTTTTTAACGCTTTGAAAAGTAAACACAATAAATTCCAGCACATTGCCAGAGCCGGGGTGGGTGGGTGGGTGGGTGGGGGGGGGTGGTGGGTGTTGTGTTATTTTTCGGCACCGCGGGTAAGCACAATAGAGACACAGCTGTGGCGATCAGTCCGGGCTCCCCGGGAGCCACCGGGAGGCCCGGAGCACATGTTCGTTAATGATCAGTTACAAAGGGCCACAATGGGAGCCCCGCTAGTCGCTGAGGTCTCTACTCCTTTGCATCTCAAACCATTTGAATGACTGCGGCCTTCTGCTAAACGTTAAAACCCTGGGACGCGTTGGCCCTGGATTGATTGCGGTTGAGTCGACAGTTTGAAAAAAAAAATAAATAAATAAAAAAAAACGTACTGGGTGACTTGTTAAAAAAAGTTATAAAAGAGGCTTCTTGATTGGGGATTTCTTCAAAAGGTCTCGCTCTCCATCGAGAATGCTGCCTTTGCATTTGTTTTCATCTTAAATGGTTTAAACAAATGTTTAACACGCTGTTCATCCGTCCTTTGTGAAACTGTTTGACTATTTTAGGGGCATAATCTGCAGCGTGAGATCCTCGAGTCTCAATCCAGGAGGCCTCAGGCACAACACAGAATCATCTGAGCATCCGTTCTTTATCTAAACAGGAATTAGCGACTATCGAAAAAATAAACATTGCATTCAAGACGACTGATAACAGTAAACTCGGACCATCGCGCGGCAAGCCTTTTTTAATTTAACTTAATTATTTTAACAAATCGCGACAGGTTTCTGATCTCCTGACTGACCAGTGGCCCGAAATGGATCTAAAGCATTTCTGGAATAGATGTCTTTCAACTGCAGACAATGTGACATGGAGGTCAGGGGGAGCTTAGGTGTTGCCTTGTGATGGGCGAGTCTCCTCCAAATGACTCCCGCACCGCAGTAAACATCAAGAGAAAGTTCCAAACCCTCTGAGCACCGGAGCTGCAAAGAGATGTTTATAAAAAAAAAGGGCAGCAGCACGAACAAGCTCACACGTAAACACGCATTTGTGCGCGCGTGGGCAGAGCGTGTGCACGCGCTCAAGGCACCTACATGCATGTATGTACTAAGAACAGACGCACACACACGCACACACACACACACACACACACACAAGCGCCTAACCCTTTAGGGCGAACCGCGGCCCTCCCCCACCCTTGTAACCCGATCTGTCGGCATGCAGCGCGGAATTCTCCAATCGCCCTGACTTTTGACCTCTGCCCTTTTTGGCAGTGCACACAAGAGAAGATGAAGTGCCCGAGCCTCTCTCTTCCCCGACACAAAAAAATCCCCTGTTCCAGCAGCCCTCCCACACACCAACGCGCGCGCGCGCACACACACACACACACACACACACACAGATTCCTATTTGGGACGTATTTCAGGCCAAATACTCCGTGGCTCATGTGAAGCACGTGATCGAAATGATTTCCTGACATGTAGGTAGCAGATACATGTGTGTTTGTGTGTGTGTGTGTGTGTGTGTGTGTGTGTTTGCGAGATGCACAGAGAAACCTTTAAAATCCCTTCATTGCTTTTCTCACAAAGCAAACATGCAACAGAGGCGTTAGGGCTTGTTAAAGGTGTTTTAGCGGCGGGACAACGGCCATCATTTGTTACCATTACCTCCATCATCTTCTTCTTCTTCTTCTTCATTGTTGCCACAATCCCCATCGTTGTGCTGGTTCACCAGCGGGGAGGAAGAGGCTCAAAGGGAGGGTCACAGCCATTTGTTTCTGTCATTTGCCCCCTGACTCTGTTTTTATGTGGTGTCACTGTGGGTCTGGCGTCTCTGTAAATAACATTTTCTTCACCTGCCTCTAAACATCCACCTCAACTACCGGCCCAAAACATGTATGTAAATTCCCCGTTGGCGCCAGGGAACTTTTTGATTTCAGATGAATAAATAAAACATTGAAATTGAAATTGATGCAGGTGGAAAGATTTGCATCATTGACTGTTTGAACCAAAGCTCTTCCTTCGTATTGAGTTGACTGGAGGGACACACTGCGGTGGAATGTTCTTAAAGGGCTTCAACGCCGTCGAGCACCACACACTCGCTGTCTTCACTGGAGCGCGGTGGCAGACATCTCATAGATGATTAAGGCCAAAGTCAGCTTTTAACCACTCGGTGCCAGCTGTACAACGAGAGGCCAAAAAACGAGCGCAACACTTAAAGCCGTGCACACTTTACGACGCGCAAAAAGTGTCAAAAGCAGTTGTGTGAAGACTGAAGAGATGAGAGCTAGTTTTAAACTTGCAGGCATCGGTCACCGCCGCACATCTGGCTAATTACTGCAGGAAGTGGCCGCCCTTCGTCAGATTGACGGTCTCACAAAGTTACAGAAATTGGTCCTGGTGGAAAGTTGTGAAAAGTCGTGGAAGGTTTCAATCGGACAAGGACTTTATTCAAATGAAACAAACACTATCTGCGTGGCTCAAGGTAACCAAGAAAATATGGATTATTTCGTTGGTTTATAGTTCTTTCCTAAATTGCTACAAAAATTTCATCTGTTTTAAAAACAAATTAAAATGTGCGTCGTTGATGTATTGCTCAACATCAAACATATCGGACATATTGTAGTGATTTAGGACATAGGTCCACTGTGTTTATTTCCCTCTACATTTACAAACCATTAAGCAAAAGAAGCCGGGAGAATTTCACCAAAATTAACTCAGATTTCGCAAAGTCGTCGACGGGCCTCTCGACAAAATCTCTCTCCTCCACCATCTGACCACCGGCATTTGTGCATTGTGTGTGTCCGGCATGACTGCTCTCGTCATTTTCCCCTTTGATTGGCCTTCACACAATGTGATCAGTGTTGCAGCTGTCTGAAAAGGCCTCTTGTGCAGCATCTGAGCAATGCCGATCACCCAGACGCGTCCACAACTTTGCTTTTAGGTCCATTCAGGCGCTGTGACAAACGGCAAACTGTCTGCTGAGCATGTGTCGAGCCACTTGATTTAGTGCTTTGTTTGACTGCGCTGGCCCTTTTCTGAATGTCGCCTCCGTCTTGTATGGCCTCACTGTATTGGTAAAAATTGCCATGGCCGTAAGCTTGAAATTTTAATGTACAGACAGGCTGAAAGAATTGTCCCACTGTGTGTGTGTGTGTGTGTGTGTGTGTCATTTGATGTACTTCCATTACACAAAAGCTGACTTATTCCCTAAATCTCGGTTTTACGAATACGGATGAACTGATCGACCAAAAGAATCAATCAATCAACCTTTGAGTCTAACTCCACAACTTTATTTGACTCTCAAATGTTGAGGCTAACATAAAAAATAAATAAAAAGAGAACCAACATATTTTGCATTTCTAAAAGTTTTAGGGATGTGCCATGTTTAATTTATATTGTTAGCAAGTGATGTGCTTTTAACTAGGTATAACTCTGTGTACTGGACCCCTAAACTGTAGCCAATCCATTAAGACAAAAGCCCTCTTGATCCCTTTCTTCGAACCCTCCACCGTGGCTGATTAAATATAGCCGATTTTCACGCCTGTGCCGCGGAGGCCGCGAGGCCTGAATGGCTCCTCACAACACGGCCGCGGCGCGCTGTCACTCCAGCAGCAGGAGGAGGAAACAGAGGACGACCAGCAGGATCAGCAGGCGAAGGGCACATGTTTCGAGGTCTTAGTTAGGCCCCCCCCCCACCACCACCACCCCCGTCCCGACGCACTTTTACCGCACGCAGGTCACGTCTTCGGGCGCGGCCGTTCTGTGACCCGCGGGTTCACCAGGTTCTCCTTTGCGGCATGCAATACAAAAAAAATAAAAATAATCCTTGATTGGTTTAACGCGCACTTCATTGAACCATTAAAACCCGCAACGAGAGCTGAACAGAAAAGTAGGCCAGGCAGGAAGTGACCACGAAGCAGCGGGACACAATTACTTCACATTTAGTTAACGGCCTTTTAGCAACGCAAAGTTAGCTAACCCTTTACACATAAAACACATAAACCTTACATTCCTACAAACACATCAAACGTTCTTTGTTGCCACTTTCGACTGGTGCTCAAGTTACTCTTCCCTGCTTTCCGTCTTATTTATTGGGCTATTTATTTCCCCCAAAGCTCTGCTTTTTACTGAGCGGTTAAAATTTGTCCAACACTGGTTCATGACCAACTACCTGCCAAACTGACATTCCCCAGTCCCAGCCGTGCTGTATTCAGAACCTTACCCATACCAACCTTTGCCAACTTGGATCTTGAACACGGTTGTGATTATAATTGCTGAACACCGGCTTGCAGACGTCTTCGCTGGGAGCCTGTTAGCATGCGGATGCTAGCTTTTAGCATCACTGCTGGTTACCTCTCGGGCCAATGGTCTGCGGGGAAACACTTTGAGTTGGTTTTTGGACGCAGGGAGAGATACCAATACCCAGCACAGGCTCATTCTTCTATGAAATCCAACAGGTTGTTGGTGAAAATGTATACGTGCCAAACGACGTTTGTGTCGTGCACTTTCCCACCAGTGTGCAAAGGGACCGACATAAAATGCATGCAGTAGGGTCCGTCCAGACTACGTTACGCCAACGGCCCGGCAAAGCCCTCCAAACCTCCTCTGTTTGGACGACACAAAAATGAACATGATTTCTCAGGTGCATCTTTTAATGATCTTTCATTTTTAACTTTGTAGTTAAAACCGGATCAATAGAATTAGCTTTTATACTTCTATAGTAGAGTAGAATATTGTATTGATTAAGACATCACTCTGAATAACGATGTTTAATATCATGATTGTTATAATAGTTCCCATGATGCACTGAGCCTTTTCACCTCCTCAATCTTTGTTTCACGAGCCGTTTCAAAGGAAAATAAGCCAATTACAGGCAAATCCACTAAATTCCTTCCCCCAGATCAGTCCAAACAAAGCATTACTTATGCATCACTTGACTCCCAATACGTGACCCCTCGGACAACAAACTGCCCTCCCCCATCTCCCTCCTCCCTTCTCCGAAGAGGGTGTTAAGACCTGTCCCATCTCTCCCAAGGGAATGCTGGGAAAGGGAGGCCTCCACATCTGTCCCAGGCCTCGGGGCGGAAAGACTGAAGGAACGAGGCAGAGAGGGAAACATTCCTTCATCCACTAGAAAGAAGGAGAAGGAAGAGGTGGGGGGGGGGGGGGGACCGAGGCAAGCAGAAGGGGAATATGGAATTAGGAAAAGAGTCGTTGTTATCTCTGACACCAGTGAGAAACGGGCTGTAAATGAAAGAGTCCTTCAAAGAGGGGGGGGGGGAGATATTTTGTGAATAAGAGACAGATCTTGACTCCTTATGAAGCCATCCATCACTCCCTCAATAGCCCCTAGCGGGCCCCCCTCCGGGCCCTTCTTCAATAGGCCCGGGAGGGGAGGAGGATGGCTGCAATGTGCTGCTGGAGCTGTGATCTTTAGCTCCCTCCCTCCCGTGAAGTCAGCAGGGAAAGTGATCAGGCCTGCCCCTCTCCTCCTCCTCCTCCTCCTCCTCCTCCTCCTCCTCCTTCCCTCCATTTTCTTCACTGCAATACAGGTTGCAAGAGATGTAAGGCCTCTCACGAGGCCTGCTGCTAATGTATTGCCTGTTGTCCCACTGATGCAGACTAAACAAACATGTGCACCTCCGATTAATTAAACAACCAGGTATCTAATCGGTGGCCGCTTCATTAAGAATTAATTCACAACAACATCATTTGAACCACTGAACTTTTCCGTTAATCAGCCAAATCAAACAATACATCCACAGAATCAAAAATACCGTTTCCACAATGTTAATAACAAGGTAAGAACACAGCATTTCTGTTTCACACTAGAGGTAACAGTTACAAATCAATTTGCCTAATCTCCGTCAGTATTGATACAGAAATGAGATGTGAACACCTTTCACGCTGGGGCGTGACAAGTGTGAGACGTTGTTGACCCCTGTCTGTCCCCTGTCGCTCTGCTAAGGTCCCTTCACGTTAAGGTCACAACCTAGCAGTTTTATTGGCCCTCTAAAGTCATCAGCGCATTGGGTTCGGATGAAAGGCCTCTAATGGAGTCAGTAATTGGTACAGTTTATCCGTTTACTAGGTGCTCTGGCTGTGAGAGCAGCTTTGCCGTATAAAAGTAAAGTATACATCATTAGTGGTGAAAAGTGTATAGGAGGAAAATTATTCGGGTTTATTCAACGGAAGAGTGATTTCTTCTATGTATGTAATGTAAAAGAATCATTTCCGCAAATCTCATGAAATTGCATCTCAATTTAATTAAGTTTGGAACAATTCAGGGACCACCAATAGCCGTCGATCTTAAAACTAAGCTCCTTTCTCTCAACCTATTTATTCTCTTGATCTTTTAATCAATTAATTGTCGCACGAAACGCATGCGCGCAAACTTTCTCACTCCTCCTCGACCCGGACGAGAAGCAGTTTGCCGAACAGAATCCCGAACTTAAGCTGTCATCTAGATATATTGTGTCCTATTTGTCGTCTGCTGCTCAGAGGAGTGACAGGACGTCAAAGGCTCCGGGCCGCGACCTCCAGTGCAGAGCACGGCGCTGCTCTTTGGTCCTTTTTTTTTTCTTTCTCGGGTATCCCCTTTATCAGCGTGACCCATCCCCTTAAAACACTTTGGAACGAGTGAAAGGTCCTGAGCTCTGGCATAGATGTCAACCTTTGCTATTCACCCTGCACGCTTTCACGCCACAACCCCCAACCCCCCCCCCCCCCCCCACGAACACAGGAGCTTGCAACTGTACCTGGATGCAAAAAGGATTTCAAATGAAATGAAATGGTTTTGATTCTGCAGGCCACAAACGTCCCGGAGCACTTGAGTGGTGTTGAATCCGCTCAGGTTTCACGAGGCCACAGGAGCCTTGTTCTGGATGAGCTGTCAACAAAGAAGAGGGAAACAACTGTATAAAAGCTCACCCCCCCCCCCCCCCCCCCACTCCTCCTCCTTCACATATTCACCACCCCTCGCCCCCTCGGACTCCTTTCTCCCACTGACCACTGTTCAGAGTTGCCCCCTCACCCCTGTGACCCCCTCCCCATTGGGCCCTTTCACTCCGTTGACAATGGCTGCCGGGGGCCGTGTTATTTGAGGCACTAAAGAGCCATCCCTAACCGTCCGCCCCCAGGACAATGCCCCCCCCCCCCCTCCGCCCCCCCCCGCTGGGAGCTTTCTTCCCCTCACCTCCCTAATGACAGGTTTCATCCTCTCTGCCCTGACCCCCGGGAGGGGCTGCGGCTCCCGGCTCGGCCCACCGCCTTTCTGCCCGCTGACCCGCTCTGCCAACAGGCCCGCCTCCCGCTCACTAATACACACATACACACTTTCCCCCTCCACACGGCCGGTTTGCATGTAAGGCCGCCTGGGGGGGGGGGGGGGGGGGGGTTTACATGCACATTTACTTAGTTTTGTGTTACTATTTTACAGTTTTTTCAGTTTTCATTTCTTGTGTTGTTCAGGACACAAATAATGTCGACGGGAATATGAGTAAAATCCATTTAAGCACTTTCAATAAAATAAATCCAGAATTTAACAAGTCAAAATAGAAAATGCATTGAAATGATCCTAAGCTCCTCTCTCAATAACAAAATCCCCTCAGATTTAGTGATTTGTTTAAGGGGTCCGACTCCTTGGTAACTCCTATAACCAGCCTGTGTACAGTAGCGAAACGCAGCATGCATCATGCATTGTTGCATCAGTATCAGCGATGGCATAAAACTACTTTTTAGCTTGCAAAGGAGGATTTTTACATTTTTATTTTGCTACTTAAACTTCATTAAAGCACCTGAGTACATTTTCCGCGGTGCGAATAACACTGAGCGACAGGTCGCAGTGGGAATCCATTTTAAATCAATAAAACAAGAGGTCCTACAGAGCACAAGCAGTCAGACAACCAGATGATTTATAACGTGTTCACCACACATCCGTCTGTTTTAAAACAGGGAAATTAGATTTAAACGATGTATTATGTTGACTTTTCTTTTTTAACAAGCAACTTTTGGATTTGTTAACAAGTTTGACCGCTCATGTTTTGCGCCGTTTTATCAATTTTGAGCTGAATTCAGCTGCAGCTTAAAGGCGTGATCGAATCCAATTTTTTTCAAAAACGAACTGTCTTCATGACAGAACAAATATGTCCCCAGTCAAGACTGTCTGTGGACTCTGGTTACATGTGACCCTCCTCCCACATTGCACATGCACAAAGAAGATGATTTCATCACTTGACAAACTGCACCGAATACTTTGCTGGCAGGATCCACGTGACAAAAGCAGAAGAAATGTCCATTTGTCCTCACGTTGGAAACAGCCACGAGACACCTCACCGATCCTGCTGAATAGTCACCCCGGCCGCCCTTTCGCCTTATTTGACCCCCCGCGCTGCCACTCACGGCTGCTGACAGATGAAAAAAAACCAGCGCCTCCCTCTCCCAGTTTTTTTTTTCTTCTTTTTCTTAAATGATTCAACGCCCTCGGAGCAGTCGCAGGGTCACGGAGCGCACTCAACACATCGGCGGCCTCGCAAAACTTTCAATTCGGGTCGAACTCCAAAAAAAAATTGCGTCTGACATTCTTCCTCCCCCCCCCCCCCCCCCTCTCCTGCAAGCTGCATTTTTCTCTTGGACGCCGCGTTAAAGGAAACCTCCGGGTCGTCGCTCGAGATGTCACTCACGGGGCCCAAAGCTGTTTACTGTCGGTTCATTATGCGAGCCTGAAGCGTTGCAACCGCCTCGCCTCAAAGGGGGAATCAATCCCGCAGACGTCCGTCTTTGTGATGAAGATGTATCGCCGTCAAAAAAAGAAAACAAAAAAAGAAGAGAGGGACCAACGCATCGCTGGCTGTGGTTTTGGCAATTAAGCGCGAGGAGGCTCTCGTACCTTGAGCGCGAGGAGTTCCATTTTCTGCAGTTAGTTAGTGACAATCATCAATTAAAGTCTTTTCCATTCGTTGTGTTTTGGGTGTTTTGAGAGAAGAGAGGGAGGCTTTCTTTCTTTTCCTTTTCCCGATGCACACTTTCTAATCCCAATGATCCAATTTTCATTTAATGGCGGGAGCTGTCAGATGCTAATACACACGCATCCTGGGCTTATCGCCACAGAAAACTGTTGTGTTCCCTTCAGCCCATCACAAGCAAACTACAAGGTTTTTTGCCCTACTGCAGAAGGATTAGTCGTGGAGCCGGGTTCTTTTAGCGTTGACGACCGAACTGTGGATATACGACTGTTAATGCCGGACTACACATGTAGCTGCAGGGCTAACTGCTAACAAGCTATCCAGCTGGGACGTACGTCAGTCACAATGTCCCCCCCCCCCCAAGTATCTCTCTCTATTTTAATTTACTGCCTTGACGTTATGGTTGTGCATCATTTTCAGATCAAAGAGGAGACAGGGTTGTATTCATTGGCTGAGTGGAACAGGCCTCTCTTGAGGAGTCGTGTACACCTCTGACAGAAGGAAGGCTGCAGGCGCTCGATAGAATGTAGAAACAAAAGAGAATTTAGATTCATCAACGCTTCCACCGAAGGTCGAATGAACCCGAACACTGGTTTGGAGAAAGAGACGCGGTCGCCACCGCTCAGCCGAAGCGCAGGGTGAGCGGCGGCGGGCGGGCGCCGCAGCCGGACGCCGTGCCCTCGGGCGAGAAGAAGAGCAGCAGTGACGCGAAGGCGACAGGGCGTGACAGGGTGAGCCTTTGCGGGGGGGGGCCTGCAGGGCGCACCAGAAGGAACCTTTTCACGTCCTCACACAAAGACAACAACACACGGACGCTCCGACGATCGGAGACGGACGTCGGCGGTGGCCGCACACCCCACGTGCACACGTCCGCCCGTGCACACACCTCTGCAGCGGTTGTGGGCTCTGAACATCCCACACTCGGTGAATACCTGAACACGACACGTGTGCTCAAACGCCCAGGGCCTGAGCGGCCAAACACACACCTGTTTAAGCGCTGGATTTTCTACCTTTATCCTGAGGGCACTCAGCAGCCCCGCCTACCTGGAGCATCTGGTGCGCCGTAAAATGTACCCGCGGCATATAGAAATGTATTTCTGCCTCCACATGTGTCGAGTTTGACGGTTTTCTCCACAGAAAGAAATGCGAGCACCTTGGACATTAGAAACTCACCTCCAGGTGACGAGAGGTTGAGAACACCAGGTGTGTGCCGGACCTGGATCAGGTATTATTTTTTACCAACAAGTAGGCCGTTTAGATACTACATGCCACATACCCCCCCCCCGTCTTTACTCCACTCTGCTGCAGCAAACACGCCTCACCGCTTGTACACAGCTTCTCCCTGGGGGGTCACAGTGGCGAGGGGGGAGGGATTTCACGCTTGACCTTCCCCTCACAGCTCTGTGAGCCCCTTCACTAGCGCCTTGATTCTCTTGACCTACTTGGTCATCCAGGAGCAAGCCACTTATAATACCTACATCTTACCCAGCAGCACGGCCTCTCCCTCCCTCTCATCTCCTGTCATACACACACATCTGTCTCGCACATCTGGCTGCTGGTTTCTCCCTCTAATCTGGGACTGATGCAGAAGTTTGAAGGTAAAATGTTTTAATCTAATTTCTGGGAAAGGCACTTCCCACGCTCTGCAACTCCTTGGGTTTGGTTTGGAAATCCAGATCTTTTCGGGGTTCTCTCGTGTGTTTTTCACATCTACAACATTCGTGACTTATTTGAGGTGCCCTTTATGCATCCAGAGGTGAACATCATATCGAACAATTGATCCGATCAACTGATCAACTGGTGATTTGTTCAAAATGCGCAGTAAATCCAAAAAGTGCAGATGTGCTGAAACAGCTTTGTGCCAAGCTCTGGGAATCCTCACCCTCTACACCCCCAGAAGGGGGAGGATGGAGGGTCCGCGGCACTCAGCGGCATCTCAGAGCCCCTTCTTTCTACCCCCGGCGAGCACCACTTAAGGCCTCCTGTCTCACACTGCAGCCCCGCCGGTAGTTGGGAGGCCATTTTCTACTCAGATGAGCGCAAACAAAGACATGCATGTGCGGGAGGCGAGGGAGGCGAGGGAGGAGGCCATCGGAGTGTTTGGTAAACAGGGGGAAAGCCGAACGGAGCGGCCACACGGGAGGGAGAGAGGAAGAAAGTGGGGGTGGAGGCGGGGGGAATCCTACACCCCGGGCAGCGGCCGAGTCGGAAGCCGGTAACGAGCCGACGGAAGGAATTTGCAGGGGGGCTTCCGTGTCACAAGCCGCGGTGGAGCGTATCACAAAAGGATGGGGGGGGGACGGCGCACCTGGCGCTGAGCAAACACGCGTGTGTGTACACACACACACACACAGCTGGAGCCGTACGCGGCGTCCATCCTCCCGCTCATCAGGTGTAAAACCGACCGACATTCGCTCATTAAGACATCGCCGCTCAAACACACTCTGTCCGCTCGTTGGCGTTCCCCCGAACCCCCCCCACCCACCCACCCCGAGGACTTCAGGGTCAAACCCAAAGACGACAAAGTCTTCGTATCAAAGCCCACACACTCCCAATTGACCCAGTGCTCCCCCCTGACCCCGTTGTTTCATTTGAGCCATAATAACTCTCCTAATTAAAGCCGCTTCCTATTATTTTTCTCTCTGCTCCCCTGTAAAAGGCCCTGGTTTCAAAGTGCTAATAAACTAAACTGAAGGGGGGCCCATTTCTTTATTTGTACGTGTGGGAGAAGGAGGCGGGGAGAGGAGGTGTGTGTGTGTGTGTGTGGGGGGGGGAGGATAGAGGTTTCAGGTTCAGGGGGGGGGTAAAAGAAACAGAGGTCAGTGGAGACAAAGGAGTGCGAGACCCCGGGGTCAAGCTGCCTGGTGTCCGCAGTCACCGGCGTGGCGTTGTCGCAGGGCAAATGGCCCCCGCTTGTATAATCGCCGGGGTATGTTTTGTCCACGGCGGTCGGATAGAATATATCACGCCGCCGCTGACAGACGAACAATAGATCACGTTTTGTGGAAGTCCGCGTGGAGCCTACGCAGCTCCTTTTGAGCCCGGCTGGCACATCTGGAGGAGGCAGGATTAAACCCTTTTTGACCCAAAACTTCGGCCTCAACAACATCGCTTGTGAGTTCGTGTTAAGACTCAAAGACGCCCCCCGTGGACGTGGATTCAGGCAATCCTCCTCCTGTGGGATCCACCAATAAGAGGGTCACAACGAGACACAACAGGCAGCTCTCTGAGACGCTACTTTAGCGTGTTAGCGTGCTCAAAATGAATACAAACATTCGAGCGGGTCTAATGTTGACCTTATATATATATACTTTTCTTGTGCACTATATACAATTAGCCCCATTCTTTCAGTAACATTTTAAGTTTAGTTTACGTTTTTCATTTGCTTCCCTTTTCAGTAGAGGACGACGTCTGATTTGAACGTGTTAGCATGCTAACATTCGCTCAATTGCCACTGAGCACATGGTGTTGCTGGTGGGAATGTTATTGTTTTTGCAGATATTTGGTGTATTGGTAGATATTACAATTCATCCTGAGAGAAACGTTAATGTTTCTCTCAAATCAACAGTTACAATTCACCTTAAAACTACAAACGGCAGCCTCATGGCGGAGCTGGGAGAAGAGCCATGGCTTCACCAAAAGGATTTGAAAATGAAAATTGCACAATAGTTTCATCTATCAGCTGTAAAAATTGAGAAATAATAACGAAAACCCGGGATCAGCAGGTGCAAAGTGACACCACGGCCCGCGTGAGAAAACCTGGTGCAAATCAAATCAAAAATTTTTTTATGACATTTGAAGCCCAGCCATAAATGTGCTCAATCTCTGTTAACTCTCCCCTCTGCTTTATGATGACAAACATGGCGGTGGGGAGGTTTACGAGTGCGGCCCGGGTCTTTCTGCGGCAACTATAAAAGCCGGCGATGCGAGCGTCACGTGCTTCACGGGTCATGCTGCGTGTTCCTGTGTGCCGGCTGTCATTCAAATACCGCAAAAAAAAGAAATGTTCGTTTGAATAACTTACAACCTTTTTTCGACTAAAAACATCAGCACCGAGCAATGCCCGAGGGGCGAAGCGACAGCACAATAAGGTGATGCGATAATAGCTTCAGGCTGTGCAACTAGATATAAACATGATCACATAGGCTGCTGAGTGCTCGGGGGGGGGGGGGGGGGGGGTTTAAGTGAATGAAATCCTCATGAGGAAGGAAGAAGGGGCAGAAAAAGTCACGTGTCAGGGTTCGGCCAACTGCCCGAGTTCGGATCATTACACCAAGAGAGCGCTGTTCAAAAATGTCGAATGCAAGACGATAGCAGGTCAAAAGCAGTTTATGAGGCGAAGAGACGCCCGAAGGCAAACCGGGAACTGGCCAAAGTGCGCGGGCTGGGGTCGCAGCTTGCACAGGGAACGGCGTGATTGACAGCGCGTGGGGGGCGGGGGGGACGGGGGGGAAGATCACAGAGGTTGAACGAAAAAAGGTTGAGACAGGGTACAGCGGGAAGCCGGAGAGAAGGTCTTGAAAGAGCCTTATCTGTGACCCATCTGTCTTGACTTGCACACTCCTCTGGTTAGTGCCCTGAGGGGGGTTTTGGAGGGGGGGGGGGGGGGGGGGGGGGCGCGTGCGTGTCAGTAACTGAGTGTGCAGGGCTCAGGGCTAAGGCCTTGGCCTGTGTGCACTCTGGCCCGAAAACCAGCCTAACCAGCCCTGCGCCTTGACGCCCCCGGGAAAAACTCTCATGACTTACTGCTGCGATCATGTGATCGACTCAGCCACGCAGGAGGAACCAAAAAAAAAGAGCAAGACGCATTAACAAAAAAAAAAAAAAAAAGGCTGTCACACATCAGTGGAGACACAGATGTTACTTTCTTGGACAAATCATTTCTTATCTTTGCTGTCAAGCTCATGAACCTTTTTTTCATTTTTTTATTTGACATTTGTCGAAGAAAAAAAAAAACACCACTGGGATCCACAGATGTGCGAGCGGGCTGCCCGACGACCACGGCTCCATCAAGTCAGTCCTGTTGTTATTGATCTTAAAACAGACACAGTTAATCACAGACATGGAGAAGTTTGAAATGTCCAGTGGGAGGAGTGAGCGGGGAGAAGGTGGCGTTCCTGTTTTCCTCCCTGACCTGACCACTCGTTTTACTTCATTAGATGCCTCCAAGGTTAAGTGAGGAATTACAAACAGCTGTGTTGTTGGGGATACGTTTTTTACACTTTGAACATCCTGAAAGTCATTTTTCGGATCACCTATTTCAGGAGGCGTCTATCATTTCCATGTTATGCAAGTCACGCTGACAAAAAACGTGAAAATAAATTAAGTTAAAATAAAAAATAAGTTTGGATTTAACTAAGGTGGAAATCACTCCTCTGGAGTGAGTTGGTGAGGTCCTTGCCCGTTCCCACCCTCACTGTCCACAGCGTATATTCATCAGTCCGACATGTTTTGCATCAAATCCAACCTCCTAAGATGTTCACTTCACTTGCATGTACGGCACACCTGGGAGATTTACCGTAATGAATACCTGATGTGGTGAAGCACTTAATTCCGCCTATAAAATAACTCCCTTCCTCCTTCCTGGGGGCCCCGGCTGTTGTTTATCAAACGAGGTAACGTCCTGTCATGTGACCCCCCTCCTCCCTCCTAGAAACCCACCTGTGTGGACTTTTCTCTTAATCCCTTCACCCCCCCCCCCTCTCTTTTTCCTTTTTTTTCGCTGTGCGCTTTGAATACTTAGACTACTGAGTGTAACTAATTCTCCCACACAAGGATATTGTCTTCTCCCTATCTTTGCCTTTGTCCTTCCCTTTAAAGCCGGCTATTCACTGATTTCATTAGTTGCCGGTGCGGTGTGAGGGAGAGGAGGCTTAGGTGGGGGGGGAGTTCCCCAATTAAAAGGCCTTAATAGTCTATTAGCATCCCCTTAAATTCAACTATTGTTTTTTTACACACATAACCAGCTAAAGATTAATCACCTGACCAGCGTGGGAGCTTCTAACACTCATTCTCTGATTGATTAACAATAATTAGGTATGATGGTTTTGAAAAGCCGTTTATAAAAGCTTGCTTCAAAAATGTTTTGCTGTATCAACATCTCAGGGACAAATTGGTGTGTTTTGACACTCTCTTTAAAGGTTTTGCATTGAAGACACCCAAAGCAGTGATGGTTGTTCAAAGCGGGGGTTAAATTAAACATTTTGATGTGTTTAACAGGCGGCTTTTCCTACACACATGCTGCACAGATCTGACCAGGCGGCCAGAGGATAAAGCCGGTCCCCTGGGAGGACCCAACCAGCCTTCCTCAGACACCCATTTGTCGTAGAAACGCAACCCACCTCCTCCCTGCTCCCTCCCGATGGATGACCCTGCAACCAGCAGAGGTCAGCTGCGCAGAAGGAGCCCCCCCAATCCCCCCAATCCCCCCCCCCCTGCACCCTTGCCCGGGGTCCGGAGCCGCAGCGTAAATCAGAGGCCGCTCATCGCGGGAACCCTGCCCTGCCCGAGGTCTCAGCCCAGCCTGGCACCATCTGTCCTGGGGCTCTGACGCAGAGGCAGCGCGGCCGAGGCGGGTTCCCACTGACCCGCTGCACCCTCCGGGCCGCATTGGCCGGACCCGGGAGGTGGGGGGGGGTCCCGCGGGCAGATCCATCACTCTGCAGAGTGGACCCGGTGGAGAAAAGGCTCGGTGCACTGATCTACTGTGAAAGACGCAGGGCACAAATTAAAAAGTTTATTTTTTTGTGCAATTTGTGCATTTCCATTTCATTCTAAATACATTTATTAAAGGAAATATTACTCTGTTTGTAGTTACTTTATGTAGTTACTATATAGTTACCATTATGTAGTTATTTTCAGACGGAGATGCGAAATAAAGATATTATTAAATAAAATACAGTGGTTTTGGGTTTGTGACCTCCTGTTTTCAAGAAGAAGAGTGATTATCAGGAAGTTTCATGACAAAAGTCCAAAAGACCGTTATAAATGTATGCAAAAGAACTTTATTACTTTCTCATCTATTTATCCTCTCTCATGGCGCTAATCCCTGGATTGGGAACCACTGACCTAAACTAACAAACTGGCATCAGTGAGACGCTGATTACACACATTATAATAACAATAATAATGTATAATATTAAAATATCAATTCACAGGAGACAGTTGTCTTACGTTTTATTTGATTGTCATTTTACATACATTTGGACTGCAGACCTTTTGCTTGTAATGTAGTATTTCTACACAAATGTAGAAATACTCATTCATAAACATGTGATTGTATTATGGGAAATAACTCATCTCATGTTGAAACAATTCAATTGAGCTTTTTAATTAGATCCTGATATTAAAAAAGACCCCTTTGTGTTACACTTTGAGGTGGAGGGAATACTGTATCATCATATAGACGTACTGTTACGTTAGTACAGAAGCAGCCTTTTGGAAGAAAGACTACGGACAGCGTGAAAGGACGTTTGATTCAAGTCCCACTGGTCAGCCCTTCCGAAAACGTCTTCTCACATTTCTGCTGCACGACGTTAAAAATGCAGTCCTTAATCTTTTTTTGGAATGCCATAAATATGCTAGAAAAAGTGCACGCGAAGAAAGTTAATTAGAGCACTTGCAATTCCACCTCTGGCTCAAACACGCCGACCTGTGCGACCCTGTTATTATAACATGCCACGGACGAAGAATGTGCCGCAGTCCTCACGCAGCGTAAAGCGGTCCAACCTTTAGAGTGCGAGACAAGTCTCTGCACTCCACCTCTTCACCCCTTGACGACTCGACGTCTCTCCCCCGCTCCATCATAACCGCACCTGGAACGGTGACGCGTAAAATCTCGGGCGGCAGAGACAGTCTGCAGGTCCCGGGGCAGAGCAGCCCCCCGTCCCCCCACCCGGCCCCCCTCAGGCCGGGCTCTAATGGGCGAGCAGGAGGTCATAAAGTGGTTGTGTTTCTGTTTCACTCTTTCCAGAAAGCAGCGACACCAGTTGTTCGGCCTCCTCGCCGAGGCCCTTTTGTGAGGCCTGACAGGCTGTGGGTCCCGGGCGGAGGCACGGCGCGCGTTACCTTGAGGTCACTCCGCATTCCGTCCACTGAGGGCCTGTCTTTATCAGCCCGTAATAAGTTTGAATGGCTTTTTGCAGCAAAGCGTTCAAAGTCAGCTTTTGCCCCCGTTGTGTGTGTCTGTGTGTGTGTGTGTGTGTGTGTGTGTCTGGTGCAGTCTGTTTCAAATCTGGACATGTTTCTCAAAAAAAAAAAGAAATGCCCAATCGGGACAGATCGATCTTGGAGATGAATGATAATTGGGGTAAAGGATCGTCGCTTGTTAAGATTCCCAACAACATTTTTGGGCGTGTTTTTGGCGTCTCACCGGGGTTTGAGGAGAGGACGAGGAGACCTTCACAGTGACACGAAGAACCCCGAAGACAAAAATAAACGACCACCCACACATCCATGTTTATCAAACATATTAGTCCTGGAATCACTGGCATTACTTTATCTGTGGACTGTGTTTGTCTAAAAATATAAGAAAAAAAAGTGCATTTGTGAAAAATGTGATTTGGACGTTCAATAGTGAAGACATCTTGAATTCATCAGCCAACTCACCCAATGTGGTTAACTTAGTCTGTGGCCTTTGTGCACATACTGCCACCGTGTGTTGAGCCGGAGGTACTGACATTCTCCAAACTTATGGCAATATATGGCAATTACTTAAAGTGATGGTCCCTGTGCAACTTCATAAGAATAGGTTTGGGAACAACTTGTTAAAATAAAAAATATCTCACTAGATAAGATCACATCCTTAAATTTAGAATTGCATTTATTTCATTAAAATGTTTAATTTAGAATTGCATTTATTTCATTAAAATGCTATTTGAGCTTTGAGCTCAGTTTTGGTTTGTATAAAATATGATATATCTCTATGGGTTTAAGTGATTATTTGGGCATGTGCTGAAGTGGAAAAACCTGCCAACACCTGACGTAAAAATGGACATTGAAACACATAATTAACTGCATAAAATGTACCTCGAAAACACATGTTCAGTGTTCACAATTCCTGTTTTATTTTGACAGAACAACGATGCGTTTGAATCTGCAACAGAATCCTTCCCGCTATTACATTGATCGTTACACCTCTCCTGGAGCGTCCGCCTTCTTCACCGTCCAGTCCAAAAAGTCTTCACTTCCCTTCACTCCCTCCCGGCCTTCAGTTTCTCCTCCACCGTGTGATCCCCCTTCGAGCCTCCCATGCAGGGCTGACTCTGTGCCACCGAGGGGTTACTCCCCCACTGCTCGGGAGTCTTTGCCTGGATAGCCAGGGCATGAACGCAGCTACTCAGCTCCTCTTTCAAGGCCTCATTGACCAACCGGTGGCGCTGTATCAAAGGCAGACCCTGAAACCGAGAGCTGACAACCAGTACACAGAAGTGCGATTCAGAGCCGGCGGGCACGGAGTGCATGTGGCTCTCGTTGTGGACCTCCAGGTGGTCCGGCTTGAGTTGTTCAGTCAGTTTGGCGGTTATAGTCCTCTGGACGGGCCGACTCTGGTCTGGATCCATGGGCGGGGGGAAGTGGGCCAGAGGCCGGCTTGACGTGAGGCTGGAAGAGACGGGCCGAGCGCAGCGGAGGACAGCAGGAAGCATCAGTCGCCGTGGCAGGAGACCACCTACGAGAGCCAGATGGGTATGACAACAGGCGTCATGCTATTCATTGACTGGAAAGACATTCATGTTGAGGTGGGTATAATTATACTGCACTGGGATCAGCAGACTGCATGTCACTCTAGAGAAGACGGCGCCTTTACGGCCTGCGGCTCGGTGGTAAAACTCACCTCTCTGTTCGTTGTTTATTGGCATTTCTTGCAAAACGACTAAATGGACCCGGACATCACCCCCATTTATTAACTAAGACCTCAACTACATAGACAAGTGAGACAACGTAAAAAAAACAATGCAGTCTTGTAATATAATAGATTAAAATCGATGTCCCTATAAAGCGTCTGACATTACACGAACGCATCACAACAAACTAAAGTCACGCAAAACCGACCGACGTCACTAGCTGACGTTATCTTAGCTTTTCTTATCTAACGTTACTCGAGTGAAGGAACAAATACATCCATCCAACGTGCACATGCAAATGCAATAGTGGCTTCTAAACGACTTTGTATACCGGCAATGTGATTGCTGGTGGCTAACCAGACGTTCAAGCGAATGTTTACTAGCATTAGCCGTTAGCTGTTAGCTGCTTAGCACAATAAACACCCAATTCGCACGTAGAGTTTGACTTTGGTGTAAACTGTAACAGGTCTAGACTCACTCTGTTTTTATAAATGCACTTGAACTTCGTGAATGCAAACGTGTGGAGTGATTTTTGCAAACTACTCACCTTGGAAGTAGTCAGTTCGGCGCCTGGGACCGTACGCAATAACCGGAAACGATGACACTGCGCGCTGGGTTGTGTAGTCTTTCCATGTTTTGTAGTCCTTTTTAGCAGCATCGCTGGCAACAGAATGAAGAACGAATGAACCAGTGAATGCAGCCGACACTGTAGAAATCCTGCAGAAATCAAGTGTAAATTCGCTGAGTGCTCTTTATAAATGTATGTTATAATTAACGAGGTCGAATCAGCGGTTGGTTCGTCATTCAACTGTTTGGAAGACAAAAAACAAACAGTTTGCCATTGATCCGGGATTCAAGTCCCAAACAACATATTTAGTTTACGACATTGGGTTAATGATAATTAAGGGGTGAGGTTGAACTGCTTTCCAGATCCACCACATATTAAGTTGAGGAAGCAAATGTTTTCTGTGCACTAGATTACGATGATATTTACAGTATGTTTGAATCTGCCGTCTTTTGTAATTTCTTACTGCACAAATGGATTTATTGGGAAACTGTTTGTGGGTTGACCTTGGTTCTGCCTGCAGAGATGAAACCAATTGATGTAGTTCCTTTACATCAGGAGTGAGCCTTTATTTCATGTCAAGGGCAAAAAAAACAACCCCTATTGTATAGGGTGTTGAATTGTTGAAATGCAGATTGCTATACAGATGATTTAGGCCTAGTACAGCTCCATAAAACCTGAACCAATTACCTACATATTAAAAATGTCAGAATAAATAAATTCATTGCAAGTACTTCTTGCAGACGGCTCCGGGGCCAGAAAAGGCCCGCTGGCCTCCTGAGGCAGCATTCTGCAGTGTGTGGTTATGAGGTCTATGAGGGGGGAGGTCCACATGCTTCATGGTGTGCTTCTTGGTTTTGTAAGCTGGGTTTCATCATATCCCAGACCAGACTCAACAAAACCAGCCAATGCTTTGGCAACCCAGGAAAGCACAAACCAGCCCAAATGCAGCATGTCTGTGGATAAGAAGCTTAATATTATCAGATTTTCAGATGTTCACAGGTGTGCGATCGATCACTGTGGGACCCTTTGTAAAAATGATAGTTGACAGCTAGAGGTCAGTGCAATTCCATACACAGAAACCCGTTCTAGTTCTACACTGCCTTCTAGAGAACCATTTAAGAACCTTTTTTTTCTGTCAACGTTACGAAATGAGCCAATAAGTCAATGCTGTTCCAAGTCGACAGGTCACCGCTAGCGTTCCGTTGAAGAAAAGATCGGGAATTGTTCTCTGACGTCACCCTCTGAGCAGGCGCTAGTTGCGAGGTTTCACTCATATTACCCAAGAAGCCTGCATTTTACTTTGTTGTGGTTCAGTACGTATTACTTGGTGTGAATGATAACAATTAATCATATAGATGAGGATACATAATTAGATACAAACACAGAGTAACACATTAAATAAAAGGTAGTGTTTTGGAATTTTTATTAAGTAAAAGCACTACATTACTTGTATTTGTTATTATTCCTTTTTGTCCATTTTACAAGGCCAACATTTTTGTTTCAGTGTATGTTCTGACAGAATTGGGACTATAATTGTCAAAGAAATTAATCTCTATTTAAAGTGCAATGTGATTGCTTTAAACATCCCTCCCAACATTAAATCACCATTAAAGTCACACAAAAAGTCTTATTGTTGTGGTGAAAGCTGAATGTGTGGTGTCTGAAAACGCTTTCGAATATTCAAAGACGTGGGAAACAACGACGATTTGATTCTTCCTTTTTGTTTATTTCATGGTTCTTCGTCATCCATTGTGATGCCATGGGATCAGTTGCACAGCAAAGTGCACACCCAATCAAAACTCAACAATGACAAAATATAAGAAAGAAATCTCACACACCTTTTAAGAGAACTGATGTCGTCACATTTATGCTAACTATGATTCATAACCAGTATTTAACATTGATGTATTTACTTATATTTCATTCTCATTTACAAAATACACAAAATCAAAGACAACATACAGCATTATTCATTTACACTTTTTCTTTTACACCTTTTTTTTTATATTCATGGTTCCATAAACAGTTGCTATACTTACAAACAATCAGCTACGGTTTCTACAGCACAGTACAATGACAAAGGTGATAAATTCTTTGTTACATTTAATAAACTGCAACGCAATCTTTTTTTTCTTCGACAAAAGCCTCAGGACGTAGGGGTTGTTTTGGAAAGTACACACAGATGTTTGCTGTTTGTGTCGTCATCGTCAAGCCAACACACAGCGTTCTAGTAGGCAAAGGCCAGTACGTAGGAGTGTCCTCCGGCTCCCAATAGCTTCAAAGGAAGAATAGGAGTCACATACCCAAACGCTTATTGCTCTGTTAAACCTTTTGCACTTACGATTGACCGCGTTTCTCAGGCAACGAGTTAATTATACAAAAAGAACCCTGTGAAATAAGCTGAGATATGCAACTACGAGAGAGAGAGACAGAGAGAGGATTTGAACAGTTAAAAGCACTCCGTGTGGTACAAGTGCAACGGGTTACCGTGGCGACGTCGTTCTTAAATTTCACAGGTGACACGGGACAACATGCGACGCGCAGCTTTCAGTACATGTGCATTTATATACTACCAATGTGCTCTTAAAGAGGGAACCATGGGCAAAAGTGTGTTCCCTTGACCCTGCTGGTAATTTGGGCTTCTGAAGTGATCTTTACTTGCAGCTGGAAAACGAGAGAAAACTCCTGGACTCTGTGTGAAAAGGTCTGCGTCGCCGCAACCGAGTCCAGTTGTGCTTGGTTATTTATATTATTTATGCTATTTCCAGGGGGGGGGGGGGGGTCAAAAGGTTCGAAGATCTTCTCGGTTACATCATAAGTACTTTTATTTACATATATTCATATCTATAACGGGGAGGATTGATGGTGTAATGTGTAAACTCAGGCCATACAAAAATATTTGGCAATATTTACTCACGGCAGAATCAAAGATAATGGGTCGGATGTCAAATTTGGAGTTAGGGTCAGTGTGAGGAAGCGAAATGCAAAGGGGGCGGGTCTTCAAAGCGGCGATTTTATATCCACAATGCGGTCACCAGGTGGTCTTCTTGCTCTCGCTAAACGCCCTCCTCGTTCTGCGTGAAATCCCCCCCCCACCGCGCCGCCGGGCTGCATCCGCTTGCGCCTCGAAGGACTCAAGGCCATCGTGATTGTGCATGTACGACGGTCTGCACGTCTACACGTCGTCTGTTTAGTAAGCGCTCTACGTATGGCTGCTATCCTACACAATGGCAGTTTGGGCAAAAACGTTTTTTTGTTAATCTGACATGTAAATGAGTGTTTAGTTGTATTTTTTTCATCATGCGATTGGGAAGGCATCACCTTTGCTGTTGTAGATGGGGCGGGGGAACCGTGTAATTTTCTCTGTGCTGGTACCAATGTGGGATACATGACAAGCAGCCCTTAGCAGTGGGTTCTCTATGGTGGATCTTGTGTTATAGCTACAATGAAGCACAATTCTCAACAAAGCACTCTTAATGCAGAATAGTCCTTCAACTCACACTGTTGGACAGGTCACGTGCCCCGAGGACATTGCAAATCAGGAGTATTTCTAACGCTCTGCTTTGGATGCAGTATTTTCGAAGAATTTCTACTGAGTCTACTGATGCTAAAATATGACTCATCCTCCTCCTCAAACTCATCCAAGAGCAGTCCTGTACGCCACGTTCAGGTATCAATAACCGACATCTGCCCCACAAATCAAAATAGTGCTTGCCAAATTTGAATCGGTAAAAGACATTAAAAAATGAATTAAAATCCCAATCTTGCACTAAGAAGCCCACTCACATTGATGTAAACATTCAGCTCACACACAAATGATTGGGTTGTAGTTTCGAAGCCTTTTTGTATCTGTCCCCCCCCCAGTGTGTACGATTCAAGCAAATAAAGGGACACTTCATCCTCACAGCGTCCTGTGCAGTGTGCTATAAAGGGACAGTTGGGTCCAGCTCATCCAAGAACAAATGCACTGTGCTGGGCTCTTGTGGGCAGGATTCCTTTTGGGGACCAACGAACTTCACCGTGACGCTGTTTACATGGTGTACTCTCAGGTCTCATAAATGTACATACATACATACTGTGTGACATGCATAACACCCTCCAAAACATATATCATTAGAGGCGAACAAACCCAACGCCCGGGGAGGAGAGGTACCGGGAAGGCATTTTTTTTTTACAAAGGGACACACAGGAGGCTTGAAAAATGGTGATGGTGTGAGCGTGAGGTCGTGAAACATTTCCATCAAGTCACGAAAATGTTCACAGCGGTTGTGCTTTAAATGCAACCGCGTCCTCTGTGTGAGGGTGTGAAGTGGGTGATTGTGACGGCTCCTCTGATTGGTCCGAACGATCTCAAGGCCGTTTGGAGGCGATCGGGATGAACGCTCTAAAAGGGAGACGGGGGGGGGGGGGGGGGTTGAAGCAAACCTGGAATGTTCTATAATCTATAAAACGGCAGTTAGTCTGAACACCAACACAAGACCTCGGGACGTAAAGAATGAGGACGGGTCTTTGCCAAGAGTTGCGTCTTGGCTTTTCACCCTGTAAAGTCAAAATTGCTTCAGATCAAGGCATAAAATGGGGGGGGCATTTGGGGATTCTATGTCCAACGGTGGCAAAGTACTGAAGACTTGATGGTGAGTTGAATTTGCTCAGAAGAATGGAGGTGACTGGAACAAATGGCTAGTGGTCATTTCTATAAGTCTATTGGCTCATTATCAAGAACCCCGCCCCCCCCCCTCCAGTCCCCTGACCTCCAACCCCAGGTATCACATTATTATCATTTTTCTTACTCTTTTACTTTTGTCTCAGCTCAACCCTTTTAAATCAGGCCGTTCTAATAATCGCCAATTTCAAATATTTACAGCAGATTTGCGTCGCTCTACCTTTGAGAGAAAGAGAGAGGGGTTAAAGGGAAGGGCGTGGAGGGCGAGCCGTTTGTTCACAGTGCAACTGAAAACTCCTCTGACCCCCCCCCCTATCCCCTCATCCCCTCCCTGACTCAGGAGAGTTGTCGGAGCCCCGCTATTTCAGCACCTGACCTCGCGTCTCCGGTAGTTTGAGAGCCAGAAAGCTGCCGGCCGCCAGCGCCCCCGAGGCAAAGAGGATGGGCACGGCCTTGGTGATCCCCACGAAGGAGGTGAAGATGCTTATGCCTAAAACAGCGGCTAATTTACAGAGGGCGTTGAGGAAGCCGAACGCTGTGGTTCTGAGAAACGAGAAGGGGGGGGGGGGGGGGCAGAGGAAGAGTAAAGAGTCGGGTTACAGTCCGTTGTTTCATTCATTGTATCAATAAGGAATAATAATCATAGATCAACACAAGATCTTCCCCCCCCCCCAAATACACACATTTTCCTTGTGATATTAACAGTTGAGTTAACAAAGTGAGTTTGCATTTACACCCAATGCACTGTAGGGCCTTTAAACATCCACTAGATGGCGCTACATCAACTACAGGAAAAACTCTGGCTTTGCTAAAACGCTTGAATGGTGTTGCACCAACACTCATATCCTATTTTAGGTTTTCTTGAGTTTGCATCGCCTTAGGGCCACACCCTACTAAGGCCATAAGGTGGCAACAAGACACCACGGGGCTCCTGGATCACACGCAAAAACTGTGATTTCCGCCCCACTTTGTCATCCATAGTCGGGCGAACCCCTGCGGGCGTCACGTGAAACGTACCTTCAGGGCGTGCCTGACACGCTTACCTCTTGTCGGAGGGGTAGAGCTCGACGGTCAGCACGTCCAGAGCGTTCCAGGAAGCGATGCTGATTCCCCCGAACAGGCAGAGCAGAGCAATCATGGCCGACTCGCTGTTGCCGAAGGACAGGAAGAAACAGCTGACGCAGGAGATGACACTGGAGCCCGCTGGAGGTGGACATATAGGGAAAAAAAAGAATGAGGAAGGAAAGAGTGACGTATGAAAATAGGAGGTAAATCATACTGAAAACAAGCGGAGTTTGTTCTTTCTAAATGTACATTCTGAGAAGAAGTAAAGTAAGACCAGTAAAGCGTAAGTCTATCATCCTGGAGCAATGTTGGCCTATTGCTCCAGGATCCAGGCGGACAACTGGAGACCTGCTGTGTATCGGCGTGGCCCTGCGCTCACATTACCTAGCATCCTCAGACGTCCGATCTTGTCCATGAGCAGCGCGGAGACGATGTTGCCGGGCAACACGGCCAAGGTGCCCAGGAAGCTGACGAAGTAGACCATGTAGGCGTTGTTCTCGTCACTGACGTCACTGAGCAGGCAGCCTTCTTTGTTGTGCACGAAAGTGCTGTTGATGAGTTTGCTGTTGACCAACCGGTACTTGAAGAGATCTAGGGAGAACAGGGGGGGGGGGGGGGGGGAGATGAATACAGCTGTTTCTGATAGTCACAATCACAAAGATGGCTGTATTCTATTAACAGCAAAATGACAATATGGCACAGCGGCGCCAGATGTGCAGTCGAGCGAGGGCCACCAAGATATTGGACACTCAGAGGCACGAGTCTCTCAGCGTCTACAGCAGCTGTTTTAATATGAGACAACTGGACTCAGAGGCCAACCGAGTAAACATCATGAAGACGTCTGTGGAAGGTTTCGAGGTTGAAGTTGATGTTTAATTGCATTGGATTTGATCGACGAAACCAACGAGTGTATCCATCTACAGTCTCTGTCCTTCATTACGTCTTCTAGTGAGTCCATCATCTTTCTGGAATAAATATGTACGCTCCTCTTTAGGAGAGAGTTCAAGCTCTTTCCCAATACAGCTACTAACTGAATGTGTAGCTTCATTAGACAAACAGCAACTGTGTCATTTCGAAGCCCTAACATCTAATCTAATCTGTTTAATTGCCATTCTTTGGTTATTTCCTAACAAACACTGCAAGAGGAATTACAAACGGCCCCATTTGGATTTCTTTATGTCTCCGGGTTTAAAAAGGCCTTCGGTGAATAACTGCATTCAGCACTTTGTTCCCGCCATGCAGCCACGTGACAATAAAAAGGTGGACTACGTTAGGCTCTCAACATGGAGGCCAAAGACACGAGGTGGTTTCAGGAGAGAGGCCGCTCGACAATTTGAAAAAGCTGAAACAATGCAGACTCGGTTGCTAGGAGACGAATGCGTTCCTGCCATGCGTCGTTTGGTGTAGCGCCAGGCGGGAGGGGGGGAGAGAGGGAGATTAACCGACATTTAGGAGCTAGCTTTTACATATCTGAAGCAATAAATACAGCGTCCACGAAAACAAAATATTAGATCAGTTTAGTTTATTTGCTAAAGAAATCGTGCAGGTCTTAATAGAACAGATGACACGACAATCAACGCGCACAATCCCTCCATGAGATGTAATTTGTAGACCGCAATCACAGAAGAGTGAAACGGTGCCGATTAGCTCCACTTATGGAGGAGACGTTTCAGCACAAAATAGCCCAGAGGACGAGATCACACAGTGACCGTTCAGTGGTCTAATGCAGGTCCAGTGCACAGCACACACACCACAAACAGCCAAACTTGTGGATTGAACGCAACCCAGACTTATTTTACTTTATTTATTACGACTACGTTTTGTGCTCAAGTCCATTTGTTTTAAATATTCCCCTTGAGGTCCAATAAGTTGCAGGTTTGCAGCTTCTCCCCACACGCAATGATCCACAATTACATCCACTATTATTTCCACTATTATTCAGAATCTATTATGTGTCCTGTCAACATCGTTTAATGCCTGGAAGGAGCCTTTTCCAAATCGAGACATGATGGACATGGCGATATTATCCGGGTCTTCTCGCCTGCTTCTGATCAACTGCGTTTGCCGAACACGAACCAAGCAGCAACACGTCGTACACCTCTGTAAAAACCTTGTGAACGCCTTGGTCCACATGTTTTTGGATACACACAAGTAGTGGCTGAAGGAATGAGAGGAGGAAGCTAGAGAGTGAGGGAACGAACAACTGCATTTAAATGGGAACATCGCTGGAATTTAATATTTATTTTCACCAGCCAGCTTAGTAGAAATTCTCTGCAGATTGCAATTTGTTTGTTGGTGTTCACTGACGCGAGGCCGTGGTTCTCCACATTCTCGCCTACCATTGTGCAGCATTAGTTTGTGCGTGTCCTACCCGTGTTGTAGAAGAGGGTGGCGATGAAGGTGCAGTTCTTGAAGAAGGTGTTGCTGGACGTGATGTCTTCGAAGTAACACTCCTCAAACAGCGAGTCCTCAAACACCATGGATCTCATTTTCAGGTTCATAAACCTGTAAGCCAGGGATTGTGTGTGTGTAAATGGAGGGGGGCAGATGAGACAAAGATTGAGGACATTGGGAGGGGGGGGGGGTTGCGTTGACTTACTTGTCGTTGAAGTACTCTCCCTGCCGGTGGACCTGGTTCTCCAGGGTGAAGTTAAAGGTGACGTGTTCGACCTTCTCCTTGGCGAAGAACTTGGTGCGCGAAGCGTACTCCTGCTTCTGCAGGTACTTGATCATGTCGGGGAACCACACCGTCAGGCCGTAGTAGCTGCACGAGGAGAGGGAGACACGCAGGGGCGTGAAAGAGGGAAAGAGAGTGCTGCCGTCACAGAGAAGACAGACCTACAGTCAGCAGGTCCGCTGAGAGAAGATGAAGCCGCGTCGGTTAGTACTGCTGGTTCATCTTCCAGGGCCATAGACACGGTATGTGGGACACCGTAGTCTTATACATGTCCTTAGGAACTCAAGATTCCTCTGGCTGAGTCAGATGAGCAGATCAACACGGCTCCCATTAAATATGGAGGCACGGATAGCAGCCGCTTAGCTTAGCTTAGCATAGCTTAGCACAATGACTGCAAAACAAGGGGTTTGAAATATCAGGGAGCGCTTTTCTGTAAAACAAGCATTTCTCAAATGAATTGTGAGGATAATACTTCTTTAGATTAATTACATTTCATTTAAATTGGGCTATTTCCACTTTTACTCAAGTACAGGATCCAAGAAGGCCTCACTGCGAAGGACAACAGCACGAGCTGATAGGTGCGCGCCACCTAACGGGTGGCGTCTCAATCACACAAATCAATACACCGTTCTGTAGTCGCATCTCACCTGAAGGACATAGAGAACCACACGGCCATCATCATGTAGGTGGTGCGGCGGTACTCGGGGGAGAATACCGCCTGGAAATTATGCCACACCTGAAAGGAGGACACACGGACACGGGGAGAAAAGGCAAGAAACACACAATGAACATACAGGACAATCCAATTCAAAAGTACATATACAGCTTCTTTCCATCGGCTGCTAGAAATAAACGTCCCAGAATCCCTCTGCAAGCTTTCAGTAAACAAACTGGGACAAAAACAGCCTCACTAAATACACTGCGTCCACAAAGCCAGAGAAAATACAGAAAAAACAGTTTGACAAACACACACATATTTTATTTCATTTGAATATCCACGGATTAAAATAATAATAAGGATAATAACAATCTGTTCTTGACGATGCAATGGTTCCATTTTTTCCTCACAGTATTTGATGGACAGTTATAACCACACTGACTCATCCACTTTCACCAAAGACCATTGAGAAGATTGTCACTCTGATGAAGATGGATCCAGGAGGCTCATTCAGGACAAGACCATGTACAATGTGGTCTTAGAAGAAACTTGTAAAATATTCCAAAATGAAAAGCAGTGAAAGCATTAAAAACAACTTCACCTGATGGAAAAGTGTAGTGAGCTTGATCCTCCACTTCTGATGCCAGGCGGCGCCGTCGCCCAAGGTCACGAGGTCATCCATCTGCTTCACTGTTTTGATGGTGGTCACCTTGAAACAAAGCCACAATCATTGGATTTCACTGTTGCATTTAAATAGATGGACACATAATGTGGCTAATTATGATAGTTAATGCCTAATGCACAAAGGACAGGTTATAAAATATTTACGTTTCAGTATGTACTTTGTGGGTTGAAGCCTTAAGAGATTACAGTAGAATAGAGAAAGTCTGTATTAACGTGATCAACAGAGCCGACAACCTGCTGCACTGCAGACAGACACGCAAAGCGCTGTGTGACTTACAGAGAAGACCCTCTCTGGGTAACCCTTGGCCCTCATGTTGGTGTCATGGACCTGCTTCAGAATCATCCACGCCTCGTCATGCTTTCCGTTCTGGAGGAGAGGAGCAAAAGCAGATTTTTTAGACAGTGCTCATGTTGTACGGAATACGCCCTTTGGGAGGGTTAAAGCTCCCAATATCCAATATTTTTCTTTACGGTTTGCTGTGTTTAATGAAACCTAATTTCCTTTGCTTAATTTGGCGAAAGAAAACACGTATAAACATGTAACACTGTAACTGTTACTATTATATGGTGGGCTGTTGTTTTCTTATGGTTGCTTAGCAGCATGTAAAAAGAGCTAGTTAGTTATGCAGACAGTTATTATTTTTCATCACCATACCGGACGTACAGATACTACTAAAATATTTCATGTACAGCCTAGAACATTCCAAAAAAAAAAAGGTCAATCATCTTAAACATCTTGGGCTTTTTGGGTCACTTTTTAGCATTTCAATACTCGAGATACACTTAAAAGAATACAGCCCATCAGCAATACTGAAAGTATCTTAGCGCACCTCCCTGTTTAGCATGCTTCGGTATCTATTCATATTTATTTAAAATATTCCAGAAAAGTGTAGTGCGAGTGCGCAAGTCCCCTTCCCCTTAAGGCCGTTTATGCCTTCAGTACGTCAACTTGTATTTAAATGATTATATATATATATATATATAGTGAGTATATTTCCACTGAGCGTGGCGAGCGCTGGCCGGCTCACCTCAAGGTAGAAGCGAGGGCTCTCCGGCATGGTGGTGAGGGCGGAGATGGCCGCCACAGAGGGTAAAGCACACACCAACACAAAGACACGCCAGCTGTGGAATTGGTAGGCCGAGCCCATCTGGAAGCTCCAGCCTGAACGAGGGGGGAGAGAGAGAGAGAGAGAGAGAGTGAGCGGGGGGGAGGGGAGGTCGAGAGGCAGCTGCAAGAGTTGAATTATGTGCACAAGAAGCTCCCTCCGTTGATGTGTGCATCTATTTAAACTCTTTTCGAAGTTTCCATCCTTCAAAATAAGAAAAAAAATGACTGCGGTGGAACGTATTTTCCCAAATGGAAACAGCCATGACATCTCACCACTGGGTCCAAATGAGTGATGTTCAGCTCACTGACGCATTCACTAACAGGCGTCCATATTGCCTTCAAAAACAACTTGCGTTCCGTACCGTAGTGCGGGATGATGGCCCAGGCCATGGCGGAGGCGTAGATACCGCCGATCATCCAGAACATGCAGAGCCAGCTAAGATGCTCCCCTCGCTTCTCCTGGGCCAGGAACTCGGAGTAATAGGAGAACACGATGGGGATGGAGCCGCCGATGCTGTGGAGCAAAGAGGCAGGAATTTGCATGGTGAACGTGGTCATTCAAAAAGGCAGCAAAGAAATGAGTTAATGCCGGTGGTGTGTCGAGTGGACGGAGGCGCCACGGCCCGGGTGCCTCCGTCCACGCCGGGGTGCCGCTGCCACCTCATCGGCCCTCTCCTCTTACCCCACGCCGGAGGCCAGGCGGCAGAAGAGGAAGGAGACGTAGCCCTGGACGAAGGACGAGAAGAAGGCGAACACGCTGTTGATGGAGAGGGAGATGAGGAGGGTCTGACGCCGGCCGATCCGGTCGGCCAGGCCGCCCCACACGAAGGCCCCGACCATCATCCCCAGGTACACGATCAGGCCTGGAGGGAGGAGGGGGGAGGGTTAGTGGATGACAGAGAGTGCGTGACGGGAGGAGATAACGGGAATGATGAGGAGTTGTTATTCATCGTTGGTATTACCTCCAGCCCTCTCTTCCACTCTCATTAGCTTTCCAATGCCCAGTAAATTAGCTCCATTTGCAGCGTCATTGGAGCGCTGAAGCAGTTATGCATAAAGTACAAAACAGAGAGCGAGGTAGTGCATAATAATCTGGACCATAAACCGCCAGAGCAGAGGCGGTGGGTGTCAAGATTATAATTACAATAATATTAATATTTCCTGTATAGCACTTGTTGAACTGAACCGTCATGCAGCAAGTCGTCGTCAACCTAGGAAATCCTTTTCCTTTCGGTCAGTCTACAGATTAAACACGAGATAAAGTGTTATTTAGAGGCGTTGGTAAGTATTTCATTATATACGCTAACTTAAGCTAATTGGCAGAATCCCTTTTACAAATCTTTGCACGACCTGCTGCGCGTCGCCGGCAGAAGAGAGACGGTCAAAGTGAGGCATCGACCTTTGAGTAGTTAAAGGTCAAGACAGCTCAGGAAATTGGACTTCAACATATCAGGTTAGCGGCACCTCAAGAAGCCTGAATCCATCCTGGCGCTTGAAGTGCTTGCCGTAGAAAAAAGGAGGCAAAAGCTTACACCCCAAAATGTCCTTGTCTCCTTTGCATAAGAATTAAAATTATGATCATAGAAGAAAAGAATACAAGATGGTCTTGTGATTTGAGGTGCTGACATGACTCTCTCTCTCACACACACACACACACACACACACACACACACACACACACACACACACACACACACACACACACACACACACACACACAGCTCTCTAGCTGTTTCTGCCTCATTGACATCCTGCCTAACGGTCTTGTCATATTTCTCCTCTGCAGCTATGAGAAATACTTCATCCTGATTGCAGAATCGACAACTGTCTCACTGCTAATCGTCCCGTAACAGAGGCCGAAATCAATTTGAATGCCATCGCCCCGAGCCAAAAAGACAGCGGCACCTGAAAACTAAATGGCTGATAAGTTAAAAAAAAAAAAAAAAAACTCAAAATCAAGGCTCACTGGTTCCAGCGGGGGGGGGGGGGGGGGGGGGGGTTAGAAGACTACATTGTGTTAAGTATGTGTTATTATTATTAGCCAGGTTTACAGGTGAGAATTATAATAACTGTGTAATGTGTTGTTTGTAATTACCAGCTTGCCCTTTACATAAAAGCACCAACAATCAAACAATCACCAAAATCTGGGAATTTGTTGGCACTAGCTGCCCCGGGATCATTATCTCCCTCCTCATCCGCCTCCGTCATCATCATCATCATCATCATCAGCAGCAGCAGCAGCAGCAGCAGCAGCAGCAGCAGCAGCAGCAGCAGCAGCCTCATGTCTGAACCCATGTGACTCGTTAGCAGCAGCATCTGGATCCATTCATCTCAATTAACCGAGGGGCGAAACAATTGAGTTTTACCAGAGCATCGCATGGAGCTCGGGTTAAACGCTTGGTGTTTGGCAGTGTGGCCTTCAGGAGGAGATAGCCAGAGACGACGAGCCATATACCGGCCTCTTTATGACCTGGTTATCATGGGAACAACTGGACGGGTGTTATCCAGCAGCTCCGATGAAGTAACATCAGAGACATTCTCTGTCGACCAGGAGCATATTTGCTGGTAATAATATTCAAAAGGTAAAGCAGTGTGTGACCTCGCAGTTTGTACTTCATTCACAGGCGTCCTACGCTGGCACACGATGGGCTCCCTTGAGACCACACTTGTACCGAATAATCACCATAGAAAGCTTCACAAAGCAGACCCTGATAATCCAAAGAGCCAATTTGTACCAATTCAGCCGGAACTAAAGATGGAGTTTACTGAAGGCAGCCGGCCACTTGACGGCCACTTAAACAATCATCACCTAACTGACGCAGCTTCCCTCCACTCTGTGAGCTTCAGCGGCTTTCAGCCCATTGTTCTGGCTCATTTCAACCACATTCATGTTGTACTTGTTCAACGATTGCTGTGCATTTTGTTCAGTTCAATACGTTTCCTGTTTTTAGAGAGTACGGTTTGGGGGATGTGGGAAAAAAACCCCAAACAAATATCTCCGTCTGGTCCATTCTTTAATAATGAATATGCTGTTATTCAAAAAGGGAGAGTGGGAGTGGGTTGAGCTGGATGGGGAGTGAAAGGACGTGAGAGAGAGGGGAGGAGGAGGAGAAGGAGGAGCCTTGAGTCAGCTGAGCAGCTCATCACTCTGGAGAGGAGGTGGGGGGAGGGGAGGATGGAGAGAGTGTGTGTGTGTGTGTGTGTGTGTGTGTAAAAAAGAGAAAGGAAGCAGACTGCCCTGTGACAGAGTTCCAAGGGGCTGCTGGGCAGTGTGTGTGTGTGTGTGTGAACATGCATGAACATGGAAAGTGTGTGTGTGTGTGTGTGTGTGTGCAGGGTTGTGTCTCTGTGTTCATGAGCGAGGGAGTGGGGGGGGGGGAGGGGCTCTATAAATAGCCATTTTTCCCTTTCTACCAGAGCGCACGGGGCCTTCTGAATGAGCCGAGGCTCGTCCCTGACCCTAACCCCCCCCCCCATCGGCCGCGCCGCTGACTGCTGACGACAGAAAGCCTCGCCCCCCTGCGACCAATGAGCTGCGAATGTGAAAGACAAAATGTCAAAAGACAAAACAAACGAGGCGGGACACGCCTCCAAACGGCAACCTGTCAAATCACCTGCATGTAAAGCTCCAATCAAACAAAGCATTACAGCGAAGAACCGGGTTCTATTGAGAGACTCTACTACGGAGGGTTCATCCTCGTCTGTGTCTTACAGACATTGTGTGTTTGTTTTTTTCATTTTGATTACTCAGCTGATCATATTCTGAGAAAATGAGAAATTAAATTCCAGCTGGTTCCATGACAACACAATAATAATAATAATAAGTAATAGTTCCTGCAAATTTCAGACTATATAATCATAGATAAATATTTCTTATGCAGCTTGCGTATTTCCTTTCGGTATTAACAAATACTAATATCTAAGCGCAAGTAATATCCATCAAAATCACTGTTTACAAATTACTAAACGTTTATATTTTCCTCCGCCAACGTCTTGCAGGTGTTAATATATCAAACATAAATAGTCAATCTCGTCAATTTCCTGTACGCTTGGATCCATTTTGATTAAAAATGCCTCGGAGGCAATACGTTAAAAAAAAAACAACCTTCACATTTTCCTCCTTTCAGAGCTGCAGAGTGTAACAAGCCTCGTTCCTCTCTCACGACAGCAAAGCGACGACGCTGCAGACGCAACCTCCGCAGCTCCCCAACAAGGACGAATCAATGACAACCACTCGGTGGCTCTCTGCAGCCCGGCAGAGAGCCTCCTCCATCGCGCAGAGACCGCTGCGCCGCGCAGGCATCACGGCTGTCACTCCAAAGCCGGTCTCGGCTGGTTCTGCCTTGTTATTCACTTCCTTTCCTGCGATGGATATGTGATGTGTGATGTATATACTTTAAGAGAAATACATCTAATAAAGTCAAAAAAGGCCTTTTTCGGGAATAGTTTCTTTGCTGTGAGGCAGTTAGTATTTTTCAGGCGATGAACCGTCACACACACACACACGCACACACACACACACACACACACGCACATACACACACACACACACACACGCACACACGCAGACACGCAGACACGCGGTTCCACCACAGTGCGTCTGGTTAAAGTGGCTGGCGCTATGATCGCAGAGGAGGCTCCATTTGGACATAATGCAGAAGAAGAGGACGCGGGGGGCGGGGGGGGGGACGTTAGGAATCATGGGATGCAGAGAGGCCTGAGCAAAGGAGGCTCTCTAGAATGAGTCAGGCGTGTTGCGTAACAGAGAGAGGGGGGGGAGAGAGGAGGGGGATGGTCATGTCTCCCTACTGGCTCCCCCCTGGCATGACACAAAACCAGCAGAGAGAGGGGAGAGGGGGGGGGGGGGCGGAGAGTAACCTAGTCTAACATTTTAGCTTGATGTACTATTTCTTCCATGTTATTTTTAATTACACTTTCGCTGCTTCCTTCACTCTTTCCCACCTGCATGTTTTTGCATTTGATTCCTCTGTGGCTTTATTTTGACACCAACTGCCCAGTAGCTTTAACTACTAAATTATAGAAGAACAAAATCCCAATGGCCCACTTTTTCTCAAACTAAAAAACCAGCGTAGTGTACTTCATCAGAAAAAGAACATCTAATGTGACCTCTGGGAAAAAAATCGGTTTGAATTGATCTGCCGCAGGGTGGCGTTCGTTAGGGCTGCGCGAGGAACGCCGCTGTTTCATGATGTTCATCGTCCAGCGGCGCCGACGCTCGATGCATCGGCATCAATACACACGGCAGCAGGACAATAACAACGGGTGTCAATCAATGTTCCATCCGCTGAAGCCAGATTGTGCAAGATGTGTGTGTGTGTTGTGTGTGTTGTTGGATCTACTCATTGGATCAAACACATATGTTGTAACTCCTTCGTGTAAACTGAACAGTGTGTTTGAGGTTGGCTCCGGGAGACCTCTGGGCAAACTCGTACGCTGCGTCCTTGCTGGGCGGCCGGTGACAGATGGCGAGGGCGGGTCGGACTCTGATTGGACACGACAACGGGAGAGCGATGCTTGTGAAGTGGGCAAAGGGAACGACACGCGCTGCATGTATATATACACCGAGGAGGTAAACAGGAGAACAGAATCCACACACACACACACACACACACACAGACAGCAGACCCGCCGAGGCGGAGGCCAGAGGGGCTGAAGGATTCAATTGAGAATCTACAGAGTCGGCATAGGCAGGGGGGCGCAAGACACCCGCTCAACGGGCGGAAAACACACAGAACACAGAACATCCGCGACTCTTACCCAGCATGCCCTTGTTGGGCTCGGACAGGCACATGTCCTTCTCGGCGCTGGGCAGCACGAAGCCCACCACGAAGATCTCCACGCCGTCCGCCATCAACGCCAGCCCCAGGACGAAGTAGAGCGTCCACTGGAACTTGCCGTGGCCGCACTCCTGCAGGATGGCCTCGTACTGCTGGGCCAGCTCGTCCTGGTCCTTCCTGCGCTCCGCCTCGCAGGCCGCCAGATCCCGGAACTGCCGAGCCTGGGCGTCCGCCGCCCGGTCCGCTCCGCCGGCCTTGCCCGAGTCGGCCCTCGGGATCCCCTGGTACTCCCCCTCGTAGATCTCGTCGTCCTCGTCGTGCCCCTCGGTGGAGTCGCTGTGACCTTCGTCGTCGTTGGCCCGGCTGTCGTTGCGGTAGTAGCCGCCGTCGCCGCCGCCGCCGCTCGGCGCGCCGCCGCCGTAGTCGTCGTCGTCGTCGTCGTCCTCCTCCTCGAAGCGCTTGTAGGAGCGCTTGGTGTACTCGTCGGCCACCTTGTCCGCGCCGCGTCCCATCTTCTTGCCCACCTGTTTCTTGGCCACCTTGGCGATGTCCTTGGCGCCGCGGACGAAGTCGGAGCGCCCGTCCCTGTAGCGCCCGTCGTCGTCCATCTTGGCTGTGGAGGTGGTGGTCAGTTGCTGCTAGGAGTGGGGGCTATCGCGAGTGGCCCAAGCACATGAGTGTACACCGTGGTGGGAGGGAGGCGGGGGGGTTTTCTGGTGAATTCAGCACCGCGGACAGCGCCCTGCTCCACTGCACTGCTGCTGTAGGACCAAATCCTAGGGGAACAAGCAAAGAAAAAGGGGGGGGGGGGATTTGTGTTAGCACGATTGGTCACACTGGTGCATGTGACGGAGACACGTCCATCATTGGCACAATCTACATCAGAGCCAATTCATACTGAAGGGCCATTGGCCTTCACGTCGCGCTGACATTTGCGGGGACTCCTCGTCTTCCTCGGCAGGGGAAGAAAACAGCTTCATGGTGCCGACCTCTGACCTTTGAATCTTGACCTATGATGACTGAAGCAGTTATCTCACGGGCTCTCTCTGTCGCCTCGGTCCGCCACAAATCACAGGGTGGCATTTCCACTGTGGCGCACCGCAGAGCCGTCAGAAGACGGCTCCTCGCTACGACACCTGTGACTCTCAAGCAGGGCGGCAGGGCGCTGCTGGTGAGGAACGCGTTCGTCAAAGCTCCCGCGAATACGATTACTGTAGAAGCAGAGCGGACATTCAGCTGCTCTCTTCCACTGAACACACACACACAAAAAAAAAAAAAAACGGTTCGAGAAAGTATACATATTCAACTACGAGGCAGATTAAAACCGACCCAGATGTGTTCATCAATAAAGTCGCAAACACTCAACAGATAAAAGGATGCTGATGCTTTCTGTGAGTGATGCACGGCCCACAGGGGAAGCAGAGGGACCTTTGGCTCTGGCCGTGTGCACAGCTGCTGTGTTCAATGATGCGCGCTGACAAGAACACCGACATGGAGCAAGAAAGAAATTAAACGTTTGCGTATTAAGGGGAGAAAACATGCTTTCGGATGCATTTGATGAATGGTGTTTTACACACAGTGACGTACCCTCAACCCAACCCAGTAAATAGCCAGCTCAATTCCCGCTTCTTACCGAAAGCGAAGATGGGAAAATTGTTTACAGTGTGCCTGCACACGATAACACATCGTACGTGCTCATGAGACCAGGCGGAGATGATGTTCACCCAGGAGGGAGTCTCCGGGGATCCACTGCAGCTGAGGCCAACACTGAAACCATTCTGTTTCACCGGTGAAAACACGAAAAAGGAGAATGAAGCTCCCCTTTATGTTCTCTTCAGACAGCGATATCCAATGTTTATTTAAGGAACCGTTTGCAACAAGCGATGCAGGAGCAGGGCGCCGTATCCGATGTACAGAGGGACTTATCGAGCCCAACATCCTCAGAGTCATCCATGTTTTTGTTTTCCGGTTGAACTGTTTAACGAGCACCACTCTCTCATCACGGCATCCTTTTTACCCGGAAATACATGGAATCCGCTCAATATTATTGAGTCTAGGTGATCAGACCGAGCCGGCAGTTTAAATATCAACGAGCCGTGTAACTCCAATGGAGGGGTGTCGTTAAAATGCATCGGATAAGGGCCAATTAACCGCAGATTGACCTCGTTGCTCCTGTACTAGTTTTATTTCAGGAAGGAAACGACAGCAGAAAGGAATACGAGGGGGGGGTAGCAGTGGGGAGGCAGGAGGGAGGGAATCTCTAAGAGCTTCCTGTGCAGCCTCGGGGCTGCTGAACAGACACAGACTTCAAGTCAACATCACACGGCCAGAAGGTCTGCTGGGATCCACACGCTCACTGCAAGCCGGCGGAGGGGTGTGTGTGTGGGGGGGGTTGGGGTGTTAATGGTTGTCTTATTGTAGAGCTCCTTTCGATTTGCTTGTCAGAATAATATAATCTAATAAAATAAAGAGATTACAGACAGACAAAACCATGCTTGTACTTTTTTCAGGTCACTTTTTTGGATGCTTTCAGATCAGGTTTAGTTTTCGCTCGCATGGTTGGTATTGACTAAGCGACCAAGGCTTGTTGGAACACAAATGCGCAGATTCAGACCTTTGCAATGAATCGGGGACGTACATGGAGACCACACTGTACATAACGGACCTGAAAAAATGCCGTCAAATGTTTCGGAGAGGACACACAAGGGTCGACAAAATGGCCCCTTAAGGATTTAATCCAGGATTTCAAGCGCATTCAGTGGAAACAGGTTGAAGAGGTAAAGATGGGAGCGAAAGCCAAAAGAACAGAAATGCCAAAGTGAACAATCAGCTGGAGATCAAGACAATTCAATGAAGGAAGACCTCCGTTCCTTTTCATCCACTGAAACAATCCGTCTTATATTTCAAAGTGTTTTACCACAACGAGCTCAGAAATCCACAGAACAAGCCTGGATATCAAGAACATCTGAAGTGATTGTGTGAGGGTCTATACTTTTGAAGGAGAATGCTGCATCATGCACGTATTAAATGCTGTGTAAACTGTGCTTGCTTCAGTCCTCTCAGATCCACCCTGCAGCAGAAGAATGGATTTCATGGCTCGAAAACAAACTGCAGCTTAAACTCAAACTGCTTCAAACCCACGGCTCCATTCTGAGGTTTATGGGCGCCACTAAGTGATAACGTTCTCCTGCCTACAGACTTTGAATCAGTAAACCTGCAGTGAAGAATGCATCAAATAGAAGACCTGTGTTGGGCAATGGTTTGGTTTTTTTTTATTAAGGAAGGAACGGTGAACAGCGTTTGTTTAAATGCTCGTCATTGAGAGCTGAATACACATTTAAAGTAATATCCAGCGGACTGTCAGTGAAAATAATCAATCAGATGAGCATCCAAATCAGTTTTGACATTTAGCCAGCCGGCAGTGCTCCCATGAAAGACAAATAATGTTCGGTAACAGGGGAGGGTTTTACAGCTCTGTGAATATGTAGTACAGTGGAGAACAGGTGGAGGGCGAGATTACTCTGTGTGTGTGTGTGTGTGTGTGTGTGTGTTTGTGTGTGAATTATGGCTGATAACGTTCCCTGTGTAAGATGCACAGTATTTGGGATGTGACACTGTTCATCGAGGTCCTTTAAACGACAGGTTGAACTATGCACTTTGCTGCAGGAAGGTGCAAAAATTGTACCGGAATTAATAATGAAACTCTTTCATTGTAATTAGTAAATTGTAATAGTTGCGTCAGCGATTGCTGATGCTGACTGATGTCTGGGAAGTGAGTTCAGTCCCAACATTCATTTATCCAGCAGCAAAAGGCCGGCTAATCAAGTTTTGTTCATATTTTACGTGCCGCATGTCCAAATTGCACCAACTTCCCCACCGCCGCATCCAGGAGAATGTCATGGACAATTCAGGAATTGCAATTGAAGAGTCCTACAGGGGTTAATCCTACTCATCGTTTGTGCAACTACTGAGACCCTATTTCCAGGAGGAAAGATGTGGTCTTAGTCCAGGTGCTTCAGTCTTCTACCAGCGTGCAGTTTCACCTCCTCAAGAGGACGCTAAAAAACATCTGAAATTGCCTACATCCCTCTCTGCACGTTCAATCCACGTTCTACTCCTCCCTGGGGAGCGAGCCCATTGGTTGGTCGTCCCTCGTCACCATGGGGTCACGACCTTTGCCGGAGGAGACTCTTGAGAGCGATGTGGCAGCCCATCGCCACCCGATTAGCCTTCCACCAGCCGCCGAGATGAGAGAAACAGACGCCCCTCCTAGACTGCACATGCAATGTAGGCGGATTGTTGCTGCGTTACAGTTCTCAACAAACACATTATATTTAATTTAATGTCTGCCTAAAAGCTGAAGAGATGAATAGATGCAGAAAAACTAAATCATTGTGGAAAAGCCCTGTGCCAAACTGGTCTGGTATCTGTAATGAAGTGTAAATTGGTAATAAATTGTTTGCCGATGCGGAAAGACATAATTATGTAATCCCATTTTCCTTTCTAGAAGACGCCGGAGGGACGAGAAGCCTCACACACACACACACACACACACACACACACACACACACACACACACACACACACACACACACACTAATACCTGTGCAGCAATGTGGCCGGCTAAAGGTATGCTAACAAACGGTGACAGAGCATTAATCGGGACATGTTGGCGCTGCAGAGAGCACCCGGATGAGAATGATGCGCTTCTACGGGATGAATAAGCGCGTGTCACCGCCTTAAGCTCAGCAGCAAAATGTTTCAAATGAGTACATCTAAAGAGACGAAGAATCGTCTGCGGGCCCCCGTTGTGTCCCTCACGCGTTTTCACTTCAGTTCATTCAGTGGCGTCCTGTATTGCATTGGGAATACTGCATTTCATTCCTCCACTATTTACCCCTTGGGTGGGGCGCTGGAGCTCTGCGGCTGCTACTGGAGGAGCTATAACCACATTAGTCCGACTCTAACAAGGCGGTGCTTTCAACACCAGCGCGTTACCTCCATTCACCAGTCGCTGGGCATTTCACAATTACTCTTCCATCCACTGTTAAAAGAACAGCTTGAGGAGCATCCGATAAGCAGGCGAAAATGGATTTTTTTTTTTCACATTAGGCCCTGGCACTGGATGACACGAGCGGGACATTTCATTTAGTGGAAACGCACGACTCGTTTAGCAGCAGGCAGCTTCTGGCGGAGAAAGAGACACGCCGTTTACGGGGGTTTGCGAAGAAGATGGATGAGGAGGAAGAAACCAGGGAGCAGATCACAAAAGAGACCTCGCCACCCGTAAACCACACGCCTCTCAAGCCTCCTCTGGAGAAAAAAAAAAAAAAAAACAGCTCTGGTGAGACGGCGTCGCCACCCTCTCGGCGTGAGGTCTCTGCTTTCTCTCTCCTACCTGGTGCCAGAATCACACCCACAGCCAGGTGTGCATTTCACTGTTAACAAGCATGTTCCTGCAAACACACGTCCACATTATGGTTGTCGCTGCATCTCTTTGTGGTTACGAAGACAAGCCGATCAACATGTAATCAAAACGTGTCTCTCAAAAAAAAATGAGTCATCTTCGCGTGATTCCCCTCAACTACATGAGCATTTTAGCAACTTCTCGCCTGGTGGACATTTCCCTCAGGGGTTGGTGGAGAACAAAAGTGTTAGTGGGACTTAAGTGATTTGAACCCGACTCCAGGGTGGATGCCAATGTTCCTTCCTGTCTGCTAGAACACATCATTCCCAATCTGTCAACGAGCCCCCGAGAAGGCCACAAAACCCCCCAAAATACAGCTTTAAAAACAACGCACAACCTCGCATTTATGACCAACAAGACCTCTAAACTATTTGTATTCAACTCGTGGCTCTCTGACGCGACGCGAGGCACCGGAATAAAAGGCCGCTGTTAAAATACCCGAGCGCCTTCACAGAGAACGCGTTGTCACGGGTACAGTTGTGACGTTTGATGGTGCAAGAAACAACAAACACACCCACAGCAACACCGTGATTTTAAATTTTAGTGAAGATCCAAAAGCACATCAGAACAGAACATCAGGCTGAATTTGGGGTTAAGTTGTTGAACCATGATGTGCAGGACAGCCTTCATTTCCCCAAACAATGGCCACCTCGAGATTCATTTGCCGCAATAAATAACTCATACGAGCACATTGCTGCTTTCATTTTTAATTGGCGCCTCTCGTTGCCTCAGGTGCAGTCATTTGCATACGGATTTCTCGGGTTCGTTGAAAGTTGCATGGAATTAACGGCTTGTATGTTGGCTGCCAGGATGAGTCATCCGGTGTCTCCAAATAGAACCTCAGCCTTTATCAGCTCTCAGATCCACACACAGCTTCATGCACCAGCAATCATTCTCCACTTGGGCCCCAGCAAAGAATTATTTACATTAACAATTCATCGGGTGGTTAATAAAAGCTTAGTAGTAGTTCAAAATGCACATTGCAGTTTTCTAGCCAAGGAAAATATTTTGTTTTGTCTGATTATGGTTTTTAAAACAGAACATTTAGTTAATGGTTGCACATGAAACCAGTTCATGTTTCTGCAAGAAACCAAATGACTTTAACGTTTAATCATTTATTCTGTTGTTTTCGTCTTAGTAAAGATCAACTAGTTGGTTCATTTTTTTTTCTGCTCTTCTATTCAAATTCATTTTTTGCCTGAAGTGTTTTCTCCCCTTTTCCATCACCCAATTTTCCCACTGAATAAAAACATCTCGATGCACACTTCGACGCCTGCAGTCAGCGAGCGAGTGAATCCTCGGAGCTGCAGATGGCCGGCAACGTCACGCAGAGAGGGATTCATTCGGCTCGACACCCTTCATTTCTCGCGGTGACGCAGTGAACATCCGTCCTCTGAAGGCAGGAGTTTTTGAAAAGAATTCTGAACAAGTAGTTTCCTTCCAAAAAGGATTTGTGTCGGCTCGTTGACATTTTTTTAACAGGCGCGGAAGGGTCAAAGGTTAAATCAATGCCGTTCTCTATCACTAATCTAAATGAGATAAAAGTCCTTTAAATGTCCTCTAGACTGCAGCAGGGACAGGTGGAACTCCTTTAGTGTCTCTATACACAGATACAGACACAGTCCAGCTTCTTCCCGTCGACTCACCCGAGGCGCCTCTTGTTGCAGCTGCGCATCCTCCCCCCCCCACCCACCCCCCCGACCAACTAGCGTTCTCCATGCGACCTCATCCATCCTGTCTGCACTTCCTCTGGTCAGAGATCGCAATCATTCACGCGGGAGATGCCCGAGTCGACCCGCTCCTCAGCAACCACGAGCGACGAATGCGGTGGAAATGAATAAATGAATAAATAATTACCCCCCCCGCCCCCCCCTCTCCTCCTCACAGCTGCCTGGGTCCAGCCCGTCTGCACCGACCACAGAGGGACACAGGAAGCGACAGTTGAGCTGCGGCACGTTTCTGCGAGGCCTCCAGGGCCGCCCGTCCATCGCGAGGAGACAGCGGCGTGACGATTGGCTGTCAGCCGCAGCTCCTCCCCCCCCCCCCCCCGGGCCGCACATGCCGCTTTTTGGGGAGAACCTGCAGGCCGCCTGACACCACGAGTCACGTCATCGCTCCCCCCTGCCGGAGATCTCAGCGCGCGCCGCGTCACGCCCGCTGGCAACACCGCGTGACGTCAGAGCCCCCCCACCCCCGCCCCGCGTCCATTTTGGCTCCGGCTCGCTGGGACGCAGTTCAGAACTCGCAGAGAGGCAGAAATGCAGCCGGCGTTGGTTTTGCTCTCTAACATGGAGGTCATTAGCGTTCACTCTGTGAGTCAATGGTGTCTTGGTGACCTGAAGTCATCTTAAGGTGTTGAGCTGAAGGTGTGGTTTGTTGGGAAATCAACGCATTCAGGACATTTTATTAAATAAAAGCAATCGTGTTACTAACGTAAGCTTTTTTGAGCTCAGCTTGTGTTTTGCTCTTAAAAGTGTTTAACTTTAGAAGTAGGAGGAAACCCATTAAAAAAAAACATCATCCTAATTCAGTTCTGGACAGAAAGTGGTTGACTGTCAAACACGTGTAGTAGAATAAAATAACAATATTTGTCTCTGAGATAGAGTGAAGGAGATTAGAGGTAATTAGGTGCAAATAACCAATAACTAAATAGAAACCCTTTACATATTAAAAAGGTCAACATTTTGCAAAATATACTTTTGTGTATGGTGTGTAGCATGTAGCTTAGCATAAAGACCTCTCTCTCGCCAAAGATAACAAATATGTGACGGCCACCACATGTGCCCATTAGTTTAATCCGTGAACAAAGAGAACTGTAAAATATTTGGTTTTACTGGGAATCGCATGCTTTTTCCCGTCCTTATGCTAAGCTAAGCTAACCAGCTCCACACTGAACACACAGGGAGGAGAGCTGTATCGATCTCATTTAGCGCTCAACAAGGAAACGGAGTATATTGCAAAAAAAATCTTTTAGATCCCTCATTTAAAAAGAGACAGCTAACAATTGGAAAACCTTTGAAATCCAAATTGAAAAGATCCAGTTAAACTAATTTCAACACTAGATTACAGAAAGATGCATATCGTTGCATGTCCAGCTGTATTCAGACTTCTCATTTCCTTTGGTTAAGAAGCTTATGCTACCAATAGAATTGAAAAAAAATGTGCAGCGGTTGAACGCCGGTCTCTTTTTGTACAGTATTTACAAGCTCCTTACTATGAAATCATTATTATATTATTAGGAAAGTTGGGTGACTTGTTAAATAAAGTCTCTCATGATTTGCTGTAATAACACAGAATATGAAAACAAGCAAAAAGGGCGAACCGGCGAAGGCTTCAGTTTAAAAGCAGCGGACACTTCATGTGTACAAAAAAATGACCAAACACACCGTCTGCGGTTAATGGAGAGTTATGATGTGGACACCGATCTGGAGACGACTCAGGAGGCCCATCGATTATCTGTCGCTCAGTAAATCTCTCGAAGAAGGGAACACGCAGGACAAACGAGCCAGAGCCTGGACCCACATGTGGAAACAGCTGCTTATTGCTGCTCTTGACCACGCCCTGATGGGGGTAGTTGCTGATATACATACATATCTTACATGGAACTCCGTGAAAAGAGCGGCTCGCTCCTGGTTTAAGGGGCAGGTCCCCGTGTGTTGAGCTGTGTGGCGACTGAGGCCTGGGTGTGAGGACTGAGGCCCGAGTGTGACGACTGAGGCCCGAGTGTGAGGACTGAGGCCCGGGCGTGACGACTGAGGCCCGAGTGTGACGACTGAGGCCCGAGTGTGACGACTGAGGCCCGAGCGTGACGACTGAGGCCCGAGTGTGACGACTGAGGCCCGAGCGTGACGACTAAGGCCCGAGCGTGACGACTGAGGCCCGAGTGTGACGACTGAGGCCCGAGTGTGACGACTGAGGCCCGGGCGTGACGACTGAGGCCCGAGTGTGAGGACTGAGGCCCGAGTGTGAGGACTGAGGCCCGGGCGTGACGACTGAGGCCCGAGTGTGAGGACTGAGGCCCGAGTGTGAGGACCGAGGCCCGGGCGTGACGACTGAGGCTCGAGTGTGACGACTGAGGCCCGGGTGTGACGACTGAGGCCCGGGCGTGACGACCGAGGCCCGGGCGTGAGGACCGAGGCCCGAGCGTGAGGACCGAGGCCCGAGCGTGAGGACCGAGGCCCGAGTGTGACGACCGAGGCCCGGGCGTGACGACCGAGGCCCGAGTGTGACAACTGAGGCCCGAGTGTGAGGACTGAGGCCCGAGTGTGAGGACTGAGGCCCGGGCGTGACGTCCCAGAGAAAACCCTCTTCATACGTCTCTTCACTCTTTGCGGAACAACCATGGAGGCAGCGCACCTCGTTCATTGTGATCAGTGTGTGCTCTGGGGAGGGGGGGGGGGGGGCGGCGTATTTATACAGCTTGTTGTATTCAACACAGACGTCCACGTGAAAGAAGAGAAGCATCGTTTAAAAGGGCAAACTCGGCGTCATACACAGCATTTTTGTTTGAGAACTGGCGAACCAAATTGTTGTCAGTTGATTTCCTAATAAACGGCTAAATCCATTTCTATTGTTGCAGCTTTATTGTGAAGTCGAAGCGGACATCTTTAGCGAGAGCTGCGGAGGAGCAGCTGACCTGGGATCCACATTGACGACCTTTAAATGACTTGCGATGTTTAGAAGCACTGGGGTTTAAACCATATGTTCTTTCTCCCCGCACCCCAAAGCCTCATGCATGACGACTCCGGCTCATCACGACGGGGGAAGGGGGGGGGGATGGGAGGCAGAAGCAATGCTGAATCACCACAAGACAGAAACGTGTTGGGAATCCGATCCTGGAGAATGAAAGCGGGCTGCGGAGTTCTGCTCAAAAGGTCAACGGGAAACGTTTCATCGCTGCAAATCCCTTCAGAGAGGAGCTGTCACACGGTACGTCAGGATGAAGATGCTGCAGCCAGTCACGACAATTAAGAGACTTCGAATCACAAACAGTAAACCATGTTTATTTTTTAAAGGGAGGTCAGTATTGTCCCTCCCTCATCACTCGAGTCCATGTAGACAGTAGGCTGCAATCATGGCTGCCAGGGAGACAAGACAAGTTGCAAAAAAAAAAAAAGGGGGCTGAAGACACAGAATTTAACGAACACGAGTCCAAACCACGCTCGTGTCCGAGTGAAATCCCGTCAGCACCACTGACAGGAACCACCGCAGAGCAGAAGAAAGCAAAAGGGGGGGGGGGGGAATTACTCATGACTCGCTTTTTTTCTCCTTTTTTTTCTCTCCTTCCTCCATCACATTCTCCGTGCAGGGTTTCTACAAGGTCATTTTGGCGCACGACGCAGGTCGGGACGCACGGCTGCGTGGCAATTATCACACGGCGTTGTGATAATGAAATGCATAACCAGGGCAACTTCTCATGTTGTATGATCCGACACTGAGGATCGGGAATGAAGAATATATATATAAATATATATAGCTGTGTCAATGAAGAAAACCGGCAAGGGCATCGGTGCCAAAACCCATCGCCAATCAGACGCCAAATGACCTTAAAAACACCACACGCGACCTCGTGCCCTTCCTCCTCTTTAAGAGTCCATCCTGAGCGGTGGGTGATACAAGACCCCCCCCCCCCCTCACCCCCCAAAGCAAGAACGAAGGGCGCGTTTCAACACAATCCGAAATTCAATTCTCCAAATGTCGCCCCGATGCAACATTTCTGACGACTTTCTGCGTCCTACATGGATTCTATACGTTAACGGATCGCCGCGCGCTGGTTTAGGGGTCATCGCGTCGCGCGCTGAAGGCCGTTTCACTCGCATTTAGTGAAACATTGATGTCCAGCCGGCGGATGAACACATGCAAATGTTCCCCCGCGGTCACCGAGTCACCGGCAGCACGCGAGGAAACGAAGTAGAATGAAGGCTTTAAAAAGGAAAAGGTTCAGATTAAACTGCCCATGCGAGGAGGATTAGCCATTTCCTTACCTTTTGCAGGTGGTAATGTCGCCGCTTTTTAGGAAGCGGAGATGGCGGGGGGGGGGGAGAGACCGGGGTTGGCTTTTATTAAAAAAAATAATTGTATTCGTGCAGGGAGTCACCCCGAGTTCCTGAAGCAAGGCTCTTGCGTGCCCCCCGTGATGTACACTGACGTAGTAGCACAGCACCCTCCGCCCACTTTACTCACTACACAACATCCCTCTAGGATGGAGACACCGCCCCCCCCCCCCTCCCTCCTTATCCTTCCTCCTCCTCCAGCAGACACCAATGCGCTCAGAAAAAAAGGGGGGTTTGCTGGATTAGCATGCAACCTGACCCCCCCGATTCAGCTGCAGGTGAACGTTAATATAAAGCCCACCGGTTTTTTTATTCACACAACCTGGTCGGGGAAATGCGCTGTGCGCGCGCTCTGACACCGGCTCCATATGCACCAAACGGTTGGTGCAATGAACCGTGCAGGACGAGCCTCTCCCTGCACGTGCTCGGGCCTATAAATGGCCCTGTTAAAAAAGAACAAGGAAATGACATGGATGCCCCTTGTGGAAAGACAACTGAAAGCCTTTTAATGTTCCAAGTATGGTGGTGATGAAGTTTACAATTCCATCCATGAAGATCGATGGGACGTGTGGTGTCTTTTACGCATATATATATATAGATCAGCAGATGTGATGGAGGGATGAAGGTCTGTCGGTGGAGGTTGATGAGGTTTTTATTCCTGATGGATCGCAGCCTCCTGGAAGCGTTTCAAAGACAGTATTCCAGAGTAGTCCACACTCTGCGAGGCCGACCTTGGGGTCCTGAAAGAGCGACCTTTCCCGTGGCTGCAGAGTACCTGGATTTCAGCTGAAAGAAGATATCCAACTCAGTCTGCACTCTGGTGCTGGAGAGGTCGAAGATCGCTGAGTTAGGAGCATTTTTATCAGTCTTTGCCCCAAAATGGTCGAGTGCTGTAAAAATAAAAAAAGCAAAACTATAAAAGCGATTAGATATTAATGGAGAATGTTTTGGAGGTCGTCAAGGAACACAAAACATGAGTAATATCGCTACGGTGGGCCACCTTAGTAACGTGCAGTGGTTCCTAAAACATGTTAAAAATAACTCTGATCTACTATAATTAACCAACCGTAACGTGACATTTGCACCCGTAGCAAAGAGAACCGGTTTGTAAGGAGACAGGCAGCCTCCAGCCTTCCACATCATCACCTCCCCAAAACCAAAAGAAGCCTCCAGAGGCCAAACTGCAGCTCCACTCTGCATGCGTGCATGTGCGTGCATGAGCGTGCATGAGCGTGCATGTGTGTCTGCAGCTGTCGACTTTGTTTGTCCATCTCTTTACCTGCCTGAACACAAAAGCACGCTCCCACCTGGTCGACACACACTTTCCTCTCCGGACAGGCTCATGTTTACCTCCTCTGCTGCTGTGAAGCCTTGTATCCATTGTTCTAGTCTCTCAGTATTACCCAGGATGCAATACAAGTCAATTATTATTTGCATTCAAATCCTTTACACATTTTATTCCATTACCACATCCTACAAGCAGTAATATTGTGATGTTACAGGTTGTTGGATATAATGTGTTGGCTAATGTGTTAATGATAACAGTCACTTTATAGTATGTTGTTGTTTAATGGTGGAGATTTACTTCTGGTCATTGAGAGGGAAAATGTAAGTGTTTTAAGTGATTGTCGCCATCTGGTGGCTGCTTTAAGTACTTCTCCCAGTAGAAAAAAAGTCCACCTGGACCACTATCAGTACTGAAGTACACTGCTGTGAAGCCTTATTTTGAATATATATTGACCAAGATAATAAAAACACAAGCAAAAAACCTCTAGTCCAATCAGTCTTCATTTACGTTTCTGAAATTATACACATTATAATAATACAAATTAACATCCAGATCACACGTCCACAGGCTTCAAACACAGAGGTCCAATGTCACCGGTACCACGTGTTAATATTTGCGGTACCTTGAGGCCATTACAGCCTCCCTCCCCGTGGTCACGTGTCTCTCTCTCTCTCTCTCTCTCTCTCTCTCTCTCTAAATGATGCTCGAGATTCACCTCAGCTGCGCCTCTCCGCGTTCAGTCTGAGCTGCTGCTGACGAGGAAAAGGAAGAGGAGGAGGAAGAAGAAGAAGAAGAAACCAGCGACTTCGCGACGTACAGGAAGCAGAGCTTTGTTTACCTCCATTCAAACGTCTGCGCACCATGATGATGATGATGATGATGATGGCCCATCCTTCCATTTGAGAAGAGCGCGTTGGAGCAGAGTGGTGCAGGGTCCCTATTTTTTGGGGTGGTGGTTTCTTCGTGGATGTCTTAAAACACCTGCAGAGATTCAGCGGCGTCGCGTTGTGAAAAAGAAGAACCAAGCGGAGATGCCGCGGTGCGGAGGCCGGCTCGATGCGCGCCGCTCCGGGCCATGAGAGGACGCGGCATGGACGTGCTGTGGAGGATCTGTGCGGCGCTCCGATTCGACTGCTGCAAGGACTCGTCGTCGACCAAGTGAGTGCGGATCGATCGGCCGGATGTAACCTGCGATCTCCCCCCCCCCACACACACACACGCACACACCGATAGTCACGTGCGTGTCCGCGGCCGTGTGCCAACCCACCGGTTCGTTTCTCCCGCATCTGCTGGTATCGAATTGTGTAACTAGGACACAATTTTAAGAGCGTATCGATTTGAACCGGAAAATATCCCTAAATGTCCTCCACTCCAGTTGTTATGACAACAGGATTTCCGAGGCATTGTTTGCTCTCGTTTCGTCCGGGTTCGTCTCAACTGAGCAGTTCGTGTTACGAGTTGATGGGATTTTAGAAAACCACGAATCCAGTGAGGATTTCATCAGAAGAAGCCAGATTTCCCTTTTTAAGAGTCCGCCTTATTCGCCCTCACACGGCGTGGAAAGGATCGGCCACCACGGCAGGTGTTTGGTGCGTTAATGAGCAGGAACCGTGCAGGTCCAACAAGGCGCGTGCAGTCTCAATCTCAAGACCAAGGTATAACCAGCTGACACTGACACACACACACACACACACACGCGGAGCCGTTGCAGAGCTCCACCCAAACAGATCACTTCTTGTTTGACCAGTTATTGGTTCCCTGCAACAAATCTGTGCACCAACATCGTGTGTGTGTGTGTGTGTGTGTGTGTGTGTGTGTGTGTGTGTGTGTGCACGCTGGAAAAGCCTGATCCCAGTTTGTCCCCATGACATGCTGTCTCTTGTCTTTTTTTTTAAGCAGGCCTGGTTTTGGGCTGTCAGGCGTCTGGCTTCTATTTTGATAATCAATGAATCATTGTTGCAGTTGCAGTCCTATCCTTGAGTGGCTTTTGGTAAAACACTCGGATGAAGTCCTCCTCTTAGATGTTGTTTTAATGACAACAGAACACTCCCTCAGAGCGACTCGTGAGCTCTTTGACGGTTTTAAAACACAGACGTGTTCATCGTCAGCACAAACAGCCACACACTGACCCCCCTTCTCTTCCCCCCCCCCAGGTCGCCCACCAAGCAGAGCTGCAGCCAGGCCGGCAGCCTGGAGAGCAGCTCCTTGACGGGCTCGGCGTCGCTGGGCCCCGACCTGCCGCACTGCCAGGGCTGCATCACCTACGAGGCCCGTCTGAAGCGCCTCTCCTGCGGACACCTCTACTGCGACGCCTGCCGCGACCAGATCGTCAACCTGGCCTTCGAGGACATCGAGGGGCTGTCCGACTACCCGTGTCCCACCTGCAAGTCCATCCGGCAACTGGGGGGCCTCGGCCCGTCCCCCTCCGGGTGCTCCCACGGCGCCGATGGCCTCCTGCAGCAGGAGCAGGGCACCGGGAGTCGGTGAAGACCCTTTGTGCCGAGGAAGCCACGTGGTGACATGAAGTGTACTTTTGCCGCGTCGTCCGTGGTTACCAGCAGGTGAAACGTGACGCGTGAGACTGAGCATCCGGGAGTTTAAAAAAAAAAAAAAAAAAAGGGCCAAAATGCATCTTGGGGAAAAAACCCGCTTGTCACATTGTGGTTCATTTTTCTTTCCAGAAAAATGTAAAATGTCTGTATGTTTTGAACAGCGTGCAGGTTTGTGCCTACTTCTGTGTAAAAAGCTGAGTCGTATTTCACGCAACATGACGCTGGGAACTGGTGAGACCAAACCAGAGCTTCACCACGCTACCTGTGCAGTATACATTTTGTATTTAAGCATTTTTGCACACCAATGGTCAAAGGTCGTTTTATTCGAGGCGGGCTGGATTTTAAATGACGTGTACAGTGTAATGCTGCTTTTTAAGTGTCACAGGTCATGTGGAAATATTTATTTTGTTAGAAAATAAAGTTAGAGCCGTGTGAGGATTGGGCTTTTATTTCTGCGGAACAAATTACAAACGCGGTTTGTCAGCTGATAACACTTTTTATTTATCGGGATCAAATCATGCGGATACAAAAAATATGTACATCTGGCAAATTCAAGTGGCGCTCGTACCCCATAAATGTAACTGTACAACGATCCAGGCCGACCGGCGCCGCAGAGGATCCGATCAGACTTCAGAGCGCCACAGGAAACGGACGGCCGTGTGATTCGAGCGACGCGTTGGCATCACACCTGGAAAGCTCCGACGTCAATTGACGTGATTCATATTTACCATTTACTCATAATGCGATCAAGCGAGGTACCTTTTGACACGAGGGGGGGGGCAGCATCGGTCACACGTCTGACAATCGTTATTCCCACCTGCCCTGAAAAATAAATAATTATCACGCGTCTCTAGAGACGGCATTTTGTCCGCCGGAGCATCAAGGCTCAGGACCAGCTCGCCCCCCCCCCCCCCCTGAGCTTCGGATGCAGACACTTCCTTGAAGTCCTTGACCCGAATGCTGGCTGCATACTGCGACACGATGCCTCCAACACCGGTACCTTCTCCCAAGTACGGCAGTCTGTATGAAAATAAGGTCCGAGCTCTTCAGTTCCACCACAAGATGTGAGTGAGTGACATCAAAACAATTTGAAGATAATGGTCAAAAATGCTTGGTACTATAACAAAAGATGAAATAATCCGATGAGATTATACAAGTAAAGCCCTGAATTCATAGCAGCCGTGCCACGATGCCTTAAGCCACATCCAGGCCAACAAACCGGGCTGCAAGGAAGGCCTCGCGCTGCTCACAAGCCAGAACAGAGATATGAGCGCAGGACCAAAATAGCTCTCATGCCCTAAATTCCACACTAAGGGACGAGCCGCGGCGCCTGAACTTTAAACCGGTTTCAACACCAATTGTTGACTTCTCGGTTTGAAGCTGACCTCCACTCAAATGAACGCGTTTTTGTCCATATTAGTGTGACATAATGCAAATCTAAAGTGACAAGAGGTCAGATCCGGCGAGGCAGGCGTCTCCGTCTTCTGCCGTGTGTCCCGTCAAAGAAGCACCTCATCACACCATCTACGTCCCGCTTCCGATTAGAAGCTCAAAATGGAAACAACAAGCTTTGTGCCCTTCTGGAGGCGGGACTTATTTTGCTGTCACGCATTGTTTGGACGCTTCAGCACTTAATTCTTTTTGTCTGGATATATTTCACTGATGGAACATTGAAGAGATATTTCTTTGCAAATATACAAAACGGTTGTCACATATTCTTTTTTTTGTTGTAATACAGTAGAGACGAAGTCACTGCCGACCACCTAAATGTTTTTTTGTAGTTTTTCTTTAAATAACCTTACAGTCTATCAAATAGGATTTGAGAGGAAAAACACGCCTGGGTCTCCTGTGAGCTCAGGAAGCCACCGAGGACCCGTTGCTCTTAGGCAGCTTGGCAGCATTGGGTGCTGGGTAATAGCGCTGGTCGGGGCGGGCCTCCGCCGGGGGAGGGGCCCCGAACAGGAACGTGTGCTTGTTTCCGCCGCCATTGTCTCTGTGGCCGTGCCGGGTGGGTGGGGCTGAGGCGGGCGGAGGAGGAGGGCCCCTGGAGGACTGGCGGTTGGCGGAGGTAGGAGGGGGCGCCGATCTGGGCGCCGTCGCGCTCTGGGGCCGCGACCCCGGGAAGAGGAAGGTGCCGTTGTTGGCGTTTTGGTTCAGGTTGGTGTCGGCCCGGCGGGGCTCGGCCGCCTTGGGCGGCGGGGTCGGATCGGCGCCGCTGGACGCCTGCGCGAGCTCGTCCTTGAGCTGCTGCACCTCGCGGGCCAGCCGCTCCACGGGGTGGGGGTGGTTGGCTGAGACGGGGTGGGAGAAGGCCTGAGGAGGGAAGGACACGTGTTGATTTCTCTTAAAAGTACCTTTGACCAGCAGCCTTTCGAACGGCCATCGGGGGGCGACTGCTCTGGTCCTACTGCTCACTTGATTCATTCCCGCAGTAAACATTTGGGGGTTTATTAGTCTAATTTTTTAAAAAGTTTATAACAGTCAAACCATGGTTCCAAAAAAACACCACATGGCTAGTTTTGTTGTTGTGTAACATCAGGATCTGGCCCACAGCTCACAGTGATCAGCACATCGCAGAGACGCATCTCTATAGCAGGACGTCACGATGTCAGAGGATGTGACACAGCAGACAAGTAGAGCCTTCCTGATGCTAAGTGGGCCAAATTTCATTAAAAATAATCACGTGGAGGATGTGGCCCACTTCACCCATCCGCACTCAGACAGTGAACCGTGCGACAGTTTAATCAGACGGCCGGCGATCAATGCTGCAAATCTGCTGCATATCGTTAGATTAATATATTGGGCTTTGAACGCACAATGTTATAATGTAAATACTTAATGTCAAGTAACCCTGATTTTGCTGTATGATATTTCATCAGTACGTAATCAGCCCAACTGACAATTTCCTACAAGCTCACATTCAATGATTTGAATGAATGATCTGGTGAGTTAAAAAATAAATTAAATTAAAACTTAAAGACTGCTGCTATGGAGATGCTTTAAATATCTAACAGGTGGGATAACAGAATATACAGGAGAACACGCTGTTTCTATGCAGATCATTTTGGAATAGTATCATTGTTGAGTTTTAGTCTCTTTAGTGCAGCTTTTATTTGGCATAGACACTAATCCTCCCAGGACTCCTTTCATATTTAATTTGTCATTTCAGACCACCTAGGGGACAATTCCCTCGTACCTGTGCATGCAGCGCCCCCCGGAGGTAGCACTCCTTCCACAGGCCCATGCAGGGCCCCATCAGGAGAGGCAGTAAGGGCTCGTAGGGGTCCGGTGGTCCTTGAGGGGCCGAGGTGGACGCGAGGCCTTTGGGAAGCTCCGCCATGGACCAGGCTTTCAGCAGCCTCTCCAGGCCGGGCACGTTCTCCGAGGACGCCGCCCTGCGGTGGCTCTTCTTGTAGACCCCCGAACCGCCGCCGCGCCAGGGGAGCAGGTTGACGGGGCAGGAGAAGGTCCCCCGAGAGAGGAGGAAGACGGAGCCGGGGGCGGTGTCGGCCGGCTGCAGGGCAGGAGTGGGAGCAAATGGTTTCTCAGAGTCAAACTTGTAAGAAGCATCTGCTTAAGTGGCCAAACAATTTCATTGGACAAAATCCACTCTCAGTCCAAAGCGACCGCCGTGTATGGTGGGTCCTCACCACGTGCCATGGATGAGTTTAGAAATAATTTCAGTGACTTTTACTGAAGAGCCATGCATCTCAGACATGAGCCAATATTTCCATGTGAGCATCAATTTCACCACAAGAGGGGGCAGGGGACCGCTGCAAATACGACTCAGTGGAGTTCACGTCACACAGGTTTCATAGCAGTGAGCTCTGCAGTGTTCAGGCCACGCAGGGAGTCTTCGAGTCGCACACTGGGAGATCTTTCGCCAGCAGGAAGACGAAGTCGTGCTTGTGGATGTTGATGTTTGGACACGTGTTCACGGGACGGCTCGTTTTTTTTACAGGGATGTACTATTTGCGGCCCGCTTCCTCTTTGTGCAGAAACTTTTTGCAAGTGCAACGCAATAGTCAAATTCACCAAAGAACTATGGGGAGGCCTCCACGGTGGAAGCTGCGACTCTTTGAGCTCTCTGATGACATCAGGACCGCAGAGAGCCTCTACATCTTCCGCCGCAAACTCAAGACACACCTCTTTAGACTCTACCTTGACTAAAACACTAACAAATTGTAGCACTTAAATTGTGCTTTTTTGACAAAAATTGGACTTTCATGTTCTCTACAGTTGAAATGCACTTATTGTAAGTCGCTTTGGATAAAAGCGTCAGCCAGATGACATGTAATGCACTGTAATGTAATGAACCTGAAGCCCAAGAAGGAGTTACCCACCCTGTGCGTGTCCGGGTGGGTGTTGAGGTTGCCGTTGAGCAGCGGTTGGAGGGGAGGGATTGGGGGGACGGGTTGGGTGAAGCGGTCCCGTCTGTGCTTGCTGTACTGCAGGGACCAGTCCCACACCGAGGGCAGAGGAGGGTCCGAGGGATCGGAGGAGGAGTCCACGTCTCTCCAGCCATTGACCGGTGTGTAGGACTGCCCGAGGTTCTGGGTAAAGGACAAAATATATTCTCAACTTTTCTTTCCATGCAACCTTGTCCAACAATGTTGTCATGTATTATTCAGGGTAATGGGCATTAAAAAAAAACTGGGTAAATGTCTGCAGCAGATTATATTGTAATGACTTTAAAATGAACAAAATGTCCCTGCTTGTACTTCAATTATATTGATGACACAATGGAGTTTCCAAAACACTCTCAGCCCCTCTCCGGTGTCCAGTACCTGGGAGCGTTTGCATCTCTCTCGCTGGCAGTTGGCCAAGAAGCTGGAGAAGAGTGGCAGGTGGATGCTGTCATGCAGGGCCAACAGGAAGTCCTCCGTCAGCTGGAAGCGGGTGGGATACTGGGACGAGAGCTGCCAAACACAGTGCAGGAAGAGAAGGAAGACGGGGGCCTGCAGGCACGGAGGGAGCAAAGAGCAACGCATCCAGGTCAGTCAACCTCACAGGTGTGTATAAACACACCCACAATATGAAAGACATAGCCAACATGTTCCCTGCGCTCACCTCCTCCTTGTCGTTGTCGCGGTGGTAGTTGATGCGGCTGGAGAAGCGGTGGCCGGCAATCACCCACTCCTTCTGCACCAGGCCCTGGAAGCCATGCTGGGTCCGGCAGTGGGGGTCGCACATCACCTGCACCAGGCTGGACACCACGCAGGCCATGTCGCGGTCGTCCGCCTCTGTAACGCATGACACGAAAGTGAGCACATACAGCAATGTCCGCGAACCTCTGTGCAGGTTCTTGTAATAAAAGAAGATAAAATCCCTGTGGATGTATTAGTGTATGAATGATGAGCAGTACGTAAAGAAAAGGTCGTTTGGACAGCCTTGCAGATTTAAGAAGTGAGGACGATGAATACAAAAAGACCAGAAACCCAGTGCGAGGCGTAAAAACAGGAAGAGGATGAAGAAGCATGCCGAGAGTGAGTCATTTCTGCAGAGGGATATTTATGGCGGATCCAGCCAGCGACAGATCTACTGCTTCAGGGAGACTTGGCCCGTGACACATGAACGTTGTCACAAGGTTAGGACACTTACAGCTGCAGAGCGCCACAGAGAGCTGTGAACATCCTCAGCTGAAGACGACCATTGTTTGAGTGTTTATGAATTCACCACAGGAAGCCAGACGGAATGAGCCGATACCAACCAACATCACACGAAGATTCTACTGCACTTCCTTCACGTCTATATCCATAATGCACCTTAACAAACCCAAAATGGCTCAGTAGCTTCAGCAATGACAAGGGAAGAGGCCAGAACAACAAAAACAGAATCAACCAGTCCGCAATAACTCGAGGAGGAGAAAGCAAACGGGAGCCCCAGCCAGACGCTCCGAGGTCACTCTCACTGGCCGGTAGCTTTCCCCGTCACCTGATCCAACTCACTGCCCGATGGAGATCAGTTGACACCTCCACTCCACAACAAACAACAGCTAGCTATCTTCCTCCGACGGACACACAGTCCCATGGAGGTGACAAGAAGAGATAAGCTATTCCTTTATTAGTCCCACAGACTCCCCTTCGCCCAACAAAAAAAGATAATATATGAAGCCCTTAGGGCGCAGTGCAAGGTGCGGTGTGATGACGAGCCGGTGTCGGTGCCACGCTCCACCTGCCACAAGAGCAGCGTGTTTTTCGGACCGTTTTGTCAAAGTCTGTAGTTTGTTTGAGGCATAGAACGACGTTCACTAGTGCAGTTAAAAGGGAAGACCTTTTGGACCAAAATGTTTTTCATGGGGGTTTCTGGGAGGCCGATGTCATAACTCGCGTATGGATGCCCAATGCAAACGCAGCAGTTGCAGCCCGTGGGCGGCGGCGTGTTCCTCGGCACGCGGCGGGCTTCTGGCGGTGTGCACGTGGGCTCATTGGAGTGGGTCCGGTGCGTAGCTACCGCCGGGCCTAATGTGGCACTAATGAGAGGCGGGCGCCGTGAATTATGAATGGGTTGAATAATCTGAGCCGGGGTCTGGGTCACGTGACTCACCTTGCAGTGCCACAGTCAGGTGACCGCCGCGGAGCAGGCAGGCGACCTCCGAAGCTTTCCTCAGACAGGCCCTGGGGGGACGGGTGCATTAGACCTAAAAATACTAGAACTACCTACCTGGAAGTATATTTCACACTTCTAATGTTACAATCTTAGTCTTCAGTTTCCTTAAAAATTTAATTAATACAGATTATTCTCTTTAGTTTCATTGAAACATAAGTCAATACATTTTTTTAAGATGGTGCATTGAAAGGATCAGTTTAACAGCACCAGTGAACCATAATTATCCGCAGGGTGGGAGGAGCTCACGGCGGTTTGCTATGGATTACCTGGTGTAGTCCAGCCAGTGGGTGCTCTCCAGGGTTGACAGCCATTTGTCATCAGGCACTGAGACGGATGTGGAGATGTCTAGAAGTAAAAAAAAAAAAATGGGACCTCGAATGGGACCATAAATGCAAAATCCACACAATCCCAAACAAATCAGCCTTTAATACAATCCCCGAATTGTCTTTTCATTTTATACCAATATATTAGGAAAAGCCCACTAAGGCGTCCAGATAGTTCAGGACAATCTCTTGAGCTGTGGAGCAAAAACACAAAAAGACAAAACACTGAGCTGACAATTGTGTGAGCCGTTAAATTAGTGTGTGTGTGTGTGTGTGTGCGCGCGCAGGAGAAAAGGTCAGCGTTTCAGTTCCAGGGCCATGAGCTTTGTCATCTCTGTGTTGACTCACAGATGGAATGTGCCGCGTGGGCCTACATGACAACAACAAAAACAAAGGCCACCTGCCAGAAGGCCGCAAGCTGCTGCTGTTGTTGTTGTTGAAGTTGAAGTTCCGTGCCCCAAACAGTGATGTAATTATAGACTTTTTAAATGTACAAAGACTATAGCAATTTTGGCATCAGTGGTTTGGGTGACAAATTGACTCTTTGAATAAATAAGTGACTTAAAAGCAGAAAATGTCATTTTGTACCATCGGTGTCTCCCAATCACAGGATGACCAGGTGAGCCAAGCTTTATTAAAAAGGGAATTCATGACAGCGTCTGGCTGAAAACCTTAAGGTAAGACGCCAAGCTGCCCCAGATTAAAACGACCCATTTTATTATACCTTTAGGTGCATGAACAGTTCGTATTGTTGTGTCAAGGACCCTTCAGACCGGATGCATTACTCAATAAGAGGTTTGTGTGACCAGTGAATTTTTTATTTTTTTCCTTTTGTGGTGTGCGTGGATACACATTTGCGTGTTCGCGTCTCATCCCCACCTCCCAGACAGAGGGCGCGCAGGCGGCTGTGAGACAGCTGGATGTCTGCAGGGGACGGCAGCTCCTCGTCCAGCTCCACCACCACACACAGAGACGACTGGCAGCCAAACAGGATCATCTCCAGGTTCCTGCACAACGCATGCTGCATTTTAGTGTCACGTTAGCTGTAAACGAATGAATGCAGGTTGAGTCTATTCTGACTAAATGCTGTGGTCTTAAGCTTCGACTGTGGCCAGAAGATATTTTAGAAAGGACTATTTCTGCAGGTTTTCTGTATTCATCGAACAACCCTGCATCTCAACCAACTGACTAGTGATTGTATTGCCGTGGGCGGTTCAGTGGCACAGCAGAGTGCGTGTGTGTGTCTCTCTCTCTCTCTCTCTCTCCCAGAGGGTATCTGAAAATACTTCACAAGTCAATTAAACGCACACACCTGATGTCGTCTTTCTCGTGGTAGATGTTGTTCTGGAAGCCGGCCATTCGCAGGAGATCGCTGCCTCGGGGGTGTCGCCAACACCAGCGCTGCAACACACAGTTCCCTCCTCCTCGTTAATAACACGCTCCGCATCGTCACAGCTCCCTAAAGCGCACTCACGGCATCCGTGTTCATCTGGTAATTGGTCTCACTGGAATGTTAATGAGAAGGGAAAATATGTCGCACCCTCTTACGCGAGGAAGATGGGTGTTTCGAGAGTCAGCACTTTCTTCTCAAAGCAAGAAAATGCATCCACAGTCCCCTGAAGCTCCGTATTGAATCAAGTGCAATGGATTCTGTTCAAATCCCTCTTGTGACCGCGCACCTTTCCCTTCGGGGGGGGGAATAGTCCCAGTACAGAAGCCACAAACGCTGGTTCACTGGGTCGTTAACAGACAAATGTTAGACACGCGGGGGGGGGGGACCCCTCTTGGAACACTCACAGGGATGCGTCCTTCATGGAAGTGGGCGAAGCTTTTCTTCAGCTCCGTGTCCAGAAGCTTCTGTGGAACCACGATGGATCTCGGCAGGCTGACAGGAAACAGACAGAGCGACTAGTTGGGGGATGGGCGAGAGGTTTGATATCTCAGAACGCATCGGCTGTGGTTTACGCTTGAATCTGCCACATATCCGACAGACATATGCAACATAATACACCAGATTAAAAGCTTTAAAAGCATGACGGAGACCAAGCCTGTCGGGTTGCTTTTACCTGGTGGACATCTCGAAGCGGTCGTTGACCGAGCTGACCCTCCAGCCCGTGGCCCCGCACCTCTCCAGCTCTTGCTCCCAGTCAGAGGCCGACTCAAACCAGTTCGTGTGGGTGTCTCGCCGACGGTTGCTTAGAAACTGCTTCATTTCTGGTTGGAAGAAGTAAATGCACAAGTCCAGGTACAATGTGTGATGATATTGGGACTTTTTATTTTTCATTTGAAACTTGGATTTAACGCATTTCATGTTAATAACTGACTTTGACGATTACATCAGAAACTCTGATTGGATCTTTGGAAAAACCCAGTGTTAAGAGTTGCGTCCTCGTTGCACTGACCACACACTGCCATACGGGGGGGAAGAGTTCAACTTTAGGTCATCTAGTGACTTAGTCTTAGAAGAGGGGGGGAGGGGGGGGAGAGGGGGATGTGCATTATTTATCCCACTCTGACAGTGTTGTCAGGCTGGCGTGACTTTAACATAGCGTAATGCATTGTACAGAGAGGCTCATATTACTCCATACGGTTGCTTGGTTGCAACTGGGCGTAACCATTTTGCAAAGTGTTTCCTGGTCTGCTGAAACACAGAGTTGGATTCCTTCCCTCCAATAGCACGGCATGAGATTTAATTACTTTGTGGTTTCATCTTTCAAATCACTGTCAAAATCGTCCCATGCAAAACAATTTGAGCCTCGCTTTCAAACTACTGCGGGCATGAATTCAAAGACAGTAACAGACCAGAATGTTTCTAAGATAGGAGGTGAAGCTCCTTTGTTTCCTTCTGCTTTGCACTGAAACTATTATGTGTGCCGCTTAATATTCAATCCAGTCTTAATTTGTAACAGCTAGATTTTTGGGGAACGTTGTCTTCCTGCAGCCGCAGCGTGGAAAATGAAAGTGAGAACGGACTCGATGAAAGACTCACTTTCACACAGCCGTTATTTCTATGACAATTCATCACAGTGTTCACGATATGCGCGGAAGAAAACTCATCCAAACAGACCAACACGTAATGCTGCGGTGCCTAAAAATCATGTCATTTCCTACATGCACAATATAAAGAATATTGAGTCATTATTAATATTGTGAGTCTAGTACAACAATTATGCCCCATACCCCTCTATGTCCACGATGACTCGACATGGCTGCAGGATGACAGGCGTAATGACGTGCATCCCCTGTGAACGAGGCTGAACGCATTGAGCAACTCACCTACACTCCCCAGGGCGGCGTTCTGGAAGGATAAAACTGAGCCCGGTTTAGGAGGCTGGTAGGTCTTGGCGATGGTGTAGGTTATCTGAGGAGGGAGAACACAGCGAGTCCATCAACGCGACAAAGGTCATCAGCTTTCAACGCCAGTGCCCTGCAGAGTCGGATCAACGCTCTATGGTACGGATCAGTCTTTGGGCTCTGACAGTACGACAGTAACCAGAGCCTCGAATCTAAGGCAACACAACAATACACCCCGAAAGATGCCTACACGTGAAAATATCCGCGAACCCTGGTGCACGCATCTCTAGGATAACAATTTGGAATGTTGGAAAACACAAGAACTAATATGATTCATCTTAAAAAAAAGAAACTAACACTGAATAGTTCTCTACTAATAAACTAAATTGATAGACCAAAGGACGAACACACACCTCGATGACTTGTGCGTCAGGGGTGAGGCGGTCAAACAGGAAGCAGATGACCCGCAGGTCCCTGCAGTAAAGCACCAGCTCCTCTGGGGTGAACTTCAGGGAGGAGTTTGGGTTCACCAGCTTGGTCCGGTTTGGGCCCACTGCAACACAAGCGAGCCAATTACATGAAGCACCGTGAGTACATACATGTACATACATGAAGGGATTTACTCACCAACCACAACCTTCTCTATGGATGCCAAAGCCACATCGTGATCTCCTAACAGCACGGGATCTGCATTGTCCTGCAACATGTCATTTAAACTCAAATATAAATGCACCGTAAGAAAACAAACACAGTGTCAAAATGTTCTTAATGGATTTCAGAACGTTGTCCTTTTCATCAAACGCAGCTGCTCAGAAGGACTCACGTCGGGCTTGGGACTGTCCTGCGGGACAAAGGCCACTCTGAAGTGGGTACAGAAGAGGGTCCCAGACACCCAACCCCTTCCTTCCCTGGCAGTCAACTTCTTCCTCACCATGACGGCTCGCTGGAGCACGCACTCGCCTAGTGGGGGGGGGGCGGAATGCACAGGTCACAGGGTAGAACTGACGGGTAATGTCGCATTGTGTGCGGGTCCGATCAAATGACAGAACCCTGTGTGTATCGGGTGGGGGGGGGATCCTCATCAGAGGATACATAAACAGGAAGAGAGCAGAGAAACAAGCGGGGGGGGGGCCGCTGGGATTGGGTGTAACGACTACCTTCAAACAAAAGGGTCAAGATGTGGCTTATTGTGGTCCGCGGGGCACAGAGGAAGAACAACAACACCCGTCAGACTTACACTACACCCACTTCATGCTGGTCCCCTCAAGTCCAAGAACATTTCAGCTGAATGGCTACTCCAACGACGGGAAGTAGTTGCAGAGATAAAATCAGGAGTTACTCTCCAAAGCCTTGGCTTAACAAAGAATGGGTGATGTGAGAAAGTGAGTTTGGTTTAAAGAAAAGGAGAACGAGGGATGATGAATAAGAGAAAATGAGCGTCATCTACTACATAATACTACTTCATAATTTGAGTATGTAAGTATGTTACTAATCTGCTGATGGAGAGAGTGGAGAGGGAGGTTGAAGTAGCATTTGAAATACCAGCACAAAAGCTTCCAAAAACAAACTCCTCACCCAGAGAATTCTTCAGCAAACAAAAACAGATGTGAATAAACACTTTCAAAAAGGGAAAACACACACAAAACAACACACACACTGGTGAGTCTGCACATTTCAAACTGTTTCCAGCAGGAAAAAAAAAAAAGCCTTTGCCAGCTAGAATGTGGGTTTCCACGGCAACAAGAGCCCAGGTTAGCATAGCAAAGAGAAAATGGTCTTTTTGGCCAGGACAAGATGAGCGTTTGGCGAGACACATGAAAAGGAAAACGGTTCCATTCCGGCCAGGAGGAGCATGAAACAGACGAGGAAACACTGCCGGTCCCTCAAAAACTAAAAGAAGAGAAGAGTCTGAGGGAGAAACCAAATTCCTTCGCTGCACATGTGGAAAGAACTAGCTTGGTCCTTTAAAAGTGAACATGGTTATAGAATATTTTTGGGAATACCAAATCTAACAGGAAGCGGACATTTTGACACATGAAACAGTTGTTTGTGCTGTGAGAAAAAGATGAAGGAGGAGCCTTCATTTCCACAACCATCATTTGCCGATTGAACGAGAGGAGGTTAAAGAGGGCGTACTCTGTGATTAAGCTTGTTCCCGTTCAGCCTCCAAACGACGCATGAAAACCCATTTAATGTCTCCTCATGGTAAGACGGAGCCCAAATCGGGGTGGGGGGGGGGGGGAAGGCCACGGAGGCTTCTGGGCCTTTGGTCAAGAAGTTTACGAAGTTTAAATGGAAGGCGTTGTCCTTTAAATCAAAGGAAACATTGGATGTGCTTCCTGGAGAGCAAAGCTCATTTGGGCCTGTTTGAAAATCGCAGAATAACAGACTTTTTTTTTATACTGGTATGATGTAAAATTGACAGTTACAATTGAGTGTGCAGAGTCCAGTATGTGTGCAGTACATTCATTCGCCATTTAAACACAGTGCATAACAAGCATTTTCAGGGATGTGTTAAAAAAAAATCAACGGTTTAAATGGAAGTTTGCTCTTGAATATTTCAGCTGCATCTTTTGATGTTGCGCTCACTGATGGTGGGAGGGGGGGGGGGAGAGACGATACAGCCGAGAGGGATTTGAACCACATGCTCAATACACCAAGTCTCCAAATGGATTGATGGTCAGAAATGCAATCGGCGAGGTAAGAAGCTGATTGACAGCCTTTTAATCCCAGAGTAACACAAGCCTGTGGAGAAAGGGGATTGTGACGTTGCTCTGAAGGGGGTCCTGGACTCTTGGCATTGTGTGTGAATGGACAGTATACAGCCCCCCCCCCCCCCCCCCGCAGCATTGAAAAGGTACATGATCTACCTATGGCTGCCGGAGCTTTCCTGACCCGATCGCCCTCCCGCGGGCCGGCTCGGTTTCTGCGCTCCTGTGTCCCGGTGTCACATGACTGCGCCGCGGAGAGAGTGAGCGCCGCCCGCTAACCTCTGGCAGGACAACTTCTGCGAGCCTATTTCTGATTTAGAGATTCCTGTGTGCGTTTGTTGTCGGGGCTTTCATCAGTCCTCCCTAAAATGACACTGCCGTGCAAACAAAAGCACCGTGTGTGTGTGTGTGTGTCGGTGTTCACGTGAAGAATGTGTTTGCGCAGCGTGGACTGATTATTCTGCAGGGTACGTGCCTGAAAGAGAAAGGGAAGGGGGAGAGAGAGAGAGAGAGAGAGAGAGAGAGAGTCTCCACCGGTGCAAGGTGAGCCCCTTTCCCTCGGTGGGGTTAGCGCTGACTCGCGACTCCTTTGTGTCTCAAAGGGAACTTGTTCTCACAAATTGTCTCCACACACTTACTCCGCAGAAGGTGCACGGAGCCAAAGGGGTCGAGTTCCCTGCCAGAAATCGGAATGGTTTAAGAAAAATTGCCCGATGTAAAATAAAATGTTACATTTACAACAGATTATTACTACAAGTCATTTAAGCTTTTAGATGGAAGAAGAAAGGGACAAGACATAAACATGCTGCCAATACACATTTACTTCTCCCTCTTTCTTAATATAACACTGGTTGCTGTTTCTAAACGGCCAGGAACGGAGGTGGAGAGAGAGAGAGAGAGAGAGAGAGAGCAGAAAGTTAGAGATTAAGAAAGCCAGCAAGGGGAAATGAGAGTTTCACAGTCAAATGTTAAGAACAGGATCTGTGTGTGTGTGTGTGTGTGTGTTGTCAAGTACATGCTGAGTTCTGGAAAGTATTTGAGGAAAACCAAGTGAATGAACATAAGGAAGGGAGCATAGTTTGTATAGAATAAGTGTGTGTGCACCGTTTGTGTATAATTAAGCACGAGTATTTGTGAAAGGCAACGATAAACCCCAGTGGAACGCACACACACACACACACACACACACCTTCTCTTTGAAAAGCTCCAGCAGGGTGCTGCTGACTGAATGAGACTTTCATTCCCGGGAAGAACCCGGGTCTGCAGCAGCGGCGGCTTTCTGCGGCTGCTGCATCACCCGGCGGATTACCACTGGGGTTAAGAGGGCAGACCTGGGCCTCTCTGGGCCCACACGGCTATAGCTTTAGCGAGTTATCTCACGCTCCTCTGTAACGCGTCACAGAGGAGCTTTCACTCACCAGATGTTTTCCCCTCTCCCCGCAGGCAAAAGCACCTGCTCCGACATTCCCGGTCCACGTGTGGCTCCGAGTGCCACACGGACGTTTCACACGTCAGAGACCAGTGACCGCAGCAGCGATAATACAGAGTGTGGATAGTCGCAGCTCGTGAGAGTGAAGTCTTCATCGTTACAGTGCCCTGAAGCACAAGTCCAGCAGGTGGAGTACAAACCTGGTAGGCAGCGTAGGCCGAACACATCCCGACTCCTTACATTCACGCCACTTTGACTCAGCATCCTCTCCTGGAAGAGAAGCAGCAGACATTAGCTGGCTTTAAAAATCGGACAGTCCTAAAGCGACAGCCTTTATATAATGGATGCCCTGCCATGCGAAGCTAAGCTAGGCTAATTGAAATAGAACAGACGCAGGCGAGAGTGTGACGATCTTCTCATCACACACACTCGTGAAATTGTTTATTCGAGACGTACCCAGAACCCACATGACACGCGCGGAGCCCCAGATATATCGTCTCCGGTCTTGTCAGCGAGCTTTAAGCTGCCTCTGGCTGATCTGAATGGTTTCCTTTGAGACCACAAGAAACAAAGCCAGCCCCCACGCCGCTTCCATTTGGTTTTAACGCCTCACGTCGCCTGAATCGGTCGCAGCCGCACAGCTTTCCATAATCCCCCTGCAGCTCACCAGCACATCTGCTTCCCGTTAACGTCGCTGCGAAACCCACCCCTCCCCCCCCCATCCTCCTCCCCCTCCCCCCCCCCCCCTCCAGTGAGGAGCGTGTGGTCAGACAGGTGGGGAAGGAGCGAGTGCAGAAGCAGCGTCGAGGGGACGCCGAGGGGAGCCGTACGTTGCGGAGCCTTCGAAGGGCCGTTTGACGTGACGTGAGAGCAGCAACAATGACTCCTCTCATTGGGCCCCCGCCCACGAGAACCTGAGACGCTAAGCCTTTGCCCCCCACCCGCCCCATCAAAATCACTTAACAAAGAGAACCTTTGCTCTTTAGAGCAAAGTCACTCTCGTTCATGGCGGGTTTATTTCCTTCAGAAGTGACTGCGATGATGTTATTGTGAAGGTTTTAGTTCGTAGTTTTATGAACAATGTAAGCTAGGTTGGTAAAAAAACAAAAAAGAAAAGGGTGGAGAAAAACAAGCCATTTTTATTATACAGCGGGACACAGACACTGCCAGAGCTTTGTTCATTTTTTCCCCATCTGGCCTTAAAATGTTTTCCCTCAGTCACGCACAACAAAACCGTGAATTCCTTCCTCCATTCCGACTGGTTTTGCTCTTCGCTGGAGTCTGGCGTCTCCGATCTGTCCTCTCAAGGTCCCCCTGACTGGCGGACACCAGGTCTCGTGAGTCAAGCGAACTCGCCAGATAACGCCCGCCAGACACAAGGTGAAGTGCCGCCGGTTTGAATACGCACTCCATGCGATAAAGGGCCTCGAGTGGGAGGGGCCTCCTCGGGTTAAAACCAGCGACGGCGCCGCCGGCGCCTTTTTCGTGTGGAACACAGGCGTTCTTCTTCGCTTTGGAGGTTCTCCGCCACAGAGGGGAAGCGGGCCGGACAGAGAGATAAGGACGAACGCGAAGCAACGTCTTGGCGTGACGCTGAAGCTGTCGTTATCTATGAGTCACCCATCAGTCAAAACCACATTTCCAGGACCGGTTTAAGCTGACATCTCACTACTCTCTCTCTCTCTCTCTCTCTGCTCCCTCCATCCTCGGGGACTGCGGCCGAGGCTTATTGCAGTTTCCATTGCTCATGGCTTCTCTTCTGCCACGTCGTGGAGTGAGTGGGCTTGTTCTGCATTCTCCCCTCTCCTCGTGCAACAGGCACAACACACACACAAGGGAGCGGAGCTAACGGGAGTCCTGGAGGAGCTCCCGGAATAATGGTTCAACCTCATTTTGGTGGATTTCTTCCATCGAATTTCTTCCGTGGTCGGTTAACATCTGCAGTACACAACGGAGTCGCTTTACTCTGCCTGTTTATTTGGTCTCTTTTATTAAATATCCCTGTGTATATGTGGCAGTAAAAATGGTCCGAATGGGCAAATCTGGTTGGGATTTATTTTCATTTAAAAAAAAGTGGGTTCCAACAAATGGTGTCTACATGACAGAATTTTCAAATCCAGACCAACCCTGCATTATGAATACTTATTTTTGCACACAGTGGGGACCTCTGATGTTCCACTTCTCTCACTGTGACATGCTTCGATGCTTTAAGACTCGTGAAACAAACTTAAGCTTTGAGCCACTGCTCCTCCAAGTGTGTTATGCTTTTTTCCATCTCCTCACATGGACAGGGACAGTCGTGTGGCATGGGAAACTTGGGATGATGTAGCTTTGCTAAAGGCGGCCCACTTTGAAGCATTTCCTCCTCAGAACAACACGAGGTCTCTTTCTTGTCTACGGACACAAAACGTCACCATCTTTCCTCTAGAAGCAGACCTGCAGTAATAGAATCTACAAGACTGAAAGAGCACCTGGTAAAAATGGTGGAACGGACTACGCACAGTGAGCATTGTGTAGTACACAACTGCGTACCTGTAAAAGCTGCATTGTGTCCTCTGGAGGAAAGAAATACCAGAACAGACAAACCGATTCTGACGTACGGGCTGAAATATAAATCAATGTTTCATGAATCGGGAATTCAGAGGGTTAATATTTTATGAGCGAATATCTGCATCACGCCTCAGTGAATATCCAGCTTTTAAGCCATTTCTCTTGCAATTAGCACATATCCTGAAATGAGGCTATATTTACAGCTGCGTCTGCCTTCTTACGCGCTCTTTATCTTAACGACTTTAGTCTAGACGGATAAGAACTGGCTTCATTAGTAGCAGCAGCAGTTAGTCTTCTCATAACAGAACTCTTAACGAATCTCAACACTTCACTTAAACATGCGTTTGTGCCCTTGATTGTAAGGTCAGTAAGGGCCGGTTCAGAGGTCACATGAAGAGGAGGATAGCGCAAGAGCATTCAACCCGTGTGATGCTGTCCAATGGGGCCTTAATGCTAACAATCCCCAGCACGCTCACAATGACGATGCTAACCTAGTGTTGCCTAGCAGCATAACGTGGATTGTGATCGTCGCTTAGACATTTTAATCCAAACCACACATGTCGAACCTCATGGCCGGCAGAGTAGATTAAAAATTAGATTAAAAAGTCCAGGGATCACCAAAGTCACATGGATTCATCCCGTCGTGATGTTGCCCTGCTTCCATCCGCCTGCATCCACTAATAACGCGTCGTTCTTATCAGGCCACCGCCTCCTCTTCCCCCCGTTTGCTCTCCGACGGCTCAGTTCCCATTGAGTTCGATCATCAGAGCCGTTGCGCACGCTCGAAACAGACAAAGGACCTGGCCTTTCAGCCTCTTTGGGTAAGTGAACAGAGCACCTGGTTAATTATCCTTCCTGACGTCAGATCAATACAGCCCTCTGAAGGCACCATGAATCTGCTCGGGGAGCCTATTGTGGTGCCGTGTCAGGGCCTCGCAGTCAATGCGACGCCCGGGTCCCGTGGGAGCTGGTGTGGGCCGTCACAGGATCAGAGTCCCCGTATCGGGCTCTGATCTTCGGCCGGCTCTGAATAGGACTTACATGAGCCCTCCTCTGGTATTTTTTTTTCTGTTTGCTTCTGTGGAGCTTTGTGCCGTGCGCCATTTGTGCTGACTGCTTCAAAGCTGGCTGGGAGATGCAAGGGGGACGCAGGCCTCGGCTTCCTTGTGTGGCACGCACTGCTCTAGCTGTTACTTGGATTTTTAGTGGAAACAAATCCTAAATTGATTAGTCACAAATGTAAGCCACTGAATGAATATGAACTGATTTGGCTGCAGGGCAAACGTGACTCGGGGGACTGAGGAGAAGAAGAAGACGCCGGGGTCCGAGCGAAACGCCAAAAGCCGCCTTTGGACGCGCTTTCCCACATGCTGGTGGAAGTGAAAACGCACAGGAGTGTGTGGGGGCGGCCTGTGTGCGCACGATCTACGCAGCCTGCTGCCACATTACCATGTTCTCGTACACTCGGGATGCACACGCGAGATTCCTGCTCGTCTCATTCGGAGGTAATAGAATTCGAAAAAACGCCTCCACCTCCCCCCCGCTGTCTCCATGGCGACAGCCAGATGTTGTGGCGGGCACATAAACCACCCCCTCTCCTCTCTCAACATGCAAGCCTCGCCTGAAGGCCGGAGGAAGAGAGGCATCTGTTACCGCTTTCCCCAAAGGCCGCTGAAAATAACCACAGACAAAAAGAAAAGAAAAAAATAACGCTACCGGGGCGGTAGCTTACCCATCACATAAAATGCAAGGGATTAAACTGTAATCACTGCAGAGGAGATGCAGAACATTCAATGTGAAGACCCCCGCCCCCGCCCCCCCACCACCACACCCCTCCTCTTGTATCGAGAAGTGATTTAGCCACCACTTCATTGATCTTTAATAGTGCAGCTGCCTCTGGCTGCTTGACTTATGTACCCTGACAGTAATTATGCATCTAGGGGGGCGGCAGCATCCCTTTGGACCCTGAAATCAAGGAGACCAAATGAACGAATGGGGTCACGGAGGACGGGGGGGGGGGGGGGTACCCGAACTACCTGGATGTGGACCAAGCTGCACCAAGGCAAAATGTCAGAGAAACCAAACGTCATAAATCAACTGAAGAGTGACAGCATGACCTGTTCACGTGACTATTTTACATTGTAAACGCTTACAAACGGACATATGATGAGAGACATAAACAAGAAGCCCGGGTTTGAACGCCTCTGTCGGTGTTTGGACGTTAAAACGCTTCCGTCGGTTACCGTGAACGTGAGCTAACGTACCCGGGGAGCTTACCTTGATGTCCGGGAGCATTTGTCTCACTTTGAACGTGGTTTTAGATCCCGTCAACATTTTTGGACGAAGATTCAACTCGACTTGAAACGAAACAAATTCGGTGGACCAATAAAACAAATTTTTTTGTTTAAAAAGTGTGATATAATGAGCTAACTCAGCTAACGGTCGGAGGGAGGAGAAAGGGTCCGGAGTCCCCGGTAACGGTTTGCCTGTCTCACCGGGCCGCTGCTTCCGAGGTGCTCGACGTGGACCGGCGAGCTGTCGGGGCTTTTTCTCATCGCTCCGAGAGACAAACGCCGCGCAGAAGAGTCACCGCCGGGGCGCCCGGTGCCCCGTTACTAACCGGGGGAAGTGAGCTCCTCGGCGAGGAGACGTGTTCACCGTTAACCGCGGGTTTTTCCCACCCGTTCGGGGTGTTTGTTTATCGGCTCGCGGTAGTGAAACACACTGGGGAGGGGGGGGGGGATGAAGAGGTTGGGGGGGGGGGAAGCCAAGTGCAGCGGCGGAGCTTCTTAAAGGGCCAGTGCATCTGACACATAAACAGGGAATAGAGACGCCATCTGGACCGCAGAGTCCAAAAGGTGAGCGGTTTTCCCCGCTTTCAGTGAAGCCCCTGAACTCACCACGACGGAACTTTAACACTGCACGAAATATCTGTTAGTGAAGTGATAATACTAGTAAAAGTCCCGCATTAAAACAAGTTAAAGTACATAAGCAACATGCACCTTTATTAAAAATAACACTGTATGGATACGGATTTCTCTTCCATGTAAGTTATTTTCTTTAATTCTTCACTTTTTCACCTGCACTTCCGCTGCTGCAACACCCGCATTGACTCTCTCAATAAAGGCTTATCTTATATTAATGTATTATTAATAATAATCCATTAAGATGGTAATTAGCATCTTTTCTTTCCTGCAGATCTCGCTGGTGATTGTATATGCTATTCAACTCTGGGTAGTTTAATCTATAACAACATCCTCATTATATAAGTATGCACATATCACTATAGAAGTCCAATGTGTCCCTCTGAAAAGTGGTAAATTAGAAGGATGAATTAGGAACATTAAGTACCTCAACAATGTTTAGTTTTTTTCATACTGCTTTTCATATATTAGTTTGTTACATACAGTGGTTCTTGTATGAATTTGCCTTTTTCGTCTCAAATGGTATTCAAAGGCTTTGCATTCAGGCAACTTGCTGTTGAGGGTTCAAATTGAAAGCTGTTGCTGAGTCAGCAAGTCAACATTACATACAATCATTCCACTCATCAACCTTCTGGTGTCTAAAGTTTGTAAAAAAAAACACACAATCCTGTTCATTTACCACCTACAGCCTCTTTTGGGTCAGCTGTACCTTTTTTCCAGTTGTCCAGCGGCTCTGTGTGGCGACCGGCTTCTTGTCCTCTCTCATCCAAACGAGTGGAACGAAACCTCCAAACTACTCTCTTCCAAATACAGGAGGACAACTTAGAAGAAACTCCAGTTTGCAGAGAAGTCCGAGGTAATCCCGAGCGACGGCGTGTCCCTCTGAGCAGGTGTCCTTGTGAACTGTAACAGAGGGGAGGTCTGGATTTTTTACCACATGGGAAAGTGTTGAATATTACATGAGGGTCTCGGATTACTCTAATACATAAAACAGTCCCAGACACAGGACCTGGCATCATCGGATCTGGAGTTCAACGATGTATAATGAAACACGTTTGGGCTTCTGCAGAAAGTCAGAGACAACAAACTGATATTTATATTCAAATGTATGACTAAGCGGTGTTTTTAATTTTTTTTTAAATTTCAGCTGAGTTTCTCTGCAGCTCCACTTCAATGAGGGCAACACATGAAAACTCTTATTTGATATCTGAGGAAATTCGGTTTTCTGTTAACAAAGCCACAAAAAGAATAGATTAAGGGAATGAAACCAGGGAATATACTGTAGATTAGTTTTTTTTAATATTCCAGCTTTGTAGACAAAATGTAAAATGTTTATGTAATTATGTGCGTTGAGTGTCAATCATTTTTAAATGGAGTTAATTGTATACCAGTGAACATTTATGATCAATGTGTTATTTTTCACATTAAACACAGAAACGAGAGGAAGCAAAGAATTCTTGAAATACAATGAGAATTTATTCAAACGGTGCAAAAAATAATTATAATAATAATAACCTAAACATAAAATCTGATGTTCTTTCAATCCAGATTGCACTGTCACACAGCCTTAGGGCTCTCCTCTCAGAAAATAGAATAAAAATAAAAACATAAAAAAATAAAAACAGATCAAAAATACCATGACAACTGTAACCAAGTTAAAATAATGCACAAATTTGGTAGAATGGCTTGCCATTTACATGCAACAGTTCCAGTCCCATGCAACTATTCCATGTTAATGTCACCTAGGATGAATGTTCTGTTCACACAAGAATTACAGTGTTGTACAATATATAAAAATATATATCGGGTCAGTTGTCGCAAAACTAATTCTGAGCCATTTCTCTTCTGGTTCGGAGGAAACGAGCCGGGTCAACAAGAACGCTGCAGTCGTGTTTTAGCATAGCACGGGTCGGTGGCTGTAGAAAAAAAAAAAAAAAAAAAGGACCAAAATGTACAGATACAAACTCTAAAAAAAAAAAAAGCAACAGACAAATGAAAACCAGACTGCTAGACAATTAGCCACGTGAGAAAGAACATCCTAAAATGTCGCAACTAAACATTCCACAAGGAAACCTATGAAAAAAATCTCACTAATATATATATATATATATATATATATATATATATATATATATATATATTCTCAAATGGGGTCCTGTCAGGTCAGCTTTGCCTCGAGGACCCACGGGCTCGACTGGGACTCACTTTCTGGTAAACACCGGCCCTCCGAGCTCCTCATCCACACGCGCTTCAGCTTCCAACAGCATACATTCTTACCCTTAAAAACACTGTAAAACTTTGGGCTTACAAAAATACCTTGGAACACATTTATACAACTTGTCATTGTTTTTTTTTTTTTTTTTCCTTCTTAAATACAAAAAGTGTTCCGTAGCCTGTGAAGTCGGATGTTGTGCACGTTTCTGAGGCATTCGTTTCTTTGCACAACCCCCCCCCCCCCTTGTCATTCGATGAAATGAAAGCTAATTATTACTTTGGAGAGAGTTTGCACACGTACACGTCTCTAAAGACAGGCGTCACGCTTGACGGGGCCCGTCTGAGATTAAATGTACCGGCGCAGGTCAACACACACAAACACAGCAAATGCACGTTTTTTGGGGGAATTAGCATAACGTAAGTGTTTTATTGTCATTAAAACTTGAGTGTTGCTTTAAATGCACAGCATATAAACTCCCTTCTTCCTTATGCCACCTTTAGCGTCACAGATCATACTGAATAGTGTTACGGCGTGTTCATTTGTAGTTTTGAGTAAGCGCAGGAGGTAAAAAAAGAAAAGAAAAGTGAGAAACTAAACAAGACTGCCCTCTACTGGGCAAGGCAGTGATTCGCATTCTAAATTGTGCTTTTCTCGACTCGATGCCAAAAGAACAGATTCGGTCAACAAGAGTCACGCTGCTTCAAAAGGGAAGTTCTCACCATGGCTTATAAAGAGGGGAGTGAATCAAGTATCTTCAAAACAGCCTGGAATCAGATACTTTAACAAGGAAGACTAAATCGGACCATTGGCCGGTTAAACCCGCCGACAGCAACTCACCGAATAGGATAATGGCCCCACCGCAGCAGCAGCAGCTGCGCTGGGATTCGTTAAGGATCAGAATCTGTTAGATTTCGGGGGGGGGGGGGGGGGGGGGCAGGCGGCGGACGCCTGCCGTGTTTACTCCTGCACAGCGTCCAAGAACAAAATGCAGAAAAAAAAGGCAACTAGGAAAACTGAGTTAGACGGCGCACCGAAAACACCGGAGCTGTCCGGTAACCCTGCGCCCCCCCCCCCCCCCCCCAAACATCAGCACGCGTGGCAGTGTCTGCAGAGAAGAACAAAGGACAACAGTCAGGCCACTTCAGAAACAGTACGAAACCAAACAAAAAAAAAATAATAATAATCCACGGACATCAGGAAAAGTGCTTGAAATTGTGCAAAGAGAGAGTTCACGCAAACCGGGTTCGTATTGGTGGGGACGAACTGCCAGAAATGACGAAGCGGCCCTTTACGGGGAGGTCAGGAGTTTTGCAGAAACACAGAACCTGGTGCGCATGAAGGTGTCCCATCGGGGAGGTACGGGGGGAGCGGGATGAGTGACCTTGACCTTTGGTGCGATCAGCATGAAACGTGCTTCACGTTTCTCAGACCAACGCGGCATTTTCAGACTCATAACTGACAAACCGTAAAATGTGTCAATACAAACGGGGGGGGGGGGGGATATTGTGGGGGCGTTGACCCCGTCGCGTCACGCCAACAGTCACAGCCGAGGACATCATCGCGGCACGCATTCGCCAACCAAATGGGTCCATTAACTGGCCGCCGTGTCGAAACGACTCGGCAGCATGTCGCCGGACGCTGTTGTGCTGTGTGACATTTCCACTTGGTGGTGTGTAGTATTGCTCGTGTTGGGGGGGAGGGGGGCACAAATAATCAAAACGCCTCAAGAAAGGCAAAACCGAGCCAGAGAAGAGGAGACACTCCAGTCTGGTGTCATCTCAGTCCAACAGCGTCCCCTCATTAGTCCGGCCGGCGGCATTTCCCCTTCAGCCGGTCAAGCTTGTCCTAATGCAACGGATATACATGTATCTATATATATATATATATCTTTCATTGTGTTGAACGTATGGACATGTAAGCGTTTGCACTCTGCAACAGTAGCACCACAGCAGCCCACGGACTAGATTGCGTTATGCAAATGCGGACCAGAGAGAAAGAAAATAAGAGGATTCGTTCTGCCGCCTCCCGAGGTACAAGTGACGCGTAACAGTAGTGTACAAAAAGGAGTAAACCAGAGGCGACTCAAACGCCCCGTAGTCGACCAGTCAGCGACGTTTGCAATGCGCCCGCGCGCTTGTCTCTCCGCGTGTGTGTGGCAGTGGGAGTCTGACTTAGTGTATGTGCGTGTCGATGGGTGTTGTGCACGGCGTCTGCCGTATACATTCTCTCCACGGGGAGGAGACAGTAGCGAGGCGTTAAAACGGATCAAAACGGAGGCGAGCCTGCAGCGCGCTCTCACACACACACACACACACACACACACACACACACACACACACACACACACACACACACACACACACACACACACACACACACACACACACACACACACACACACACACACACACACACACACACACACACACACACACACACACACTTGGCCTGCATAAGAGCCACAGCAAAACGCAACAGAAGTGCAGTTGGTTAATACAAGGGTCGAACATGTGACCCCCAGCAGCGAGAAACCACCCTGTTTATTCTGCGGTCGAGTCCATTCCAACAGGAAGTGACACAGCTTTAAAACAAAAACAAAAAAAAAGAGGGGAGGGGGAGGGAGCTGATTGTGCCTTTCTCTTGTTCATCCCGAGGCCGATCCGCCCCCCGGGCCGCTCATTGGTTTGGACTGAAAAAGGCCACTGGTCAAACTCGAGCCCCCCCCCGGTTTGGTTCACAACCGGTGGACGGCGAGGTCCGGCTCCGTCTTCTTCAGCTCCTCCCGGTAGCAGTAGGAGCAGTAGTGGCCCGTCTCGGGGTGTCCGTAGTAGGTGCAGTTGGGTGTCCGGCAGCGGCTGGACTGCCGGTTGGCCAAACCGCCGGCGCTGCCCAGCGAGTAGTGTCTGACCGGGGGCTGCCCGCCCCGAGAGTCCAGGTTGGAGCGCAGGTCCCGGAAGCCGTTGGTGTACGTCCCGCCGGCGAGTTCGGCGCCGGGGTAGTCCGGCGGGTCGAAGTCGGGCGGGTGCGAGGGCGCCAGGCGAGACGGGCTCAGGGAGGCGGGGCCTTGCGTGTTGTTGTACTGGGGGTGGGAGGGGGCCTGCGCTGCGGGGCAGTGCCGGGGAAGCGTGGCGTAGGAGGGGAGGCCGGGGTAGGAGGTCGCCGGGGAGCCGCCGGCCAGCTGGCGCCGGGTGTCCATGTAGCTGTGCATTTGAAGGTGCTGGGCGAGGGGCGCCGCCACGGGGCTCTGGTCGATGAAGGAGGGCCGCGGGATGGGCACGGCGGCGGAGTACATGGAGGCGCTCAGGGGAGACGACTTGGGCTGGTTGAACGGAGGAGACGCGCTCTCCGGCGGCTCCTCGCCGGCCTCGTACGGACGGTAGGCCGCCTCCGTCCCGCCAGCCGCCGCCTCCTTCTTCGGCGGCGGCGCCGGCTGGGCGCCGTTGGCGACGCCCTTCCTCTCCGCGTCGCGCCGCTGTTGCTCCTGCTCGGCGTGATAGCGCTCCTCCGCGTCGGCCAGGTAGCGCAGGATCATCTCCTCCTGGAAGGGCTGCCGGTTGCTGGTCGTCAGGAGGCTGGCGAAGATGAGCTTCCGCTCGCCTTGCATGGCGGCGCGCAGGATGCCCAGGCTGACCTTGACGTCGGCGCCGTACTTGTAGCTGTCGCTCTCGGTGCTGCTGCCGCAGCTGCTGCTCATGCTGCTGCCCGTCCCGTTGAGGCGCTCGCTGCCCGAGGAGGGGGAGCCTTTCCCAGAATCCTCAGAGGCGTGGGCCGAGGGCGAGCTGTCCTTGCTGCCCTTCCGCCCCTTAAACGAGCCCTTCTTCTTTTCCGCACCCTCCTGCTTGGCGCCTCCGGCTCCGGCGCTCTTTCCCGTCATCAGTCCGCCCACGTTCTTCTTCAGCTTGCTGCCCAGGCTTTTGCCGAAACTGCCGAGCTTATTGGCCACAGAGTCTGCCCTCTTTTTGTCCTTGTCTTTGTCCTTCTTGGTTTTGTCCTTTGCAGCCCCGGCCGATCCATTGCTGCAGGAGCTGGACGATGAAGAGGAGCCGTTCTTGGCCGTGGGCCCCCCTCCGTTGACCGAGGGCCCCGCTGCCGCGTCTCCGTTGCCGTTGGAGCTGCTGCTGACCGACTCCTTATCGGACTCGCCCGAGTCTGGGGGCGTCCGGGCGTCCTCCCCCGCTGAGGCCGTGGGAGACTCTGGCTGGGCCAGAGGGGCTTGCTGCGGGGAAGACAAGGCGGAGACCCAAGTTAGCCAAAAAATACCGGCGAGAGGAGAAAATATACAGGTGAAACTCAAAAAATTAGAATATCGTGCAAGAGTTCATTTAATTCAGTAATTTAACTTAACCGTCTAACAGGACATTTTAGAGCACTTCATGCTTCCTTCAGCAGACAAGCTTCATGGAGATGCCGACTTCATTTCCCAGCAGGACTTGGCACTTGCCCACACTGCCAAAAATGTTCTGAGATATTGAATTTGGGGTTTTCATAAGCTGTATGCCATAATCATCCAAAATTATATCAAATAAAGGCTTGAGATACGTTACTTTGCGTGTAATGAGTCTATATAATATATTAGTTTCACCTTTTAAGTTGAATTGCTGAAATAAATGAACCTTTGCACAATATTCTAATTTTTCAAATTTCACCTGCATAACATTTGAGTCACGTCCTGGAACAACTCCTGGAATATGTCCTTTAGGTATCTGGGCAGGGGGGGGGGGGGGGGAGGGGAGGGGAGCAATGTGAAAAGAGTGATTCATAGAGGTGTTTTTTCCCTGTCCAAAGCAAAATAACAAAAACAAACAAATGACTCAGTTTCCAAAAGTCTAAAAATGTCATGGAAGCCCTAGAATGAACAAAGCTGTATTTAGAACCTCTATGGCGACGCACTCTTCTGATGAGCGCTCCATCTCTCAGCACACAGCTACCTTGTGGTAGCATTTCTACTCAGAACAATCTCCTTAGATTAGAGTTTAATACAGTTTCCCGTTTCCTGGGGCCAGTCCCTGCAGCCCAACCACACAGCTTGCTATGAACTAGTCCCTTCTTCCCTGCTGCCAGCGCGTGGCACACAAGAGGAGCTTTGTCCCGGGACATGAATGACCTCGAAGGACCTGGTGTAGTTTGTTTTTTAAAATAGGCTTTCTATACGTCTGTCGAAAAAAGAAAAAAAAAGGTTGTTTGGGTAAAACCGGGTCACACGATAAAGGTTCCAGTGGATCGTCTGAGGTGGAAACGTGGACTGTCATCTTTTACCTCACAGGGCAGGGGCAGCCAGGTGACCGTCATGTAGCTGTGTAACATCTGGAGCTTGGCCTCCAACGAAAGAGCCACACTGGGTGAAAAGAGAGAGAGAGAGAGAGAGAGGGAGAGATGAGTGACGGCTCCGGTGTCGTCCTGATGGGGAAACGAACTCATGTCGACGATGGGGAAGTGGATCTACGGTGGCTCCAACAGTCGGGAGCAGGATTCTAAAAATGTGCAACCCGTGGGAAATGAATCCAAAGCAAGGAAGGCTGCGAGAGGAAGATACCGCAAGAAATAATATTCTCAATACAGAAAGGTTTATTTATTTGTGTTGTTTTAAATGAACCTCGCTGTTCCCCGCGACGAACGTAAAGCTATTTGACCTGATATTACAACACTGAATGATTAGGCTGCTGCTGCTGAAATGGCAGTGAATATCCAGTGCATTGTTGCTCTGCTCTAGATTTCTGACTTTTTATTCCAAACAACACTCCTCCTGTCCACTCTGTCCACCGTGTCATCGACTGACGTGCACAAGATGAAGGGTTATTTTTAGCCAGCTGCTATTTCGGCGCTGCTCCATTCATAGAAGGTATTAAGAGCTAATCGTATTGTCACTGGCACTGAGTGTGCTAATCCGGAGTCAGGGGGTCAATCCCCGCACGCTCGCCGCGCGGAAGGGAGGGCCGTCAGACGAGGGCGTACGCATCATCGCACAGCTGACAAATGCAGTGGTAAAAAAAAAAAAAAAAGGCAAAAATAAATACAATTTGAGCTAAACTAACGTCTCTGGATGTAGAAGGAGGCCGCACCTTGCCAGCATCACGTTGTCTGTGTCGTCCTTGCCCCACTCCCAGTCCTTCCCGGGGTCCACGGCAAAGTGCAGAGGCAGCATCTTGTGCTCAGAGTCGGTGAGAGGGATCACAACTGCTGGTGGAGACGGGAGAAAAAGGTATTCTTAAAGAAACAATGAAATAAAAATAAAAAAGTTTGAATCCAGTGTTTTTTCCAAAAGGTGCAAACGTAACAAATGATAGTAAGATATTTATGTATATATATTAAATGAATTAATTCTTAATGACAAATCTGTGACTTTATTGTGCAAACTTTCATCAAAAAGTCATTCAACTTTGACACCGGAAGGAGGTCGTTTGCTTGCTTGGTGTTTGCTGGATATACTCAACAGCCCAAAGGCTGTTAGTCACCATTCTTAAATAAACCGCTAACGTCAACATTAAAAAAAGACTGACCCATCAAGATCTAAAACGGGTCCAAGTCTGACGTAAGGTCAGATAAACCTCAACACACATTAAAATAACAAAACAGCTTCCCAAGAGGAACTCCGTATTGATTAAAGATATCAAAACAGTATTCGGATGTCGATGGAGATATTCGCTGCAGAGCGTTACCTTGGTCTTTGGAAGTGTCCCTCTGCTCCATGGAGACCAGGGCGGAGAAGTGCGCCTGGTCGTAGGCCAGCACCAGGGGCGAGCGGTGGCACTTGGCAGCTGGCACCTCCAGTGGAAGGTAGATGCCTCCGAACGGGATGGGAGCAAAGGCTGGGGACGGATGGGAAGGACACTTGGAAAAAAAAGTCGACCGTGGCGCGTTTGATTTGATCCAGAACCATACGCGACCTTCACCTCAGTCGAAACATCGAAGCGGGGATTACACTGGTTGAAAGTCTTTTTATATCCTCTTTCAACTTTCCTTGGGTGGTGTGTACTTCACTGACTCAGGCCACTCATTAGTCACCACTTGATAAAACTATTCTGTTTAGAATAACCTGTGACGTAGTGAGCGAGGCGCATATTCACCCTCTCCTCCGGAGTCCCTCAGCATGGTGTCGGCCACCACCACGATGGGTCTCCTGAGGACGTGGGCCAAGACGAAGACGTGAAACTCCTCCAAGCTCTCGTACACCGGCTCATCGGAGGACTCCACCCTGAAGACGACGGAGACACGGCCGTTTTTGCGGACAGACGTCGCCAGACGAAAAGAAACGTGCGCAGGAGCCTCGGCGCCACAAACTTCACGCACCCCGCGAGGGCGTCCAAACAGAGCGCGTGTCTGACCATTTGAACTATAAACAGCGGATTGACTGCGAGCGAGCGTTGTCTTGTTCATGAATAAAAACACGAGTGGGCCTCGGTGTGCGTTTGGGTTAACAGGCCCGCCGTTGTCCGAGGCCGCGGCCTTACCCGTTGCTGCCGTTGGTGCTGTAGTGTATCCGGGGCTCGCTGGAGGCGAGCTTCAACAGTTCATTCCACTCCTTCTGCCACTCCTCCTCCGTGTACACCAGGCCGGACTGGGGAGAAAGAAAGGACACACACACACACACACATTTAGAGAGGGAGTGCCAAATGTCACAAAATGTCTGCAAAAGCAGGTTACATGCCGACAATCGAGGAAAGAAATTTGACTAGCGCCTCTGCAAATCCCCCTTAGTTAGTCATACCTGCAGAACTTTCGCCAATAACACTGTTTAACCTCCAGAAATGGACAGTTCTATATATATATATATATATATTTTTTTTTTCTCTCTGCCACAGCAGTTTGGGGCCTCAGTGACTAACGGCTGAGCATTAAGCAGTCATCCGCGCGGCATCTCAGCCGCGGGTGCCTGCGCGCCGTCTGCAACCACTTTGGAAAACGCGCTCAGCGTGCTGCTGCGCCTGCTTTCACTGGGAGAGGAGTCATTGTGTTCTGTCCAAAATATATATATATTTTTTTTAAAAAGCCTTTGAAGAGCGTTGAAGTGGAAGAGCACGCACGACCACGACTGTTTCTGCGGCTCCGATAAAAACGGGCGATAAGTAGGTGGAGATAACGGCACCAGATGATGTAGTTAAACAGTGGTGTAAAGATAAGGATGAAACAACCTTACAAACACTTTGTATTTGAGAGGGAACGCCCGAGGGTTTTCAAGGCTGCACAATGTGACGGAATCAACAGTTTTAGAAAACAGAATTAGAAATAAAAAAAACTAGTCACCAACCTCCTTACCGGGCCCGATAATCAAAAACACATCGAGCCCTGCTACAGAATTACTACGGGTACGTGAAGCCAGACTTTAAATCCAGTCTGTGGTTATTTTAGAGATCCACTAGAAAGAACTTCGAACTAAGACCGCACAGAACACAGAAAACTACGGAACAACAGTGAGTCGTGTGCTGTGGCATGTGAAGGATTTTACTTGTCCATTGTCCCCCCCCCCCCCCCCCCTCCTTTGGTCAAATGAGTGAAACAAGCAACATTGTGTAGCCCACTAGCTGCTCCGGCGCTTCGGACCAGCGCCTCGCCCTCTTGCGGCCCTCAACCATGACAGACCTCTTTGTTCTGCTGGGTCTGCTGCCACCTCCACCTGCGCTTCAGCGCCTCGCGCTCCAAGCCGCGGTCCATCAGCGCGTACAGCGACTTCCGTAGCATCAGGTCCCGGTCGTGAAAGCCCCACATACCTGCAAAAAAAAAAAGAATAAATAAAAGTGATCTCATTCAAAGGCCAAAATGAAGCCGGCTTGTAGTATTGCATCGTTAAAATCACAGGTCAAGCACATGAACGTTACGGTCACATCCAATAACCCGGGGCTTGAACAATGCCTGCACATTATTACGAACATTATTAATTTCCTAAGTGGGCGACAAAGACTAAGTGCACTGCAATGTCGTAAAATGCAATTAGTGCTTAAACCAACAATAAAGCTCTCCCAATGAATGCTAATGGAGTGCGAACCTGCCTGGTTTCAAAAAAGGTCCGCAATACTCACCGAGCGAGGCGGCGTGCAGGAGGCAATTTCCGTCTCCACTTGTTGCCAGAGGCAGCAGATTTTGACAGTTTGAAACCACTTTCGTCCACCAGTTCAGTCGCCCTGCAGGCAAAAAGAACAAAAATAAATACACACGTAACTCACCAAACATGCCGCTGCAGTGAATGTTAAACAGTTGCTGTAGTTTAAATCAAATGGATTACATGAAGAGGTTTGGGAAGAAATTAATTTAAAACTACATTTTCATGCTGGGAAATAAGATGTCACATGACTCTATTATTATGAAGCACGGAATACGGCTTTGCTTCATAGTTCCAAAGTCATTTGGCATTCTCTTTCAATTTAACACTTGGGTGGGTAACGTTAGAGGGAGACACGCAAGAGACAGCGAGATATTAAAAATTGCTTAAACCGAATACAACCGAAAACAAGCCAAGCGTCGGCTCCACAAGTTGATAAATCAAGACGGACATTCTCCCCCAAGAGCTGCCTCATGAACGTTAACAACAAACACGTTGATCGTTTGAACCCACAGCCGTAAAGCTAACGGTGCGTGGACGGACACACACACACACACACACACACACACACACACACACACACACACACACACACACACACACACACACACACACACACACACACACACACACACACACACACACACACACACACACACACACACACACACACATTTTATTCTGTCGCAGCTTTTAATTCATCAATTGCCATCAGGATGTAATGAAAATGTCAACGAATAAAAATTAAAAATACATTTCCCACCCATTTTAAATTAAAATATGAATGTGCAGACAGGTCTTGTGAGGCTTTGGAACCCCAGAGGGGGAAGCCGACGTTATCGTCTCCGTCACATTTCTCTCTCTCTGCGGCCTTGATTTTTACTGTAATATAAAAGTCCTGCACCTCTATGAAAAAATGAGCACAGTAATGCCTAGGAGTAGAGGGAACTAACTGTATTTTATGCAGTACAACACAGTTACTTTGCAATAAATCATCAAAAGGAAAAAAAAGAACGATGCAGTTTGGCCAACCAGTTTAGAGGAAATATGCTTTTCCATCCTGCTGCTGGATTAAAAGGGTTAAAACTGGTCTAAGTAAGTTGAGCACTGATGTTAGCGGTGCTGGTAACCCTAGCGACGCTTCTACTGCGAGGCAGGAAGCACAACACCAGGACTAAGAAGCTAAATGGAACCCGGGCCACCATGACACCTGTGCCTTTCCTCCTGTGTTCCTCTCACCGGCGTGCTCCAGGGCCACCATCATCGACTGCTCGATCAGGTCCCTCTCGATGAAGACGCGGAAGTCCTCCCGGTACACGGTGAGGTCCGGCAGCTGGAAGGTGCACAGGGGCGTGTCCAGGAGCGGCTCGGCGCTGCTGCCTCCGGTGCTGGAGACGTGAGAGCGCGCCAGCGACACGATGGTGGAGCTGGCGTGGGAGATGCCCCTCGAGAGGCGCTTCTCTGTAGCGGCTGAAAGAACGTGGAGAAAGGGGTGGGGGGGGCTTTAAGCATGCTGTCAGGGGCCCTCGAGTGTCGCCTCCCAAGCAGCTGGAAGCCGATCGTCCTCACCTTGCACCACCTCGTCTTGGCGGTGGAGCACGGGCCGCCCCAGCCGGGCCATCTCCTTTTCCAGCGGCGGATACGCCCGGTCCTCGCCGAACGAATACGTCAGGTTCCCAGCGTGCACCTGTCGCAGCTGCTCAAAGTCGCTGAGGGCGGCGGTGAAATCCCAGTTCTTGCCTGCGGACGGAGCGAGGGGTGAGGGACGGCACGGACTCCCGAGACCACGGGTCCAGCGCGGCGAGCGAGTGACATGACCTTGATTAGTTTAAGTATTCACCTCACGTCAATTCAACAGCTAACCGCCTCCTCTTGTTGCAAGAGCCACTGGCACATTCTCTTGCTTGAGTAATTATCCGAATTAGGAGCACGCCTCGGGTTCGCCGGCATACATTTTTCAACCCGTATTCTTATCTGCAGCTAGAGTTGCTGCTAGGCAACAGGAGCCCTGTTGACTCCAGGAATGCCTTCTGTTCCTGGATGATCGCCTGATGAACAGCAACCAGCCAGAAGCACCGGCTGAGACAGCGGTCACTCTGGCTGCCGCTCAGATGATATCACCAGCTGTCAACTTCACCCCCCCCCCAACGCCCACACCCTCCCACACACCTTTTCTAGGTGGATTTTAATTATATGGGAGTAGCAAAGACTAAATGGAAGGATAAAAACTAAAAGGATCAAGTTTAACTTGTTTAACTTTAGTAAAAGAAAGCGAGCTCAGGACAATGTGATAATTGCATCAATTGATACACCCAGTGACTTGGTGCCTAATTGTGTCATTGCTGTAATAAAGCCGTGATTAGGGCGATTATGTCGACGGCTGTGGAAATGAGGACTCACCCTCCAGCAGGTCTCTGGCCAATCCGGGTTCTGCTCCAGTGGAACGGACAAAGTCGGACAGGACTGCGTCCATATCCACGGTCATGTGATCATGAATTCACCAGGTTGCAGGTTGTATCCGGGAAGAAAAAAAAAAGAAACGGACAGCCCTGACAGGGCGCTAAGGGGACGTGTGGGGGGGGGGGGGGGGGGTTGGGGGGGGGGATCCTCTCTGCCTGCCGCTACGCTTCCTGCCTCCCCTGGAAAGAGAGGACGCAGATCAGATTAAACCTGCAGGTGAAAACACATCACGAGAGACAGAAAAGAGCCCAGATGAATTTTGACTGCGAGTTCATCGATAGACTGATCAATACAGAAACTGATATCAAATACAAAGTCTGGATTTCTGCTCACATCATCGTAATCTACAACGAATAAAGGTGTCAGTTAATGCTCAGAAATATTAGGTATTAAGTGGACTTTTCAAACGGGGCAGGTGAGCAAATGGACCTGGGAGTCTCATTTTTCCTCCAAAGAGGCCCCTTTGAAATCAATCAGACGATTTTACTCTGATCTAAAGGACTCGGCCCGGAAATCAATACAGCCACATCATCCAGACCGAGAGGGGGGGGGAACCGCAGTCAGCATGAGTCGACACAAAGGATGTGGAGGGCAATCGATGGCGGGCCGGACAGAGGGCAGGAATCGAAGCCGCTCCGGCTGGAAAGAGGCGCTCGGGGGTCCGAGCTCAAAGAAGAAGGTACTCGCTTCGGAGCGCCGGCGTGCCAGCCTCGCTCCGGAAGATTTGTCCACGCGCAGCACTTTGCTGCGGCCATTTTTTTAGACCGATTCATTTAGATTTGCGCTTTTGCATCGTCACGGTGGGTTGTTCTCACTCGGCGCTTTGAGCATTTTTCATCGGTAAAAAAAAAAAAAAAGACTGATTTAGCAGATTCGTAGATGTAGAAGAAGAATAAATCGCACACATTCCCATGACAACATTTTGCTGTGCACACAATCATGAGGTCCTCCGGTCATTCTGCAGCCTTGAGCTTCACAAACTGCCTTTCTTTCCCTTTTGCAGCTACCTACAGTCATCTATTCCCATTCGTCCCATGGCTCATGCACCACCCAATGTTCCTGCCTCCTCTCTGACTCAGTGAACTCCTTTTCCACAGCGCCGGATGAGTCACGGGTTTTACTCTTCTCACACCTCTCTCTCTCTCTCTCTCTCTCATTCTCTCGCTCGCCCGCTCCTCCCACCTCGCGCAGTTCCTCCATCATTATTACGGTCAAAGACACAAAAGGCACGCAGGGGGGGGGGGGGGGGGGAGGACCAGGCACAAACATATTTTTTTTCAAAAGAAAAGAAAAGGCTTTTCTCTGAGTATTTCTAGAGCGTTCTCTGCAAAGTCGGGCATTCATCAGCCCGCCCTGCAGGGCCTACCGGCATTCTACGAGATTCAGGCCTACTGATCTCACACACATAACATCTTAAAAGAGATGTGGGGCAGACCACGGACGAATCAAAAGAGACTTAGACAGAAGTGTGGGTTGGACCGATAATAGCAACGCATCAAAAAAAAAAAAAAAAAAGACACCAGGGATGTGTGGAGTGAGCGCGTTGCTATTAGGTACCAAAAGAAGAAGCTGTACCAAGAATCTGTGCAGCTTTACTTGGAGACTGAAAAAAAACAAACTCATAGAAAACAATAAGAATCGTCAATTATGTCCCACTAAAAAAAAAACAAATAATAATAATACATAACAAAACGTTATCATCGGGCGACAACTTTTTGTCCCCGGTGCCTTGATACAGTTTAACTGTCTCAATGTTAAATGGGGAGATTTCCGGAGAGGCACGTTGGTGTGGACTTTGTCAGATGTAATATTTCTGGCCAATGCTGGTAAATCATCTCCGTAGCAACAATACGATGGAGGGATCACAGTCGAGCCTCCGCGTGGACTTTAGGGCGCTAGGTGTGCTGTTTGTTTGCTTATTAGCAGCCCGTAAAAAAAAAAATAGAAAAGGCTATTTATTGGTTGGATTATTTCGAGCAACCCAGTCATAAATGGCATAAATGAGAAAAGCACACCGACGCAGACCAACAAAAGGCTGGTTGTTGTCACTCTGGAACACGAGCCATTCCCCTGAACCCACCGCGGTGCGTTTGATGTCACGCCGCATGGCCCCAGATCTCCGGCGCAACACCGTGGCGTCATGAAAATGAAATCAACCGCTACGCATTTGTAGCGTGCTCTGGATTCATTGAGAGGAGCAGATTGCGAGTCAGATTATAACACGCGTGAGTCGGGCCTAATTGAAGGGGGCTGTTGGTATGCGCCTTGGTTGCGTTTACTTCCCTCCCTGGGAAACTTGCAAATGGCATAATTAAGCTAAACAGTCTTAACAGCGGCGGACGTGTCGGGAGGAAGAGTCCAAACAGTGGGAGGAGACGAAGTCTAACGAGCTCATTAAGTAGAAGGAAAATAATATGGTGCATGTTTTGTAAAATGATACCCAAAAGATTGTCACATTGTGACAGAAATAGCTTTTTCAAAAAAAGAAAGAAAAGTGAGAAATGTGCAGCTGATTTTAAATGTGTCAATGGTGTCAAAACAATATGTATAATATATTTTTTCTTCCTTTCGTTTGATGTCCAAATCATTTTATTTGTCAACCAGCGAAAAAATTAAATCTATAGAAGAAAGCCAGGCTAACAGGAACCGGACTGCTGCCAGCGTGGGGCGGTCAGTGATTTGTGTCTGGGGGGGGTGGGGGGGGGGGGCTGAGCTTTTGTCTGGCAGGAGAGGCTTACGTAACCGGAGCTTCTGACACCACGTGGGAGCTGAAGCTGTGGGCCGGATCACTGAGGGAGACGGAGAGGTCACCGCGGCCCACTGCGTTTAGCCCCTCGGCGGGCTCAGGGGGTCGATTCACCGCCGGGACGGGACGGGACGGGGGGGCGCAAGACACAAGTTGGTTTTGTTCGCCCTCGTGGAATAACTCAAGTTTCTCATTGAAAAAACTTGTGAGAATTAACGAAAATTTGGGAATATTTTGCTGATTATCGGGACAATATTGTGAATCGCTATTCATTCATAAAATTGTGAAAAATGCAAACAATGACACAGCTTGAAATGGCAATTTATATTCTAAAGAGGCTGGTGAGACAAAAAAAGAAGAAAAATGTCATTTTTACATATGACCTGCAAAAGAAAATAGGTTCCAGACACGTATCACAGTCCTTTGTCTGTTTTTTTTTGTTAGAAAAAAAAAAAACACATTGCAGATTCAGCCTTTTTTAATCAACGTCATGAAAGCCACAAGAAATGAGCACCTACGCAACTCACCCTATAGACGTAGATGCTCCCTTGTGACTGTTTCAGGACACATCGTTGTGCGATTTCTCTACAGGAAGCGTTTGAGCAGCACTTCTTGTCTTACTTGTTTGTTTTTAATTGTCTTGGACAGGATTTAGCGGCGTTGGTTCAAAGTGTTGTTATCTGCCCCGGGGTGAAACCATTACCCAGATAAGGGACATTAGAAGAGAAAGAGACATTACGCACAACACGCAAAAGGTGCTTGTGCGCTGAATTCTTTGTTCTGCTCGCCAACTCACGAGAACAATGAGCCGTTGTGATGTACCTTTTAAAAAAGGACAGGGACCAATAAATGACATCCCTAACTAGCTCAGAGATGTTGGCGTTTAATGTGCAATATCCTCGGCTATAAAAAAAAAAGCGCAAGTTCACATCCATTATTAAACGGGCAATAACTGATCATTTTGGGACACTGGGGGGTCGTCGAGTCCGTACGGACTAAACGAGAGAGAGAGAGAGAGAGAGACCTGAGAACGTTGAGAGACTTGGTTCTGACGCACTCCGAAATCCTGCGTATTGAATTTTGTCAACGCAGGTGCGACCCTACAAGCAGACATGAGGATTACTGGATTACAGAACCTCCCTTACAGCAGGTCTACGTGAATGAGGGGAAGCGGTAATCTGTTCGTAGTGGACGATGATGCGCCACGTCCTGTTCGGGTTACACTCGTCATGGCGACTGAGGGGGAAAGGAGCTTGGGGTCAAAAGAAGAAAAAAAAAAAAAATGGCACCTGAACACGGTGGCGATGAACTTTTACCAAACGAGGTGGACTGAGGTGTCTCCTGAACCCGTTTTCCGGGCACCGCGCGTGACCACGGCTACGAAATGTGACACCTCTATTTCAGTCCGATGGCGGACAAAGACCCAACGAATGCAACACAGCGTCCCTCGGGCCGCGTACGAGCAACCAGACATAAGGGCACAAAGGGAGGCAAACGGGAGCAGGGCCGTGTGGTCCGGATACTTTGGAAGAACAGGGAGTACTGACAGCTAGAGCTACCCGGTGTTGTAGCTCATTGCAGGTACGTTGCGTCAGCTGTCGCCAAATAATGAACTAGAAAAAAGGAGGTTGACTCGTAAAATGCTGTCTCGATTGCACAGTTTATTTAGCCGGACAAGCAGCCGAGTCCCCGGCTGTAGAAGCAACCTGCTTGGTTTGCATTTTCGTCACAACCCAATCGGAAAACAAATCTGAGGGATCCATTTTAAAGACTGTTTGTTAAGCCTACATTATGAGCTCTAGATAAAAGGAGCAGTGTCTGCCGAAATGATCCCTGAGGCTTGGGGTTGATCCCCAGCATCGGTCGAGCTTTACCGACAGCTAATGAGGGGAATTCAAACAGACACAGATCTCCACATGACTGATGCACATTAGATAACGCCACTCACTCTATACACAAGTTGTGAAACGGCTTATTTGACAAAAATGGCTCTTCTGAGTTTGTATCTCTACGGTTGAAATGCACTTCTTGTAAGTCGCTTTGGATGAATGACATGTAACGTCACCAGAGTTGGCAGTTCACGTGCTCTAAATGTCTGCGCTAGGCGTAGCGTGCGGCCACAAAACCACAGAACGCTTCCTCGTCTCTGCCCGTGAATCAAAAGCTGTGGCGAGCAGGGGCAATCACAACAACAACAACAACAAAAAGATTTGGCGAGAGGGCCCCGACAGCCTTTACCTGTGGGGCGGTTGGGGGGCCCCCGGGCCTCCACTGATTCTCGTTACATAAGAGCGAGAGCTACAGCTGGACGCTGTTGAGGAATGGGGGGGGGGGGGGGGCGGCGTTGCCCTCAGACACCGTTTTTCAAAAGTTCCTCTGCGGCACAAAGGCAACTCTGTCCGTGCAGCAGCGGGCAAAATTCATCTCCGCTGTAGCCACTCTCGACATGTAACGCAAATGGATGAGGGGGGAAAAAAAAAAAGAATAAAGAAAATCAGTGGAACCCGGAGCCTTGGAACACAACAAAAAATGCAATAAAGAGCACAGCAATGCAACAGCCTCGCTCAGTGTCCCATGATGCAATTCTATAAGGCAGGGGGCGACGCATTCCCTACGGACAACGTGGTGCTGACAAATAAGCCCCGCAGATTTTTAATGGAATAGAAAAGCAGCAGACATCTCAGCCAGTTTTGACAACATTTTCTGCAACATCAGTCGTCCTCAAGGGCAACTGGATGCATCACGTAGAACCGAACTGTGACGTAGGCACATTCGTTTTCCGAGGGCTTGCATAATGCTTAAGCATATGATGAGCGTTGCATTGTAAACATCTCCTGTGGGTCACAAAAGCAAAGTCACTGCCCTTCCTCGATATCAAAATGAATTCCGTTGGTTAAGCACCTTTAAAAAACGCGTTAATCACAAGTTTGCAAACTGCTGTCTCACCAAAAGCATCTGACGTTTACAGATGCTGTTGGTCTACATCTCGGAAATCAATAAAATGAAATCGGGAGTGTTTCCCCATTTCCCCCCGGACAAAAGGAAATATGCTAGTAAGCTGGCTGTTGGAGAAAAATCCATACAACACACGGAGGCACAACCCAAGAGCCACAGAGAGGCTGTTCACATGTGAATTATAGGAACTATTGGCCCTTTGCTAGTCCATTGGCTAAGAAAGCGTTGGTCTTTTAGTGGAGCAGAAGAACTTGATGCAGCTGCAGCACGAGTGGCTTCCAAATAAGGACATTCATCATCTTTTCACCAATGTGAATGTTATTTCTACTGTAATGGGTGTCCATTTTTTTGTTGTTGCCTGAGGACACAAGTAGAGCAAGCATCTTCCAGTCCCAGTGAAGGCTTCGCCACCAGCTGTGGGCATTTGTGTGTGTGTGTGTGTGTGTTTATGAGTAAGACAACACCCGTCTGAATGTGCACACAGCTGATGTCAGATTCCACAGCATGCCCGCCCGCCCTTTGAGGCCGCGCCACTGGAGCCGGTCTAAAAGCTGCCCGGTCATCACACAAAGATTTGCCTACCTTCCCTGCGGAGGCCTCCCGGTCGCTCCAACAGCCAAACCCGATACGTGCGAGCTCGCCAACCGGCCTTTTTTTTTCTCTCTCTCTGAGAGAGCTCGAGGCAGAAGGCGGCGAGGTAAACAAGATCTACTTACAGACCAAGACCTTAAATAAATATGCAAACGAGGAATAAAAAGATGCATACTGGTTGCACAGGGAATAAATCCCTCGCTTACATTAATTGCACAACAGATGATTCTCGCCAAAAGCGTAAAACGTAGCATCACCAGGGTAAGAAAACGGGGCGTGTATGTTTGCAGGATGTACGGATCAGGTAGTCAGGTGACCCGAGTCTTTGTCCCTGTGTAACTGAAAGGAACTGATAAATCAATATGAAAACCTGATAACGCAACAATGCTTGGTCTGCAGAACCAACGCAATAATAATAATAATAATAATAATGATAATAATCACCTACTCGGAACAGCCTTCCATTTGAGCTGGTCTAAAAATAATCATGCCTGCAATCATAGTTTAAACATGCAGCACGGCGAGTTCGCAAAGAGCCAACGTGTGAGCTCTGAACGGCCAATGCCTCGACTAAAGATCATCACACGACGGCACGTCCATGTGCTCTCGTGGCACCCGACGTCACGCCGGATTTCTATTGGACAAAGGGGTCGTGACAACGAGGCCGCTCTGTTCCGAACACCACACACAGCAAAGGAGGGTCGGGGGGGGGGGGGCTGCCGTTTACAGCAGGGACCGGATGTGCTCGAGAGGTCGAGCCGGCGCTCATCGTCAGGTGGCGCGGCGTGAATTTGGATCAGGAAAACGAAACCGAGACGAGAGTCCTCCGGAGTATTCTATTCACTGGGAGCAGGGGTGATACGACGGCCAACTCCTGGACACAAAATGTTGAGAGAGCTGATGTCACGGTGTGGCACAGGGTTCACTGAACAAAAACAAACGCTTCATTTTTGTGGGGATTTCAACCGTTTGGGGATGGAATTTTAGGACAAAACGCCCCCTTCAAAAAGGTCTACCGGTGGACACGAAAGAAGTAATCGGGATTTAGGGCCAATAGTCCATATGAAATGGATTCTTATTATAATATCACCATAAATACTCTTTATAGTTTTAACAAACCAAAGGACTGAAAAGGGGTTCGGTCTACTCAAGAGCGTCCATCAACAGCCGCGCGAGGAAGGCCGCCGCAGAGGGCGCCATCGGGTACCGAAGGTGACGTTCCCACATTCCGGCCGGTCAAAGGCAGACACCTGAAACAGGAGACCCGGTCGTCTCAGTGGAAGCAAATCCGCCGCGGATGCTTTTGCCGTTTCAGAGCCCCCGAGGACCCGGAGCAAAGGGTGGTTCGGCGGGCCCGAGGGTGGACGGATACACGGCTGCGCTTGGGGAACCTGGCGGTGTGCTGGTTTGGGGTTTTCCAGAGCGTTGCCCGGCCTAAACTCTAACTAACGTGGGTGAGAAGCCCTCATCCAGCCCCCGGCGGCCTCTTTTATCGATTTTCTAGCCTTTGTGAAGAAATCCAAGCCTCTGCATCCATCAAAGGCACCGGCCACATTAACAAGGGGAGGGGAGATTCAAGCCTGAACTGAAGAATGTGTAACAGGAGTCTGCAGTAAGAAATAAGATGATTAAACTAATCGAGATGCTGTTTCCAAGGCTAATACTAAAAAGGACTCTCTACAGGGAAAACAGCAAGTTCCACGAACAAAAGTCTTAAGATTGACATCTGGGAAAAAAAATATTGATCAAATATAGTTTGAATTTAATCAACCTACCAGATGGATTGTTCCACTAAACCCGTCGGACACATTTCGGGAATGTGCAGGCCCTTTGAGGAAAACGATGGCTTGGCATGTGATTGGCTGAAACATTTTTCAATCAAACCTTTGAAAAGAGCAGACAGGAAAGGAAAAGAAAATCTAGAAAGAAAGTGTGCACTGCCATGTCCTGCTCTTATTTCACTGAAGTAGTACTTTGCTCTTCCGATATAACCAATGTTGTTGCAGGCGTCTTGAGGAGCCTCCACGGTCGACCACCAGTCAGAAGCCTAAACCAAGCCCGGTCCTCTCTGGCCTACAGGACGCCAAGTAAATACATGGAGCCAGACGAGATGGATTTATAGATATATCAAAAACCCAAACATTTTTTTTAGAATTAATCCTAGCAGTTTGTCAATGCCGGGCAGACCAGCTTTATTAAATACGGGCTATATGACATCGGTTGTGGAGGAACGACCTCTCCCATTGTTCATAGGTATATTCCTTTATCGAAATAAACAGTGGCAACCAACGTCTCCAGGTTGGCGGTATCCTCTTCGCTTAGTGTTCAAACAATGAGCTCATCGTCACAGGATTAACATTCTGCACATTAACCCTCGAGAAATAGCCGACATTTCTTAGAACTGTGCCGTTTTGGAATTTAAAAAAACATAACCGGTTCCACTCCTGCAAAACAAAAGAAAAGACGTTGCGTTAAAAAAAAAAAAAAAAGCCTCAACAATGGACACAAAATGGAGCTGCGGCCTGCATCTCGATGGCGGTTTCCGATGTTCAGAGGTCTCCCTCTGCTACGTCAGCCTGAATGTGTAGCCAACCAAGCCGAGCGGGATCTTTAGCCAGTGGCCAAAACAGGCACCAGCCTCTGCAGGCGGGGCGGCACTAATGCTCATGTGAATCCCCACGTGCTGCAGGCCGGGCCCGGTACGACAGCGGGGCGACTCAGCGGCGTCACTCCCCGCGTGATGTCATCGCGGCTGACAGGCTCCTCGTCGGGAGGGGGGTGGGTAGGGGGGCGGCGTGCGGGATTACTCCCTCGCTGTCCCGGATCAGCGGGGCCGGGGGGAGGGGGGGGGGGTCGGGGGAGGCTGATTGCTTCCAGTCAGCACAGGAAACAACAGGCCCCATGCTTTGAAATAAACATTAGCCAGTGGACAAATGTTGACACACTGAGGCAATGGCTGGGGACTTTATCACCAGACAGTGACAGGTAGCAGTAAAAGAGAGTCCAAACTCCCCCCCCGCTCACCATCATCCAACCGTGGACCCTCGGTTTGTTTTCAAATCCACCGCCGGACTTGAATAAAATAACTACTCAAATAACCATATGACAGGCCGGTCATATTAAAGGGGATTCAATTTGTTTGTCAGCTATAGGAGAAGTTTAGCAACTGAAGCCATTACTAAAAGTAAGTCACATTACTGCTAAGATAGCGACCGGGACGGCGCTTCGGATTTGAACATTATCTCCTCACGGAAGCAGAGAGAAAAGCAGACAACGGAGCAATAAAACCAACGTATAACACCATATTTTATTGAACCGAAGAGGAAAAAGTCTTCATATTGTGTGACGGGATCCGAGAGCTGACTAACAGCACCGGGGAGGAGAGGAGACCGACCCGAGAGACAGTGAGAAGTACCGCTCGTTGGCACCAAGCGTGAAACGCTCAACCTTTGCGGCTCTCTGTCCAGCGTGAGCACCCCTTTTTCCAGATGAAATATATCGACGCATTCAAAACAGCCGTATACTATGTGCCCCTGAATTTCCCACAGGACAGATCAAAAGCCGTGGTAGGAATAATCTGCATGTAGAGGGAAGAAAAAAGGGGGAAGAAGAAGAGTGCGGAGTAACCGATACAGGGAGCTCGCATTACTGCAGCGTCTCTTGGGGCCGAGGCTCACGCTACGTGGGATTACGGCTGCTCAGTTGGTACCATAAGGCCACATCGTTCCCTCCCACCCGACTTAACGGACACTTCTACAGTAATAACAAACTGTGTGAACTACATTTAATCCCAAAGCATTCGAGCGTGGGCGCGCGATACACAACCGCGCTGTTGAAGAGGTAGGTGCCTCGGGTACAGGGTGTCTCCCCCCCCCCCGGGCCCTGGCTGATGTGTCCAAAGACTGGCAGGCAACCAGCCATGCCGGGGAGGGTTGGGCTCTAAAAGAGTTTTATGAGTCGCTGTCTGGGCACCGAGACAAGCCACCTATTGATCCCCGGCGGCGCCGGACGGGACGAAACGGTGGGTTTCCCCTTCCCCCTTTTTACGACCCCGTTCCTCGGCTCGACGGCGAGGTGGCAGCCGCCGGGCCGTGTGTACGAGGGAGCCGACCGCCCCCAAAAAGTGAGTGGATCACGTCCGCCTGACAAGGTCACGGCCCCTGTGAAACGGTATATAACAGACACAGCAGGGGCAGCCACAAAGGGACATTCAGGAGTTAAGCAAATCCGTGTCAAAAGGTTTGGAGGATGGGAGAGAGTGAGCGAAGATGGTAACACGAAACCTCAGAGTAGGCCCTTGCTGCTCTCCCCCGCATTCTGTAATCGTTCAACTTTGCTATGAGTCACATCGAACCGGTGAGCTAATAACCCTTCTTGCCACAATGTCAAGCAACTTTGCCACTTCAAGACAGCAGTGGAAACATCCCACCATTCTCTCCCTCCCATCTTCCGGCGGACCGCGGTTTGTTTGGAAAAGTGTCGGAGATCTCTGTGTGCGATGAGCTGCAAGTCACATTTAAAAAAAAAAAAAAAAAAAAAGACAACCCAAGTGCAACAAAGGCTTTTAAAGATGTGGATTTGTGACGCGATGCTGGCTGCAGGTCGTGAATGGATTTATCTAACGGCTGTTTTGTGCATTGACCGGTGGAGCCATTCAAGCATTCACAGAACGCTTCCCCTTGCATTACTTGCAAAGTAGATAAATGGGGTTTTTTTGCAGCGTTGAGTGCCAGAAATGTTTCCTTTTACACACATTTAGAATATGAATTGCATTGCGACTGATGCTAAACCCAGCTTAAAATACTGGCCCGGGGTGCTGTCAGTCCCCGCGGTGCTGTGTGCATCAACGTGATCCTTGAAGTGCAGAGGACTTGCATAATGAAGGCCGGCTCACGCACCTTCGCAGGGAGACGGGTGCGTCGCGGGAACGCAGCTCTTTCTCATCCTCTACCGAATGTTGGAGCCCAGACGCGTACACAGCGCACTACTCCAACAACAACAACAACTCATGCCTGCATGTGTTGTTGTTGCAGACAAGTCGTGTTCCCGGTCGAGTTGGACGATCGCGGGGGCTTTCATCACCGCTGCTGATCAACACCCCTCTTTGCAAGTGACAGGCAGGGCGTGTTATGTGTGTATGTGAGTATGTGTCTCATTCCGTCTGCACAGCCATTGGAAGGAATGAGTTCACGTTGGGGGGGGGGGGGGGGGGGACTGGATGCATTTCATTCTCCCAGCACCATGCTCCTTTAAACCAACCACATGGTGGAGTGTCCTCCTCAGAGTCTTGTTTTTGTTTTTATAACAGTAACGTAAAAAAGGAGCTTGTATCCCTGTCCTACTTTTTTGGTTGTTTTTTTTTTCCTGCCCCATGTTGACTGTGTTCCTGCTGTCCCAGCAAACAAAAGAGCCCACGCATGCAAGACCTGAATAATTTAAGGCAAAGTGTAACGCAACCCCTTTTCTTCATGGGGGGGGGGGGGGACAAGTTGGAAATGACCCGTTCTCGGACGCAGTTTACTTCGAGGACGTTTCTCCCGGAACTGGTGCTTTGAGCAGATGCGCAAGCAGCGTGAATGGAACCTCGCATCGTCCGAATCGTGACCGGCAGCTACCACAAAGCTAGCTATTTAAAAAAAAGAGAGCCATTTAAGTGAATTTTTCGGGCAGAACTGATATGAAAGCGTGAATATGTAGAGCTGACCTCCCGTTCAGCACAACTTTAAAAATGAAATGTTTAGCCTGCATACAGCTGCAACGTAAGTTGACAGCTTATAAAAAAAAAAAGAGAGAGGCTAACGGGTACGTTCAGCAAACACTTGAGTTCGTCAGCCTGCTCGGTGTGTACATCTATGTTAAAGATGCTTTTCAATGCTTCTTGGGGATGCATTGTCCTAAATGTCGGCTGAGCAAGCTACTCAGGGGTACGAGTGTTCTTTGACACAAAAATATCAGCAATACACATGCTTACATAAACGCATTTTGAGGCGTTCAAACGCACGGGGTTTCGTGCACGATTTACACTCGCTGTTAACTTTAATGTCTCGTGTTAGTCGGGTCAAACGTGCGTTTGTCGAACCGCTTTACGCGCGAATGAATTCTCAATTAAAGAGAAATGTTTATTTCTTTCATTGGACCGAACCGTAACATTTGGCTAGCAAGTGGCTACTACAAGCCTGGCTAATCACCAGCTAACGGTGGCTAACGTTGACGCTAGTAGCCAGAATATCGCTCCACAGCTTACCTTCAACGGCCTCGCAGATGCTTTTGTCATCGTCCCCTTTAGTTTCCCAGCGAGTGTCGACTCGTGAATAGCAACACGTTTCCGAGATTTTCGACTCCTAACTTTTTAGCATCTTCATTAGTGGAACTACGCGTAAAGCCCCCAACAGGACCGTCACCGACAAAGTAATTTCTACACCACTTACAACAACAACGTCAACCGAATGCGTTGAGCCCGCCCCCACGTAACGATTCAGCCAATCAGAGAGGAGAGTTGGTTTTAACGATGCTTTTTAAAGAACCAATGGACGTTCCCCGTGTTCTTTGACTGACGTGCCTAATAGAGTAAACACCAAATGAGAAGGGAAGAGTGCAATGCATGCGCCTGCCAATTGGTCGCAGGAAAAAGAAGGGCAAGGGGTTTCGTCCCAAGTAGCCTATGAGCGTGCCACTCACCGCCCGGAGTGACAGGTGCTTCGGAGTTGATAGAATAGCTGGGGCGGCACCATCGCCTGCGTGAGGTCTTTGAGGATGATGCAAACTCTACGTCATTACGCAGGGCTAATTCAAACACAACAGTGCACACCAGTACCTTTTTAAAAGTTTAATTTTCCCCAAGTATAAAAAAAAACAAAAAAAACAAGTAAGATCGAGAAAACCGAAATATTTTTAGGGAACCACAAGCATGCACCACGTACAAGTTTGAGTTAAAAGTAAATCACAGTTTCATTGACAGAGCTGAATGGATATCCTTCTGTTGCATTTTAAACAGAATAAACAATTTACAACGAAAGAAAAAATGCTGCTTTTGGGCCAATTGATTCGTGTTATTTAGCTTTCAAAAAGGAGTAACTTTGTATGACAATATTTTAAATTGCACAAACAACTTAATAATATTGTACAAAAAAGGTTTTCTTATGAGATAATGAATTGAGTGACACAATGACACTCCCTCAAGCCAATGACAACTGCTGTTCTCAACGCCGCCTCCTGTCCGGGCTTCTGCTGCGTCTCCGACCACCAGTCCTGTGAAAAAACAAAGCTCTGTTATTGGACAAGTATACACTATATACAAATAATTTAGATCACACATTACTTGTATCTGTACTCATACCAAAATGCAGAAGAAGCCGCATGTAAAATGTTGGCAATAGTGTTTGTTTCTGCAGCCAAACACACAAAGAAAAAGAAACACCATGCTCACCTCCTCTTGTTCTTGGGGGGCCCTCTGACAAATCCCCAGTCAACACTGATAGGCTGACCCATCATGTCCTGAGCATTGAGCCCTTCCATGGCTGCCTGGGCTTCTTTGTAAGTCTCATACTCCACCAGGGCATATCCCTAGAAGCAGTTGGGAGGACAGCATGCAAGTTCTTGGTCATTCATGGCATCACTGCTTTGGAATGTGGTAGCATTTTTCAATTCAAGTGTACAATACAGCATAACCCTTCAGGCTGATTAACATTAAGGCCCTGCTGAGACAAGTGTAGGATCACTGGAACATAGTAACAGGGCACAATAGCTCAGTAACTTGTAAATGTAATTTTAAGCATTTAGATCTTCGAAAACCATGTGATGGACTTCCACTGCCCTCACATATGATGTGTCACAGGCAAATATTTTGGCCCGGATTTGACATTTAAAACACTGCTGCCACCTTGTGGATTTGAGGAAAGTTGAAGAATACTTCTCCATTGACCAACCAAGAAAAAAAAGTATTCTATGAATTGCTAAAGCAAATATCAGCATTACAAAATAGTCTAATTTTGGCAAGAAAGATAAATACATTTGTTGATGTAATACTCTGATATATTCACCTTGAATTCCCCTCAATTTGAAAATATTTCTTAAAAACCATTAGTTTAATTCATAAATTCTAGTGAGGTTGTTTCTCTGCTTGAGTTTGTATCTGCTGCGACACTTACTTTTCTCATATCTTGTAAACTGGCTATGAAAAGCATGTATCAACATATTACGAGAGCATCAGGGAGTAGACCCATGCTGTGCTGTTTTGATATATTTTTATTACCAAAAGTTACGTTTTTATTTATTTAGGAAAAGGGCCCCTATTAAAAATGAAGTCTCAACATCTGCCCGTCAGATTCTTTGAAAAACACAGTGAAGTGTACTACAAATGATATCCATCAGGTAAAAATAACATAGGCTGCGTCAATAAAAACCATAGAATTGATAATAACCGGTGTTCATCGACTCAAAGTGAACCTTGAGCTTGAAACTCCAGAATGCCGCGCTATACATCTTTCTCACCTTGAGGTAGCCCGTTCTGCGGTCGAGGTTGAGATGCAGGTTCTTGATTTCCCCAAACTCTGAAAACTTGTCATGGATGTCTTCCTCTGTGGCTTCTTCGTGTACACCAGTCACAAACAGAATCCAGCCCTCCACAGCTGCAACGAGACAAAGACAAGAAAAGGAGTCAGGCTCAAGCGATAAAACAAAGTACTGACAAGTAGAGGTGCAATCACTAAAACTCTTTGCATGCAAAAACTAGTCCAACAGTCTGGATCTTTTTGTATACCTGCTCAATAAAATAAGTTTATCCCAGTGGTCTAGTTTAATACTAGTTACTAAATCCAAGATGACAGCAAATATAATGAATGATAAATAACTAGCTGTTTGGTCATTGTAGAGATAACAGTGCATAAAAAATAAAAACACAACAACGGTTTCCAAGAGAGGAATTTTTAAGCAAATGTTGAGCCATGTGTTAATGTAACCTAAAAAAGGCAAAGCTACAGTCACCAATGTGAAGCTAATTAACCAGATCCTCTTTGTTTGCATTTACATGGAATTAAATTTGAATATTATCTGCAATACTTACATCTCTGAGGGCCCGGCTCGTCCCCGTCCTGCTCCACAGTATCATAGTCCTCCTTGATTCTGGATCTTGCTCCTTCCTCTGCAAGCGGCGAGACAGACGAATATTTAACACTACTTACTAGCAAAACAAGCTTTATTTAAAAAAAACTGCAATAAGAGATTACATGAAACAAAATGGTGTTAACTCACCTGAGCCGAAGCCTCGTCCTTTCCTTTTCTTGGCTTTCTCTTTTAACTTGTGGATGCTCTCTGGGGATGAAAAGTTGAATTTTAAACATCTGCACACTACCAGCGTTCAAAAGGCTCACGACAATTTCACGTAGTTTATTTTATGATAATTAACTCGGAATTACCCTTTACTAGAGTGTTATTGAACTATAGCATCTTGTTATTGGTGCATTTGGAAGTCACAACTATTAGCTTAAGTTATAGAAAATACTGAACTAGCGTGCTAACGGGAGCTAACAATACGCTACGAGGGATCCGAGTAATAGCAATTGCGTGTATGTAAAACAAGCCTCTACTACAGGGAAAACAACATTAACATTTTTTTGTAAGCTGGTGCTGCAGAGTTTAAACAACTGCGAACGGTCTATATTAGATAAAGGGCTTAGAACCGGCGCGTTGTTAGCTTGTTAGCATGTATCGGGCCTGCTAGCACGAAGTTAGCGTTCGTATCATTTACAGATACGGCCGTTTTAAAGTAGAACTCGAGATCTACACGTCGTTTAAACGCCGGCGTCGCGGAGCCCTAGCTATCTCTTTTTGTATGTATTAGTTTTACCATCACCATCCTCATCCATAGGAAAGTCCTCGCCTCCCGCTTCATGAAGATCCAACACGTCCGCCATGATGCCAGTATGTGTGGTGTGTGTGTGTGATCGCGGCTAAACGACGCAACACAGGATGCTGTCGGAAGGTTTCTTCTTCTTCTTCTTCTTCTTCTTCTTCTTCTTCTCCGAGGTTTATTGGCACTTGGTGAACTAGGAATTCTTTGCATTACTGCCATCTACTGGCCAGCCTTGGGTAATGCGAAATATTAATTGTAACATTAAACTATTGGACATGAAACTACTTACTTTTTAAAGTAAATTAAGGGTTTTCCGCCTCTTGAGATATAGAAAGGACACACACGCATACCGACGGACAGATTCTTAAAAATTATAGTTAGCACGCATCACTCAGATGTCATATGTCCATCAATGTCAGACCAAATGTACAAACCAAGGGCTGTGGATAGACCGCTGGCATAATAATTATTTTCACTCACATGAGGCAATTTCCTGAGTAAAAAATTGGAATCAAACATCTGAATTAATCAATAATGGTAAAAAAAATAATCATTAGGTAATGTAGTACTAAATACAATAGTTTAATAATGATCGAAATCAACTAAAATAGTAAAATATGATATTACCATATTCAAACGGGTTATACATCTAATACGATGATGTATAACAGTATGTCTCAGCATTGATTTTAAATTGAATTAATTGAATTACATTATCCCAATTACGTCATAATCCACTAACATCTCATTGTATACCTGCAACAGAAAATTTTTCCAGTCATATTATCAACCTCTGTTTACTTAAATGATTTATCTGGGTACTTCCTCCCCCAGCCGTCGTGTACCCACACAGACTAATGCATGTTGTGGACACTGAGGAAGAGAGGACATGTCATTTGACCCCCATCTGGTGGTGTGTTGGATCATAATGCAATGGAGATTGGCAAAAAAATTGCCCATCTTAAAACATGGGCTGAGTGTGTGCTGGAAGTACATTTTTGCCCGCTTGAGTATTCTTAAACATGATTAAAAAGGCCCCTGAAATACCACATTAAGATACCAGGCTGTAGTAGAAAATTCCATGTTTTGATTTGATATCAAGGGCTTTTGTGCAAGAATGGCATTGTTCATTGATTGCTAGGAAACCCCACTTTTGTCAATATATCTGGGAGAGCGACACATGCTCCGAAGGCCATAGGTCCCTGAACCGTAAAGGGGTCACAATGCAACATTTACAGGAGTCTCCCCTGGCCTGTCACACCAAATTCATGGAATTCAACTTATTTTACTTCAGAAATATCAATTTTTTAAATGTCGGTAAATAGCACATATGTAACACGCTCTGCAACAAAAATGGCTTGATTTTTCCTGACAGACTCCCTGGGATGGTTGATAACAGTGGATCCCTCGTTTTTTTTTAGTTCAATATTTCACCTCACTCTCAACAGATTCTTCTTCAGCATCTGAAAAGATGCAGTCCACTGGCCAATGTCCAAGGTACTTTAACTTGACCAGAGATAGACCACGAGCTTTTAGATGAAAAGCTTTGCTGCTCGGCTTGCTCTGTTGCCATGGCAATCCAAAACTACTATTTAATGAAAAACACGGATCGATATATGAAAAAAGGGAGAGCATACCAGTTGTCAGAAATTAGGGATCGCCACATTAGTTTGGTGTCAGAAATATTCATTGAATCTGAACGGTTGCTCGCCGCATTAATCCAAAATTAGATGTCAAACAAAGCACAGCAGAGAGGGGAAAAAAAAAACTGAAGGGTTAACACAATCAACACAATGTTCCTGTGAAGTCTGATTCTGAGAAGACCAAGAAAGTCTCATGAATCCCGTTGTCAGACCGGGACTGTGATGTTCTGTCGAGAAGGAAGAAAAAACAAATGGGTGACCTGGTTTCCACTGTGACATGGCGGGCCACGCCAGGACGGGACACAACATGTTTTTGTACATTGAAAGAATCGCAAACAAAGTACACCACACGTTGATTGCAGACGCACCAGGAAAGACGTGAAGTATCAGTGTGTGGGAGACGCGGTATCTCTCTGTGCCCTTTGTCACGCGGCTGTATATCTTTTACATACAGTTCGGCGTTGCTGATTGGATGAGTAACTCTGTCCCATCCCCCGACCTTCTGTCTAACGCATGTGCCATCATCAAAACGCAGAAAACCACAACAAGCTCAGGGCTCAAATGACACTTGTTATTATAATAAAGATGAGGTAATAACTCACACACACAAGTAAAAACAGTGGAGTGAAAAATAGGATATATATGTAATTTTATATGTCTTTTATATATTAGTAACTGATAAATATAACGTGTTAATATGTGCAGTTGTGGAGACTCACGTCTATTAATTAAGTAGAAGTGGAAAAATCGGACAAATAGAAGTAAATAAATGTACTCAGAAATAAACACACACACACACACACACACACACACACACACACACACACACACACACAGATTTTGGACTTTGTTAGTTCCGTGTGGCATCAAGGTTCAGCCAACTAACAGAAAGGACTTATCAGGCATTTCTTTTTGTTTGAAATGACGACATTGTGATAAGTTGTGATTAACTCATCACGTGCGGCCATAAAAGCCTCGTTCTCGCCGACACGAAGGCACAGTTAGTTCAGAGCGTCCCACGACTTAAGGTGAGTCTCCTGCTGGCTTGATTTCCCCCCCCTTTTTTGTGTGTTTTCTGGTCCTCTGTGTGTTGGACCGCCTCGTTGCCGCGTTGCTGCCGTCTCACTGTCTTCCCCCCCCCCCCGCAGCTTTTCATTCTCATCCCGAAACAAACAAACACCCTTTGACCTTTCGGCCTCCGGGTTTTGCTTTTTCTTCCTCTGCAGCAGCAGCAGCAGCCATGAACTTCTCCATCACCGCCGCTCTGGTCCTCGCGCTGGCCGCTGCCCACGGTGAGACACGAGATGCCCCCCCCCCCCCTTCCCCCGGAGGTCACGCTCGAGTGTTGAGAGTTGAAGTCGGTTGGGATGATCTAAAAGCGAGCGTGTGTTCACAGGCGCCGGGGCCGGGCCGCTGGTGAGGCGCGACGCGCAGGCCGAGTTGGACAAGATCGCCAAGCTCATTGGCGCCGTGTCGGCAGGCCTCACTGACGCCACGCAGGAAGTGGTGGAGAAGATCAAGACCCTGGAGGTGACCAACTCTGCCCAGTAAGTGTCAGCCGCAGCAACTCGGGGGGGGGGGAGGGTTTGGAATTTAAAGTGGTTTGCTCCCCTCTGTGTGTGAGCGACAGGTTGGAGACGCCTCGAGCAAAGACCCAGCACGTGAATAAGGGCGTTAACTTTATAGTTTAAATGCCCTTCCAACGTAATGGTCAAATGGAAGTTACACACTTTATTTTCTCCATGTAATTTAATGTATGCATTAGTTATCACTCTAGAGGCATGATATGTAAAAAAATGGCTTTTAAATGAGAGTTTCAACGCCTGAGACCGCCCCGGCTGTATGAAACACTCTCTTATGATGGTAAAATACATTAAAACATGAGGCTAAAAGCTTATCACCTGGGTTCTTCTTTACATTAAAGTCATCACCCAAAACCAGGACAGTTACACATCATGACTCCCAACACATTTTCCGTCAGTTTTTGTTCATTTTCCTTTATTTCGAAGAAAACAACAAGACAACGAAAGCATTGATTAACAGAAGAATGTCGCTCCCCCCCCGTGCAGGACTTACATGGAGGACGGCAGGTCCCAGATCCAGCCTCTGGTGGACAAGGTCCAGGCCGAGGCCACCAAGCTGCAGGAGCAGGTCAAGCCCTTCGTCAGCGACATGGAGGAGCAGATCAGGCCCGTGATGGAAAACCTCCAGACTCAGGTGAAGCCTCTGGCCGACACCATGGTGAAGATCTTGCAGCAGCTGATGGACCGGACCAAGGCTCTGCCCGCCCCCCAGTGAACGTGCCGCTCTCGTCTCTGTCTTTAAGCCATTTTACACACACGTCGTCATTAAAGGGGTTTGAAAACCGTCCCTTTTGAGCCGACTGTTCTTGCTTTGACTCGTGCGAGTAAATATTTTATTTGCAATCTGAGTAGAGAGATTCATTTGTGAAAGTTGAGATGAAATATATTACGGCACAATCTGATGAGAATTACTTATTGAAGTGGAGGCCGATATCAAAATTACCTCTGACCTTTGGGTCGATGGTGTTTTTCATCACTTGTGGTTCAATATTGTGAAGTAGGCCGTCAAACAGTTTGGAGTGAAAATATCGGATGGATGAGATCAACTCAAATGGACGGATGTATTGACTTGAGGCCAATAATGACCCATAACATCAAGTATAACCAGGAGAAAGCCTTTTCTTTTTAAATAAATTTTTTTTAAAGTACATTAACAACGTTACAATGCATCTTTGAATTTACTAGTCAGACACAGCCAAAGGCAACTCAATCAATATCTCAGAAACACCACCAACACCCGTTTTGACAGTTACTTACTTGCCAAAAGCCCAGTTGCGAGTGGGCTGTGTTTGTTTCCACACGGGGGGGGGGACAGAAACAGACTCACCCCTGCAGACGTAGAGCCAATTCAATCAAATGTGGCAAATGAATTGGAAATAAGTGCCTGAGCGCAACATGAAACATCTGCAATGAATTCATTTCCTCGCATTTAATGTAATTCTTCAGTGTTCGACGTGCCATGAAGAGTAATACATTTGATGTTTTCTGAAATAACGTTTTTTCCCGACATGACTGTGGGACTCGTTGCCGAAGATGAATCGAGATTCAGTGTGTTGGGCTCGATAGTGAGACATCAGGGGTCAATTACTGCTCATTGTTCCTGGAGGGAAACTGGACCAGGTGATGCTCCGTGATGCAAATATATCTGAAGGGAAATGCTCGGCATCACATTTTGAGATTTGGAAATTCCCAGACTTGGCGTGAGTTCAAGCTTCTGCCTCACAGCAGCGAGGGAGACAATGACTTGTTGTCAGTTTAACAACACAACAACAAAATCACTAGTCTTCCACGCTGCCGCGGACGCCCTCATCCAGACAGGTGTACCTTTACCATACCGTTTCTAGAATTCATTGTTGGGAGAGTGTTTTTACTTCAAGCCGACCTCGGGTGAACTCGTTTGATTGATTACCTGGAGGAAAACAGAAGGACAACACGTGAGCTTTCTGAGAGAAACGCGCGCTACTCTCGTTCTCTCCATTGTGCGTCCGTCCCCACGCATTCCTCCCAGCGCCCGTTGCCAAGCTACGCGCCTTACTCAAGGTGGCCTCCTCGAGCTGAAGCACGAATCCCGCGGGGAGGAGGCGGCGCTGCAGGGAGCGGCGGACGAAAAAAAAAAAAAAAAAAAAATGAAATAAAACCCCCTCACCTTCGAGCCTCAACTTTGCGTCGCGCTCGCCAACGTTCCGGTTTGGAAGGCCGAGGAGGAACTGGCAGTGCCGAGCGGCCTTCCCCTTGTACTCGCTGGAGAGGTTAGGTTGTCACCAAAGCATCTGTAAAAGTGCTCAAAGCCACAGTGGTAAGATGAACACTTCAATCCCTGCACTCGTCTCTCTGTGGGGAGGGGGGGGGACCTCATTCTGCTTCATCATTTCACATATTCAAAAACAAGAAAACCTTGCATCTTTATACCCTGGTGTTTGCCTGAGCATTGTCTCCATAAACAATATTCAACATACATCATACTGCTGCACCCTGCGAACCACGCACCAGACGTGTGGTTTCTCTACCTTGAGGCGACGGAGTTGGTGCGAACCTTTCGGGGGGGGGGGTTTCCGAGCGTCCCGGAGGAAGGACGAGGAGAAGGTCGGCGGCTCAGGGACGCCGGGAGCTGCCCTCAGGGCCGCCCCACTCGTTCAGACAGAGGGGGGGAAACACCTGCTCGCATGCCGCGGCTCTGGTCTCTGTGTGCTGTGTTTTTGATGTGCGTCGGCGCCAATCAGTTCAGTGTCAGTTGGACTCAGCCGTCAGTCAGTCGGTGGAGAGGAAGGATGCCGCGAGCATGTTAATGGGCCACTTCCACTTCAGAATTCTAAAGCTCCGCTACGCTCATTCAGCCAAGTGGTTGTCTTTTATCGTAAAGATATTCAACTCCACATTGTCCAACGTGTCCAGCGGCTTCCAGGTGAAGCCCACGGTCGATAGGGATCAATACTCACAATACAATATTAATACTGTTTTGGACCTCTGGAGGACGACACCTAGTCAGTTCCTCACTGGCCCTTTGCCATTTTGTTAATGCTTCAGCTGGACACAGATTACAATGATGGACGCAGTAAAAATAGTGAATGCATGTTAAAGTGAACAAATCATGCTGTATTCACATCAGAAGAAGCACTTTCAGTTAAGCAGATATACCATGTGTTTAATGTCCAAGTGACCACTTGTTTCATAAATTACACACAGCATATTAAGCGTGGAGGAAGTAGCTGCTGTCAGCCCGTCCACTGTCCTCACAGACATTCTTGTAACAGAATAAAAGCGACATTCACAGCTTTGCATTTACATGCATATTTTTGGAAGAATTTCATTGCATTGTAAAATTGATTCCTACTGAATTATGAATCCTTTCCGCGAATGCATAAGATGACGAGCATTTACGGTGTGGCCATCTCAACACACACCACAGGCAGCCCTCTGTGTGTGCGTGTGTGTGTGTATTGCAAAGACATATTGGAACCTGATATGCAGGTTTGTGTGTGTTTGTTCCCCCCCCTTTTTTTGCAGGTTTGTGTGCACACGTTACTGCAGCACAGCCAGGGTGGTGTGTGTGCCTCTCTAAAGGTGTGCGTGTTGTTGGATACCCGCTGGTTTGTGTGAGTTTTTAAAATAGAAATGCGCGTGGCTTAAATACTTTTGATGACAGCGATTAAGGGATTTGTGTGGATTCTGTGGATTAAACGCAGGGACGCGGCGTCGCGATGCACCGGTTGTACAACTGAAAATCAATCAGAGAAAAAGGTGACTGACGGACATTCAGCAATTACATCTGAAGAAATCGACGTCTTTGGATCCGCAGATACACACGGATGCAGAAATGCTCAGACAAAACAGATATAAAGATGTAATATGAGGAGAAACGAGATTAATCAGAAGGTAAAATTGTTGCCACTTACCTTTTCTCAATCGGGCACACGGGGTCATCCACGAGGGCGTTGATTGGAGGCGCGCAAGACATTTTAACTGCACAGAGAGAAAGCAGAGTCTTAATAAAGAAAAGAAGAAAAAAAAAAACTAAATAATAAAATGATCATATCTGCTCAAGAAGAAAAAAAGAGGCTGAAAGGCTTTGGGGCCATTCTCTAACCCCCCCGGCGGTTAAAGGCAGAGTCGGCGAAAAGGACACCGTCTGCCTGCATCGGCCAGTGCAGAACACTGATAGATGTGTTTTTGCTGGCACGGGTTTATGTTTTTACTCAGAACTGATTTGACAGACAGCCCCCCGTGCACACAGGTGCTATTCAAGGAAACTGTGTAAAAGTGACGTCACTGAGAAAGATCTAGCCCACAAACCTCTTCAACGCTCAGGTCCCGCCCCCTACATGTCGCTCTGTTCATAGTTTTCCCATTTCATCCTTTTCTCTCTCTCTCTCTCTCTCTCTCTCTCTCTCTCTCTCTCTCTCTCTCCCTTCATCTCCGCCTCTCTCCTTTCTCTCTTTTTCTCTCTTCTCTCCTTTTTCTGCCAGTCTTTTTTTGTTTTATCGCTATTAGTTTATCATATAAAGTGCATTTCAACAAACTATGAAGCAATGAGCACAAGTCGACTCACAAAAAGCCTTGGAGATCTTTATCTCTGTTTCAGTTCTTGTTAATGTCACTTGTGTACACACACACACACACACACACACACCTACACACACAGTACAGGTGGAATACGCCACACTATATGAATCGCTCAGTCTTCATTTTGCTGAAGGCACATTATGCTCCGAACGTCTCCACCGCTCAGCTGTTTTGTGTTTCTTTTGCAAATGCGCGGAGCTGCTGATGTGAAACCACCAAATGAAGCTTCGCTCAAATTTCCATGGCCCTCCAATTTGCAGCGCGCCCGTCTCTCTCCGTCTCTAATGCTGAAACACCACTTTGTAAAATTACAGTACAATTTTGAAAAGTAGAAACAGGCAGCAGGCAATTCAGGTGCTCAACCTCGTCAACAATGGAGTGCCGGCCTTGGTGATGGTTGCTAGGTGACGGAGGAAATACAATGGCCTCCTCTGAAACCAAAGGCCCTTAAGTGGACTGACAGGAGTGAAATCGCACACAAACACACACACACACACACACACAAAATAGAGCGATGCAGGGAAAAGGAGAGTGTAAGTGAAGCTGTGCACCTCTGTGTGTGTAGAAGCTCGACTGAATTGGAAGTATTGCTGTTGCTGTTTGGAACATAAGGAGGGATTCGAACTGAATAGGAGTGAATCATTTTTATTTTTTATTTCTTTGGCAAGACGCTAGGTAAAAAACAAACCTAAAAAGAGACAGGCCTGGTGAAAAGCTGGGGCCTTGTAGCGACTATAAGCGGTTGCTTCATTAGTATATTGGATAATTACGTTGCGTGGCCCGTTTTGTTGTGTTTTGTTTTTTACTGAGTGCTCGGGAACAACCCGATAGTGGTAGATAATGTTTCAGAAGGAGCAACGTATTGACCAATCACGAGGTCAATAGAAGAGGCTCACGTCTGGCAGCTCGTCTGCGGGATCCATCTGTCGATCCGTCCCTGAACATCCAGCCCATCCAAACCGGGCCGATGACACCACCTGTAAACCGTCGCCGCACAACCACCTCAAGCTTTTGATCATAATTGAGGGAAATCTTTGACTCTGTGATCACTTGAATCCCCCAAAAGAGGCAGAAATAAGATACGGTAATACGCCTTTTTAAATTGTCATTTTCGTTTCGATAAGAAGAAAGAGGTACAATGCAAGAAATATTTTAGAAAAAGTTCCCTCATTTGGCATGTGGATGTGTGTGCTTCTATTCGGCAACACCAGTCCAGCAGTAAAACGAAGCCTAATTCCAGGTAAGAAAAAAAAAAAAACCTGCTTCCTGCGGAGATGACAACTGCCGCCGTGTCCTTCTGCAGCCGCCCAATCAGACGAGAGCACTTTGCCAGGAGCTGCTTGACTCGCTGAAAATAATCATTTAACATGTTTATTTTTCTCTCCCGCTCAGAGACCCTCCTGACAACCTGAAGCATCGTTCTGTAGGATAAACTCGAGAACCCTCGGTGAAAATAACCTCATTAAATGTCTACCGTGAACGTGGGGTTTATCAGATCCATTTCGGTAGAACAAAAGGTGGATTTGGGAACGAGACCCCGGGTGGCCTTTTAATTCCTTCAACAACACGCCGCACAACTTGGACGCGCAGCTCGGATAATTCAAGCCATACAATGAACGGTTAAAGGTCGCTGACCTTTCGAAACATTTTCAACAACCCTGAAAATGCTAGCGTGGCCGGTATCTCTCTGAGGTACCCCCCCCCCCCCCCCCCCTTCCCCTTCAATCCCCTCAACCCCCGCCCCCCCTGATCCCTCCCCAGCACCCCACCCACATCTTCCTCATCTGCCGGAGAGAAACTGAAGCACCTCTTCAGGGCACTGCTATTATTTGCTCCTTTCGGGGCCCCGGGCCCCTGAAGTACTGCACTCAGTTAGGACCTGTAATGTAGATTCCATTTTAGCTGCTATTAGACCTCATCTGTTACAGCGGAGCGGCCTGTTCGCTTCTCCTCCACTGCTCTCTCCACCCCCACCCCCCCCCCCCCTCCTCCCCCCTCTGTTTTCCGTTCTTGATTCCCTCCACTCTTCCTCTCGTTCCTCCTCGCTCCTTCACCCATCTGTCCTCCTATCCCATCCTGCCATCTCTCCACTCCAGCACTCATCTGACCCCCCCCGCCCACCCTCCCGTCCTCCCTCCATCCATCCACTCCGCTCCACTCCCATTCCCAGGCCATGCCCCCCCGGGGGAGCCATGCAAACTGCTTATTCAACAATCGGCCGCCATGAAGATATGTAATGACATTTTGGAAGGCAAAGAGGCCTGTGTGGTTTTTAATTCATATTTAATGGCTGTCAGGCTAAATAGCCCACTATCCTAAATGGGGGAGAGGCTGCTGCTCCTCCACTTAAGACTGAGGGCCGTCTGCCCGCGGGTATCTGCTGCTGCTGCTGGTTGTTCTCCTTCAGGCTGATCACTCCCAACACAAGACACGGGCCGCTGGAGTATTATCGCACAGCTAAAAAGTGGGAATAGAATGATGCATGTATTTATACTAGGGCTGTCAACATAGGCGCGTTAATCTATGCGATTAATGTGGCCGAGATCAATGCAAACTAAATGTTTTAACGTAGTTAACGTACCTTTGTTCACCGGTAGTCGACCGCGGAAACGTGGGCGGCCGTTAGCGGCTGTCGGTTACGTCACGACGGAGAGAGCGTCTCGCATGGGAAGAAAAGACGAACTGAGGCGCGACATGCGGCGGGGAGAACTGTGCAGAGGAGTTACTCCACGTGTCAAAAGGAAAGGTGGGTGAGTGGCAAACGGACCGCTCAAAGCACCGCTGTGCTAAGCTAGGTGCTGGGCTAAGCTAGGCGCTAGGCTAAGCTAGCTGCTAGGCTGCTTCCATATCAGGATCAGGAATCAGGAATCAGGAAACGTTTATTGCCATAATATGTTGTACATACATGGAAATTGTCTTGGCGGAAGGTGCATGAAGACAGTACAATAAAGACGACATAGTGCAAATAAGATAAAAATAAAATAAAAGTATAATAAAATATAAAATATAAGCTATGGGTTAGTACGCTAAAAACTAAAGCTATGGGTTAGTAAGTTAGAGGAGATAAGATAAAATTAGGAATAAAAATAAGGATAAAGTGCACCAGCTAAACAAAGTGACGGGTGACAAGTGAAAGTGACACAGTGATGAATGAGTGTGTGCGACACCTAACGTGTGCCGCACACAGTCTGCAGAGGAGTCCATAAAAGACGGTGGTTTGGAAACATTCTGGCTAAATGTGAGGACATTGTTGGCACTTCTAACACCGCCGTTAAATTACGGCGAGTTGAGAGCAAAGTGCCCGAGGACAGCAGGAGGAGTCGCGTGTTCAACATGTTGCACATGTTCCACTCGGTGGAATTCTGCCTCCAAGATGATCAAATGCGTGTCGTTTTGTGTTTAAAATAACATTAACACACATCCGTGTCTAAAATACAACATTTCTAAAGTGATTGATCATTACAAAAAATAGCAACAACATTCATTAATCTCCATTAATGAATCTCAAAATGTCCGATTAATGGGTTAATTTTTATCTCTCTATTGACAGCCCTATTTAAATATATGACCACCCGTACACCATGGCCTTTAAATAACAACCCTTTCCAATTAAATTAATGCCTTTACTGTTTTATACACAAGACAAATACAAAGTTACCTTTGTGCCGGTCTGTTTCAGATTTATAATAATTAACGTAATTAACACCAAAGGCCTGCATGTGAGGGTTAACTCAGGTGATGAGGGCTGTCGGGTGTTTTCATAACCCACTTCCACCCGCCGCTGACTGGTTTGTGATGGCACTGAATGCAGAACCCTCAGAATACATATAAATATATATATATAAGAAAAACACACTGAACTCACTTTTTTACCTCACCTTTTCTTCAAGCTGTTGAGCAGTTTGATTTATCAGTTTGTGTGTGTAAAATGTTTATGGGAAAGGTAACTTAGCATGTAGAGTTATACACGTGGTGGGGTAAAAAGCACAAAATATTCCCTTCTGAAATGTGGTGGAGAAGCATCAAATGGTACCTGAGTAAATGTTCTAATCCTGAACACACATGGCGCCGTACGGTTTTACCAAATACATCGTTCCGGAAGGTCTGCCATTACTTTGGCTTCTACTTTAAAACCACTCTGATTATTTGTTTACTCTTCCCCCAAAATTGAATGCGATTGCTGTGTGCCATTAGAAATGAACTGATAACTATCAGTCATTATGTTGGCTTTAGTAGTTGCTCTCATACAATAGGTAAGTAGGTAGATGTTCGGTACCATAATTCAGCAGGAAGTCTCTTTTCAGTCTGCGCTCTGTGCCTTTTACCTTCCGCTCTGCTCCTCAAGGGGAAATTATCAGTTATTTTCTGAATCGGCCACTTTTCATGTGCTCTTCCAGAGCCGTTCATTTCCTTTCCATAGAAGCTAAAGTTACTGTATCTGCCTGATGTTCATGATGTTGAGTTGGCTCAGTCCACAAAATAAGGCAACAGCCAATGCACAGAAGCTGCTTTTATATGTCAACCATTGGATGGGTTGCCTCTGTCCACACGAGGATCGAGACGTCGGACTGCATGTGGACAGTTTCCTAAGCGCGGCAGGTGCAACAATCCCCGTCTCACGTTGTCGTAAAGTCTCAACAACATCGACACAAAGTCCATTAGGACCCTTTTTGGGCTGCGGCGAGAGCGAGTCACGAAGAAAATAACCGGCAGCCTCGAGGCTGAGAGAAAGACCGGCTCTCACCGGCTGATTTAAGCCATTACAAACTGGCCGATATTAAAAACCACGAGGGCCATTTGTAATTTTAGATTGAACATTTATCCCAACGTTTTTCACCCCGGGGAAGGGGGGGGGGGGTGCGGGGGGGTCCCTGCACAAATGTCTTCAAGAGGTTTCAAACGGAGGGACATTTGAAAAGAAGTCACAGCGGTGCAGCTGCTGAGAGAACTGCTGCGTGGTCAATCAGACTTGAGGTTGGAATCAAGTTCGAGAAATAGCAATTGATTAAGTGTTAGTTCAAGTAAATTGCAGATTTATAAAAATACCCAGGACCTTTTCCGCATTTCTCTGGAGGCGTCGTTGCAGAGTAAAGCGGTTTTGTCCGTTAGGGTTAAGGTTAGGAGCATTGAGTCATCGTCATGAAACAAAAGACCTGGGGGGGGATCATCGCGACTGCAAAATATTGATGCCCCCCCCCCCCCCGGCTGCCTCGTATCATTAAATTTTTTTTTTTTCCCTGAGTGGAGTCCAGGCGCTGAAATGTAAATAAATCTATGGGGCCAAGGAGCTGGAGGCTCCAGTTACCACTCCTAACAATCAGGAGGCTTTTCATGCCGCCCTGGAGGGCCATTCCTGTAACGCTAGCACGCTGGAGAGAGAGCCACAAATCATCATCCCCCCCCTCCACCCCCCCTCTCCTCCCTCTCCTCCTGCTGCTTCTTCTTGGACGTCTTTCTCTCCCGATTTTTCCTCTTTCACTTCACACAAACACGCCACTGTCCTCGTTTTCCTCCTCAGCCTTTCCCCTTTTTCGTTCCTTTCTTGCACGTCTCTTTTATTCCTACTACTCTTCATCACAACCCCCCCCCCCCCCGCCTCGTGCTTTCTGCTCTCCCACAGCGCCGCCTTTATACTCTCGCTCCCCCCCCCCCCTCCCCCCCGCTCTTTGGTTCTTCACAGCTCCCGACCGACCCGCCATTGAAGCTCGCGCTCCGGTAAAAAAATGAAATACTGGTGAGCCTCAGGGCCACATTCATCAGGCGCTCAAACATCACGTCAGCTTTTAGGAAGAACACCCATCCACATGTCTCATGTGCAGGAACACGGTGCAGAGTGTGTTGCTCATACCATCCTCTGTGTACACATCGCTCCCTTTCATCTTTCGCTCTCGGTAGTTGGTGAATTTTGCACGTCAAGAAGTGGAATATCTGAAAATATGTTTGCAAGAACAATTTGATTGGATAGTTTCTTCATCTTCATGTAGATGATCAAGATGGACACTCATCATCATCATCTAGTGGGTCAAAAGTGATGGGTCAGAGGGATCGTTTTGTGCAGATTCCTTTCTCTCGTTCCAGGAATCTGCTGTTTTTCTTTCATTCTCAGACTTCACCACAATTACAAAGAAATAGATACATATTGGAAACCGTATTAAAAGGTAAAATGGAAAGGTGCCTGCCGGTGTTTGTGAAACAACAGGAAGTTATTTATTTTAGCTTGATTTGTTTGTCTACTGTCAGTGTCACAATCTCAGGAACGCAGGATGGACCAAACGCAGGAAAAAGCTGAGGGGGGGGGGGGGGGGGGGGGGCAGCAAGTGGATTCGCAGTTTGATCGCCCACGGACAGGCCAGAGGGCGTGATGGACGAAGGACGAGGCGTTGATGGCACGACTGGTTTGGGAACAGGAGGGGGAAAAAAAAAACACCGGCGAAAGAACAGGTGAGAATCGAAATAAGACAGACGACGTGGGAAAAGGCTAACGTATAGACGTGCTCGTCTACGTTATGGATACCACGTCAGTTGCAAATAAACAGAGGGAAGATTCACTTGATCCTCACAGCACCATGCATCCCCGTGCCGGCGGGGCGCTTTGCGCTGCTTACACTGCACAACTCTCTTGTGGTTGCAGGAATAGATTCGCTTTCAAAGACAGCGTGCTCTTTGGAGGAGATGTGAGGCGACGTGTGTGGATGGCGAGGAGGTTTTGTTCGCAGGTTGCTTTTTTTTTTTTTTTTGTTGCAGCCACCGAGTCGTATTGATTAAAAAGAACTTTTACAAACCTCCCTCCCCCCCCCCGCACTCATCATCAATTAGGGCACTACAAGTCTTACCTGCCCGTCACGAGGACACAATGTGTTGCACACGGATGCCTTCTTACTCGGGCCCCCACGCAGCTGACGCCTGTAGCTGAGTGCTGATGCTATGCTCCGATCAATGAGGGCCCGAGCTTGGCATCGACCCCCATCGGGCCCGAGCCTCGGGGCCTCGGGGCTCTGATCTGAACCCGGGCCACTCGGGTCACCGTAGTGTTTGGACTGATGGCAGCAGACGGCAGCAAGGGGTTAATACGCAGCGGGTAAACATGAAAACGGAGAGATAAGGCTCAATGATTTTTTTAGAAAAAAAGGCATTGTGATGGTAGAGTTGGAGGCGATCCAGGCTGTCGTTAATTATATTTGAATTACTGCAGGTTGCCAGAATCAACATTTTTTAATGCGAAGCCGATAGAGTAAGTGATTTTCTTTTCACGGTCAATAACCAAGACAAGGTGTTTAGAGAAGTGAGCCTCTGCCCCGGGTTACAGGTTCATGCACGTGTAGAGTGTCAATTCTTCCAGGGTGAGTAACTAAACCCCCTTTTGGTTGTACACCCCTGTACGGCCCGCAATGAGGAGATCGAAATGAACTACAATCCGGTTGCAAAACCTTGTTTGCACTCTTCATGTCCTCTAAATCCATCCCAATCAACCCAATCCTTACTGGCTACACAAACAAAAACGGCATGAACATGGGCAATATAAGGCAGTTGCTGTGTTCTCGTTCACCTCAGGGTTCCCCGGGAGGAGCTCTTCATTGTTGCAGGGGACAAAAGCTCCCAGCGCAGATTAAGTGGAGGATTGATGGTCCTTTGGCGCAGAAACCCTCCACCATTGACTTACTGTAGTAACAGGCGGGCATCTGGTGGGGCACCTCTGCCTCTGCCTCTGCCTGGTGCCATCCCCATCCATCCTGCCCAAATGGCAGCTTTATAGCAGGACCGGCCTGGACGGGGCAAGCCTCCGCCTGAACGAGGAATACGTCTGGCTGTTGTTGCCCGAGGGCTGTGGGCCGCGTTCTTGGATCCGTATACGCTCCCTAATGAGATCACCATCCAGTCATTCTGTACTGTTCAGGGTCTGCATCGCTCCAATTACGACCAGTCGGGACATTGCTAATTACTGTGCCGATAAGGGTGCTTAAAAGCTGTGGTTTGAAATACAGTTCCTACTAATTACAAGCCGCGCTATGTTGAGGAGGCTTAACATTTACGTCGGTTTGGTGCGGCTGTGACAATGAGATCACGATCTTGCTGCACTCACTTATCACAGGCCACCGTGTGTCGATGATTTTGCTTGTCCCTCTGACTTTTCCTCTTGTGTCGCCATGAATTGATATTAGATTGGAGGAAAAAAAAAAAAAGATTCCTGCATGGTCCATGAAATTGGCAGGATTTGCCATATTGTCGTCAAATTGTTGCAATCACTTCTAATGGCTCCGGAGGAGATTGTCCCCCTCGGTAAAAGTCTTTTCACATGCAAACAATAAATACAAAGAACTTTCTGTTGCCATGCACAATATTAATGGCCCATTGTTTCTGCAGGGGGTGAAAACGACTGACACAAATGCCACGGAGCTTGCAGGTTGCATATATTCATTGATTGAATGAAAGGCAATTATGGCTCTAACTGCTTTGCGCTCTTTATCATTTTCCTTATCACACATTTCCAGAGTAGAGAGCGAGGCTGTGCCGACATCCGAGAACACATGCTGCATACTGACGCATACTAAATGATGGACACGTGCAGACATGCACATACTTACAGTGGTTAATATGTGTAGTTTCCTGCTACACAGGAAGTGATCTATCATGGTGAAGTGACCAGTGGAACGAGCACTCGACCCCTCAGACAGAAAGCTATTCTGGCATATGAACTAAAAGTCTAAATAAAGCAGTAGGTCCAGCAGGCAGGAAGAAGGTAGCATGAAAAATATAGAAAAAATATTTTGGAAAAAAATACATTTTTTTTAAAGTTCCAGATTTCTTTTCAAAAAATATTTTAAAAGAAAAGCACAAAAATATTAGGTCGAATGAAATTTGTAGACTATGTTAAAATATGTATAGTACAAAAATGTTAAAAATGATTAGATCGAAAAACGTTTTGAAACGAGTAAAAAATGTCAAAATATGTTAGGACAAAATTTGTCACGGAAAAAAACTATATATTAAGTAGAAAAATGTAAAAAAATAAATAAATAAAGGAAGAAAATTTTGGAAAAAAAGTTTCAATAGTACTTGGTTTTGGAGTTTCATTTGCCAACCAATTCCCAGTAACCCGTGTGTTAAAGTACTGGTGCAGACATTTTCCTAGAAAAACACATTATTACAGAAGGCTACTCATCATCAAATGTCAGCAATTGCCTGTCTTTTTTCTCGTTAGATCTACACACAGTTACTCCGGAGTGCTGGTACACGGCGTGAGGGCTGTTGTTTTTCTCCATCACACGTACCACCGGTCTCAGTGCCATGTTGTAATTGTACTTTCCGCCCCCCCCCCCCCCCTCCCCGCTAATACAGTAACTCGCGGGCAAAACAGAACGAGAGCGGTACACGATTATCATGTTCCCGCTGTGCGTTTCGCTGGATTATCGACTGTTCCTGGAGCTGCAGAAAGCCGGGATCCGCAAAAACCTCTTCGTCACGAGTGGAGCTGGATGAAGAACACAATGATTTTTACCAAATGATTCACCTTCAATTCACTTGCTTAAATTGTTTTGTTGGTAAAATGTGTGGTTGCCCCTGCACGTGTTTTCTTGGTTTTGCACGTTTTGTCCATGTCAATAATGAACGTAACTGCTAAAAAATGTGAAACCAGACCGCAATCTATGTAATGTGGATAATTCAGTTGACATTGTAATTTTTTAGCAGCAGTACTGAAGCGTGGTCTTTGCTGCTTCGGGGTGAACTGCAGCGCACGAGATGAATAGAAAGGGGGTCATGGCTGTGCATTGTGAATAAAGTGGCACTTTACTCTTATTTTTCAATTAGGATAATGGAGAGAGGCTTTCTATGAACATGGATACGAAGCTGGAGAGAGGAGGTGAAAGAACACACACACACACACACCACATGGGCCCAAACTTTTGACTGGACCAGATTATATCTTATATATCTTATGATTATATCTTTTTTTTCTGAAAATGTCAGTAATACAAATATTCAAATGACAAATATTTAGGTTGGTGAAGCCTTTTCTTTCTATTTATATATATGAATGTAAAGGAAAGGTTTCATTTGAACATTAAGCAGACACAAATACTGACATAAAATGCATTTCTTCTCATCAGAAGCCTTTATTTAGTGGTCAGCATCGCACAGGAATCCTGTTTATTGTGAAGTGACTTCACACTAACTGCAGAGTCTTGAATAAATGTGCTTATGCCGACATTTGACCTCAAACTGAAGACACAAAAAGAGACGAGGACAAGGCACCAAGTAGTTTGACAGAGACAGACGGGGAGGGCGGGGGGGAGGGGGGGAGGAGAAACGTCATTCGTTAGCTTCTGAGCTAACTGCTGCTGTCTCACTCACCAGCGTCCAACACAGCTCCTCGAGTTACCGCTCATCTGCATGAGGCCTCTGGTGTGCACAGCCCGGCTGCTAATGAGGGGCTGAGACGGGCAGATCCGGTTACACACACACACACACACACAACCCATTGATTCTGGGTCTACCCCTGTGATCTGCACACACACTCAAGCAAACTGGCCTGTAATAACTTTCATACAGTAGCTTGGAACATATTAAAGCACTCATCAGTGCACACACACACACACACACACACACATACACATACAACACTGGTTCGTGTGTTACTGGCCGCGTGTTGTTATCCAGCCACAGATAAGGGTTGGGTGATGTAAAAAAAGAGAAGCCTATACCTAAAACCGTTGTTTTGCTTGGTGGTGCATCGATCGGGGGGTGGGGGGGATTCTGCCTGACGGGAGGTTTGTGCATGTGATGTCCAGATGTGTAGATAAAGACAGTGTAGAATGCGCTGGCTTACACAGAGTCCCCCTCTCTGTATCTTGTTCCATCAGCTTGTACCCGACGTCTCCTCATCTGACATGAGACAGAGGACATGTGCCGCCATAGATCTCCTCCGGTAAACATGTGACCTTAACACGACGGGTCTTTCATTTGTGGTTTTCCTCAGGTTTATACCCTCTGAAATCTCATTGCGAGTGTCGGATGGAGCTCAGTTCTGCACAAACAAAAAAAAATAATTAAATGCATGAGTTAAAGGCGTTGGTTTAAAGACAGCTGCTACTATTCTAGCTGTATTGTGGTGGGACGGACCCTTAAGGGTCTGTGGTCTTTTGGAAGTCTCTAGATGGTTTGAATCAACGCTGTGTTCAAGATGTGTCGGGTAATCAGGAGAGTAAAAAGTAGAGAAATGGCCTCAGACTTGGAAAAAAGTTTGTTCACAGGCTTGACGAGGGTCTCTTCGGGAGATTAATGGATCCTGAGTGGTTTGCCTGTTGCATTTACCGCTACTTTCCCGCATTTGTGGAACATTTCTAATGACAGGAAGACATAGTGGTTTCCAAAGCACGCGGATGCACAAAATCCCCGTAGCATGAACACGGTCACGTTGAAGTGTGGCTCCTACTTCTAAAAATGTTCACACTGTGAGGGACAAATAACTAAAAAGACCACGCTACATCACCAGTAAATAGCACTGCCAACTGAAACGAACAGGGTCATACAAAAACATGGCATTGGAAAACACTTCAGTGGCGGAAACATAATTGCGGCTCTGGAAAAAAAGAAGGATGGGATGGGCGGTATGGCCAAAAATGTAATATCACGCTATCCGGACGGTATTGTTTTTTCAAGAAAACGTAAAAGGCTAAAACTAAATAGTGACGTATCATTCGTTCCTTTCACAAGTCAAAACGATCATGACCGAGAAACGCAGATTAAGTGACTTTTAGCGTAACTAATTTATGCCTCTTTGTAGTCCACCTTCGGAGAAATTTGTAGTTTCACCTCTGCAGACTGACGTCACTGACGTGCGTCTCTCGTCGCTTCATAGTTACGGGACTTAAACGCTGCGGTTTGTCTTTTCCTGAATCCTGCATTCGCCTAACCATCTTTCTTTGAAGTTTTCCACAGAGGTCAAGGAATGGTGATCAGGAATAGACATTAGGAGGTGGTCAGGGTCCTCATTCTAAACCGGAACATCCTTCAGCTAAGCCTCCAGCTGGTGCTCTGAGACGTCTCCACTCTGAGACAAAACCAGCACCAACACAACATGTTAATTCAGCTATTTAATGGAGGACTTTAGCTCGTGTTTTGTAGATTGTGTCTTAGCTGCTGTACCTCAATAGAGCATTATTACAATAAAGGACAACTGAAGTTGGATGCAGAAAAAACAATATTTTAATGTCCACTTATACATATCATGTCACCTTTTTTGAACAACCAAGAGATGCAGACAGTCCAGGTCGACGGTTCCCCCCCCAAAGAGAGACTCACAGGCCTCGCTTTATTCCCCAGAGTGAACGTGTTGATGATCCCTGAAAGGCTGACGGTGCCGGAAGCTCCTCCCACACTGCTCACAGGTGAAGGGCTTCTCTCCAGTGTGAATCAGCTGATGCCTCTTCAAAATGCCTCTTAGATTGAAGCTCCTCCCACACTGCTCACAGGTGAAGGGCTTCTCTCCAGTGTGAATCAGCTGATGCCTCTTCAAACTGCCTCTTAGATTGAAGCTCCTCCCACACTGCTCACAGGTGAAGGGCTTCTCTCCTGTGTGAATCAGCTGATGAGTCTTCAAAGCGCCTCTTTGATTGAAGCTCCTCCCACACTGCTCACAGGTGAAGGGCTTCTCTCCAGTGTGAATCAGCTGATGAGTCTTCAAACTGCCTCTTAGATTGAAGCTCCTCCCACACTGCTCACAGGTGAAGGGCTTCTCACCAGTGTGAATCACCTGATGCATCCTCAAAATGCCTCTTCTACTGAAACTCCTCCCACACTGCTCACAGGTGAAGGGCTTCTCTCCAGTGTGAATCAGCTGATGCCTCTTCAAAATGCCTCTTAGATTGAAGCTCCTCCCACACTGCTCACAGGTGAAGGGCTTCTCTCCAGTGTGAATCAGCTGATGCCTCTTCAAACTGCCTCTTAGATTGAAGCTCCTCCCACACTGCTCACAGGTGAAGGGCTTCTCTCCAGTATGGCTCCGCCGATGAGTCTTCAAACTGCCACTTTGATTGAAGCTCCTCCCACACTGCTCACAGGTGAAGGGCTTCTCTCCAGTATGGCTCCGCTGATGAGTCTTCAAACTGCCTCTTTGATTGAAGCTCCTCCCACACTGCTCACAGGTGAAGGGCTTCTCTCCAGTGTGAATCAGCTGATGAGTCTTCAAACTGCCTCTTCTACTGAAACTCCTCCCACACTGCTCACAGGTGAAGGGCTTCTCTCCAGTGTGAGTCACCTGATGCGTCTTCAAAGTGACTCTTTGATTGAAGCTCCTCCCACACTGCTCACAGGTGAAGGGCTTCCCTCCAGTGTGAATCACCTGATGCGTCTTCAAAGTGACTCTTTGATTGAAGCTCCTCCCACACTGCTCACAGGTGAAGGGCTTCTCACCAGTGTGAATCAGCTGATGCCTCTTAAAACTGCCTCTTCTACTGAAACTCCTCCCACACTGCTCACAGGTGAAGGGCTTCTCTCCAGTGTGAATCAGCTGATGAGTCTTCAAAGCGCCTCTTTGATTGAAACTCCTCCCACACTGCTCACAGGTGAAGGGCTTCTCTCCAGGGTGGGGCTCACAGGTGGACGGGCCTCCTCCGTCATGCTCTGAGGCGGTCGAGGCGCAGCAGTGTGGTTTCTCCACAGTGTCGGCACACTGACGTGGATCCACCTGCTCCCTGTTGAAACTCTCCTCACCCTCCCCACGAGGTCCTGCTGGATTTGGGGACGTCTGTTGGGAGGTAAACATGTTTCAGACAAATAAAGATGGAAAGAGTGTCACATGATGTTAATTGGTGGATCCCAGGAATCGTACCGGAACACAAATATTTCACGATAACAAAGGACACCGAGGATGTGCTCATGTGCAGGTTCATACTCATATTTTGGGGTTCTACTATAAAATGTATACTTGTATACCAAAATCTCCGTTTTGTCTCATTCAGCAGAAGTGGGTTGCTAGGCAACCGCTCTGGTTAATGTTTACTTTCTGTCAGCTGACCATCTTATGTACACTGTGAGTGCACTGCAATCGGAAATGAACAAGAAAACGTTCACATATAAAGCTGTGAAATGTTCCGTCTATCTACTACAATACCCATGAGCCTCTGCTGAGACAGAGGATGGCTACAGGTTCAGACAGACGGTGTGTGAAATATGAAATAAGAGATGTAAAAATGTTCTAATAGATACAAGCTTGTTTGTTTGTGGACTGAATTCACTAAAGGCTCCATTACACAATGCCTCATTTACATATTTATTTAAACATAACGTTTCAATACAAAACCTGCTTCTATTAAATGTTTTTGACTATATATATATATATATATATTTATATTTATATAAATATATATATATATATATCTGTATTTAAAGGCGGTTTTCTTCTAATTAGTTTTATTCCCAGTAATCTCCGCTTCAGTAGCTCTTGCGTCCACCAAACTGTGCAAGCTCATTCCTCCCTACATTGAGCGTTTTGTTCAAACAGCACTCATAGTGATACAAAAATTGAAATAAAAAGACATTTTAAAAACCCTCTGTAAAAACATTTGGCTTGTAAACTAAATAACACGTGAATTTGAAACCTTGATTCACCCAAAGTCCAGATTCAAATGTGTATGTGGATTAGCACAGAATGGATAAGAAGAGGCCCAACTTGCATTTTTCAACACACACGTTTTGAAAGATTTGTCTTAATGTGACCAAAGGGATCGAACTGGGGAAGGTTCCTGCTGATATCCAGTAGTTAAAGTTTACCTCTAACGAGCTCATCTCGATGGTTGTATTTTCTTCTGTTAACATGAAATAAAGACAAGACAAACAAAACATGAATAAACAAGAGCAAGAAAATCCAAGTCAGTCACACAGAACTCACAGGCTTTGTTCCCTGCATGTTTATGTTGTGCATCTTTCAAATAACTGCAGTCCAACAATGAATTAAGTTCGATTCAATTAAATATATTCAAAAGTTTATAATGTTTATTTTATCATTGAAGAGAAAAAGTTTACCGTAGAAAATGTATCATGTGCATACGAATCAAAATGTGTTTGTTATCAATAAAGCAAAAAGTTTGATAAATCCATCCCTCATAGAGACAAAAAGTACAGAGAGATCGTTCATGACTGGAGGAAACTCGTTTCTGCTCTTACCTTTTGTCTGTGTCGATGAAGTTTAACCTGCCAGGTGATCCGGTGTCTTTTCCTCACCGAAGCTCAAAGATGCATGGATGGTTTGCATGGTAACCGCGGCCAAAGGTGGTTAAAAATTAAAAAAATATATAATTTCATAAATAAACACAGGAAACAACAAACTGAAAATGATTCACATGTACAGTATTGTATACTATATCTGTCAATTAAAACTAAATAAACGTTGATTCTAAAAATGATTTTTATCTTGCAGAACAGTGTCCAAATGTTCATACCACACTTACGGTTTATCACATATTGTGTTATAGTGATCGATTTCATGTTTTTTTCTCTGTTCATTTTGGAAAATAGTGGTTTTCTGATTTTAGGTTTCTATTAGAACATTTTTACTTTTTTCTTCTCGAGCTTCATTAATCACACACTGTTCATCTGAACATTTTGAATATATTGTATTCAGGTTTTACTTGAGAAATCACTTTCTTTTGGTACTTTTGCTGTGGTTTGCATAAAAATTACATCCATGGCAGATTTCTTTAGAGTAAATATATTTCTAGATAAATAATCCTAATAGTTGTGTTTTCTTTTTGGTTGATCTCAGGTGACCTGAAGCAGCCCCACATGCATTGTGGGAAACGCCTTTAGACATTAAGATCCGTTTTTTCTTCGGCCTCGACGACAATTTGTGGCTGTGAGCCCGGAGATGCTGTTCTGTTAGAAGGTCAAGTGGTCAAATTAAAAGGGAGGGACTTCCCGGTATCTTCTATAACGGCTTATTCTCAGAAATGTTGGGAATGGATACCGACTCATCACTCACAATGTGCAGAAACGAGGAGGAAACGGAATCAAGTAATTACACCCAAAATCATACAGTGCGCTTTTTTTTCTTTTTTTAAAAGGACACATTCCAATGTAATGATGGGCAAATCTATTGACTTTTTGCCGACAATGTTTGAGTCACCGTAAAAAATCAAATGTTTGCATGTTAATGCCTTTTGACAGTGTGAAGTGTGGAATGTGTGGTTAAGATATGACAGTTGTTGATCTCTTTAATAGTGTGTGTCTCTATCCATAGCTCTAAATATGATATTACAACTCTGCTACAACTTTCTAAACACATAGGTAGCGAGGAATTAAAATATTTTTGTTGCTTTCCACCCGGGTGACAAACCCGGACTCAGCCAAAAAACCTTCCGAGCCGAAGTAGACCTTCAGGCCCGAAGTGCACAAATAACACATTGATTCGAACTATCGTAGCTTCTAGCTTTTCACGATACGCGGAAATGAGCTTCCATGCTCCCTTACTTAGCTCCTTTAGCGTAGGAACCACTGGAAGGAAAGGAAAGGAGATAATTCCGTCCAACCATTCCATGCGAATCACGATCATGGCCGAGAAACGCAGCTTTGTTAATGAGGTGACACTTTGAACCTGGTTGTTTTATGTCGTCTGCATGACTGTAACAACACGTGAGGGTAAATATATCTTTGTAGTCCATCTTCGGAGCTGAATTACAATACATGTCTAATGTGAAGTGCTCGGAGTATATTTTTACACATATACAGGTGAAACTCGAAAAATTTACTTTCAGTAATTCAACTTAAAAGAAACTAATATATTGGTGTATGTGTGTGTGTTTATATATATATATACATATATATATATCTATAGCCATAATCATCAAAATTATATTAAATAAAGGCTTAAAAATATCTCACTTTGCATGTAATGAGTCTATATAATATAATAGTTTCACCGTTGAAGTTGAATTACTAAAAGTAATGAGCTTTTGCATGATATTCTAATTTTAGTAGTTTCACCTGTATATGTATTACGTGGATTAAGTTAAAGCTCACTCATTCCAACAGACAGGGTCATGGAAGCTCAGTGCCTTAATTTTACATAAATATTATATTTTGCGTCTATTTTATAGTATAAAGTATGAAAAGAGTATTTTTGTATTTTCTTTCAAGTAAATTATATGAATCCAGAATGAAAGGCACTTCAGGCCACTTTAATGACAAGGTTAGACGGAACAGCCAAGCTTGAGTATTCTTGTAACTGCAGAGATGTTTAACAAAAGAACATAGAGGACAAACAATATTATCCATTATTATTTATCATGGCTACAGGCTTTTCAATGAAACAACAACTGATTATAGAAAATGAACTGAAAGAGGGCCGTTACTTTCAATAATGTTGAGTTTTTTTAAATTGCATCCTCAACCTCGTGTTGCTCCAACCAAGGCTTCCACTTCCCTGAAGATAAGAGAGCACATGCTTCTAAAGTAAGGCGATTGTTTACGTGTTTAATAAATATATCTGCTCCAATCATTTATTTTCACTCTTCCATAAAGTTTGGGGATTCACAGACAGAGATTTTAAGTTGCAGTGGTGGAAATTTGCTGCCTTTTTAAGAGTTTACTGTATTTTGGTTAAAAAGCGTAGAACTGTAAGATATGCTTTGATTCATAGTTTTGATTGTACATGGGTATAAAAACTGTGATTTCTCTTTGAAGCTAAATGCTGACAGTATATTGGACAAATTCTAAAGGTGAAACAAAAGTCTCGTGAAACCTTTCAATGTCAATGTGATGGTGAGGAGAAGAGGAGAAACACGCAGAAATTGAAACGTGGATTTTGTTAAAAATTGCAGGACAAATAAGGACTTTTCACAAGATATGTAAAAAGTTGCAAACATTGTGTCACGGTTTGGTTCTGCTTCCTGTCTTATTTTGTAGTTTTCATGCCTCTTGTGTCCCTGGGTTAGCTTCACTTCCTGCCTTGGCCTGTGATTGCCTGATTGCTTCCACCTGTGTCCAATCACCTGCACCTCCCTAGTGTATTTAAGCCCTGTGTGCCTGCTGTCCCCTGTTGTGTCATTGTCTAAATGTCTAGTCGTCGTTGGTGCACGTCCTTTTTTGATTTTGTTGGTGAATAAAGAGCACCTTTTGGAAACCTGGAAACTCCTGCATTTGAGTCCTGCCTTCCTCTGCACCAGCTACGTATCCTGACACATTGATATTTAGAAACTTTATTTCTAACTTAACTTTATTTAGTCTATTTTTTTGCAACACATTGAATTACTATTGAGTACTGTAGTTTTGGATTATTTTCATTTGCTTATTAAAACTTACTTGGTCTCCAGTGAGGACTTACGTACAATGTATGTGTGAATGACTGGAATCGTTCACATTAATGAGGGAACATGAGACCAAGTACAATATGTTTTTAGTATTTTTTTTTTTTTTTTTACAACAATAGGGCTCTTTGGGTTGGATATCCCAACATAGGACTCTCGTCATGAGATTAGTTGCCTTATCATTTGATCTCATTGTATGGATTGATTGATTTCATACCCTGTGTGTGTGTGTTTGTGTGTGTGTGTGTGTGTGTGTGTGTGTGTTACGGTCAGATACGGAGAGGAAGTGAGGGACACATGGTGGAGATACGGCTGGTAACATGGTCAAGTCTTATAACACAGGATGCAACAGCCACTGCGTCTGTTCTCCCGGGAGTCCCAAACCGAGCAGTTATCTTTGGCCCGATTGGTTCAAAAGCCAAGTGTTGCCAATTAACCCCGTTCTGTGACCATCAATCAGCGGAGAGCATTAAAGCGGTAATCTAATTAAATACCCAGATAGACACAAGGCCATTATTATACGTTATACTAACAAATGATGGGGGGGGGGGGCTCAACATTTTGAAATGGCCCTTGGAAAAAGTATTGTCTGCAAATGAATGGTGTGGAATGGAAATAAGGAGACGGACAGACAGAAATGAGCACATTTTTTGGTAAACCAGTCAGGTTTCAGTAGTCTGCCTCTTTTGGAGACATAAATAAGACATTAAAGTTTGGAAAAATAGGCATCTTATAAACAACAATAAAATGATTCATATTGTCCCGTGATCATTCATTGCTTTGCAAAGATATATTTCAATGGATGTTTTATTCTAAACGACACTTTTTTGAAGTTACCAAGGACCTCCTCCGTTTGATGACATGTGTGTGGTTGGTGCATGCAGACACCTGATTGGTCATTGTCTTATCAGGACGTATTGTGTCCCAGCTGACTGGAGTAATGCATGATGGAGAAACTCCTTTCAGCAAACCGTCGCGCCACAGCTGTTGAAAGTGTCTAAAGAATAAATGTAAATGGATTGAATTGAGAAGAAAGGCAGGCTACAACACTTTGGGGAAAATGAGAAATAGGATAAAACAAAGGATCTACGGAGGGTGTGTGAAATGTCGGCTGTTGACTCTCCACATCGAGCACATTATATACAAGTCATCCGCTCACGGAGAAACACGCGCATGAATCTCCTATGAAAGGTGCAGAGTAAAGCTGGAGAAGAAGCAGCACTTGTGACACCATGATCTCCACTGGACGTCGTCTGTGAATTGCACCTCCCAGCTAATGCTCCCCATTGACCTCTTCATCCCTTAACTGCTCGGCCCGAGCCATGAGACCCTTTTTCCTGCAAACAAGCGTGTTTTCCCTTCACAGTTTTTGCTGAGCTAAGACCAGGAAAAAGCGGGGGGGGCGTGAAAGGAGGAGTAATTAAGTCCACCGGCGAAAAAATGCCTATTCAGCTCATGGCCAGTAATTGTGGTCGGGGCACCATGACCTTACTCCTGGTCTGAGTGACTGAGGGGGAACGGAGGAGGGGCACGGTGCTTGTCCCGCCCCCCCCCCCCCGGGAAGAAAACCGGCTCCGCTCTTGTAAAGAACACTGACAAGTTTATCCACACGCTTCAAACAATCGGGGTCATTTGCTTTAATTTCCCCAACTATTGAATCCTGCACGGGCCGTTGCAAAAAGCTTGTTGCAGATAGCGGGTCGACTTCCTGTCTGATCTCCTCAGGTCTCAGCGGTGCCAGGACCTGCCAGACGGTTGATGGTTGGGTGTCCGTACGGCGGCACGTTGTTTACAGCGTTAGTGCGGGAACGCTTCTCGGCTCCCGGGAGGGGGGGGGTGGGGTGGGGTGGTGGGGGTCGAGCAGATGAGATCTCCATCTCTTCCCTTCATCATCATCGACACACACCCTCCTTCTACCCCCCCCCCCCCCCCACCTCCTGCTTTCGGAGGTGTCTGGTGACTGTGGCCCGTGTCATCTTGTTGCCCCTCCCTCCATCGTTTGAGGAGTGGAAGAGAGAGAGAGAGAGAGAGAGAGAGAGAGAGAGAGAGAGGTTGTGCAGCCCACTACCACCGTGTCCCAAGAGGCCCCTCGCCTGCCTCGCCTGCCTCGCCCCTCCTGCTGCTCAGTACAGCTGTGGCTCAGACCCCCGACCAGCTGGAGATCTCAAGCTCTGCCGGAGAGCCGTGAAAAGCTCCTCTCCTCCTCGCCGACGACCTCATCGAGCCGAGCGCAGGGACAGCAAACTCCCTCCCCAGCATGGCTCTGGCCCCGCGGGCCCCGGCGCTTCTTCCTCTGGCACTGGCGCTCGCCCTGCTGGGCCTGTCCCCGGCGCCCGCCTCGGGGGGCTGCCCGGCGGCGTGCCGGTGCTCTTTCGCCATGCTGCAGTGCCTGGAGCCCGACGGCATCGCCGGCGTCCCGCCACTGGCCCCGCAGGAGAGCGAGAATGTGACGGAGATGTGAGTACGAGGGGGGGGGGGGGGGGCCCGCCTGCCCCCAACGAGTCGGCGCGACCTCACCGGACGCCTCGGCGGCCGGCGGTTTCGCAGAAAGCTCGACGCGCTCTGCCTCGCGTGGCGGTCCAACTGGTTCCCTGAGGGTGGGAATGGTCGAGTCTGATCTGCAGCGCGGGAGAATAGTTGCTTGTATTTCAGTGTTTTCTCCAGTATCTTAATACATCGCAATGGGTATTTGTAAGTTGTCATAGAAATCATTTGTACGGTGCAATGTTTCTTCCCGCAAGTTTCTCTCCTTCGCTTTGCCAAAGAACGAGTGCTTTTCCGCTGCCGATGTGTGACGGGCTTCCAATTGCATTTCTTCGTCTCTCATCATTTGTTGCAAGTAACTTATCGCCTCGTTTGGTCTGGTTTTCATTCCACGAGGAGAGATTGTTCTCAGCAGCGTTGTCCGATTGCGTTTAGTAAAGGACGAAGACGGTGTACGACAGTTAAGCACTTTGCCTCGACAGCGAGATCAACGCAGTCTGCTCGGCTCGCAGGGCTTTCGTTTCCTCTCATTATTTGATGCAGACAGATTGAAGGAAAGCAAATTGACCGCCGCTGGAGATGCATTGGAACGGCAGACGTTTCTGTCACTCTGGTCATTGGGAATCAATTATGGATTCTCACTGACAATAACGGGCATAGAGTGACGGGAGCTGATGTCCTATTATCCATTGTGCAGCAACATGTGGCCCCGGGGCCCTTTAAAGGATCTCACCACTGTCGGCTCTTTTGTATTGTGGAAAACCTCAAGAAGTAGACTCCGGTTTTTGGCGTGCTGTTCACATGTTATGAAACACGTTTGAGGGACGGACTGAACCATTGTTGGCCGTGGCGCTGCCTTTTGGACTTTGTCTGGATTTCATATTGTAACTTTCTTTAAAACCGAGCACTAAAATATTATCTTTAGCGGTAATACATCATTTCTTTCAACCCTCAAAAGATCAGCTATTTATTAGGAATGTGTTGGTTGAGTCGTGTGCTTACACTCAAAGACAACCTTTCTCATCAGAGTCCAAAATAGAGCAAACACCTCAAATTCTACCAAAGGACGAGCTGCACCTGCACTGCTCTCTGAAGTAAATGTCATGGAGACATCAGACGGCCCGAGAAGAACGAGACTGGGCCGGAGGATCGGGCTGGATGTGAATTCCTCTCATGCGAAACCTCCTTTTGCAACTGACGATTGTTCTCACCCCGATTCCTCTCCTCGTGTTCCAACCCCGCGCTCCACAGGAGAAGCTTGGAAGCTGGTTCCTTTCAGTTATCGCTCAGGAGGAACAGACCTGTCACGCCGCCGCCGCGGCGCATGCGCAGCAGACGCCTGTCATTCAAGTAACAATGGCTTTTTGCAACAAAAAAAAGGGAAGCAGAAAACTGACCACCCTGGGATTTAAACAGGGCTACTGTATTATTATGCAACCCACCATCAACTATGGCCTCGACGGCTGAATGTCACTCTGTGCTCCACCACGCTGTTCTCTCTTTGTTCCCCAACCGCAGATCTGAGCAATTAGCACTTTGCTGCGAAGGAGCTACGAATGTGAAATGCCATTCCAGTGGAGCGGGGTTCAATTTCACCGCTGCTTTTTTCCCTGCCTGCGTTCACCTGTGAGCCGCTCCTCGCTCCCTTCTCTCGGCGGGGGTGGGTGGGGGGGGGGGGGGGGTTTCCCTGCGGCTGGACGTCCCCCCACCAACCGCCCCCCTCCGAACCGTCCGATCAATAAGCGAGCGGGCCTCCCTCCGCCGCTCGACATGCCAGCCGACAGCAGCACTCGGCCCTATTGGCGGCGCGATGGAACACAGCCGAACGAGGTGGGGGGGTAGAGGGGGGGGGGTCTTTAAACTGTGGAACGGGAGGCCGAGATTCATCGTGAGCCAAGTTATGAATTCAATTTTGAGAATTGCCAGTCAATGCCTCCACCCCGGGAACAATAGGTGATATACAACCCGCTCGGCTCAATTCAATAAGTGAAGGCGATGGTTGATCCTGGGGGGGGGGGGATGGGGGGCACCTGCCTCGTAATCACATTACTGCTGCGTGGGTCAATCAGACCTGAATAAAAAGGTTTGTGTGTTGCAGTTGACAAACACACAACTGGAGGGTTGAAACAATGGCACATTGCGGCAGTGGCTGTCATCAACCTTAAACTACTGCAGGGGTTTATTTCTGTGGCGCATGCTCTTAACACGGCATTTTTTTAAAGAAAATACTGCACTTTTTCCTCCATTGCTTTCACAGCATTCAAGTTGGTCACTTTGCAAATGATAAGATATTCATACGATCCCTAAACTCTGTGAGACCAGAGGAGCTGCAGTACGAGCTGAAAAGCCCATCTTCAAATGTGGGGTCCTAACACAAGTTAAGTCCACAAATACCTTTGCAATCCAAGTAGAGACAACTAAGTATATTAATTGGACATCTTCTGAGGCAAGTAAGGCCAGTGGGCATGCGTATATGTTTTAAGAGTGCAGTGAAAGGACTTCAGGGTCCCGACGTGTCACATGACCCCGCCTGAAACCCAGTGAACCTGCCGTCTCCATACGATGCACTTTTTAAACCATCGTCCACACAGGACAGGTGAAACTAATCAGGGCGGGGCCAACAATCAGGAACCAACCGTGCAAGCTTCCCTTCATGTCTCTTTGGATGTCACAACAAAATGTATTTACTTTTGCACGTCTCTCGCTCTCTCCCCTTTTTATTAACCAGTTACATAGAAAACCAAGCCGCCCTGGAGAACATAACGGACATTGATCTCGTCAACTACAGGGAGCTGAAGAACCTGTAAGTAATGCCTTTTCTCACGTGAGCACAAATGCAATTGTTCATCACTTCCTTCACTGCACTGGACCGAATGCATTTAATTCACAATGTAATTCCATACAATTGCCCCCCCCCCCTTCTTTATCTACTGTTGCTATGCCAATCAAGCTCTATATAGCCGATTTGACCTTCAAAGGGCGCAATTCTTTTTTTTGACAATGAGTTCTTTCATTTCAGAGGGGAAAGGTATAGAAATTTAGCTCTATTTTTCTTTCATATTTTCTCCAAACTCCCTCAGTGATCAAAGCTATTTGAGCTTTCTGTAGCCTTGTACACAGTGCTTTCCGTTCCTCGTTACGGTTACCGAGCTATAATTGAACCATGGCGCTTTGAAAATTGGGAGCGTGTTCATGTTGTCCAAAATATCCCGGCACGCTGCAGATTTCCAGTCGAATTGAACCAAGTGGCCTTCAGCAAAGCCTGAAAAACAGCCACACACAAAAAGTCCCCAAAAGTACGAGTGCGTGGTGTCGACCACACATTGTTGTCCACCATCTGTAAAAAGTGATGACTCATCACATCAGTAAAGAAGATTGTGGCAGTAAGTTGGATAAAAAGCTGTTGGATACGAAACATTTAGTAGTTATATCAACTGAATAGTTTAATGATAGATGGTCATAGTAATTTTCTTTTAAAGAAATAGAGATTTGAGCCTTTTAATTAACAAACGCTACAAAAAGCTCATTGAAGATATTTGAGTGTTTGGACTTTTTGTTGCACAAACCGTGCAGATTTTGTTTTTTTTAATTTGGGGTTTTGCCTTTATTCATTATTCATTATTTAATATTATGAATATGAATGAATGCTGGCGGCATTATTTCGATCTCACACTGTCCATCTGACCGGCTGACTCGTAGCTCTTTACTTCAGGGTTCATGTGCCTCTCTCCCTCCCCTGCAGCACCGTCACGCTGTGTAAGCTGAGGCTCATCTCCGCCAACGCCTTCCAACACAACCTCAAGCTGCAGTACGTGTGAGTGTCCGTGTCAACACAACCCGATCGGCCTCCCCGTGTCGTGTTGTGACCCGTGTCGTGTTGTGACCCGTGTCCTGGGTCCGACTATCTGTCGCTGTCAGTCAGGGCTCGGACCCTTTTTGTGTTTGAGCGACTCCGTCTCTCGTTCAAATGACTGTTGCTCGTGGTGTGGATCTGGTAAACTTTTTTTTTCAAACCGGGAATTTGCATTTATTAGTATAGCAGTATTCTTGATGGATTTAATGTAAAATACAACATCCAGCTGTTGATGGGTTTTCTAATGTTTATCAATTTCATAATTTGGGGTTTTGGAAAGAATGGCGAATTTCCAGGCCCGGAGAATTGGGATGTCATCCATATTTTAAAAACTAATTTGGTTGAACTGCACCATAGGCTGAGTCCTTTACCGGAAATGTGCACTTTTCTGCACTCCTTTTATTTTGTCCCGCACTGTTTGGCAATGTTGTTTTTCAGTAAAATATTTGCATAAAGCAAGCCAATCCACTTTTCCATGTTGATAAGAGCATTAAAATGAAAATAAATATATGGGAAAAAAATAAAGGAAGGGACATTTAGAATAGATAAAAATTTGCGATTAATTGTGATTCATTTTAAGCCAACTATGAGATAAATGCGATTAATTGGAATAAAAAAATGAAATTGTTTGACAGCACTAGTAAATATATATTCAATAACAAGCACGTCATCTAGAAAATCACTTAGTGGGCAGTCTGGTAATTAGCCAACTTTTCACTAATTATTATTGTTAAATTATGACATTTATTTCGGCCTCTACATTTGTGATCAGTGAAGCATCTCTTATCCGGTGGAGCCATCATCAAATCCGTCTATTCAGCAGCAGCTGACCCTTATCGTCTCCATCTTGTCCTCATCGTTTTACTGAGCGTGTGCGACATGCCCCACATTGCTTATCTGAAAGCCAGCCGTGTTTTGGAGTACCACAGATGGGGGGGGCGTTGGGGGAGGGGGAGGGGGGGGGGGGCTGGCGGCTGGCGGTGGAAAAGCTGGGCGGGTTGCGCTCGAGAAATTGGAGAAGACATCCACCAGTCACCTTTTACTCGCTCACTTTGGCGGATTATCGACAACTGATGCATAATAAATACACTCCACTAAGGGTCCATTATCACTTAATCAATATTTCGCTGTGGAGGGAGAGGGTGGGGTTGGGTTGGGTGGAGTGCAGGGGGGCTTTTCCGTGTGACAGACTATAACCAAACCAAGCTCGGGCCACTTTGCCCACAGCTTCACCCGAAACCTTCCTGGACCGCTATCATCTTTTTCAAATAAAAAATCAGAAGAGAAAATGAGCTGCGATATTTCCGGCTCTGCCCCCCCCCACCCCCCCTCCCCACTCCCCCCTCTCCGGGTAGGAATCGAGCTGGTAATGGATAAGTCCCAATGGCTCACCCATCTGACATGAACTTTCGGGAGCAAGGAAAACAAATAATTGAACCCTTGGCCCTGCCAGGGTGAATATGTATTGGCTTCCATGTGGGCGCTCCCCAGTGAGGCTTTCTGTCGTCTTCTGGGGGGGGTTCACTTACAGGCTGGTTCTTTGGCGGTCTTGAGGATCATTTGAGGGGGGGCCAACGTGATGATATTTTAGTGCCCTCAGAGGATTGGCAAAATGATCTGTACATTCATCCGGGAAAAGGATTACAATGATGCGTTGTGATGACATTAATTCAATATATTTTTTAAATGTTTCAAGTTAAATAAACCCGGGGGTGAACAGCTCGACGAATGTATGCACGTCAGCATGCTAACAATGACTATTCTGACATGTTCTATGTATTAGTGGTGTTTTAAAAATTTGACTAATTAATTGCACATTTGAAAAATAATTAATCGCGATTAAAAGCAGAATTCCGACTCTTCGTCTTCCTGTTGTGAGTGCCAACAATGTCCCCTAAGCAGGACGTTTTCTAAACCTCGGGCTTTTAGGGACACAGTGGTGGTCCCCTACAGACTTTGCGCAGGGTGACGTTGGGATGGAAGTAGCCCAGCAGCTAGCTTAGCCTAGCAGCCTTGCTTTAAAGCCTTGCTTTAGTCCCAATGCAAAGATCTTGAGAACTTGCATTGGTTTTGCCAAACTCGTTAAATATACAGAGTCATGTGGATTCACCTTTTTTGGGGACCCGTGAATGTTCATACACCATCTTATCTGGACCGAAGTTAGGGGTCGACTGACATTGCCTTTCCTGGAGCCATGAAGATAACACGGCTCAAAGAACTTTACTACCACACCGCATTTTAAAAATTCAGACATTTCTACAAAAATAGGAAAATTGTGGGTCCGTGTAGCGGAGCTGCGCCCTTCTTCCGAGAAGTGTTTGTGACTGTGAACCAATCACCTAATGTACCCGACACTCGGAGAGAGGTGCGCTCCAGCTGTTTGTGGACGCGGGCCCCCGGCTGGTGTGAAATACTTGCCAACGGTAATTGATCAGAAACCATTTGGGTGCATTAACGTTTTCCACTGAGGGTAATTCGCTCTGAAAGTGGGCAATCAAATCGCTCCACTCCGGTAAAATCAAAATACGATTTTTACTTTGATTTTTCTTTCATGAAGTTGAATTTCTTTTCCAAAAGATGTATACTTTTGGAAAAGAAACATTCAAAGATGATGGCGTCAATTACAAACGTAATTTCAAATACATCCATAGATTGTGAAAAATAGTGTGACGACTGAATATTGATGAAAGCATAAAAAACAAATGTTGGTCACATCATGTGTCTCCTCTGTTCACAGGAACCTGGCATCAAACTCCCTGGAACACATCTCTTGGAGGGTGTTTCATTTTCTGCCACTGCTCAACCTGTGAGTCCCTTTAAACTTTTATTCATTTAAGTACAATTTTCTAGGAGCTCGAGTTCAAATGAGATTTGAAGTGCCGCCCAATTTACCAGGGACGGATTGAATAATATGTTTAATTCTGCAGAACAGAAGGTAAAAATGTCTCTTTGACCTTATCTCGGGGCACCCAAGCGCTATGAGCCGCATAAAGAAACACCCACTGACTCGTTTTTTTTTTGCCCTGTCCGAGCCCCCCTATCCTGAGGAAAGAACCTTCTAAATCTTTTGCCTTTACAACCTCAGGGGAACACGGTCAGGCCAATTATGGACCTGCATCGCGGTCCGACTGGAATCACTCAGACACAGTTTGACGTTACAAGTCCCGCTGCCGCTGAATGTCAGTTTGCCGAGAGAGGCGGCGAGGGGGAGGCTTTTGTGCCTCTTCACTGACTTGATAATGGCGTGCGGCGTTTAAAGCACAAGACGCACAAGGTAAAAACACAAAAGATGAAACGCTAATTGTAAAGGTTAATCTCCAGGTCGGGAGGCCTTTCGGTGCTCTCGTGGTCTTGTCGCATTGTGCATTCAGGGAAAATTTCCCAGAGGTTAATTCACGGGTGAACATACAGTACTTAGTTATTGTAAAACAAATTACTGCTGGCTTTTACAAAGCGATTAACTTATCAGTGCAAAGCAACCCTTTCCCCCCCCCGTTACTGCACAGCTAAAAGGGTTTTTGAAAGCCGTAGGAAAAAAGGAATCATGAAGAATTTAAAATCAGAGGGAACGAAAGGTTGTTGTCTATTTTTTAAAGATTCATCAATACTGCCTGTTTACAAATGTTTTAATTGTTAGTGATTTTGAAAGTGCTCAGAAAAATTCAGTAAAGAAAGCCAATACAGTCTTGCTGTTCCATACAGAGAGCGTGTCTGTGATGCACAGAGAAACCCATTCATTGCTCCATCATCCACAATGTTTTTACGATTATACTTTTTTTTTTTTTGTGTGTGTGTTTTCAAGCATCAAAATGAGCAAGAAGTTGAATTCGTAGCCAGCGGACCTTATTTTCCTCCGTTTTCTCCTCAGGGTTTTGAGGGAGAACCCTCTGGTTTGCTCATGTGACCTCCACTGGCTGCAGCAGTGGCAGTGGAAGGAACGCGGCGTCGTGGACACGCCGCTGTTGTCTTGTTTCTCCGATGGTCGAGAAGTACTCCTCAACTCCTTGGTGATAGACAACTGCAGTGAGTGCACGTCCGGGCTTCTTGTTTTCCCACTTTGATGGTGTTTGATGGTATATGATGTTCTCAGTAATAATGCACGACTACAATAAGATGCAATTGCTCAAACCGGTTAACCAGTTTCCAAATGAAGATTTAAATGAGAAGTACACATTACAATTAAATAATTGAATCACAATGATGTAATTCTATTCTAAAACATATCTTGATGGGATATAACTATATTTATTTATTTATTGCGAAGTTCATGACATAAGTCTCCCCCTCATGTGGTGCTGTGAACAATTGGAAAAAAAACAACAACTTGTCACCTTTTTGAAAAGGAAAAATAACCATTTGTCGATCCACTTGTGCATATCGATGCCTTCAACAAGCCGGAGCAGTGAAACACAAGGAAGAAATTGGCTCGCCGGCGTTGCCGTTTTAATTGCACGGAGCGGGAACATCTCGTTGCCCAGGAAACATACGAGAGATTTTCTGGTCCTGCAGTAAACTCCTAAAGGAGAAACAGAGCCCGGCCGTCTTCCCCCCCCCCCCCCCCCCCGTCCGTACGGCGGCTTTTGGCTCACTGCCGCCCCCTCTGCTGCTCCCAGGTCTGCCCGAGGTGACCATCGTCTCCTTCAAAGATACCAAGATTCAAGAAGGGGGCAACCTGACGTTCGCGTGTCAAGTGACGGGAAGTCCGACTCCCAATGTGAGGTGGAGAACCGATGCGCTCCACTCGCGCTTCTCCACCCAGGTGAGGAATTGTTTTCGGTCGATGTGCACAGTTACTAACGAAAGGATGGCTTGTTGACCCCCCCCCCCCATGTGACTGGGGGCTGCATTAAACCTCCTCTCCCTCTGCCCTGTTGACCGCTGACAGGAGAGAATCTGGGGCTCCACTTTAGAGCTGGTCCTGTTCCTCAGCAACGCCTCGTCCAACGACAACCTGCACAACCTGACCTGCGAGGCGGAGAACCAAGCCGGACCCGGGGGGGACACGGTGCAATTGGACATTGAGTGTAAGTGGCCCGGGGCGAAATGAGACCGCGCTGCTGAAAGCCGGCGGGCTCGGGGCATGTCGTCGGGGGCTTAATGGAGGTTAGGCCAGGGCCATTTCTCTAGTGCAGGCCAGGGTGGGCAGCCGGAGGAAGGGAAAATGCACTGTACTGATTTCTTCTAAATGCCCCCCCCCCCTCCCCCCTCCACAAGTACGAGCATACCCGCCACGCTTCTAATGGAGCTCTTTGTCATCTGCCACTCACTTTGGCAAAGTGTTAAAATAATACGAGTGGAGTGCTGCAGGTACGGCTGGTCATTTAAAGCAGGGATACAATGAGAGCGGGCTTACATCTACTTGCTCTCAGAGGAGTCCCTCACCTCGCACAGACGCCGTTCTTCTAGTCGCAGCTTGACCCCCCGTGGGGGGTCCGCCCCGTCGCTCCCCCCCCCCCCCCGTCTCTTTGCACGTGCATTAGCGCGTCTTTGAGTGGAGGTACGCCGGGGAACGGCGGCAGAAAAACCTCCTCCGATGCGATAGTGATGCATGGCTGAAACAGAAAACCGCCCCCAAAACGTTATTGTATATCACAAACTCTGACACTCGTTAGAAAATAAAGCCAAAAAGAGAGCGTGGGCGCCAATTGGATGAGGCCAAATGCACGAGCGCCGAGGGACAGATAATGAACGTCAGGAAAATGGGGGGGAGGGGGGGGCTGATAACCCGCGCCGAGATCCGATTTGAGCCCGCGCTAATGGACTCTTCCCTCCTACTCCGGAAAACCGCTTCATCCGCAGTGATTGGCAGTCTGTAAATGCGTTAGTGCAGCTAATCTATCAACATCAGCCCCCCTAGTGGACGGACACTCGTTAACCGCCAGCCCTTTAATTACTCTTAATTACCTCCCTGAACAGTGGGTGTTTACTGCCGAGTGGCTCACGGCGCCATTGATTCATGGCGCTCGCGTGGCTGCCCTTTCACGGGTGGGGGGGCGGGAGCATGTGGATTTTCGCGATGTAATTTGAAATTAAAAGGTAGATTAAGAGGACAAGGTGATTTTTTTCTATTTTTTTATGCAACATGTTGAGGTGGAGAGTCGACTAAACCTAATTCTCAAACCCCCCCCCCCCCCCCCTGCAGCGAAAAATAGCTTGTGCAGGTTCAGGAGAGGCCGCTAATGGATGATTAGTTACATGTGAATCACGGTGCTGATTTTCTTGGACTCGGCATGAAAGCCCCCCCCCCCCCCGGGTCCCCTCAGCACAGCACTCTGAGGCCGGGTCACGGGTTAAGAGCAGCACACCGGTTTCAGGGGTCTCTGCACTTGAGAGTTGTGTTCGATCCAGACGCCAGAGGCCATTTCCTGTGACCCCGCGTCCCGCCGAGCTTCCAGGTAGCTTTTGTGGTCGGGTGGAGGGGGGGGGGGGGGGGGCACAATGACGGCCAGGATTCATTATTCATAGCAGGTCAGCACAGGTTTGATGTACAGATGGAGAACATTGATTTATGGAAACTCGCGGTGGAGGTGCACAGGTGGTGCAGGCTCGTGCATTTCAGTGATCCAACTGCAATCGTTATTTAAGACTCTTATTTCCGTTATTCAAACGTGTCATATTAGTCACATACTGTGTTTGTCATTTCATTTGTTAGCCACTTTGGACTTCACTACACTTCAGAGGGAAACATGGTACTTTTTACCAAAAAGTATCTCTCTGAGGAAAAAAAAGAGAGGTTTCCCAGGACCCCAAACTTGTCACTAACATAACGGTATATTGAATGCATTTGGGTTTCTTTTTTTTTCTTTTTTTGTAAAAAATCCCACATTTCAATTATGTGATTGCTAAATAGTTTCACACGGCCCATGCGTTATGCTAAGCTAGGCTACACTGTGCTGCCTGTACAGCTTCATGGTCACCTCTTCAAGTCGTCCTCTTCATCCGCCCCCCCCCCTCTCCCCCAATCAGTTCCCGTCAGAATCATCTCCCTGGAGAACGCCGTGCCGCAGCACCACTGGTGCTTCCCCTTCCAAGTCGACGGCAACCCCGACCCCCAGATCTCCTGGCGCTACAACGGCGCCGACCTCAAGGAGACCCGGTTCACGTACACGCAGTTCATCCCCGACGCGGGCGACGGGTCGAGGAAGCACGGGTGCCTCTTCCTCAACAAGCCCACGCACATCAACAACGGCCAGTACACCCTGATCGCGCAGAACCGCCTGGGGAGGGACGAGGCCACGGCCTACGGGATGTTCATGGTCAACCCGTTCGACCCCTCTGACCCGGAGGGGATATTTCCAGGTGAGTTCCTGAAACCCTCCCAACAAGGCTCCTCAAAATACTGAGAATTGGAGAAAAAAAAAATGAATAGTCATCGTGGTTAATGAAAAGTTTTGTAATAATTAGCTCTGAGAGATCTGAGACTGAACAGGAATACACGCATTAACGACTAGTTACTAAAAGTAGCTGTAGAAGCTGGGAAGCGCGTGTGTGTGTGTGTGTGTGTGTGTGTGTGTGTGTGTGTGTGTGTGTGTGTGTGTGTGTGTGTGTGTGTGTGTGTGTGTGTGTGTGTGTGTGTGTGTGTGTGTGTGTGTGTGTGTGTGTGTGTGTGTGTGTGTGTGTGTGTGTGTCTCACTGAGGGGAAGAATTCTGAGGAAAGAATTCAATTCTGAGAAAAAACGCCCTTGAAAGAAATATTTTGTCAAATAAAATGCGTTTTGAAGAAAACGGGTGAATAAAAAATAATCCCTGTGGAACTTCCCCAGTTGAATAATTAGGACGATTCTTGTTTGTTCGTTCTAAATGTTGACGTTTAAACATGCAGTTAAGAATTGTATTTGTGTATTTTAGATTTTCACCAGTGACGAAGAACTATTTTGGAGGCAAAACATCCCAAATCTCAAAATGTACCAATGCATGAAAAAAAAATATCATTCACCATTTCAGTAGAGACTAATAATTGAAAAGAAAAAGGTTTTGTGCGTGTGTGTGTGTGTGTGTAAATGTTTGATACATTTTTTTTCTTTTTCGGGGCACCCTTTTAAAAATCTTTCTCCGGTTGTGTCCTTAAATGTGTTTGTGTTCCCTCCATGCCAGTCCCTGACGTGGATCCAAGTAAGTCCCGCATTCCATTCATGCTCTCCTAAAAAAAAAAAAACAGCGCTGCAAAGACGTGAATGAGGAGTCCCTCTAAACAAAAGGTCTCACCCAGGGCAAGAGTTCTGAGAAGAAACTCCCTCGAAGGAAATGTTTTGTAAAAACAAAATACGTATTGAAGAAAACGGGTGAATAACAAAAAAACAAAATCACTGTGAAACTTCCCTTCAGTTCAAACTTCAGTTGAATAATTACATTAATGAGTAGGAAGATTCTTGTTGGTTTATTCTAAATGTTACGTTTAAACACGCAGTTAAGAAGTCCCCAGATGTGTATTTTTAGATACATTTTTTTCCAGTAAAGAAGAAATACTGTGGAGGCAAAACAGCCCAAATCTCATCATTCACCATTTCAGTAGACTAATAATTGGAAAATAACTGTGTGTGTGTGTGTGTGTGTGTTTTCAATGTTTGATAAATTCCCTCTTTTAATTCGTGGGGCACCCTTTTTAAAATCCTTCTGTGTTTCTTCCCTTCATGTCAGTCTCCGACGTGGATCCAAGTAAGTCCTGCATTCCATTCATGTTCTGCTAAGACGTTCTCAGCAAGACGTGATGAGAAGTCCCTCTAAACAAATCTCCTTCCTGCCCCCCCTAGTTCCTACAAACAAATCCAACATGGACGTCACAGAGAACCCGGAGAGTCGCACGTTTGTGGTACGCGTGTGTGTGTGTGTTTATGTGTGTGTGCGTGTGTGTGTGTGTTGCCGGGCAGATCATCGCTGACTCGAGGCCCGTCTTTGTCTGCCCAGGTGTTCGTGGCCGTGGGTCTCGGTGTGTTCGCCTGCACGTTCCTCCTGGTCACCATCCTGGTCATTAACAAGTGTGACCAGCATTCCAAGTTTGGTATCCACCGTAAGTTCAGTTTTTTTTTTTTTTTAAATTAAGGTTGATTGGACCTTTTTTAAGGCACCTTTGCAGTCCGTGATGATTGATGATTTGGATGTGACCCCTTTTGCAATTCTAGAGATGAATAAAACCCACATGTTGGATGTGCGGTAGATATTTAACTAATAACAAAACAAAGAAACCAGAATAACGGAATCGTGAGCGTGAACTCCATTGATTTCATGCCTCATTTAGACATTTTAAAGTCGGTTAAAAAAAAAAAAAAAAAGGTGAAAAAAAACCCGCTCCCGAATGACTCTTTCAAATTGCCGACGGTTCTGTCAGCCTCTCAGAAGGTTCTGCGCAGGAGAGCGCCACTAACACAGGACTTCCACTGAGCTGTAACTTTGCACGCGGGCGGCCGCTGTGTCGGCCGGGGCCTAAAGTGCCTTAATTACTGCACGAGAATGGCGGGCCGAAACCTCCCCTGGCCACTGCCACGTGGCGAGGGCCATTAAAGAAGATGGATGGATGGATGGATGCATGGAGGAACAGCTAGACGTGATGCAGCTCCACCCGGACTCCCCCAACACACACACACACACACACACACACACACACATCTACCCTTCTCACTCTAAAAGTGCCTAAGTGGGCCTGATTGCCTAAGTGGGCCCTGCTCCCTCTTTCCTTTCCTCCATCGCTTCTGTGCTCCCTCTTTGTTGTTCCATTTTCTACCGTGTTGGACTCTGGGGGTTCTGTGGCTTGCCTCGCTGAGTGGGGCTTCACAATTCGGGCCCCACTTGTTTGGCTTTTAATACACACCGCAGTCAGGGGTTGCCAACCATTCAGGCACCACCACCACCCCCCCCTCCCCTCCCCACCCGCTCCTCCTTCTCTGTTCAATGTGTCCTGATTGCTGCACGGTTGATGATGGTGATTATTATTACGGCTCGTCATCAGCTGTCACCGCGGCACCGAAACGACGCTGGAGCCGACCCGATGCCGAAAGAAATGAGTTTGAGGAATTTGTGCTGATTAGTTGTCACACAGTCTCTCAGTTTTTTTTTTTTTTTCTTCCCCGTTTTGCGTCCCGTCGCCGGGGTCACCAGGGTCATCGGTTTTGGGAGCGGAGGACGACCTGGCCGTGTCGCTTCGTTTCATGAACTTCGGAACCAGCCCGCCGTCCTCGGATGAAGACTCGGGTTTGTCCAGCTTCGTGGAGAACCCACAGTACTTCTGCGGCATCATCAAGGAGAAAGACATGTGTGAGTGCTGAAATACAGTTATTTACATTTAAATACACACGTACACCTATTCATTAAAGAGTACTCTTGATTGGTTTCAGTCTTAATTCTTTGTGTTAATGTCTAATATCTTTTTTTTTTGTTGCACACTAGGTGTCCAGAACATCAAAAGGCAGGACATTGTGCTGAAGTGGGAGCTGGGGGAAGGCGCCTTTGGCAAAGTCTACCTGGCCGAGTGTTCCAACCTCAGCCCCGACAGCGCCAAGATGCTGGTCGCCATCAAGGTGAGCGAACGACCAGCAGCCCCCGTCTCCTCTCGTCCCGATGACCCCACGCCTCAACCCAGAACCGTTTAGGAGAATCCGGCTGGGGACCTTTTTTGCTGATCTATGATGCTGTTGGACACAAGCCCGATAACAAGCCTCTTCGTATGAATGCCCCCCCCCCCCCCCCCTCCCCCTTCCCCCCCCTCTCTCTTCCCGTGCGGTCACCAGACGCTAAAGGACGCCAACGAGTCGACCCGGCAGGACTTCCAGAGGGAGGCGGAGCTGCTGACGGTGCTCCAGCACCAGCACATCGTGCGGTTCTACGGCGTGTGCACGGACGGCGAGCCGCTGGCCATGGTGTTCGAGTACATGAGGCACGGAGACCTCAACCGCTTCCTCAGGTCAGCTCACGGGGTCACTCGGGGTGCAGGATCGGGCAGGCCCATGTGGGGGGGGGTCGACTCGAGCATCAAGTTCATCGTTTACGCTGCAGAGGAAACAATTCATCGACCAATAGAAAAAGAACCCGTAGCTTTTGGTCTGACTAAACAAAGACTTGTGATGTCTTTACTTGGACTTCAGTATTTTATATCCTTTCATAGACCAACCCATTTGGTGCTTTTAGTGACAAGGAGAGAGCAGAGCTTTAGATGATCCGTGGATAGCAAGTAGTTTAAATCTCTCTTTTTTTAGGAATAAAGGGACTCAAACAGATAGGAATATCTGCTCCGACTTGTTTTTCCCTCCATCATTGCTCCTGGTTCGTCCCCCCCCCCCCCCCCCCCTGCTGCAGTGGATTATCCACACGAATGAGAGAACTCGGGTATCATTCCGGGCACGTTTTTTCTTGTTGGGTGCAAACGTGATTCAAAACATGTCAACGCGAGGCAGACAGATACTTCCTCCACAATGGAGCAAAGTAAATTGCACGATTTTCATTTGAATTCTGATGGACGCAGTGAACAGATCCCGCGCACGGAAATGGACCAGATGTGATGTCTGAAGAAGGGCGTCATGGCAACGCTGGATGGGGCTGGTTCTGAAACCCCCCCGGACGGAGCCTCCGGAGGGAGCTGGAGGACTCGCTGAGACGCCGTTGACCCTATCGGGGGCTCCCTCTCGGCACCTGGGGCGACCATCTGACCGAACCGATTAGAGCAGACGCGGTGGACGCTGTCTGCCAGGTGTCCCCCCCCCCTCTGCCCCCCCAATAGGAGACAGATTGGGAACGACAGACTTTGCCTGAGACGCATGTGCGCCAACGGATGGAAAATCGCATTTCCAGCAGACAGAAAGAGGGAGACGACCGAGGGCCCCCACAATGCAGCTGCTTTCCCACCCTGCCACCTGCCTTTTAAACTAATAGTGATTGTATGGACAACTTCCTTTTTGTTAGGAGGTGGGGGGGGGGGGGGGTGGGGGAGGGACACAAAGTGGAGAGGAGAGATATTAGGATGGATGGAGACACATCATCTGCGATTTGCTCATTTGGGAGGCGAGAGTGGGTGTTGATGATCCAGGAGAACAGCCCTGGAGGAGCTTCTCCTCATTGCATTACAGCGAATCAATTGTAGGCGTATTACAAGCCGTATGTTTTCTATTAACCGACCCGTGCCGCGCTCGGCGGGGGGGCGAGGCGGGCCGCTCTCTCATAAGGGGGTCTCGTGTGTGTGTGTGTGTGTGTGTGTGTCGGAAATGTCGTGGTGCTTCGGGTCAGCCGAGGCCCCGTCTCATTTTATATTTATTTTGCATTGACAAACTTTTGCTGATTGAACTATGAAAGAAAGGACAGTGCTTCATTCGTGTCCACAAACCAAAGCGCTGAGTGACTAACCTTTCATGTTCCAATAGAATAATTGTGTGACCAGACGATCCTCGCAGCAGCTTTAGTGGCAGAAATCCAATGTCTGTGGCGCAAATGAAACCTTTCGGAGTCAACTGGTGGAAATGAAGTACAGGTGCCACACTGAAGTTCTTTTTCTTCAGTGGCTGCATTATGCTTCTACTCCACCACATTTACAAATGTTGCATCTTTAGGTCACGACTCCAAAAGACCCGTACTGTAATAAAATGGTCCCAACGAGCCCCATAACGGCTGCTTACGTAGCGATGCATCAGAAATGACGCAACGTGGGTTTTTGTAAGCGATGACTCACTGGGGCGGTTCTTAATGCAGAATTTGAGGCATTTTGCTCGAGCACTTTAAATCCAATTAGGACGGCGAAAGCAGGGCTCTTTATCGTGTATCTGCACATCGCAGGTTGTGTACTTCGACTATTGTTTCCCCCCCCCCCCCTTTCTCATCATCAGTCTAACGAACCCATGTCCCCTGTAGAGCTCACGGCCCTGACGCCCGTATCCTGGAGGAGACCAAGATGCCCCCCCTGGGTCAGCTCACTCTACCTCAGATGCTGCACATCGCCGCGCAGATCGCCTCGGGCATGGTCTACCTGGCCTCGCTGCACTTCGTGCACCGCGACCTGGCGACCCGCAACTGCCTGGTGGGGGAGGGCATGGTGGTCAAGATCGGAGACTTCGGAATGTCCCGAGACATCTACAGCACGGACTACTACCGGGTGAGGGGGACGCGAGGAAGACGAGTCGTGTGGGAATTTATGGACCGTTCAGGGGTGGATGCAAATATTATAGATATCTGTCAATCATTGTAATTTAGAAACAAATGATGCAACAACAGGACAACCATATTTTTCCTCAGCATCTCCTCAAAGGAATGCTTAGTATGAGATACTCATCTCATTTTGACAATTCTCAGATAATAAATCCTTATTTTGAGATATCTTGTTATTAAAACTTTTGTTGTAAATGTGCGTATTAATGCATTAATTCATCTAACAAAGCAAAGTGTTTCTTGTTCCCCTTGAGACATCCGTAACGAGGAGCCCGTTTCTGCCTCCGCAGGTGGGCGGACGTACGATGCTGCCCATCCGCTGGATGCCCCCAGAGAGCATCATGTACAGGAAGTTCACCACGGAGAGCGACATCTGGAGCTTCGGCGTGGTCCTCTGGGAGATCTTCACCTGCGGCAAGCAGCCCTGGTACCAGCTGTCCAACAGCGAGGTGAGTTATTTGGAACGAAAGGTCTAATTTAAAGAAATGAGGGGGGGGGGGGGGGGGGGGAGATCTGTTTCTTACTCCCCAGTTGTGGTAGTGGAGCAGGTAGTATTTTAGTTTTCCACTTTTTGAGACGTCAAACATCTGGCTGTTGCCAGGCGCCTGAAGGCTTTTTTTTTTTGCCCCGAGACGTCTCGTTCACGCAAATCCAAATGCCTATTTGCCGCAGAGGTCTGATGGGTTGAGGTGATGGTTGATGATGGAGGCAACAACCTCCAAGGCGTTGAGGGTGATCCCGTCTCCATCCAGAGGACGTTTTCTCTGTTTAGGATTTCACCTTCTAGAACTTCTGTGCTCAGTTCTCCAAAAACCTCCACAAATGAAACTGCAACTATCTGCGTGGAGAGTGATGAGACGTTGGTGAACAGGATGAAGATGAAACTAGAAGGAATTATGTTGCGTGATTTGTTTCTTCTTTTTTTTTTACAATTTAAGGATTCCAGAGTGAGCTGTAAGCTGCGTAAAGCTGAGGATATTCACCCTGTCAAAACACATCATAATTGATATAAAAATACTGATTACATTTTTTAAATGGAAGCCTGAATCTGTTCTTCAGTTACGCACAACAGAACATTTTCATTGGAGTCGTGGGTACTACTTTCTGTTGCTGAAGTTCTGCGGCTCTCGGCTCTTAAAAGGATCAATACATTTATAATAATTAAGGGCCGTCCAGTCTAGCCTTTTCAGGCCGAGCACCAAGAAGTGGGACTCCATTGCGACCGCAGCGGCGCCATTACAGGCCCCGACCCGCTCCCCTTTCAGCAGGAGGGTGGATCACTTTTCCCCGGCACTCGATTCTAATCACATCGCCTCTCGTATATATTTTTTTGCCGAAGGCCAATGAGCTGTAACCTCGTTAGGCCCAATCTGTCTCGGGCCAGCGAGGGCTGGGCCGGATTACGCCGCCCAAACACGCAGTTGGCGGCGATAAATCATCCCAAAATGCCGACTCGTCAGCGACGGCGGCGAGCCTTTTGCGCGTTGCCCCCCCCCCCCCCTGCGGGGAACCGGCTGGAAGGCCTCTTCCCCTCATTGGATCAGATTTTTTTTTTTTTAAGTGTTTATTTGTATACAACAGTTCATCGTATATCGATGTGAGCGTCTCAACGTGCCGTAGGCTTCAGTCTCCAGTTGAATCCTCCCCCTTTTTTTTATGTTTCCTTTCCATAACGCTGTTTCTGAATTCCCATCCTGCGGACAGGCCATCGAATGCATCACGCAGGGGCGGGAGCTGGAGAGGCCGCGCACCTGCCCGAAGGAGGTGCACCTGCTGATGCAGGGCTGCTGGCAGAGGGAGCCCCAGCAGAGGATGGTCATCAAGGACCTCCACGGCCGCCTGCTGGCCCTGGTCAAGAACCCGCCCGTCTACCTGGACATCCTGGGCTGAGGAGGCCGAGAGGGGGAGGGAGGGAGGGGGGGGGGGAGAATGAATGTTGCTTTGGTTCCATTACTCCAATCGGGGCTGATTGCTTTAACGCGGTTCTTTCTGGTCTGAGATTAGAAAAAGCCAACCAGCCTCGGCTTCAGGTTTGGCCTCATCGCTGATTGACCCCCCACGATTGATTTCCCCCCCCCACCCCCCCCCCTCTCCCTCCGGGAACCCGTCGCGTGTTTACCAAAAAGTGTTTGATGTTTGTCTAAGGTGGGATGAGCCCGATTGGGGGGGTGGGGGGGGACATGCATGGTGAAGTGTTGAAGTAACCGCTCCGAACTGGGGGGCGGGGGGGGGGGGGCACATTTTATACGACTCCGACAGGGAAACCAAACGGATGTTTGGTACGGACCTTGAAACCTGGACATGGGACTTTATTCTAAGGCCTTCGGTGTAAATGTACATAAGAAATCCAAAGCTGTACAATCAAAAGCGTGAGCTCGTTTGTTTCTGAAACCCAGTGTGTCACGAGCATTTTCTTTTTAAATGTCATGCAGGTGTTTGTTTACATGTAATATATGAACAGGAGAGCGACCTTTGCCCCCCCCCCCCCCCCCCACCCTCCGTCATTCTGTACAAATGAGCGGCGTTCAACAGGCTGCGGTTTCCACCTTCATAATCAAAGCACTGTGGTGAAGCTCTCCGAGGGGGGAGGGGGAGGGGGGGGTGTGGACACACTGCGATGGTTTCAGAGGCGACAGATGGGTTAAAGGGGGTTAAACTCCAGGAGGACAGCGACAGACGGCGGTGAAACCGAGACAGGGGGCCGAGTGTACCGACCGCGATGCCTTCAAGTGTAAATACCCAATGTACATACTCTGTATTAATGTCTGAAATATATATATATATATACCTTCATGTACGGTTACTCCAGCACTTTGTTTATTTTTAAGGGCAGACAATATACAAACTTGATTTATAAAAAAGAATCCCCCCTCCGGGCAGCGGCCGATCCGTCATTACCGGGTGCTTCAGAGCGAACAATGACTCGGGCCTCCGCCTGGTCTTAAAGTTGGACGTCTTAACAAGGCCATTCAGCAGCCTCCTATTATTTCTGACGAACTAATCAGCATCCTGCGACGCCTCGACGGGATCCTCTGCAGATGGTTATTGAAAAGGAATAATCAAGTTTCAGATTGGCCTTAGCGCCGGGCCTCCGGCAAACCAACACCAACCGAACCTTTTCTCCCCCCCCCCCATCACTCTGCATGCACAGCGTCTCCTGGGAGTGGTAATGGATTGTGAGTAATGCTATCATCCCCTTTCTCGGTCTCTTTCTCTCTTCCTCTCCTCCCCCCCCCCCCCCCCCCCCCCACCCCGGTGTACCGGGCGGATGAAAACACTTGGAGGACTCGTGTCTGGCTTATTGTTTTCTTCTGGTGTCTACAAAGCGGACTCGGGGGCCGGATCGGATTAATACACATGGTGTCTGTCCCCCGTTAGCCTGAAGGGCTCCATTTGTGAATTCATTTTATTATTATTTTTTTTTTTTTTTTAATAAGCACTTGAGTCTCTTCAGCCTGGTTAGACAGAATATGACTGTAATAAAAGCTCCAAGAGCTCTTTCTAAAATGGAACTTTCCTTTTTAATCACCCACCTCAACAGATAATGCTTGTATGCAGGGTATTGATTTTTTTACGGTAATTATATTTTATCCTAGTCAGTGGAGGTTCATTTAGCTCTCTACGCTTTACTGTGAACCCTTAAGAGCAGTTAGTACGAAGAGAACAAAATCGTAATTAGGTAGAATTTGTACAGATGGCTTTAACCAAAATGAAAAAGACATCTTTTCAGTTATCAGTACTGTAGTTTTGACCGGATTCCTTTTTTTGGTTTTAGTTTGCTAACGTGTATATATAGAATGAGTATGTGGCACTGGGTTGGTGATTAAAGTGGAAGAAAAACACAGCGCTTCTTTTCCTGGAATCATATTCGCTTATTAAGAACAACCCTCAGACGGTTTCCTGTAGGACTAGTTTCAAGAAAATGGCTCCTTTTCGAAAAATAATAATTGAACTGAAAGTTGTTTAATCTTACATTCTGAGGGAGGAGCAGATTATTTATTTCACATAAGCTTTTTCTTCTACGTGACAGGCCTTACTTTTGGGTTTTCATTCTCTGCCTTAAACAAAACGCATGGTTTTTATTCTAAAGGGTGAATATTGGGCTAAAGCTTTTATTCCATTTCTGCAGTCAGACTTTTTCCTTATTATACATTTTTGGTGATTCACACACCGGAGCCTATTTTTTTTTGGGGGGGGGGGGGGGGAATAAATCAGATCCTCATTAGAGCCACGCGCTGCTCCGCCTGAAGGACACTGGTCATGTTCTGCCCTCTGCTGGTCGCTCGCATACACTGCAGACTGAAATTAAGACTCCACCAAACAAAACACATTTGCTCATCTTAAGACCAAAATGTTAATTGAATAAGTTAAAGAGCTTAGATGTCAATATTTTTTAAGGTATTTGCAGGGATGAGCTGAGGACAAGTTGCAGATCTGTGTTTTATCCAAGTATACAAAAGTAGAGCGGAACCAATTCATCGAAAAATAGTCAATGTATTTCATTTTGAGGGAAACATTTATAAAACTATAAAAACATGTTTTTAAGAAGTTTCAGATTGGACGAATGAAAACATTCAGGATGTCAATTTCAATTGTGGGCAATTAAACTGGAATTCTCTTTTTTTTTCCACGTTAGAACCTTGTACAGCTGTAAAAAAAAAAAAATTCAGTTTGAAGACATTTCAAATGATTCCAGAGACGATTTTTAGACTTATAAAAAGGCCTTATTTATTACACAAGTATTAGAACACTGTAGCAAATTACAAATTATTCACAGCAATGAACAAAGAAATATGTATACATTTTAAGAGTAGTTAGTTATCTATACAAAAGGGTTGTATACAACTTTGTCTATTAAAAAAAAGGCACCAATGAATCCTCTTTCAAAACCTTTAGAATGTGTCGACCCGCACTTTTCTTTGCTCTCCATTTCTCGTTGTCCCACAACCTTCAATACTTTTTTTGTTTGTTGTATTTGTACATTAGAAAAGTGCCCATTTTACCTGAATCTGCTTGTCCACCGAGGAGTAAACCAACAAGGTCTACGTGACAAGCAGCCTTAGAAGTAACAGTGATCTGGTCCGGAGAATGCGCAGGCTTGGAATTGGAATTTAAAATATGGGGGGGGAAAAAATAAATTTTAAAAAATTGGAGAAAATAATGAAATGCAACTCGGTGCGGCGACGTGGACCCGTTTGAGGAGGAGGAGGAGGAGGCCTTTATCGCTGAGAAACCGAGCCGGCACCAAACGGCTGACGACAGGCAATTACAACGGTTTGAGTAAAAAATAAAAATAAATGTATTGGCCATTAAAAATAGCACACGGCGATTCCAACAACCAGCCGGGTCAAAACCGGCGGACGCTGCGAGGCGACCGGAGAGCAAATGAGAAAGAATGAAAGCCATCAGAGCTCAGTGGGGGGGCAAAATAAAAGGAGAAATAGTCTGTAAAACTGCATCGAATACAAATAAGTCTCCGCTTTGTCCGATACACAAACCTTAAAAACACCCCAAACGACTGCCGTGTGTGTGTTTGTGGTTCTACACCCGACTTCAGCGACCAACGTGGACCTGTAGCACCGTGCACTCCCATCATAGCACATACAACCCCCCCCCCCCCCCCCTCACCAAACTCTACCAAAAGACCCTTGTGTATGTGTGTGTGTTAGTCGAGTGCTCCCTGTGGGTTCTGGTTGAACTACTGTGGCGTTAATGGCAGAATGACGCGTTACAGCGACGACACACACCTCCCATTAAACAATATTTATCAAAGCCGTGAATACAAAGTGTACCGATTCGGCTGCTGTGCATTCATTTACAAGTGGTGCATCTTATCCAGTCGCATTTCTTTCATTTTGAGAGGTCCTTACAATATTTATTTTCTTGGAACTGATAACTTAATTATATTAATTTCCAGTTTCTTTTCCAAAAAGGCCAAAATCCCCAAATGTTTAATGTATAATGAGGCTTTACAAGAAGCTGGGACAGATGTTTAGCTGTTTGACCTGAGAAGTGACAGAAATGATCAAATATCTAGAGTTTTGCATTAATTGATTTTAAATATTTCTCTTTTGTCGACACGAGTTGGAAACCTGATGAAACAATTCAACGCTTTTTGCACCAGTTTTAAAGATTCTGAGATCAATAACAAATTACAGCGCAGAATCGGTTCATTTTTACTTTATCAGTTTCCAAAAAGAGAAAAACATTCCCAGTTGTGAAAATAATAAATATATAATTATTATTTCAGCAGTGAATGCAGCCTGAGTCGTGATAACCACAGTATGCAGCTAGTGGGATTGGTTTGTAGTTCTATATATGCACCACAATACTGACATCTTATTAATAACCCTCAAGTGGACTCAATCCACTCGTCTCCCCAATCTTAATTCTTTAGTGTTAAGTCACACGTGATGGAAAGGACCGGAAACATCACACCACTGAGTTCAAATGCTTTAGTCCATGAAATATTATTAGAACAGATGGTTTATGTGAAAGAGAAACACAAGAAAATGGTGCCGCTCGCGCTTTGAACACTCGAGACCTTCAGGGGGTACAAGGCCACTATAGCGTTGTCATGGAAACCTGCGGTTCTAAAAGGATTTTTTTTTTTTAATAAGAAGAAAAACGGTACATCTCTTTTAATTACTGACGCGCTGCAATATATTTGTCTTTCCTTCTGCCGAGTTCACGAAAAGCCGGGCAAATCAGGAGAAAAGCACCACATCGATGTGTGGATCAACTGGATCAGAGCTGCATCACATTATGACAATCGACTGTTTATGTTAACAGAAACACACCAACCCAAAAAGTCCAGTTACAGAAAAGATTTTCCATAAATCCTTAATAAAGTAAAAGGAGATTCTGTCCTAGAACACGCAAAACAGAAATAAAAAACAAAAACAAATCCAAATATAATCCCTGCAAAATGCAACATTAGATGTTTTTAGTTTTAGACCAGAGCCGGTTGTGAATCACTGTAAACATGGTGGATGAAACAAAGCACTTGTGTTGCAACTGCTTTTCAAACGAGGAACCGTAGCAATAAATTAAACGAGACATTCCGCACACGGCGAACATGGGACGCGGCGTCAGAAAGGGGCTTCGGTAAAACTAGAACTAGTGGCGTTAATAGTAGTCTCAAACCCACGCACCCACACACCTTTCCTTTGGAGAACGAATCGGGGTGGGGAAACCCGCCCTCACTGCTCCTTGCACTTCGGCGTGCGCGGCGGCGGCGGCGGCTTCCACAGCAGCGGGGTGCTGAAGATGCCGATGACGCCCAGGTTGAGCACGAGGCTGGCGAGCAGCATGCCGATGGTCCCCAGGAAGGAGGGCGCCCCGCCGCGGGCCACCAGCCAGGCCCGCCGCGTCGCCATGTCCGCCATCACGCCCTCCATCTGGAAGTGGGTGCCCACCACGGCGGCCACGTGGAACAGCTGGTGGCTGTGGCCTGCGTGACGAGAGGGAGAGCGACGTGAGGGGGGAGGGGACAAAAACATCCCGACTGCTGCTGGAGGAGACCACGAGAGAGACGCGCCGTTGTCGTCGGCAACCGCATCCCACTACCACGGTGGGTGCAGAGTGACTTCTCATTGGGGGGTGGGGGGGGCAAATGAAAGTATTTCTCTCCGGTTCCACTTTATAGCTCCATTTTTTTTTTTATAAGAGCAAAGGGACGTACCGAAGTAGTCAAAGCGCCCCGGGGCCAGCCTCTCCGGGAGGTGGGCGGTGAACAGGAAACAGGTGAGGACGGCGAAGAGGACGTGGTAAGTGTGGCTGGACAAGGCGTCGCTCCAGCTGCAGCCCCCGCCGAAGCAGAGAAGGATCTACGCGCACACACACACACACACACACACACGTGTTGAGTGCAATTCAGGAAACAAAGTGCTAATTGAGCTCAAAGGGAGGAGGAGAAATGCAGATTTTTTAAAAAATGTCGTACTGTTGGTTGTTTGACCTCGTTGGGGAGAAAGCAGTAATCCGACCAATGACTCGTGTCAAACTAATCGTCGCGGTGATTAGAGGGATTACTTGATGAGAGCAATGCATTTGTTTTACTAATCAGCTGTGCACGCTTACATAATGACACAAACAGTGCCTGTGTGTGTGTGCGTGTGTGTGTGTGTGTGTGATATCCACATCGCTTCTGCGTGCAACAATTCCGACACTCACCCGATAGAACAGGGGGGCCGTGTCGAATATGAAGGGAACGACGAAGGCTGCCGTCCTCAGAGCTTTGCTCTTCTGGGGGAACTGCAGCTCCAGGAACCTGTGGGCACGGACGCAGGGCAGCGATCAGCGCATCTCAGTCACTGAATTATTAAAAAAAAACTATACGTGTACTAATCAACAGGTGGTACGATAGCACGTGCATCGGTACCACACACAAATGTCACTTTTCAATGTCAGTGTGTAGATTAAAGTTGAAAAATCAAGCTCAAAACTCCCAAAATCGGAGCGTTCGTAAACCCCAACATCAGCAGACTTAAACTGAACAGCACAAGACCCTTTTCTTCATTGCTCTTTGACTCACTTCACTCAACCGTACCCAATGATCTGAGGCCGTTCTTGCTAAACTCAAATGCTGAAGCACTAAAAAGGTGTGTCCTGCCCGGTGTTGTCCTGCGGCTGAGGGGAGCTCACCTGGAGTAGCAGGACAGGCTGGTACAGAACAGCGAGTTCCCGATGGCGATGGGGACGAAGTGTTGGTGGAGCCAGCTGTTCACCAGGCAGTCCGGCATGACGTAGTAGGCGTAGCTCATGGCGCAACCTGCCGACAAACACGCCACCCTCAGAAAATACAGATGCGCTCCGAGGGCCTGATGTGACTAGTCTGGTTTATGTTTTAATGCGGACAAAACAAAGGCATCCGTGTAAAAATGAAAAGTATATAATGAATAAAAAACGTTTTACCCGGGTGTGTTTTCTGAATCCACCACTAGGTGTCCCTCAAGTTTACTTATCATTGTCCGCTCCCTTCAAAGCTCCCTCGAGACCCTTTGAACACTTGTGATTAAAGAGGGTTTAGAGTTAGGCGGCAGCCTCCTGCTTTCAGAGGGTGCATCTGCCGCACTGTGCGCGCACGGACCTCGCCGCCGCCACCGCCGCCTCGGGTTCCGTCCAGAAAGCAGTCTTACGGGCCCTCGTCCCCCCCCCCCCCCCCCGAGGCGGACTTCTGAACATTTAAAACTGGGCAAAGCGTGGCACTAAGAGGCTTTGGGGCAGATTAGGAGTCTTTTTTTTTTTAGTTATAAAACGGCGGAGGCCCGCCCACAAAGACAAATACAACAGTGACTAATGTGAAGTGAACACACGCACGCCTTATAAAAGAACACACACAGTTAATGCCTGATAATGTATATTTGAATGAACGTCTTGCCTGTTCTTACTCGCCTAAGACGCCGCAAACCGAAACCGCACAAACCCGTTCCCAGACAACACCCGCAGTGCTTTGTTGAAATTGAAAATTCCTCTGTGGATGGCCGACACAATGACGGCCGAGAGGTCAAACGCACGCTGCCCCCCCCCCCCTTCTCCCCTCCCCTCCCCGGGGTGCAGATAAGACAAACAAATTGTAAAGGAGGCGGAATATGGAAATAATAAAAGCTCCGATCACGTGTGCAAAGTAGATATCACGTTAGAAACACTGCGTCAGCCTTCTTGGGAAACTCGATTGTTAATCTTAAGATAATTCGGTCACTTGGAGGTGATCGCGACTCTTTCCCACTTACAAGGTAGTTAAAAAAAACTAAAAATGTTGTACCATGGTAGACAGAGATTTGAGATTTTCACCTTGACTTCCGGTGACAATCTCCGACATGAACGTTTACAGGAAAAAGGCCCAAAAAGGAATAGTCCTCAAAGTGAAGTATACAACATGCTAATCAAGTCTCTTAAAATAAACATCCAGGTGCTTTGTGAAGGTGTACGGACAATGCATGAACCATTTCTACAGGGACTCACCCAGACTGTAGAGGCTGAGCGCTCCGTAGTCAAAGAAGTAGCAGATGTGGCGGGACTCGGGGGACATGGTGCTGAAGGTGTGCGCGCAGCTGGAGGTGAAGGGGTAGACGCAGATGAGCAGCATGTAGACCAGGAGGGGCCAGGTGTAGCTGTCGCTCAGGAAGTTCATCGTGGAGCAGAGGACACAGAAGCGCCACAGGAAGTACCTGCAACATTTGATAGGTGTTTTTTTTGGTCGTCGTTAGAAATCAGCTTTATCTGATTTTTTGGGGATCCTGCCTCAATTTTTTTCTTGCCTTTCAAAAAAAAAAAAATGTTGGTTTAAAGTCGCTCTACCTTGAGAATGAAGACATTTCGTCTCTTTTGTTGAAAAAAGTGAGTATAGGAATATTTTAGCTTGTTAAACGCAAATATTTTAGAACTTGCACATAGAAATGCAAGCTGAGCCGTCTCCATGTTAGATGTTTTGCTTGCGACAATAAACACACTAAAACACAACAACCGCGTGATTTGCGCGCACCATGTCGGCAGGAAGTGGGTCCAGATGTTGATGGTCTCGTTGTTCATGTGGAAGCTGCTGAGGAGGCAGTCCAGCGCCGAGCTCTTTGGGTGCCGGTAGCCCGAGATGATGCTGTCCTCCCTGAACACCTGAGGACCGAGGACACCCTCGTTACACAGGACACAAACTCAAAACGCCCCAACTTCAAGTCAAATAATGTATAATCTACTTTTATATGTTGACATGAACGTCATTCAGACTAAATCTACTTCAACATGCCATCGATGACTGGCGCACGGAGTCCGTTGTTGAGCCGATGCTGTTGGTCTCTCGTAAATTAAAGGACTTTTTTTTTCCCCCTTTTATTTATATGTTTTCAAACCCGCCTGAGCGGTTTGTTTTTTGACCAAACAGACGGCGTCCTGAGCGACCGACGGAAAGAGACAGAAGCATCGACTCAAAGTACGGAAAAACTCCACCGACACAAGGATCTAGGACACATTTCACTGCCAACATAGAACCGGTTTTTGCTTGGAAATTCTTCAGATAAGATAAGCACACAGCAGTCGGGTGGACGCCTGCCAACACGGACGCTTGAACCGCCGCGGTCTGCCTCCAGAAGGAGGAGGAAGAGGAGGAGGAGGAAGAGGAGGAGGAGCGGCTCTCCAGCACAATCAGCTGCCACAGGGCTTTACCACGTTTCATGTCGGTATATTGGTTTGACTTGTGCTGTTAGGAAGAGCATATAAACACTGGGAGGGAAACAGAAGATATAGATGGGAAATGCAAAGTGCTTCCTGCCAAAAACGCCAAGCTTTTAAGCCCTCAGCAAGTTTTTACGACTATTGTGGTACATAAATAATGTAAACAGTGTTAACGTCATCATAAACACCATTTTGAAATACTATTATCATTATTATTGTTATTTCAGCTCACAGATGCACCTTGTGAGAGCCAATACCGCACCAGCGATGCTTCCTGAACTGGTGACAAGAGGACATTTAATATTTATTGTTAATAATTTATATAGAGCAGGATGAAAACCTCCTTCCTCCCGTACCTTGGGGATCTGGTGGATGTCAAAGAGCGGGGGCAGCTTGATGCGGAGCATGTCGGCGGGCAGTCTGATGGCGCCCCTCCCTCGCTGACAAACCTCCCGGAGCCTGGCGCGGCCCCCGCGGCAGAGGACCACCCAGATGGGGTAGTCCAGCACCGGCACCCGGGCCTCCCGCCCCGGACCGTCAGCCTCCCATTGCAGACAGCGTCCCCAGCCCTGGCTCCAACCGCCTCGGACGCCGGCGCCGAGCCCGATGCCCCGCCACACTGGAAACACTGCGGGGACCAACAACGAGAACCATGAGGGACACACACACACACACACACTTTGGACAACGTTCCCCTCCGGACCCGGCGGGCGTCTCTCCGGTCATCGCGGCTCAAGTGTGGATTGGGGAAACAAGAGGGTGGCGCCGCTCACTGCGACCCCAGCTGCAGGCCCGCGGGCCGGTTAGCGGGGACAAAGTGAGCTTTTGTGGAGGGTTGGAGCCATGGAGAGCACGGGGGGGGGGGGGGGGCAAAGGACGACAGTTACACGCTGTGCTGGATGGAAATGAGGCCGCGCGGACGGGTACAAATCCTGCATTCATCCCGGCTGGATGACAACACGCACGAACTGGGACCATGGCGTGTGTGACAAAAGTAACTCCAGCCTTAAACACATGGGTTTGTGCAGACAGGGCAAATATCGAGTCCGCCTGGTCAACTTTGCGGTCAAAAACTTGGTGGTTTAATAAATCTCGCACGCATCCTTCCGCAAAACACAACATCCCCCCCTTTCAAAGTTGACTGTGGTTTCCTGAGGATTTCTGGCTGCTCCTGTCCAAGTGGTGTTTATGAGTTTGATATAAAAGATTTTTAAAAAATGGTCAAAGCACTGCACAGTTGATGTGACAGCTTTAAAAATCGATTAAAGCCAAATGACATATTTTTGTATTATTATAACTACACAGATTGTGATGAGTTCTGCAGGAGGTTTTTTTTTTTTTTTCCAAACTTTTTTTAAGCAGAGTTTAAAAAGCTCCAGAGTGCAAACGAGTTCCCCCATGATGCAAAGGATGGTACAGAAGTGGTGACCATCAGTAAAGAGTGATCCAGTTAGTTTTCAGCTGGGACTCTGATGACAAGCAGGACTTGAAGGATAACATCTGCGTCCCCTGCCACCTCCAGGCTGCTGCTGTTACCTGTTATGCAGCCATTCAGGACCGACACAAACAGCTCTTCCTGCCTTCCTTCCTTCCTTTTTTGTGTGTTTTGGTTCATCTCCTGATGTCCAAAATTCCTTCCCACTCACTCGTGACGTTGATCACGTGACTTTTCTCTATGGACGTCTTTATTGGCCAGAGGCTGACAATACGAGCTATGCGAGAGAGAGAGAGAGAGAGAGAGCGAGAGAGAGAGCATGTTGTGCAGAGGGATGGACACATGTGTGCTTTGTACTGAATGTCCTCGCTCTGCGGCTCCAGCTACTCGGCTTTCAGACCATTTTAGGATCAATTTATGGCATTCTAGAGAATAGAATAGAATAACTTTGACGTTTTCCAAGACGCCCCCCCCTCCCCCAAACATTGGTACGTTCCTGGATTCCAATGACATCATGATCCAACAACTAAGCAAAGATTGCCCAATACTTCTTGTCTTTATTTTAGTCTCAAAACAATATGCACAAAATTCAAAAAGAAGTTAAAGGTGCGAGCACCCTCCTTGCACGTCGCGGCCCGAGGACGCCTGTGGTCAGTTGTCTTTAACCGTGTGGAGGAATGCCGCTTTGCAGGCTTTATCTTTGACATTATCATGGTCTTAGGCCTTTTATGTCAACATATAACCAGGACCTTCTGATGTATCAGTCGAATTTTAAAGCTTCTCAAAATACCATCGATGAGCAAAACTTCCACCAATATCTCAATCCCCAGACTACAATTGGTCATTTTCAGATAAGGAAACAATCAATACTTTCATTCAGACAGATTATACACATCACCATGGTGTCACTTATGGATAACCAGGACATTCTGATGTACCATCCCCCCACAAAAGCCTCTCAAAATACCATACATGACGCAACTTCCTTTGAAATCTTTCAAAAGGTGTTTTTTTTAATTGATCCCTACACACATAGTTTAATATTTCTTCCAGCAAAATGCAATTTTTTAGAGACCAAGGACTTAAGAGCACACTGCGTAGATTTGAAAAGAATCGGGTTTTAATCCGTGGGAGGAGTTCGGTCTTTCACAACTCAGGAACTTATGAAAATATGACAAAAAGGCACATCTTTAATGATTAAATGCAGCGCCCCCTAATCCTTAAAAATTATGAAAAAATTAGGGTTCCAAGTTTACACATGGTACAATTTTGGTGAGGGCAGGCCGAGCCATTTGGAGGTTAAAAATCGGACAGATTAAGCCACACCCCTTGCCAAGTTAATTACCCCATATCTCATCAAAACAATGAGTTATCAGCACTATTCGGATATATCAAGGGCACATTGAACCAATAATGATCCACGGAAGGTTTCGTGACAATCAAACTCAGCGTTTAGGAGAAATTGCCACAACAAAAAAATTAAAAATGGCAGAAAATCTAGTTGGGTGCATTTGCATACCACGATTGAGTTTTTTGTAGAGCATGTGCAAGAGCACGTGTGTGCCAACTTTCAAGTTGATCGGACATCGGGGGCTATAGAGACCTCTCTTTATACCCAATTTTTAACAGTCCAGATATCCATGCCAAATTTAACAACTTTTTGAATATAATAAAGGCCCTAAAACGAGCCTCGGTTTGTGAGAATAATGACAATTCCTTAAAATACGCTAAGTTCCTCTACGAATAGTCGTAACGAGGACCCTAAAAAAGGTCCATTGGTTTACTACTTTTGGAAAGTGTCAGAAACCCGAAAAATCTGAGGAGACCGGTTCCCCTCCCCGAAGGTCTGTGGACTACAAGACAAATCCCCCGTAAGAGAAGCCCCCATTTCTCCTTCCTGAAGCGGCGCATTAGCCTCCTCCCTGTGCTCCAGTGGGGGCCGCGTATAACTTGGGGGGGGGGGGGGGGGGGGGGTTAAACCACGCGTGCCAGACGTGTCCCTCCGCGGAACCCCTTTTCCCGGTAAGGGTCTACATTTTCACATGAAGAGGCGCTTACGTAACACGAACAAAGAGGTAACCGTCACTTCCCGTCATGCACCATCAGAACAGTTCATATCTATCGGGATCACGCTTTCGACTGTATTAATTCAACCAAGTAGTTCATCTAAAAACCTGAATGAACACAAGGAGCACAGTGCCAAACAGAAACCGGTTTTACAAGTCAACGCTAATTAAATGTGGAGACATGACCCCCCCGCAGCAGCATACCTCGTCATGCATTGCACAGAATTGTCAACACAAACAAGTCAATTCCCCTGCAGATTCCACGACACAGTCTACACAAGGCAAGGAGATGACTACGCCCATTTCCTAGAAACCAAGCTGACACCCCAAAATATCCCTCAAAACCCTCCAACTAGTTTCACAACAATAGAAAACCAAGAAAAGTAGTGGCAAACACGTTAATAGGCATCGATTCCCATTTGGCGACAGAGCGCGGAGCGCGGGCATTTCACCTGGACAACTCCCCAGCAAACATTTCATCACGAGGAGACAACTCCCGGTGACCCGCCTCGACCCATCGCGACCGTGTGTGTGCGTGCGTGCGTGTGCGTGCGTGTTTCTTTTCTACAAATCACCCCCTTTCCGCTGCGGACCATGTGCGGTTTCTGGCGATGGCGCTTCGCGGAGGGAAGACGTTCGCGTTTCGCATCATTCGGAGCGCATTCTTTTATCTTTTTAAGTTTTTTTTGTTTGTTTTTACTCACCGCGACCCTCCGGCATGCGGAGTCCGGAGAAAGTTCCTCCCCCCACGTACCGTTAGTCCGTCTGCGTCGAGTAACGATGGACGCTTTCGTAGCGCGTGTGACAGCAGCGGCTGGGGCGTCTTTTCCTCGCTCCCTCTTCTCTTCCCCCCCCGCCTCGTCTCTTCCCCCCCCCTTCTTTTGTAACCGCGCGAGCGCCACAGCCTTCTTCCCCCTTCTTGTCCAGCACGAGCCAACAGGAAGCGCTGCTCGGTGCTCACGTGGTTCGCTGGAGCAACAACAACACGAGCCACGTGTGCGTTCAGCGACTCCATCATTTGATACAAGTTATATATATATATATATATATATATATATATATATATATATATATATATATATATATATATATATATATATATATATATATATATATATATTTCAATTGTTATATTTGGTTCGATAAAAAAACGTAAATGGTTAGATTTGAAGAGATTCTTAATTCACCGCTAAGCGTGTAGCATTAGCATGCTAACTGAACAAACCGGCCTAACCGTAGGGTAGTGCGGCCACACATTAAGTCAAGAAACTCTTTTCGTTTCAAAGTTAATGGAGCGTTGGACCATTTTATGGCCTCTCAACGGTACGGATGTTTAAGTTATCCCCTCGTTATTTTTCCAGCTGCAACATTGAACATTCATTTTCACAGTGATATATTATACTTGTGAATCGGAAATCAGCAATTCCAAACATTAACTAGCTTAACTTTACGTTCAGTACATTTAGTCTATTTGAATGTAATTTTGCTTAACCCTCTATACCATAGAGTCTATGGTATGATGTTGCCTCTAGGCAACATACCCATTTTTGGCCTTCTACATTCTCACAATATATCCCCAATTATGATGCAATACTAGGACCATAAGGCACCAATAGCATTGTTTGAATTTGTCATATGACTCTCTGGAGGCCTTTTTGAAAACCTTTTTTGCTGAGTGCCCAACAAGGATCGGCTCAACCAATTCTCTCCACAATAGAGAGCTGAAAAAGGCTTTGTATGTATTCACATTAATATATAAGTAAAGCTTAATTTCTAATAGTTTAGTGTACTTTGTTTTATAATTAAGTAATGTAAACTTGTTAAAATTCAAATGTTGCCTTGAGGCAACACCGTACTAATATGGATTCACCATGACATTGTGGTATATATGGATGGCATGCCAGATATTGGGTCAAGTGGCAACACCATTCTGCAACTTGAGATCATCATTCCAGGCAACCAATCCTACAAGCTGTTCTTTGATAACTGGTTCACCAGTGTGGATCTCCGTTCTCCAAAAAAAAAAAAAAGAGAGATCCACTGTGTTGGAATAGTGCAGCAAAATCGACTGACAGGGTGCAGCTTCTCTGAGGATAAAGCCATGCAAGTTGCCTTTGCAATGAGGAGAAAGTCTTGAAGAAGAGGGGAAGACCATCACAGAGGCTGAGAAGAAGCACAGGTCATCAGTGCCATTAACATCTGTATCAACATCTGGAGAACTTCAGATGAAGGTGTTTGACACCTCAAAAACCTGACTCGGCGCTGATTAAACGTTTTGGAAGACAAAATGTCCTCAAAGTTGCATTTAACTTTTTTTCTACTATAGATCACATTTTCTTGCAGGAATGAGCCTGTGGGGATTCTCCTTTGTTCAAACTCTGACCAGGGGAGGACATCCTGTTTTGAACTGACCAGAGCAAACATCCAGCTCGCGTCAACACAACTTTCTCTCCCATCATGTTTTTGTGAAGGTCTTGTTTGAGTTCACCCAAACAAAGAGCACGCGTGACTCTAAACACCGGCGGGACAACGCAGGTTATTTTTCTCCCCTCATCCCTCCGACTAAATTTAGATATTTCTTTAAGTCATTGAGTTCAAGTGGCGCTTTTCTAAAAATTAGATTGAATTAATGTTCTTGGTCAAAAATGACATCAGTGTAAAAAGAAAAGAAGCAACCTTTCCCGTGTCCCACTACTCAGAGAAACAGGACATTCTTTACAGTCCTTTACTTGTAGTGATATCATTCTAAGCTTAGTTTTATCTAATCGCCCTCTATATAAATCATTCTATTTCATGGGACTTTGTAACTGTGAAGGTAACTCTATAACTTATAAAAAATAGTATATATTTTCTCTCTATAAGTACTAGCACAGGGAATGAAAGTACTTAAAGAATTGGGTTGGATTGCTATAAATGGGAACGACTTACCAGTAAACCTGTAAAAGGAGTGAGTTTACTGAAGCAGAAACGAGTTTTGTATCTTTTTTTATTTATTTTTAGGGAGAAATAGAAGCAGTCTGCGTCACACGGTCGGTGTGATGATGTCAAAGCTGCAGCCAAAACAGGACGGAAGCAAACACAGAGACCGGCTCTGCCCTTCCAGCTTTACGATGTCCGATGGGTTCAGACGAAAAGCTTTTTCTGCAAAAGCTACAAACTACTTTTTGGAAAACAGAAAAATAAAAATAAAATTAAAAAAAATGTTTAAAAAGTTGGGCCTTTTCCCCTTTGCGCCAAACAGACCGGTTCTCTTCCTCTGCACATTCCTGCAGTAACAGAATCAGAAACACCAGTGCACCCCCCCCACGGGGCAGTCTCTTTTCTCTCCCAAAGAAAAAGAAGGGGGGAAAAAAAGAAAGAAAAATAGCCTTGTTCACGGTGGAGGAGACGACCTGCAGCTCCATTTACATGAGAGCGAAACCTGGCTGCAGTGCCCAAACCACCAGAGATTTGTCTGCGAGAAAAGGATTATTTCACATGGAGCCCCAACAGAAGGGTACTTACGCATGAACTCCAGACAGGCCAGGCATTTCCCCACCGCGAGCACAGAGCCTCGCGTCGACATCCCTCACGACAGATCGCAGCTGCTTCTGGACCCCGGTTATGACTCCGAGGAACAGGCTCCTTGCGCGTTTAAAGCTCTCATCCTGCCCCAGCAGCAGCCGCGCCGGGCCTCACCAAAAGAGGATTGCGTCGGGTCACAGAGGTTCCCCAACCCCCCGTTACCCAGCACTAACTGGGGGGGGGGCAGCACCAGTGCCAGCCATCTTCTATTGGAGTGGCACTGATCCAGTTGCCCGGGGATTGGCTGTTCCGATTGATTGGTCAGTGGTGGGCATGGAGCCCGGAACTCACACACACACACTCACACTCACACACACACACACAAGCACGGAGACCTAGTTAGAAAGGACCTAGAAATAGTCCCTAGAAATACTTCAGGAACGTTGAGAGTCTCTCTCTCTCTCTCTCTCTAAACCCGGGTGCAGGGTCGCAACCTTCAAACTCCACTTCCTGACTCGTGGTTCGGGTCCTTGAGCACGCAGCTCTTTGTCATTTGTAAAACTGCTTGCAATGCCGATTCGAGTGTTTATTATTGGTCAATTCGTTCTCTTGAACAGAAAAGTGGCACAAAAAACAAAAAGTAATCTTATACGAGTTTCTTTTTATTGTTCAATGCATGGCCACACACATATACTGCTTTTCTTTTGCATTGTGCATGATGGGACAGTCACTATGGAAATGGTGATGTGGATGGGACACATTTAGGAATCTACAGGGCTCCAGACCGAACCCACATCCCTCCTGGGAGAGTGTCTACCGAGCCGGAGGGGAGGGTGGGGGGGGCTGGTCAGCTTCTACTCCCCTCTAACGTGACACCTCGATAAATAAATTCTGGATTATAAGTTCTTTATTTAATTTTTTCAGAACTGGATGATTTGTTCAGTGGATCAACGCAAGGCAACGACCTCTTCCCTTTCCCTTAAACATTCTCGGACATCTCATTCAAGTTCAGCTTGCGGGAAAAAAAAAAGCAAAATAACATCAACATCATTTGGGTACAAAAATAAAATCCAAATTAAAACTTTGAACAGGAACGACACCCGTTTCATTTTTTCTTCCTCTTCTCATACAAAATAGCACACGATACAAGTCACAGGTCACAAAAGTACACTGCAAATAAAAAAAAAAGAACCGTCTCCGTGGACCCTTCCTAGAGGCCCCTGAGCGGTTTGTGGGGCTGGAAGCCTCAGGCGTCAGCTGGACGGAGCGTGTTTCCTCCATCCTAAAAAGTTGTCTTCATACGCCCTTGACCCAAAAAAAAAAAAAAAAAAAACGCGGCCCTACCAGAATCGCGCCATCGTTCTACCCTCTTTTCTGAAACACGTACTGAAGAGGAAGGGAAGGAGGGGACGGGGATCCGAACCACGGCTCTAAACATCTACATGGATCCAGCGGGCGCGTGAGTGTGTGTGTGTAATGTGTGTGTGTGTGTGTGTGTGTGTGTGTGCGGTTCGTCTCTCTCGACACGCATGTACTCGTTTTGCTAAACATATACAGTGTATTCCTGGTTAGGGTGTGAACCAGGGGCACTTAAAAGTCGCCTGGCGTTCCCCCACCGTTTCCGCGCTCCGACCCCAGAGGGTCTCTCTTTATGTTTAGGATTGGGAGGTGGGACATCTGCTCTGTCTTGTAGCGCCGTTTCGCTCGCATTTCTCTTCTTCTTTTTTTCCTTGTATTTTTTTTTTTTTTTTTACCCCACTGTTTTTAAATTCCCTGCTCCTCTGAGCTTTTCACTCTCTTTCCTGTCAAAATCAGCTTACTTTCGAGTTGGTTTTTAGCCTTTCAAGACGCAGATACACAGAGCAAAAGAGCGGGAGGGGCGGGGGGGGGTGGGAGAGAGAGAGAAAGAGAGAGAGAGAGAGGGAGCGAGTGTTGTGATTGATCAGCTGTTCGCAGCGCTCGACAGCTGCCCCCGTTTGACCTCTCAGCCGATCTCCTTCCACTGCCGGTAGAAGTCCACGATGTTCTTCAGCTCCATGCCCGCCGAGCCCGCCGCCTGGACCGCCGCCTGCCGGGGGGGGGGGGGGGGGGGGGGGGGGGGGGAACACAGAGACATGAATACGGTGATACTTACACTTTCCTTTAACGGCTTGAGCCCCGGTACGTCAAATTAGCCAAATGACGAGTTAAAGAAAAGGACACATTTGAATTGTGTTTCTAAGAATTACATTTAATTATATAAATCTGCAATAACATAAATACATAAATAGATTGTAACAACGGCAAAGAGAGAGACGCTTCCCTATTGCATGAACTATTTGGCAGTCTGAGGCATACAAACGCATTCAAATGCTTGTTTGGACATCTATTACCATGGCAACGGTCAACGCTTGGAAACAGCGGCAGAAGTAAGCTTGCATGATGTTACTTTTCATTTGATACTTAATTAAGACTGCGGTGAAGCATGGAGAGAGAAAATGAGACTGAAACGGCAGGCTTTGCGTCACTGGATGTCTTTCGGGTTATTGTGCACACGTGAAGACCTTTGCGGCGGCCCCCCAAAGACCCGATTCGCTCGCCGTATGGGACGCAAGTGTTATGGCAAAGCACAAGACTACTGACGACAAACAAACAGGCAGTCGCAATGTTGGCTTAATCCGATCTGAACGACCAGCGTCGGCGTGCTTCCAAGGGAAGGGTGTGTTGGAACGCCCGACAGCATCCTTCCGCCCCCTCCCCGAAATCGCCAGATGGCCGTGGGATCCGCGCAGGCAGAGACGCGTCGGCATGGCGCGCGCGCTCGCTGCGGACTCACCTTCATCGCTGCTGACCGAGTGCAAAGCTCCTCCACCTGGTGGTCGGTAAGAATGGTCACCATGCCGGCTGTGTCTTCGTCCCCGTTGCTCTGGGAGACCGTAAGCTGACGGCAGCTGTCCACCATCTTGTATAAATGCCTTGAAATGAAGAGAGAAGTCCAATGAGGATCTTAGAAGATGGGGGCGGGGGGAAACGTGGGGAGGGGAGCGAGGTTTACCAGGCTTCCATGTCCTGACGTTTCAGCTTGTCTCTTTCAAAACCTCGACCAGACTCCTTCTGGCAGCGAATGTACCTTGTGAGGGAGGACGTGATACAGAACATTGAAATAATCCTCCTAACGAACGGAGCTCGGTGGAGTAAAAGGAACGAGGTTTGTGTTTGACAGGCGAGAAGCGCCACGCTAAAACACTCACCTGTTGCCTTTGCGAAATTCGGACTCCAGGAAGCGGATGCTGTCCCTCGCGCCGGCGTTTTCCTTCTTCAACCTGTCAAGTCCATCGATCACTGCGACAGAGACGTAGATCAGAATAAGTACCGAAACGGTCACATCGGCGAAAGCGACATTTAAATCGAATGACTCACATCCTTTGATCTAAAAAAAAATATATACATGACTTTGATAATTTGTATCGTTTCATGCATCAATTAACAGAAACGTACAGTTGCTTGTGAAATAATACCTAAAAAGCTGTATTCATCCCACGAAAGCCCCAAACATACATTGTATAACTATTACGGTCTTTTGAAAGTTGAATTGTAGAATGCTTTTACAGAAACCCTGTTACACATTCATTCAGATACTGTTTCATACGCAGCCTCCGCATGTCGGAGCGCGCACTGACCGGTCCGCGGGATGATGATGATGAAGCAGCCGCTGCCGGCCAGCTGCCGGATGAGGTGGAGATGCTGGCACAGAGCAGCTGTGTCTGGCACCAGGTAGGGAGACATGGAGGACTGGGCCTTGGGCTGCTGAAGGCTGCCCTCTAGCTGCGACACCTCCAACTGCAGAACGAGAGGCCCGGAGGCGGACCACGTGTTTTTACTGTACGCTGTTAAGGTCATGGTCATGGGGAAGATAGTACATCTACCTGACCACCTCCATCCGTGTTGTGCATTTAGACCGTTTGCCTCTCGGCCAACATTATTATTAACAAAATGGATCTCGCGCACAATACAAGTCGATTACATAATCCTTCTTCCTGCGACTGTGAGCAGGTATCGGCACATGGCAGATTTCAAAAGGGAAACGCAGGCGGGGCAAACAGCTGGTGGAAAGAGTGATAAGATTAAAAACCTGCAGTCGAAGCTGAGCCATGTCCCTCATTAGGCGATTCCGACGAGCCTCCTCTTCAGCCTGAAGATAAAGAGACGGGAGCGTTAACGTCAAAGGAGGCAGCTGCTGTGCTCACAGGTAAAATAAACAAACAGGTCATTTTTTTAATCATTCGTCACATTTATTAAGTTCAACAGTTACGTAAGCGGCGCACAAATGAACGAATGCGCCCCCGCCCACCCCCCCTCCCCCCCGCTCCCCCGGTGGCCGTTCTTTCACGTCGTTCCGTTTCAGATGCCACTCACCATTCGGAACTGGGCCTTGGCCTGCTGCACCAGATTGTCCTGTTCGGATTGGCTGATGCTGGTGAAGATGCCCGCCTCCGGGTTGAAGTGCAGCACGTTGCCCTGGAGATTTGTCAGGAAGTGGCCAAAACTGCGAATGCAACACACTCGCACGACACACTGCAGGAGGACAGAGGAGAAGGGGCGGAGAGGTTCTATGCTGTGTTCGATGAGGAAATATTGTGTGTCACTACGTTACGTCTGTTGTGCGTTTTAAAGGGAGACTGTGAGTCTTCACTCTCCAGATGGGATGACAGATACACCTGAGCTTTATCCATATAAAAATCTCCATGTAAAATAGATCCTTTCCGTCTATATGAGGTTTATCAAATTTCAATTTGAGAAAATTTAGGAGAATCTGAACATTTCAAATTCCTACCACTTACTTTGCTTAAATCTGAGTTTTTTTCTCTCTAATGCTATTTTCCTATTCATTCGTGTACATTTTTTAAAACTATAATAGATTTTTCTGTTAAAACAAAGCTGTCAGATTGATAAAACTGCTACTTGAATCTGGTTTTAAATAAAAACACACACTTATGGTTTAAAGATCATTTCGCATGAACAGAAAGCATCTCAATCACCTCAAAATATCTGCCAATTCATTTCAGCTCGTCTTGATGAAATATACTTGCTTTCCTAATATTTCACTCATTTCTTTATTATTGTACACTACAAAAAGTAGTGCTGTCAAGATGAGAACACAGTTTTGATATTTGAAAAGATCCTGGCTCATAAAAGTGTGTATATCTGTAAAGCGGTGTACTGGTGTGTGTGTGTGCGCGCTGGTGTGTGTACCTCCTGTAGTGAGCTGAGGGAGGGGTTGCGGTGAGTGAAATCGAGGCGGCGGTGAGCTTCGTTGAGAGCGGGCAGGTGTCGCAGAGCCAGGTCTTCAGGCAGCAGCAGACTCTGGACCAGACCGGGCTGCTCGCACTCGTTCAACAGCTCCGTCACCTCGGCGTTCAGGCCGAGCTCTGCAGCGCGCGCACACACACACACACACACACACACACACACGCACGCACGCACGCACAGAAATAAAGAAATTAGCTGTGCACTCCAAAATCAAATATTCTGCGTGAGAGCTTACTGTGAGTGGTGTTTGTTAAGTGGGCGCAGGTGTGGAGATAATGCACGAGGATATGTAGAAAAGTCATGTCAATGGTGATAAAAAATATGGGAAACCACATCTTTAAAAGGTATTACATCAAACTGCACTTGACAATTCAGCATTAGGATTTCATAAGTTTTAGCTTAGCATAAGGACTGAAAATGGATGGGAAAAACTACTTCAACTTTGTCTATTAACAAAAAAATGGTTAAACCTCGAATGTAAAAGCAAGTAGCTGTAGATTAAACAAACTAGATAAAACATGTTAATACGTTTTCCTTGCTCTTAGTCAGAGGAAGGTTTGCCGTTTACCTGTTAAGCAAAAGCTAATCTCCTGCCACCGCTACCCTTATATTCAGCATGCAGATATGGTGGTACCAAAAGACACGCAGCTCAAAGAATGTCTAAATGCTCTTTAAAATTAGCGATTTAGGGTAAAAAAAAACCCCAACAACATAGTTACTGTTGTTGCAGCTAAACGGCAGCATCAATCTTTAAGCAAAAAAAAACAAAAACTCACCAGCCTCGAGCATCTTGCCGCCATCTGGAAGCAGGTTGAGCAACACCGACAGGCGGTTCCACAGGCTCTGAGAACTCTGCGGGGAGAATCGCTTCGTTAACGACTCTCCCAAAGTCTCAGGGTTTCACGGACAAAGCGGGACGTTCGGCCCTCTCACCTGCGCACACATGAGGATGATGTCGGTGTTTGTCCTCAGCCAATCGACAAAGACTTTCACCACCTGGATCAAGCCCTGGTTGGTGAGGATCCCCAGCTTCTCCAGGAGGGTTTTCTCGCTGTGTACCGACTGAGCACTGTGTTGGCTGCCTTCCGAATCAGAGTCCAAGTCTAGAAAAGGTGACGGATTATTAATGACCACAAGTAAGAAAAAAGGGGTTTGATCAACAGTTTGGGGGGGAAAAAGCAAAAAAAAACAACAAAAAAAAGAAAGCACTTCACCATTTTCGTTGGTCCCGTTGGCAGCGCGGGGGTTGGCATCGCGGGGCGAATCCCCAGGAGGAGGGGGCGTCTCTTGGGACGGGGGAGCGGAGGCCTCGGCGGGGGCGGGGGCGACCGACGACGCCTGAGGCCTCAGCAGCATGTTGCTGAAGGTGGGCGCCAGGCGGAAGCAGCGCTTGGCCTGGAAGAGCTGCGAGGACATGGCCTGCAAGTTGCTGCTGATGCTGGAGTCGCTGGGCGTGAGCGGCCCGTTGGTGGCCGGCGGCGAGGCGCCGTCCCGCTCGGCCCCTCCCCCCTTCGGCGGGTCCGCGTCGTCCCGGTGCTCCCGCGCCTGACCCTCCGAGCTGTCGGGGTTCTCGGCGTCCTCGATGTCCTCGAGGTCCGAGCGGGACTCCTGGCTGTTCATGTCCGAGTCGGTCTCCACGTCAAACGCCGTTCCTCCTTCCTCTTCCTCCTCCTCTTCCTCCGAGCCGGTCCCCCAGCTGCCCTCCTCTCCCAAGGGGTCTCGCTTAGTCTCCTTCCTGGCAGCCGGCGGGTGGTCCGGGGCTCCCACGACGGCCGTCACCGCCGACTCGGCGTGGTCCCTCCTCTCGTCACCCTCCTCCTCTTCCTCCTCCTCTTCGCTCTCGAAGCCTTCGCTCAGGTCGCTCTCATCCTCCCCTCCGGTGTCCTTGCGTGCACAGCGGCGGCGGCGCAGGCGAGAGAGACGGGTGTACTTCTTCTTCTGCCTCTGCTTCTCTTCTTCCAACCGCCGCTGTTCCTCCGCACTGCATTGCTTTTTGGCGTCGGACCGTTCGCGGCCGTCTTCGTGCTTCCCCTCCTCCTCCTCCTCCTCCTCCTCTCGCTCCACAGAGCCGTTCTGCAGGGGCTTCTCGACGGAGCGATCCAGCGACGCGTCCCTCACCTCCGCGTCATCTAGAGGGGAGAGGTACTTGGTCACAAGGGACTTTGAATTGCTCTTGATGTAACGCGTAAACCTTGATTTCCTTGACACTTTAAGCCACATTTGTGTTCCTTTCGCTTTCACATCACGCCGGCACGGACTTCCTCCCTCACCTGTGGCGTCTGCGTGAAGCCGAGGCACCTGGCTCTCCGCTTCCTCCAGCTCAGCCTGCAGTCGAATGTTGACGTGGTTCACCAGATGGGAGAACAGCGCCAGAGTGAACGCTATGGACGCACTGTACTGCTTTGATCCTGAAAGACACAATAAAACATGCATCAGAACAAAAAGAATCAGTGACATTTCAAATGTTTTACACTTCAAGTCACAAAATCGACAATAATTGAAATCTTTTGTTAACGCCACCACAGGCACACACATCTGTTACTGGTTAATACGGTTTTATTAATGTATGACTATCACTCTCTGCAGATGTATGCATTTTTTGAAAAGTTGGGGTCTGAATTTTATTTTGTTAATCCATCACTCAGATGTTTTAAAACATGCAACAAACAAGAAAAAGCTTAAGGTGGAACATTTGGACGGTTTGTGTCATCACATCACGTCTACTTCAAGCCGCATTGAAGATGGTACTAAAAACGGATACGCGGCTTTTGAAGTGACATTCAAAGAAAAACTGACTCTGCTGACACACCTTTCATGCAAACAGGGAGATCTGTTATTTTTCATTTCAATAGTGTCGTGTTTTTGCATTTAGTTTCTGCAAAACAAATCTTCTCACGGGACGATAAATAATAACCAGACCTAAACGTTTGTGTTGGCTGCCTTCTCTGTGATATTAGTTATTTCGAATGTATTTTAAAAATTTAAAAATTTTAATTTCAGAACACTAAAGGATGAATGTACCGGCCTGACACTAACCTCTGTTCTTCAGGCTGTGCACCACCATCAGACAGGTGACCACCATCTTGAAGACGAGGGTGTCAGGCAGCACGGGGCACGAGCTGTCCGCATGCTGCTGCTGCTGCTGCTCGTCCTCTTCCTCGCTGGGGCACTGGTGAGCGGCGCCGGGCGTTGGCGGCGGCAGGTAGAACATCACCAGGTTGAAGTCCTCCAGCACCGACTGGCAAAGGGACGTCAGCTCCGTCTCCATCAGACTGCAGGGAGACAGAGGAGGGGAAGCAAGGTGATGAAAAGGAAGCAAACAATGAGTAATCCAAAGGATTTCTACACTGAGGCGCTTTCTTTGAGCGGAGATACTAAAGATTTGTGTATTTGACAGTAATTAAACATACAACAGACTATGTCCAGTCTTACAATGGCTCAGAACTACAAATACGGTGAAGCGAAGGGCTCGTTCCAGGTGTGTACCGACATGTTGAGTGACGGCACACACACACTCACCTGTTCTTGGGCTGCAGCAGGCTCTGAAGGTACATGAAGCTCACCAGGAGGTGCTTAATGTCTTTTAATCTGCACAACAAAATGGAAAGAATTATGGAAGTCATAGATTACAGATATTTCGATTATTTTGTGAATTTTAGTTGCTCCATTCACAGTGGTAATCTAATTAATCCCATAGTTAACAGCAACATGACTTGGCGTATACGTTCCAATTGTTATCTCTTGAAGCGTCCCTCTTACCAGCTTCATTCGTGTGCACTTCTATCTTTCGTTCCTACGGATTTCTTATACTTTTGTTGCATCGTAGCTTCCCCTACAGGGATCATCAATGATCTAATCCCATCTACAGGGAGATGATAAAAGCAAATCGTTAATTAACCCCGGCTGTTAATTGAGACTTGATTAAAAGTTAAACTGGGACATTGGAGCAGTGGAGTCCAAATATTCTTCTTTCATTTCAGACAGATTTTTTTCACCTAGACAGGTCATAGAAGAACATTATTAATACCACGGTTGTCCAGAGGAGGCTCATGAGGATTTGGAGGGGATCTCGGAGACGTGCATCTCTTTGGACTCACCTCTGTCGAGAGGGAGACAGCTTCTTCATTTCCTGCTTCTTCACCTGGTGGTACATCTTGGCAGCTTTGTCAAACAGGCGCTTCAGGTTGCCGAAGGCGCCCTCAAAGGGGGCTTCTGATTGGATGCTAGAACGGACAAAAACAAAAAGGTTACGACTCAAAAGCATCGCGTTGCGGTTCAGTCGTTGACGTCGAACACAACTGTACACAAAGCGTTCCTCACCAGCGAAGGTAGTAGTAGGTTGCTTCAACGTTGTAGGACTTGCTCCCTGCGAGTGTGCCCAGTTGGTTAAACGGCATTCCTGTAGACGGGTTTCAGGTTTTTGTTATTATTGTGGCTACCAAAAGAATAGCATCCGATGCGGGGACACACACACACACACGCAACTTTACCAGAATAAATCCTCTGTTACATTCACTCACCAACGTGCGGCATGACGGACAGCGCCTGGTGATAGAACCGCTCTGCCAGCTGCTCGGCCTCCACGCCAGCAAGTTCATTCTGGTACCGGGCTGCAGAGGGAGCATTCACAGCGGTAACGGTAAATACACGTGGACAACAAGACACACGTAGAAATAGAAAATGTCAAGCGATTCATCTTTGATTCAACAAAAGGCAAACTGGAAGTGCATGCATTATTTCTGCTTTTAACAGAAAATCAACCCGAATATTTCAACTAACCAGAGGAGCACACTGCCAAATATACTCAATAGCTGAGCCAAATTTTCCCACGCTGAATGACACACGCATGCTGTTTTACGAATCTGCAAGCTGGGTAGAGGGATGAAATAACTGCACATTCCATTAACACGTTATTACCTAGATCTCCAAGGTAGACCAGACAGCGATGACAGGCCATCTGCGCCCACTCCATCTCCTTGGGGGTGGCCGAGACCGGTTTCTTTCGGCCTTTGGGGAACAATCACACAATGTTTTGCATTTCTTCATTTTCAAGCGTTTAGCTAATGCACTTACCCAAAATGACTTGGGAGTTATGAAACAAAAGAACAAGCTTCAATCGCAGCACGGCAGCAACTCGCAAAGAGCGGAGTCCGACTATTAGAGACAGCACCCAGGTGTCATTTCTCCGTTCCTGAGGGGTAATGCCCACTGGGGCTTTTGTTTTAGGGGGGCCGAGAAAATGTTTGTGCCTTGATAAGGAAAAAGGTCAGCTTGGTGCTGGAGGACTGGACTACGGACTTCTGCTGTCTAGAATAATGCAAATTACAAAACACTCATTAAACTGGCTGAATGGGATTTGACCCCATTTCATGAGAAAAGCTAATCTGACTGCTGCAAAAAAAATGATGGGTCAATGGATTGGTGGTATTTGGTCACTGCATTCAAAACTAAAACCAAACCAGTAAAACCATCGGACGGTATAATAACATCAAACCAGCACCATTACTTCAGTCTGGATGCCTGCATCCGATACACTTCTTGTTTCGGTTTCAAAGTAAAAGCCCCATTGCATCTTTATATGGACAACAAGCTTTCAGTACTGAACACAAGGCTCTTATTCTGAAACATTTGCAGGACAGTGTTGTGCGGTGAGTTGCTTGGCTCCGAAATTAATCTAATGGAGCAGTTACGGCTTTTAGATGGGGATCAATATTATTAGTTACAAACTTCTGCCGATTATAAAGGGAAAACTACATAAAAAGACAGGCTGGCAGCAGCAGCCGTTGAGCAAGGCAGCCGCCACGGTGCGTTGTGCGGCCCAGTGGATGAATGAAGAAAAGCAAAAGCTAAATGAGGGCGCTCTTCTGTTCTAGTGCTCCAGTAAGCCATCAGTCAACCCGCATGCACGCCGCCCAATCCCTGAAACCAGCACAGCGAAATACAATTCAGCCCCCATTTGTGGTATTGTTCACACCTACTGTGGCTCATCATTTGATCGTGACCTTTCAATACGAACAAGCACACGTACGAGCATTCACGCGAGCTACACATCCCTCACCTGGTGTGAGGTTTGCTACGTCTCCGCTTTCGGGTACCTCACCTATCAGTGGGTCTGTGACGTGGGTCCAGTCGATGCAGTCCTGTAGCTCCAGCTGGTAATGTGACTGGATGTACAGCAGCAGGTGCTGGTAGAAACCCACGCCGGCAATCAGGTGTGTGCGGTAGGCGCACTCCAGAGCGCTGCGACTGTGGATGTGCTACAGGCGGGATAAAGAGAAAGAAGTGAGCAGCTGATACAATGGGAGGTGTGTGTGAGCCGGGCAAACCATTAAAAACCACTATGACAGGACCAGATTTGTTAAAGCATGCCGTGTCAAATAGTAGTTCCTGCCATCAGGAGCCAGCCAACCACAGCAAAGACTTGTTTTGTGGAGGGGGTGTGGGGTTCCACAGCTGCAGGGACAGTTACCTTCTTGTTGGTCTTGATAACCTGGATGACCTCGTAGTAAACCTTCCTCCAGAGCAGCTCCTCGGCCTTACGGCCGTAGTCGACCGGGTGGAGGAACATCAGCTTCACGCAAAGCTCCCTCAGTCTGAAACACACACCAGACACACACACACACACACACACACACATGTAGTTGGGTCACCGGTTTGACAAGCGGACCAACAAGTCAACAACGTTTTCAAAAGGAACAGGTAAGTCTTGACGGGTCAGAAAAACCTCTGGGGTTTGCCCTTTTCGATGTTCACTCAAGACAATAACCGGCGGATTGATCAATAGTGAAACCTATTGAAACGTGTGTGCAGAGTGTACAGGTGTACTATTTGTCCTCATTGACTGACACAATATGTGCGAACTGATTCAGAAGTAAAACTCGCTCGAGAATATACGGAAATCTCAGTCCCCACATTAATGTGTGTCGGCAATGACAAGATGAGGTGAATATACTTGAGCGAGGACAAGCAGTGATTCTTAATCCACAACTAATTGCTTTTGGAAACAAATCCATTAAAAATGAACTACAGCCAAACCCCAAGTCAGCACATCCAACAAGACTGTCCAAAGTGTGCTAAAAAACTGAAAAATATAAGGCATTCTTCACAGTTAAAATCTGGAACTATGCTTGTTTGTCTGACATGTGTCTATTTGTAAAAAAACTAAATCATTAAAGTAGTACCACTCTTTTATTGTATCTAAACTGAGTAAAATTTGCCAATTGCTTTCACTTTATATGCAACCGATGACCACAATGAAACTCAAATCTGTCCAGTTCTTTATAGTCAGATCCTAAAAACGAGCCACTGAGCAAAAAAAGACATCACCTGTCAACTATGCTTCTCGCATTCACTTTTCACTTCCTCTCTTTTTGATAAACAGTATCCGGCAAAACAACTGCGAGTCAAAGCAGTTTTCATACTGAGCTATTTTTACTTTTGTTTGTGTACACTCTCTGAAATGACTACAATGAAACAAACAGACGACTGCCTTGTGCGGAGTGCAGTCAATCCCAATTGAACAAACCACATAATGCAGAAGTGGTTACATCAGGCTGGCCAGATGTTCACGGTACACACCTGCCTTTTTTCTCTCTCACACTCACACACACACACACACAGGTGACAGTTGGACCTACTTGTTGCGAAGGCTGATGTTCTCCGGCTTGAAGACCTCTCTGTAGGATGCTTTGCTGCCGATGATGACATCGAGCTTGTGCACTGACTCCACCACGGCCCTATTTGGGTAAAGCATGAGCACGAGGTTAACGCTGTGACGTGAACAACACTGCTGTGGTGGGACATCACGCAAACGACCATTCTCTCTTGTTTACAAAGCACGAGCTTACACAAAGCAAGGTGACTGACCGGTCAGATTCACCTGACGCTACACTGACTGAGTACGCGGGGTTGTTGGACTACCCACAGTCGTGACAGGTCGCCGAGTGGACGGATAGATGGGATACTTTCGTGTGGGGGCAAACATGAATCGGCTAGCGCTAAGTTAGCCAGCGCAACAAACGTCCAATTAGCGCCGTAGTTAGCGTTAGCTACGCGAAACGGCCTCGTAAACTTACCTGTAAAGCCGCTTGATGAGAAGGACTTTCGCCTCTGGCTCGCTGTCCTGTACCGGTCCACTCATTTTGACGACTCGCGAGTTATTTGATCACACGCTCCCGCGTTTGCTCGCCGCTTCCTCTGACCCTTCCCGACACGCAGTTGTCAGGGCTACTCAGGTTTGTTCCCCGGCAGTGACAACCGTGTTGATGGCCAGCTAGCGTTAGCTATCGAGGTAACGCTACCTTTCCTCGCTTTCCCTTTCGCTTATCGTGTCCTTTCGCAAGACCCCCTCTACCCATTCGTTCTGAAAGCCGGGTAGGAGGGGGTGCCCAGGGATTTAGGCTCTTCCTGGTCAGCTAAAACGCACCGATATGCCTCTTGTGTTGTTCCCCATTCCAGCCATTGCTAAGAAGGCGGCCATTATTCCTAACAGGCAGCGACCGCCTGAGTCTCGCGAGAGTACGGAACGAACTCAACGCGGAGCCTGGGGTTGCCAGGCTGACAAAAGATCCCCCATTTGCGACAATCTTGAAATGGTGAAAAACACGATAGTGGGTTTAGGGATTGGAAGTCAGATTTTACGTAAAAGTAGCGGTAGAGTTCTTCAAAAAATTCCATTGTTTAAAAGTTATGCATGGAAGAAAGTACAAAATCATCAAAATGTACATACCACAAGTAGTACAGAACTACTCAATGTGCAGACTTATCCATATTAGATCATTACATTATAAATATGAAGGAATTTCTTTAAATATTACTAGAATTTTGAAACTGGAAAATATTTGGCAAATTCACTTTACAAATGATAATAATATATAAAATAAAATAAGACAAGATCATCTTTTATTTGTCCAGCAGAGAAATCACACAAATTTAGCAGGAATGGTAAAGTGCACAGCGAGACATAGTGAAAAGAAAGATAATACTTTGTTGATTTGTATTTTGTGATAATCATCATTAAAGTAGCTATTTTCCACCAATATATGGTAGCCTCACATTATATTGTAACACTCAATAATACCTAAATCCTGAATTTCAGAAGAATACCCAGTGGTTACGCGTTGAGGTACTTTTTATTAACTTGAGTTTAATTGAGTATTTCAATTTTATGCAGTTTCATACATTTGCAATTATGAGACAGATATTGTATTTTTGTGTTAAATCATTACAAATAATAAAAACGTTTTTAACTTCAAGAAGCAACAGTATAATATAATCATTTCTGTACATTTAAGGTAAAATGTTTTTTTTTTTTAATTTGGTGAAACTATTATATATTATATAAATAAGATAAAAGCATTACATTTTAATTTTTTATTTTATTTTAGAATCCATATTTTCATCATTCGTATGCTTTCTTAATGGATTAGTTTTGCACCCATGCTCAACTGTGTTGTAATTTCCCCTGGTTACCAATAGAGGTCTATAAAGACAACATTTTATTTTAAGTCCTCATGACTTGCTTTCTGAATGTAACTTTGTGTTTTTTCTGAACTTATTATTGTTATCACAGCTGATGTTTTGTTTTTTGGCATTAAATATAGTTTAACATGAAAAATGGAAACCTTACTGGTAATTCTCTCAGTGACATGAATATTCAGAGTTTAACCTGGTAGAATGAATATAAGAATGATGCTCCAGGCTGAAGCAGGTGGAGCTGGAGCCCTCATCTTATGCCCCTTTTGTTTTCACAGCACGTCTTGCACGTCCATTGTGCACATTTCTTCTTCTTCTTCTTCTTCTTCTTCTTCTTCTTCTTCTTGCTCTGCCCCAAGTCAGAAGCAGCCAACCCTCAGAGGAACCGCGAGCGATTAAATGTAGGAGGATGAGGATAATTACAAGCTCGCTATATTCACTCCGGTCCCCAGGTCCCAGGCCTTGCCTGCCGTCATCGCTCTCAGCTCCTCGGCTGAGGCGGGTGTGAGGGAAAATGATCTGCCGTGCTCACCGAGAGAACAATCAATGTCCTCAGAGGCAGGAGAGAGATGCAGTTAACTCAGTTGAGCTCTCACCGTGTGCACGAGTCCAGAAGGAGGATGTACACTGCAGGCGGTGGAAGAAAGCAGTGACCCCGGCTCTTGTTTCGGCTAGTATTCAGATATTAAGTACAGAATTTATGACGTGAGGATTTAGTGTCCTTATCATTCATAACCTTGTTTAAGAGGCGGTGCATGCTGTGAGCTTACAGTGCACTGAAACGTGTGCATTGATTCAGGCGAAACACCAGTGCTGCTGGAATCTGCTTCTTTCTATTTTATATGAATGTAAACTAAATAGTTGTTTCTTTAATATGGACATGGATATGTGTTGGAATTCAAGCTGGTGCATAATGGGCGGATCCATTGATTTTGTTAGTTGTGGACGTGGCCTTAAGAGGAAAATGATCAGAAACTACAAATTGGATAAAATGTATGTTTTTTATGTATTTTTTCTTATAAAGTTACAAAGATACTATTTCATTTGACAAAAATCCTCTGTGATTTCCTAAAACAGCTGAGCACGGTCTTGTTTTTGCAAAAAGAGAGGAGGTCAGGCAAAGGGATGACTATTTTAATCAGTGAATTTGGGATGGTTTTAAGATAAGCTGCAGCATCCATATTCACAGCATCAGTGTGGCTCATCAATGTTTTTTTTTAATAGTTCTGAGAAAACAATTGTTGTCTGTGATAAAAAGAAAAGATTGTGACCAGCTTGAATCTTTTACGAAGGGAGAGAAGTCCAAGTAAGAAACAAAACACACATTTCCACAGATTAAGAATTTAATTATTTGTTTATTTATTTATGTATTTCTACCTCCAAATTCACCCACCCGAAAAATATAAATTCCGGTGTATTCCAAAGCAAAATGAAAAAAATGAAAAGAAGGGAACAATGGCATCTCCATCAAAGGAATCAATCAACAAAATCATAGTGGCAATAATTATTATCATTATTACAATAATAATTCAATGATCAGAATATCCACATTCATAAGAACTCCATATATACGACTGCAATACACTCGTCAACACCACTCTTCCATTAATATACACAAAATCCCCAAATGTCTGTCCTGTCAAAACAACTATAGAGGAGTTTTTGGGGAGGGGGGTGGGGGGGGGGGGCTATGGCTTGTCAAGGGGTATGAAGATGAGGGACCAGAGAAGTTAATGGATCTAAGGTTAGTAAGGACCTATACAAAAACAAGCAGGTGTGAAGTGACCTCGGTATACTTTCATGGGAGGGTTTGCCAGTCTAAACGCATCTTTAAAAAAAAAAAAAAAAGGTCAGAAGGCTCCACGAGAGGCAGAATTTGGGGAACAAGATTTTCAAGAAATATATAAGGGTTGTCGGGAATAAATATATAACTCTGAATGACAACCGTTGCAAACATATATCATAGGAACCCAAGGTGAAGAGTCTGATGTGCAGAACTCAAAACAGGCTGAGAAGTTTAAAAAGAAATGCAGACGGTGGCGTTTGGAGAAAAAAAATCGTCTTCGTCTAAATATGTACAAACAATTGCCCGGTCACCCAAATCCGCTTAGAAAAGCTTCCGCTGGTCAGAAAATGAGTGCAAGCTCGAGATCACGCGAGCTACTTCCTGCGCGGGAGCTTCTAGAAGGCAGCTAGACGCGACGGAACCCGGCCGATATTCTCGGGCCGTTAAACACCGAGCGCCTCAGAACATGTAAAAACCCCTTTTTTTCCACGCCTCAGTATTGGTAACTTGAGAAAGACCTATTCATAGAAAGAGAGAGAAACATTAGAGGAAAAATAACTGTACACTCTGCATGTACAAACAAGCTGTATATACACATAGACGTACCATATGTACACGCTTATCCAGTATGTACACAAAGATGGACACGCACTTATATGTACAAACACATTCACTCGTTGCAGCGGGACCTCTAACATATCTCTCTCTGCGTTGTCGTTGGGGGGGGGGAGAGGGGAGGGGGTCGTCCATTCGTCCAAGTGAACGGGGGGGGGGGGAGCTTTACGGCAGCTTGACTGCAACAAAAAAAAAAAGAGGTAAAACGAAAAAGAGTTCATCCGCTCCGCTCGGGGGTCAAAAGTGTGTGTGGGGGAGGGGGGGGGGGTGGGGGGGGAGACGTCCTCTCGTCCGAAGACTCTCACGTGTCGTCCGTCAAAAGGAGAGCTCCATGGCGACTGTGGTTTTGAATGGTTATAACCAAGAGGAAGGGGAGGGGAGGCGAGGGGAGAGGGGGGGGGGGGGCAAAGGTCACAGCGACGTGCAAACCGCTGCAAAGGGGGGAGTAGGCAAAACACAAGTTTGTCCCTTTGGTCGCAGTCCTTCGGGGCAACGATTCTCTCCACAGGATTGTCTTGGTAGGAAAAGTGGGTTCATATAAAATGGATTATTGATGAACTTCCATTAGATAGAGGCATCTATCTATATCAAGAAATAAATATCTGCTTCCGGGAAGATTTGTGATGAGGAGATTTTTTTGTTGTTGTTTTTGTTTAACACTATTGTTAAGAATAAGCAGTATCATAGAAATATGAACGACAACATTCGGTCAGGTTTTTCAAAGTCTTCGTTGAAGCAAGAGTTTTTGTTTTCTGGAGCAGTTTTCACTTGTTGTTTTAAGCTGTGCATATTTAGGTTCCTTTAAAATCAGAGTCCGACGGAAGGACAACGGAAGGACAAGAACTATGAAACGAGAAAGAGATCAAGTTCGTCTGACTGAGTAAAAATGAAGCGGTTAAATAATGCTCTGAGAATCCTAGATAGATAAAGATTGAGTAGATGAAGAGGAATCAAAGGGTCATTTAAAAAGGCTATAAGAGAGAGAGAGAGAGAGACGGAAGAAGAGATATAAATGCTCTAAAAGTAAATCAGCTTTGACTGAAATTTTAGGAGAAGTCAAGCACCTTTGAAATTCATCTTACCCACAATACACCTCCCCCCCCCCCCCTCTCTCTCTCTCATATCGGGCACCTCGCCTCCCTCGGCCTTTTGCGTCCCTCCCTGCGGATCGATCAGGCTGCATAGCTGTTCTTTGCATGCTCGGCGGGCTAAAACAAACGCCACTATGTGTCCAGACCGCCTTTTTAAAAGTGACGTGTCGATCCAACAACGCGGCGCCGAACACACACTGCTAACAAAAAAATAAAAACTCAAATCAGAGAGAGAGAGGGCCCCGAGTAAAGTAAAAAAATAAATAAATAAAAGAGAAGACACAACCCCGCATTTCCTTACATGGTCCGCTGGGGCTCTGCACCATCCTCTGAGCAAAGAGACTGGGACCAATGCCCCAAGTTCTCCCTTTGTCAGCCAATCGCGTCGCGAGAGAAGGCTCTGGACATTTGGCCGCGCCACCCCGCGGACTGACGATGGTGCATCAGCCAACTACGTTCCACATTGTCCTCCACGAAGCTTTGAGAGTGGCTATAAGGGGGAGAAAACAAAGGGGGGGGGGGTGGGGGGTGGAGGGGGAGACAGAGAGAGAGAGAGAGAGAGAGAAGAAACGGGGGGGGGGGGGGAGGGTGCTTGATCAGGTGCTATTGAGGCATGGCTGGAGACCGAGTACCTGGATGGTGGCGGACCTTCTCGAAGCTGGACTCATCACTTCTCTCTACATAGATGTATATGTATATATATGGTATGTCTGTTTTTAGATCTGAGTCAACCGCTTGTTTACCTGAGTCACTGAGGTATTTTCACAGGAATGTTAATTTCTCAACCAGGAATCATCTCACATCTCCGAGAAGACGCCGACGTACCGCTTTCTGGTCCTAACATTCTTTATACAAGTCCTTTCGGGAGGAAAGAGTAGCCCTACAAGCTGCCCAGAGAGAAGACCGCGTAAGACCAGCGCTCCAGAGTCAACATTTGGATGGTTCAACAGTGAAAACATTGGTGGATAGTACAGCTCGGAGCGAATCCCGCAGCACTCCTCTAGGGAAGTGGCGGGCGTGGGCCACGTTGACCTTTGACACTGCGGAGCGGGCAGGTTGGTCGGCTCGATGGAAAAATGACTGACGTGAAACCTTGCGACACGCGGGTCACACACAGGATGAGGGGGAAAGATGGAAACACGTCACAGACACAGGTTTTTTTTTTCTTCAGCATTTGACAAATGAGAAACTGAAGACTTCACCTCAAAAACACACATTTCTATTGTTCTGTATCTGGTTTTAAATGGTTTTGATTCTTTTTAGAAAGATATGTCAGCCTTTCCAAATTTTGAAAAGAACCCTAACCCTAAGCATTGAGGGCATGGTTATCACGTAGTGTCTCAAGCAAGGCATTCAAATGACAGGTTAGTCTAAAAGGCCAAAGGATGCTCGACATGTGGATCCCAGGCACTTCATGGCGGTTGGAAAATGATCTAAGATGCTTACATCATGTCACACCGGCAATCTTTACTGCAGTAGAATTGGACTTAAAACACAAAAGGGCATTCAAACGCCTGTCGTTAGTGTTGGTATGCACTTTGGTTAAAATACTAAGATTAAACCTCTTTGAAAATAAATTCACCATTTGAAAAAAAAAACCCTCCATTCATCCATTTAATTCCAAGTATCCTCACTCAGTGTTAAAGCTGTTATCTGTTGACGATGAATTGAGCACTTTGGGGTTTGTTTTTGCACAAGAGTGAAACGACTCAATAGACGATCCATCAAGTCGTGGAGTTAGGGAGCCTGTTGCTGATCAACTGCTTAAAAAAAAACCAGAGATTGGACGAAGGCCAAGACACGGAAACCCCAACGATCCCTGTTGGACACAAGAACACGAGGGGATGCACAAAAGGACAAAGACACACGTAGAAAACAGACCGGGGGAACACGGGTCCTGTCAAAGACAGAGTGCAGGAGAGAGAGAGAGAGAGAGAGAGAGAGAGAACAATGAAGCAGGCATTGCTATGGCAGACACAGACATTTGACTTGAAAAATGGCACCTTTTTGTTTCTGTTTAGCACCAGTTTTTTTCTTTTTTATCACAGATCGGTTCTGAGATTGAGAAGAGAAAAATTGCACGAGCTCAGTCCAAAAGCAAGAAATCCCGTAGGTTAAAAAAAAAAAAAAAAGAGGAAGGAAAAAGTTCCCAAAAAATGTCTTCCGTCACATCAAACCTCTACGGCGCTTGACCTTTGAATCTCTGCCTCCGGCCCGCGGGTCACTACTAGCAAAGCTGAACCTGGATCTCCATCCATTGTATCGCATCTCTGCGGTTGAAAAACACTCAAAGGCACTAAGAAAGCCAGACTAGGTCGCCGCCTCTCATCGCCTGGCGGGTCAGCGATCGCTATATTGAACGCACCCACATCCACGGGAGTCAAGGATCGCTACGAGCTAGCGCACTCGCTAATGGCTACCACTAAGTCCTCAGGGGTGGGGAGGGGGGGGGGGGGGGTTCAAGAGCATCCTATGGTGCTCGTTTCCCTACGCGCGCTTTGACTCATCACGGAAAAAGGCCACGGAGTGCACGGAGCAGGCGTTCACATTTCGGAGGGGGGGGGGTGGGGGGTGGGGGGGGGACGGATTCAAGGCCTAAGTGATCGTCAACATGTCGACGCGCAGCAAAGCTCCACTTGAGCATCGAGTGTCCGCCGGAGAGCCCTTTTGGGTTTGTGTGTTCACGTGTTTACGCGCGCGTGTGATCGCTGCCGGTCTCTCGCCCGCTTTTTATTCTCTCTCTCTCTCTTGCCCGGGGGGAGGTGAGGGGGTGGGAGCGGGGGGGGATTGAAACATCTACAGAAAAACATGTTTGTTTTTTTACAAAGCACCGTCGGGCTAAGTGGGAAAGACGGGTTTTCCTTCGCGTCGTCTCTCTCTCTCTTTCTGATTTCGGCTCAACGTTGTGTTTGACCTTCTCCCCCCCTTCTCTCTGCTATGCCTGTAGTTGCCGTTGCCGTGGCTCCGGTGGCTTGGGGGGCGGGGGGGGGGGGGCCACGGAGCTCTCCGTTGTGACTAGGACGTTGATGAGGAGCAGGGTAGAGAGGGAGGGTCTACAGTGTGGGGGAGGACTCCATTGCGGGGCGAGCTGTCGGGAGGAAACGCCCGAGGAAGGAACTCTGAGGCCTCGATCGTCGGTTACCGCTCCTCCTCGTCCTCCTCCTCGTCGTCCTCCTCCACCTCCCCCTCCACCTTCGGTTTTCACACAGGGGTCTGCAGAACCCAGGGAGGAATGCTGGTCCTCCTGGCGAAATAGAGAGAGAGGGGAGGGGGAAAGAGGAGTGGGAGCAGGGATAGATGGTCGTAGGAGAGAGGCCATTCAATGAGCGATGGGAGCGAGGTGTTGCAAAGGAGAAGTCCAATCAAGGCAGATAACGTGACATGTAGAGGGAATAAAAAAAAAAATCACACGTTGAAGAGGTGTGTGTGTGTGTGTGTGTGTGCGTGCGTGTTGGAGGGAGTGAGATAAAGATGAAAGAGGACAAAAGAGGTGAAATCACCAGAGAAGGGAGGCGACCGAGTGGCGTGGAAGTTGGTGAACATCGAACATCGAACAAAGACAACAAGGAGCGGTTGGAATGAGGTCGCGTGAAAGCGATGGCAGAAGCAAAGTGAGGAGGAATTGGAACACAAAAGACAAATGAGGAATAATTGGAAGGAACACACAGAAAGAAAGAGACAGACAGGAGGGAGAGAGAGAGAGAGAGAGAGAGAGAGAGAGAGAGAGAGGGACAAATGAGTTACGAAGTCGATGCGTGACAAACACCAATAGAAATGGCAGCACAGGGAAAGGGACACGGGGAAAGAGGGCATGATGGGTAATTACAATTCTTGAGGTCAAATGGTCCTGATCCTTTTTGGATGAGAAGCCAGGAGGGCGTTTATCGGGTGTCACGAGAAGAGTCTCTAGAGTTTCTATGTGCGAGCTTGAGGAAGTGAAAGCAGTTTTTTTTATTTATTTTTATTTACAGACTAAAAAATAACTCTACACTTATTGCTTCTATAGGCATCTAAAGAGCACACAGCGCAGCGTCATCCCGCTTCTAAAAACATGCATGAAACAAATGTCAAGCCAAATAAGACGGCCCGGCTCTGAAGAGACGAGGGTTGCATCTGGATTGGATCTGGATTGGAGGCCCCAAACTGGTCAAATTCACCAATCAAAAATGTCCGAACCCAAACCCAGTGAAGGCTCAGTCATGAGCTGCTGCATGGCCTGGCGTCCTGGGTCGGACCTTTTGATTTGGCGATTTGGTTTTGTCCTCTTTTTGTGCAGAATAACAGCAAAGACTACTTTCATTAATAGTTCATATACATCGCTCCCAGTCCGGCTCACTGGAGGTCTGTGTGGGAGCAGTGGGAAGAGACAACAATCGGGTTATCGCGCCAGTAAAAACAACCACGAGGACCTTATTCGAAGCGGTTACGTATTTAAGAGCCGCGGACAAGACCATTGAAATATTGAAGCGTTTAGAAAGCAGACCCCCCCCCCCCCCCCCCCTCCTCCCCGATGGAGCCTCTTGTAATAATTGCACTTAATGGATGTCGCCCGGCGCATTTTGCTGCGTGGGGTCTGGAAAAAGATTACTTTGAGCGCAGAGTCATCTTTATGAGATGCTAGGAGATACCGTATGGGATGGGAGAGCTGTAGAGGCGGGGGGGTGGGGTAGGGGGTGGGGGGGGCAGGAAGTAGGAGGCATCGTTTTGGTCTGCATCCGGTCGCGAAAATGAATCGAAAGCACCAAAAAGCAATATTATCACTGGGTAAAAGTGTGTCTGATGGGTGTGTCCACCGCGAGTGGAAGGTGTTTTGCCGTTTGCCCTTTGAAAAATGAAAAGTGAAAAAAAAGAACAACAACAACAACAAAAAAAGAAAAATTGCCCAAAATTTGATGTGAATTAAAGGGCCTTTTTTTCTCTTCTCAATCAGAACCCACATGAGCGAAAGCACGTTGGTCCGCTAGCTGCAGGCAGAGGATGCCAGTAACAAACCAGTTCAGCCTGGCTTGACGTCCCAGTGCAGACCGACGCACAAGAGCTCGAGCAGCCGCACAGACACATGGAAAAAATAATGTTTACTGACATCCTTTTTAAACTTACCGAGCTGGCTTCCCTCTCTGTGGGCTGTTTGATTACTCGGTGCATTGGATTACGGCTTGGTGCAAGAGTGATTTTTTTTGTTATTTTTTGTTATTTTCTTTATGATGTTAATGAATATTCGGGGGGGGGGGGGGGGGGGACCTGGAGACAGAAACACAAAACACTTAAGAGGAGACCTGAGATGTTTGGGTGTGCAGTAATGACGCAACGTATCGGACACACACACACACACACACACACGGGTTCTTCTCCGATCTCCAATCAATCAATCCGAATGGTGAAATTGTTCTTCTCCCAGCTCACGTAGTCCTTAGCTTTAAAGAACCCCCGCGTCTGGCTAAAGACGCGAAAGGTTCACCTTTCCACGCATCCCTCAGGCGCACCGTGACACCTGGCCGACGCCAGCGTTCATACAAGAAAACGTGCACACGGACGAACACGTGAAGGCCACAAACACACAAAGACACGCGAAGGACCAAACAAAAACAGGTGCACATTAGTCGGTGTTCTTCGGGGGAAGGACGGGGTCAGATACGGAGATTTCCCATAATTCCTGTTGCTTATCTGAGAGCGTGCTGGGATGGGGGGGGGGCGGGGGAGGGGGGTGGAGAACTGAATGCAAATGTAAATTCAAAGCACAGCGGTATAAAAAATATGGATATTTATATATGGAGAAAAAAAACAATAACAGTTCACAAACTTTCAGTCAGGTATTTGCCCAAAGAAGTGTCTCCTTCCAAGAATTAGTAATGTCTTCTTCTATTATTTTAAGGAGCAGAAGGAATGCCCGTCTTGAACATGTAACTGTGATACTTTTAAATTCACCAGTTATTCGGTTTATTACAACTCTGATGCTTAACGTTTTCTAAGTTAATAAGTTAAGGACAAGTGAAAAAAACGCCTGAGTTGAACATCATCTGAAAATAGCTCAAGGGTCCAGTGGCGTTTATTGATAATTTCCTATTTCTCTCTCTGCACTTCCACAATTTACCCAATGCAAAGGGTTATAGGAGCGCCTCCTCATGTGACATGAAAATCATTTGCAAGCGAATAAACGGCGTCACGTCTGTCTGTCGGTGGACTGTTGGTTCTGAGCAGCAGTCACGCGCAACACATTTGATGTTTTAGCGTTCTGAGAGGAAATGAGAACGGTGCTGTAGGTCCTTTTATATACTTCTGCCAAAAGCAACCGGACTAATCTCAAGTATTTCAAAGAAACTCTTACCAGAGTATTTGCAGTGAACACAGGAAGGCCCGATACGGTGTTTGGAGGGTGACAACAAAACCAGAACTGATTAATAAACAAAGAGAAGATCACTCGAGCCTACTTCACACAACGCCAATTTGCATAAATCACACTTTGCATTGGTGCAAAATGTACAGCATATTTGAGAAAACGTTTTTCTAAAGGGTCATCTTTGGCTCTGAGGAGAGTGTCACGCCTGGTTGGAGCTGCAGAGGAGCTTCAGCTGGGACTCATGGAACCTCGTGGGGATAAAACAAAAGGGCCTCAGCCTCCCGCCCTCACATCATTACCTCGTCTTTGTCTTATTTCATCCAGCAATAATGTCGCCGCGAATGCACACGGCTTTTAAGAGCTTGAAGTGTGAATGCAAATCGGCAGAAGTTGAAAAAAAAAAATGCTAATATGAATCTATAAGGCCGTCGGAAGTCGTGACTCATTTCCTTTCGCTCTGCAAAGGGAGAAATGGTCGTGAAACTGGAGCATTATTGACGTGACGGCCGTCATCTGATAGAAAAGTTCTCTTCACAGCCCCATTTTGCATTGTGGGATATTATCGCCTAACGTTTCACCAACAAATAGAAGTCATGCTTTAGTGTTTCTTACTAAACAGCGTGTTAGCATAGAATTTAGTGTCTCAACTTTGTCTCTCCCCCCCCCTCCCCCCCCCCCCTCCCCGAGCGGCCTTTTCCCACCGAAACGCCGTGCGAGCGGCCTGAGGTCGGGTCCTTGCCGGTGAGGTCACAGGATGCTATGCGCACGACGGACACAGGGACGCACATGGAGAGCGGGAGAAGGGGAGAGAGGAGGCAGCAGGTTATGGATGGAGGGTGAGAGTTGGCCGGTGGTTGGTTTTATTACCTGGTTACTCGCGGTGGGACGGGCGCGAGACGGGGCTGCACTAGGATGGACTGACGCCTCCCCTAAGAGAAATCACCGTATCTCATCAACATAAGGAGGAGAGGAAAGGCTCGAAAAAAGCAAGAGGCGGAGGGAAAGGAGGGAAAACCGCCACGTACACAAATAAAAAATAAAAACATAAAAATGCTTGTGAGCTCAACATCAGCATCCACGATGGGAACCGTTCACGCACAACATCACCAGACAACCTCGACGGCCTGAAAGCAGCAAAGCAGCTCGCCATGCGGTGTGTGTGTGTGTGTGTCTGTGTGTGTGTGGGGGGGGGAAGCTGTTAATTCGTGCACTCCAAAGCGACATCTGCATCCGAAAGCAGCGCATTGATCCAGCAGACGTCGGAGAGCTTGCAGCACGTTGCGCGTCGCCTGGTTCAGCAGCGAAAAAACACAAAGGTCATGCGTGTATACCGAGCGTGCAATCATCTACTCTGTGAAGATAAATAAACACACACACACACACACACACACACACACTTGGGAAACGCAAGGAATACGTTTGCATTGACACACTTCATCTAATTAACACATTCTGTGCAGCAATATGCCCGGATCAAAGAGAGCAAACAAATCCTATATTAATGAAACATTTCTGTGATTATTGATGCAGCAAAGAAAAAAAAAAAACTCACTGATGAAAAAGTCCACTTTCCACTTTCAAGATCTAATGAAAGCCTCTATAAATGATTAGTGCGCCAGTGAAATGTTACAAAAACTGATAACAAGGGTTTCGGTTTTTTAAAGGGGTAAAAATATTCAACTTGTTCACCTGGCATTGATTGTCTTCAAAGTTTATTATAAATTCATATTTATTAACTAACTTCCAATCCTTTGCTGACCCCCCAAAAAATCACAGACGTACTCAACCAATTCAAGTCATTCAATGAATCAAATGTAGTAAACTTTTGCACCAGGCTCACTTGTCTCTTCTGACAACTACACAAATAAAGAAATAGAAATATATTAGTGTCAGCGGCAGGCAAAACAATTCTATTCTATTACTATATTCAAAGGAACCTGAATTTAAAGACGTTTTGAGGCCGTTATTACGTCGTTGCTGCTGCTGATGAATCCCCGCCCACTTCTAATAGCCATCGGCCCATTTGTTTGCAGCGTACCTTGGTTTCGCGCCCCGAGGAAGCCCCTCTCACCGCGTGATTCACGCACCGCTCCCTCTGACTCGACAGAGCGGAGCGCCCCCCCCCACTGGAACCCCCAAGTGTCTGCTCCTCTTTTCCCTTCCCTCCTGGGTTTCAACTGGAACCCCCCCCCCCCCCCCGGACTGACGCCTTGGCAGCGTGGAGGTTTGGACATTTTTTGGCTTCAGGCCCTTCGACATCTGGCTTTTTTTTTTTTTTTTTTTTTGCAACCTCGGGGTAAGATTTATCCCGTATGTAAGTATCTGCTTTGGATGCATCGCATGGAGGACGTTATCGTTGTGTAAGTCCCGTGTAAACCAGATTTTTTGTGACGTTGTTTGTGATTAACACCCAAGTTTCCCTCAAAATGTCATTGAGAGTGAGTTTTAGTTGTGTATTAACTGTAATAGTGATATCATTAGTGCTCAGAATTAATAATTGTCACATTAGATGTAATCATGACTGATAAAAGTGTGACGCTCTGTCAGCTTTTTCCCTCTTGGAACATTTCACAATTTTCCCTCCCTTTGACTAGAAATCCACCCTTTGACTTTTTCTTCTGCAGTTAATTGTCAGAAATACATAATATCCACCAAAAGAAGGAAGGAACACATCAAGTGGGGGGGATACTGTGTGAGCTCTTTGAAGGCTTGGATGAGCATTAACTCTGCTGATGTGTCACAATAAGATTCATTAAAATAAAATAGGTATGTAGGTAGGTATACGTTTTTTTTTTAACCACAACTCAGTGAAAAATGAAGTAACTGAGTACAATACATTTACTCAGATGCAGTTTCAAAGCACCTTATTAGGACGCTTCTTAACTTCAGTATTTCCCATCCTCTGCTTCTTTACTCCGACGTGACTGATAATGAGCAATAATAGAATATTTCATACATTGTTTACTTCAGTCCCGGTGTGTCTGTGCATGAGTATTTGCTCTCACGGATGCACATTGACACATATATCTATCTATATGCAGTATATACACACACATATATATATACACACAGACATGGTCATGCTAGTTCCCTGTGAGCGGGTAGGAAACGGAGCCGGCTGAGGGCGTGAGAGGAAGACGAGGTCGGCTTTAAGGGCCTTCGACCCCCGACATGCTCGGCGGACACAGACAATCACCACGGGGAAGCGCTCAGCCGGAATCAGACATCTCCACAGTTTGAGCTGAATGCAAACAGCAGCACGCTCGAGATCTTCGAAAGCCCCCCCCTCCCCCCCTAGCGCTCTCCCAGGTTTGTTGGCAGACAGACGGGACGGGGGGTCAGGGACAGGTCAAGACAATCAAGAGGGGCCGCAGACACACAGCAGACAAAATAATAACCGTAGCAGGGGGCGGGAGAGGGGGGGGGGGGGGGAGGAGGGGGGAGGTGGGGGGGGGGGGGGGAGGTGGGGGGTGTAGATGGGGATAGCAGAGACGACAGCACGGGGCCATCCGACGGACTCAACGAGAGAGGAAGCAGTCCCACAGACCTGATCAGCGAAAATCCTGGTTTTGGGCTCAATCACGGGGGGTCCCCTTATTTCATCCTCCACAGCCATGAGTCTTGGAAGCAGAGAGAGAGAGAGAGAGAGAGGGAAAGGGGGGGAGGGAGGGAGGGAGGGAAGGAAGGGAACAGAAAGAGAAGGGAGCATTATGAATCCGAGATGATACCGAACAAGGAGTCGAGCGGTTGAGTCTCCCAACATCTTGCCCAACAGCTGCCCCCTTCCCCCCCCAGAGTGATGACAAATGTCCGTTACCTGTATCTCCCCCACCTGAGGGGAGGCCCCTTGGATCTGTTAAGCCAGTGTTGGCCGTTAGCCGTGCCCTCTGAAGCGCCGCCAATGTGGAGCCTCTGTTTTTCTTTTCTTTGTTTTTTTTCCCATTATTTATTAATTTCCCCCCCCCCCCCCATGGGATTCATCAAGGCTTTCTTCTTTTTTGCTCGATTCGAGACGGTTCCAAAGCGCAATTAGGGCCAGCGAGCCCGACCGTCCCCAGGGAATTCACCACCTCACGTAACCCCACCTCCTAACGCCGACGGGCCCTCGCAGCTCTGGTGATTATCCACGCCCCCCCCCATCCTTTTACAGGTCATTTCTCACACGAGGGGGAGGAGGGCGAGGAAGAGGGGGGAGAGGGGGGGGAGGGGGGAAAGAGTCTCTTGCAGTCCGGCAGGCCAGCTGGCCAAAGTGTGACTATTGGCTTGGGGTGGCGATGGAGGGACGCTGCTCCGCGTCACTTCCTGTCGGCAGCAGGATCATCCGTCGTTGTGATCACTTTATTACAGTGCGCGCGGGGGACTGTTTGTGTGTCACTTTGTGTGTCACTCGAGAGTTTATCGAGCCAATGGGATGGTCGACATTGACTTGCCGCCATGCATGTTTGTCATGCGGAGCCTCTAAACACCCCCCCCCCACCCCACCCCCCAACCAAGTCATTCTGTGTGAAAGGCGCTTTTCTCTTCTTTTTTTTTTCTTCTTTTATTCAGAACACAGACAGGCACGTGTGTGACAATAAAGAACGAAAATCCACAGGTGAAGTTTCAAACATAAGTGTTTGGATGTTTTATTCCATGAATAATGTACAGTGTTGAGAGTTATTATTTATTTTATTATATTTCTTAATTATTTTTTTTATTTTTTTTTACAAAAGAAGAGAATAGGAAAAGAAAGGAATCAATCATACTGTAAGCACACACAGAGATATAAGCACTGTCGCAAAAAACAATGGAATGTAACATGGGTATACAGCATCAAGATTTTGACATGACTTCAAGAGGCAGACAATGATTCATGTGGGTGATATGTTACAAAAAAAAAAAAAAAGAAAAGTTAAGCTTTCTATATCCAGTTGTACTTCAAGTAGTGTGCTTTTTGGAGGTCAAGTCGTACATGTAGTCATAAGAATGCGTGTATCTACCAACAGGAGGTCAAGACGTCTGAATACTTTTGCTACAGAGAAAAAAGGCAAGAGACAAACGTGTCAAAAAGGAGGCAAAGGTGATGGAAACAAACAGACCTGAACCAAAGAGCAACTGCAAACACTTTCTTTTTCTTTTGCCAACAAGTGCAACAAAAAGTACCGTTTCTTTGACTGGAAAACGTACCTCTCAACACGTGAGTTGTGCTCATGCAGCGTACCCCCCCCCCCCCCCCACCCCCCTCAACCCCCCCCCCCCCCACTCAACCCCCCCGCCCCCCGTCTGGATTTAAAGCAAACTAAGAGTTACTTGCAACCCTTTAGCACAGGTCTGTAGAAAGGTGACTATGAACCGTTGCCTGTTGCTACCAGCCGTGTCAATCAAACAGGTATTGATCGCGGACACACACACACACACACACACACACACACGCACACGCACGCACACGTCAAGCCAAAACTCATCACCACTCCATTTGCAAGATTTAAAACACACGTTTTGCCGTAGTACAACCTATCAATATATTCTTGCTACGAAAGAGAGGCGGATATAGTGACATACATCGGCCTTTTTGATGCTAATAATAATAATATAGAAATCATACTGTAACTGCATAAGTTTTAGTAAGTAACTTCTCATAAGCAGCTGCTGTGGTCACCACGTCACCGGACACCACCATTGACGGACTGCAGGTCATTAGAAGGCATACCGAGCATGTACAAGCAAAATCATACAGGTGGAAGAAAAATATAAATAATCAAATAATACCCCATTGTGCTCTTTCATTTTAAATGCAGATACATTCACAAACACCGTACAGATAAAGCCAAAAACAAGTTGAGAACTGAAGTAGTCACGCCGTCACGTCGTCTCTAGTTTGCACTTTACAGTATTCCAAGTCTTTATTTTTCAGATACTGTGGATGGCACCTGGTAAAAGGTTTTGGCAGGAAGTTACCGTTTCTTAAGAGAGCCCCGAACGGACATCCTTCAAACATTTTTATCCTTCATTCTAAGATCGCAAAGGTAACCAGAAAACAGAAAAGGTCGTTTCCTCTTGTTTCTTTCAATGCTTGAGTCATCGTGTCATCCAACAAACGCTGCTCAGGTCACTCTGACAGCGAAAGACTTACATTCTGAAGGCAAATGCATTAAATTATTACCAGGAGTTATGTTGCAATGAGGTTTTTTAAAAAGCATCTCAAGCCTTTCAGAGGTGTCATTGAGTCATTTAATCTCTTTATCCTGGCAAACCGAAGCTCTCACAATCTAATGTAATTTTAAACCCTTTTGATACAACTTCTTAGTAGAACCCATTCGATGCTCCATGTACCCTCATTAACACCTCATTTTGAGCGTCTCCTTCCACTCGCCTCCTCGAGTCCTTCCCTTCCCAACGTGTTTGGTCGACTTGACTCAAACATCATGAGCAATGAGGGTGAACAACCTTTAACTCGTGTTAACTAGTTATTTACCTTATTTACATCCTGAAGTTACATTCTCGAGATAACAACATCATTAACTTCTGGTATTAGAAATGTCTGACTGATGTCCGTTTAGGGCTCCCGTAGTTTTCTTTATGTACAAGAGATGCATCCAACATAACTAAGCAGGATCCTGCACATGTAGACATATTGTCTCTATTATTGCGCTTTATCCTGCCAAAAAGTTAGCTATTGCAAGTTTAAAATAGTTATAATCTCACTCTCTATAGAATTCATATATATATATGTGTATCATGTATTAAATATTGTTATGGCTCTTGCATCATAGACTTTAATACACTATGGATTATAGTTAAAAATAGATTATTACTGCGACAGCTGCAATTAAGACCATTGATCTTTTTCCCCAACTGCAAACTCACAGTAAACCTTTTGTTCAGTTCCCAGCAAACAGCCTGGGGAAGATAAATACTTGTACTATATAATAAACACTAAATGCATTAGAAGATCTGAACAAATTATAATAATAATTTAGAGCCTGTAGCCAACTAATGGGTTCATTGACCTGAATAAAATATATAGATACTAAGTGCTACAGGTAAAGTGGATTCAGTGTTTTCAGTGGATTTAACCTAGCATGACCTACAAATCAATATTTGGCTTTGGTTTAAATTAGATTGTTGTAGAACCAAAAAATGTATCTCTGGTCTCTGAGATGAAAGTAAAGTTAATGCAAGAAACGTTTAAGGCTTCGCTCAAAGTGAATCTCTGACACTTGAAACCCAACGTTTGGGTGTCGAAGTTCTGCAGACGAAGAGATTTTCCTACAGAGGAGCCGTCCTCGTGCTCCTTTTTGCAGAACCTGAGCTTCAATTTGCATCACTGTTGAACTTTGAATGTGAAAATTGAACGTGAAAGTCCACCAAAGATGGCACACGACAAATGTCTACTCGTCATTTCACCTGGACTTTGAAGCCCATCCGCACCCGCTACACTCGTCGCATTGCTCATGCGTGCGTTTTCAAATCAAACGCGGAGTGCGGCGCGGGTCTCGATGACGTGGTCTGGCTCAGTGAAGTGTTGAGTAAAAAAAAAAGTGACTCGGAAGCAACACAGATCTGCTACTTAATTCATCCCCTGTGCGGCTTGGATGTCGGGAATCGATAGAGAGAGCGATACGGCAGCAGTCCTTCAGTGAACGTGGCTCACCTTGATTTTGAAATGGAAAGAGCTCGTTTTTAAACCCGGGTCCTGTGAGGGTCCAAAAACAAGTGATCAAATTTTGAAATCCTCTTGTGTTTTTACAGGGCGGAGTCAATCGAAGCTAAGTGGAATCATCTGAAGTGACCCCGGCATCCACTTACAAAAAGCCGCGTTGACGGATGGCAGCAGCACAAGTGTGTGTGTGTGTGTGTGTGTGTGTGTTTTTTAAGGGCGCCTCTATACACCCCATAAAAAGACGAGCAGGACTGCCCCTGTCTTCATTCCACGTCTTCTTTCCTGGAGTGGATTAGAAGGGGCAACATTCTCTGTCACAGATCACCAGCCTTCAGTTACACACCGCAGACTAATCACAAAAGCCTTTTTTATCTGAACCCTCTCCTCAATAAAACTACTCCCGATGCTCACGGAATCCAGCGTTTTGGTTTCCACGCGGCCCGGAGGTGTGCGAGCCATATTCCACTCTTTACCCCGTCCGCTAATTAATGTTGCGGGTTCAATCCGTCAAAACTTTAAAAACCGCGCCGTTACCATTCCACGCGCAGCACTCGACGATAGCAGCACTCGCCCCGGAGGGAAAATGCTCTTGAATAACAAGTGAATCGCGTTACGAAGGCAAACCAGAGGCTGAGAGGACAACTAAAGAACCCTCCGTCCAGCTCCCCTCAGCCGCAGAGGACCAACCGTCCAGTGAAGGTTCCCCCGCTTGGCTCATCAAGGACTACATCTGCGGCCCCCCCATGTTTAAAGGTGTCTGCAGTGCAACTCCCTGCTCCCAGCGCTGTGGGACCGAACGAAACAACTTCCTACTCGTCAGTACTCTTTGCAAGATAACAACCCCTGTAAATAAAGAGTTTCTATTCCAATAGGCCCTTTTTAGGAGAAACCATTACAGCTTTCGTGTAGAGTTAAATGGAATCCGATATGACACCCGTGCTCCTCCGAAGCACGCGTTTTTTAAATTCATGCCAACAGAATATGTCACTTTTTTTTTCATGTATTTTGGAAGAAAACTCATGTAGTCAATTAAGACGTCACAATATACAAAGATAAAGTCAATGCCAGTGGTTCCCGTATCAAAAGAGCTGTCTTTTGCCCTCCATCCCAAAAGCAGCCTCCATTTACCTGCTAATTATTCCTTTAATTTGGGAGTCTTTCTCCACTTGCTGTTGCCGTAGCTTCCTCTCACTGTCGTCGAGTCGATTCTGGTACTGTAGGAGGATCTTATTGGTCTGCTGCTCCTGCGTGAGGAGCCTGCGCTCGTACTCCTCCAGCTTCTTGTGGGACATCACCAGGCGGTCCTTCAGGGAGTTGATCTCTTCCTCATACTCCTTCACCTGGGGCAGGGAGGCAGGAAGGGAACGCTTCGTTAGGAGGGTTCAAATCCGGTGGGGAAGGGACTCCGCGCCTTGATTTCTCACGTTTCTCACTTTAAAAGACGCACTGAAAAGTAGGGCAAACCCCCCCCCCCCCCCCCCCCCCCCCCACACCGGACACTGAAACACATTTCATCACTTGGCCGATTGCTGCTGTTCGAGACCTGTTGGAACCGGATCCGGGTGCGATCCAATCGGCGCAATCGTTTCCCTAAGCGGGGGCAAGCCAAATGCGAACATTGAAGGAAGTTGACACCTACCCTGTCCATGCGCGACTCGTCCATGCTCTTCGAGTACTCCTTCAGCTTGAACTCCTCTCGGTCGATGCGCGAACTCTCGATGTCGGCCGACAGGTGAGGCATGTTGGAGACCCAGGCCACCGTGCGCTCGTTGGCCGGGGTCGGAGGGTTGAGCGTGGATGGAGTCTGGGAGCCCTGGGGAGCAAAGACCAGGTGGGATGAGACCTCCGTCGCCCTCCAGGTGCCCGACCCCTGGCGGGGGGACTCGCGCCCCTTCATTCCCGGGGGGCGGGGGGGATGGAGACCAAGCGAAAGAGACTAGAAGTGAGCGTGCGGGTGTTACCTGTTTGCTCATGGTGGGCTTGAGGAGGTGCTGCTGCTGAGCCTGTTGCTGCGGCGACTGCTGAGCGCTCTGACCCGCGGTCCCTTGCGGACTCTGGCTCTCCCGGGCGGAGCTCTGCTGGTGGGGGAGGCCCGGGGCCGTGTTGTCTTTGACCGACAGCTGCCGCGCCCCGTGCTGCCGGCCGCCGTAGCCGGACTCGGGCGACTGGAGGAGGTTGGCGCTCGGCGGTCGCGTCTTGGCCAGGGCGGCGGGCGCGGCGGCGGCGCTGACGGACAGCTGGTGGGACGTCTGGGACTTGACGCGCGGGGCGGGCGGGGCAACGGAGCTCTGGCGCACGGGTAGGACGGTGGAGGGGGGCGTGGCGGCCAGCGAGGAGTGGGAGGTTCCCGTCTGGGAGGTCAGGCCCATCATCTGTTGCTGTTGGAGGTTATCCTGAGGAGGGGAGTATTTTTTATTTTTGTATCAGTTCATTTTGGGTCCGAAAATGTTACTGATGTTTTTTAGTTGGTAGTCAGTCGGATGGTAAAAATTATATTTTGCAATATTTTAAAATTAAAGACCAAGGTGACATCTTTTTTGAAGAAAACCAGAAAATCGTCACAACTGTGAAGATGAGGAGAACAAGCGTCGAGCGATGATGACATCATTCAGTGATATTCTGCCTGTCAACTAAATGATTATTGGGCTAATAAATTCAATGTATCTGTCAAATGTGGCTTAAATAAAAAGGGACATACTTATAATTGATCAACTACAGCAACTGCTTTGTGTGGGCAATTATGTTTGTATTGATTGAAAGAAAAAAAATATATATATATATATGTAAATATGTATACGCGATGGACACACCTGCACGTTCATGGACGTCTGCCTGCGTCCGTATTCCGCCCTGCTGTAGTCGTCGCTGTAGCTGTGGGAGTGGATGATGCTGGGTTGTCCCAGGTGACCGTCCCTGGTCCTGAGGGTGGACAGGTCCTCGCTGCGAGAGAACCCCCCGTGGGCGAACTGCGGCATGTAGGTCGGGTGAGAGGGGTCGGGCTCCGGGGTCAGCAGCAGCGGCGCCGGCGGCTGGGCCCGGCCGTGCTGGTGGTGGAGCTGTTGCTGCTGGGGCCCGTCAGCGGTCGCCAGGTGAAAGAGGGGATTCTGGAAGGAAAGCGGGTAGCGCATGGCGGCGGCCTGCTGTTGCTGCTGCTGGGATAGCGAGTCGGTGGTGTTGCCCATCTGGCTCAGCTGGCTCAGCCGAAGGCCGCCGGACATGCTGGAGCCGCCAGAGCCAGCTGACAACCTCCCACCGGCCCGCAGCTGGCTGCTCAGGCCCGACCCCAGGCCGCCACCGCCTCCGCTGCTCAGCCCTCCGAAGCTGCCCATGCCGGCGATGGAGGCCTGGGAGGAGTTGAGCATGTCCACCGACTGCAGGTTAGACACGCTGTTCATTCGGGAATCCCGGAGGTCCATCATTGACACGCTTTTATTGACACTGAGCACCGAAGTGTAAAGCGATGCGAGAGGCTCCCTGACATTATGTGTGTGTTACGCGGCCACGGATGACATGGGTGATGGTGGAGCGGGCGTTTTTTTTTTAAATATTGTTTTTTTTACTGCGAGGCCTGGATATCGCAACGCCAGGAAATACCGCTAGGGATGAGTTGCGTGGTGAGTCAGTGGGGAGAAAAATAAATATAAAAAAGCAGATGTCATGATATACTACAGCCTCGGTCACACGTATGGCGATCATGCATGTCTCACTAACCTCCCCTAGCGGATGGGATGGTGATCCCCCCCCCCCCGAGTCAGCGTTATCAAACTCACCTTAGGGTCTGGTTCCGTGATGTCCGAGCTGCTTGTGCAGTAGGCCGGGCTGGATCGGGCCAGGGGAGGGCGCGATACGTAAAACATGTCTTTGGAGGACGCTCGTTGGAGGAGGTCGCGGTCCTGAAAATTCATCTGGGAGCGGGATGGCATGACCCCTCCGGTGGAGGTGGGGGAAGGCAAGCGAGTGATATCTATAGGGCTGGAGGACAGCGGTGAGTAAGGTCTAACAAAAGCTGAAGATGGAGACTGAGAAGTCATTTGGAGGCGAGTCGATACTTCTCAATGCGATACAACAAGCGACAGATCGAGAGAGCAACAGATCAGGAAGAAAAGGAGTTTCAGCATTTGGGGCTAGACGTTTCCTACCTGTTTAGATCCCTCATCATGAGGTTTTGGAACTCGGAGGATATTCCCCTGTTGAAGCTGGGCCGTGACAGCAGCCTGTCCGCCTGCCTCTCCTGCACCCTGTCGGTCTGGTGGCTGGGCTGCCTCTGCAGGTGCGGGTTACGCAAGGCCATGCTGATGTCATTCAGGAGGCGGGGCAAGGGACCCAGTTTGATGATGGCATCCTGTGGTTCAAAGAAAACCAGTTTGGCTGAGTTTTGCTGCGGAATTCAAAAAATAATTGATTTTTGAGTTATTTTACGAGAGCTCGTTGAAATCAAGGCTAATTAAGGAAGAAGGTTGTGCAAGTTGTATCTAAGCAATCGGTATTATAGTACCAAAGAGCATGGTATCATCATGTGTTATTTATTAACCTGTATGCCAACATGATTAAAAATGCAGCACCATTACCAAATAATGACAATAGATAATTGATCTAAAACCCCGGAAGTCCTGAAAAATCAAAACACCAAATGAAAAGGGTTACATTATGCTACATGAACTTAAATATCCCTACTGTCTCAACATGTGTGTCAATTACTGTTTTGTCGAGGTCCGAGTGTAGATGAGTGTGTTCTTTGGATGGCAGAGAGGACGCGTCATGCTTGGGGTTTACCTTGCTGAGCTGAGAAATGACCTCCCAGAGGAGGCTGTGGAGGATGGACAGCTCCCTGCCCAAGTCGATGTATCCCTCGAAGCCGCCCGCGTTGCTGACGCTGTCGAGGTTGGAGATCTCGTAGAGGAACTGCTGCATGGAGCCCCACTCCATCTCCAAAAACTCGTTCATGAAACACATGTAGTCCTCTTTATTGCCAAACCTGCGGACGGGAAAGGGGAGGAGAGAAGGGAAAAGGGACGAGAAAATATTGAAGAAAACAGTGTTGTTTTGGCGGGAAAATTAAATGTCAACTCCCTTTCATGATTTCGGGCAAGGAAGGGCAAAAACTAATCAGATTCAATCAATATTGTTAGGTAGTAGATCTTTTCATTAGTATTTAGAACCAAACATGGTTTTGAATGCTCTTAAACTAAACCTACGTTGTTTCATAGTGTTGTTGTTTTGGATCGGATGCGCCTACATTTGAACAATTGGTTAACTGTGACTTCTGTTTAACGTTTGATGCCAGACACTGTCTACTGCAAACAACACAAGTAGCACACTGACTTGGAGGGGAGGAAAAGGGGAGGAAAGGCCGGCGAGGAGAGAAGGGAAAAGGGACGAGAAAATATTGAAGAAAACAGGGAGCGTTGTTTTGGCGGGAAAATTAAATGTCGACTCCCTTTCATGATTTTGGGCAAGAAAGCGCAAAAACTAATCATATTCAATCAATAGTGTTAGGCATTACAATTTTTTTATTAGTATTTAGAACAAAACATGGTTTTGAATGCTCTTAAGCCAAACCTACGTTGTTGCTTTGGGTCGGTTGCGCCTACATTTGAAAAATTGGTTAACTAATACTGTCAACTGAGAACAACACAAGCAGCCCACTGACTTGGAGAAGTTAGCCAGGTTTTGCACCACTTTGGCGATGAGGGTGAGCGTGCGGGACGTCTGCTCGTCGGGGTACTCCTGCGTGAGGTTGAAGAGCGACGGGGACATGATGGCCGGACACAGGAAGCGCAGGAAGAGGGAGCCGCTGATGAGCCGGTCGGCGATGTCCTCCCGGCCTCTCTCGGCGCAGCGCACTCTCCAGGAGGCAAAGACCTCCTTCAGCTCTCGAGGGAACACGCTGGGGAGGCGAACACGCAACCGCGCGTTAGGAAGCAAGGGGGGTGGGGGGGAGTAGGGGGGAGTAGGAGTAGGGGGGAGGGAGCTCGGGTTTTCTCAGCAGCGCGTGGCCACTCACCAATGGGAGTTGACGATCTTGCAGAGTGCCAGCTCGCAGCACATGCGGAGATTGGCCTGGTGGTCCGGGAGCACGGAGGGGGGGGTCCTCATGGGGTCCACTTCGCAGTTTTCCTCTGACTCATACAAGGCCCTGATGAACTCGCCTGCAAATGACATTTCGTCAGTAACAGCAAAACGGTGGGACCTGTTCACAGAGATCAGTTCAGTGACGTTAATACAGCAGTATTAAGTGTCCTTACAAGACACGATGCAGTTATAGTCAATAATTTAAGCTCATTGAAAAGACACTTTAAAACCTCAATTTTCCACCTGAGAAATTCAATGAAATCCTTTGTTTGTTTTTCTCATCTTGAAAGGAATGATTGGGAGTTGGTGTTGTTGCATCTGGATCCTTTCAATGCTTTTTCTAACACGATGAACAATTCAATCAGGGAACCGTTTTTAAATATGCCCTCGAAAGAATACAAGTTAAAGAGAGCGTCTGACACCCAACTGAGCATCATTTTATATTAATTAAATCTTATTCTAAAGTTCATTATCATCCCTCTACCCGAAACTATTTCTTTCATTACATTTGTTTTGAAATACAAATTAATGGGAAGCAGTTTCAGCTGCACTGTCTGTGTGAAAAGTGTCTATTAGATTCAGATTTATTGATTTCATTGGGAATCATCTCCCTTTAGGGAAGCTGTGTTACTCTTCCTGGAGAAGAGACGTCAGACGCTAATCCGGAAACACGATGAAACTCAACAGAAGCTCGGCGCTTTAATCCAAAGGCTCAGACAGCGCCGCTCTGCTGCGGCTCACCTATGGCGTCCTTGAGGTACTTGTGTCCGATCAGCTTGAGGTACTCTTCTATGGCTTTCGTGGCCAGCGTGTTCTCTCTGAATATCAGGTGCTCTCGGTCCATGAATCTGTCCACCTCGCACATGGCCATGTCCGACAGGAAGTCCTGGAGAAGGAGAGGACACATGTTATTGTTGAGAGAAAAAAAAAAAAAGCAGGACTTGAGGATCCACCTTAAGGAGCCCCTACCTTAGCCTTCCCGGTGCTCTGCAGTATGTGCACCAACGCGCAGGCCACCTCCTCTTTGCTCTTGACGCTCAGCACGGGCTCCAGCACGGCGCACAGCGTGCGGTAGTTGTTGGTGACGTACTCGGCGAACTCCTTGTACAGCTCCATGGGAAGGATGTTCATGGTCTGGAAGCGGGACTTGAGGCGCAGGGACGCGTTGATGATCTTCCCGCCGCCGCCCCCAGCTCCCTTGGTGAGCACGCTGGGCTGGATGACCGGGTACCACTGCTCCACGAACTGACGCCCGGTGATGCTCGAGATGGGGATGCTGACGAGCCCCAGGTATGTGCTCTTTTCCTTCGAGAGGTAGGAGAAGAAGAAAAAGGACACTCCGGATATAAATGAGTCGCTTTGCTGTGATGGCGCTACTTTTTCATTCTAATTACTAAAAGTTTTCTTCAAGTGACAAACCTTAAAACATTTCACTGCGGCTGTGTACCCGCGGGGGAGGGGGGGGGGGGGGGGGGGGACGATGACTCAATGATTATGTCATTAATTAAAAATGTTTCTGTTCATCTTTGTTTGTGAACGGACTCGCTGCGGTTTGAAGACCCTTCGGTTTCTCCTCCGACCCCCCCGACTCAGGACGCTGCATAACCCCGAGCATGTTGTTATGAAGCCATTAGCCCAAATGATAAAAAGACAAAACCCCATTTTGCTGTTGGCAATTTCATTATTAAGCCACTGAATGAAGAAGCAGCCTTTTTGGCATAATGTTTCTCATCTTTTTTTTGGGTTTCAGTTGAACTGATTCCGTTGTAACAATATTGAAGAAACACTTTCGGCTAACTTTAAGATGAACCTTTGAGACTTTCATCCTGTTATACCCTCATGTGGAGACAACTAAATTGAGAAGGGAAACATGTGACTCTGGGCGGAGGGACCTCGTTTGACCCCCGCGGGTTGCACCTGCGCGTTACCCTACGGGTCCCCCCCAGGGGGGGTCACCTTGCGTCTCTTCTTGTCCGTCTCCTTGTACAGGTGGAGGCGCAGGTTGCGGACGGCGGGCAGGTTGTTGAACTCGAAGTGCTCCCCCCAGAAGACGGTGTCGGTGCGGGGCTTGCTGGTGGTGCGCGCGTACAGCATGTCGTCCAGGCACAGCTCGCAGTAGTAGCGCTTCTTGGCTGGGAGCTCGCGGGCCTCGATGATCCACAGTTTGAGCACGTTGTCCACCCGCCGACTGTTGTCCTGCGTGGAGGGGGTCAAACGAGGGTCAAACGAGGTCAGGTGCATCCGGAAGTCATGAAAAAAAAACAAAAAAAAACGCAGGACACGGGGAGAGAGATGGAAAAGCGTGGCAAACGACAAAGAAAAAGGTTCTGAAGGTATGGAAACCGTCATCGGCTTTTGCAAAAGTGATCTGGACTCTGGACTGGAACACAGAAACGTACGTCAGCGCGACACAGGACACAGAAAACGGGGGCAAAACGACAGAGAAAGCGTGAAGAGCAACAACAACACCGCGTGAGCGGCTTACCCGGCCGGATAAAAGCCCACTTAAACGCACACGAGGACACGAATGACACAATGCAGGTGTGCTGCAGAGACGAGAGGGGGGGGGGCACGGCGGGGGGGGAACAAACAGTGGTGGCAATGTTTCTGCAGACAGCTCAGTTTCCTAATCATGATCACGAAGCCCGAGCTATATTTGACATCCCCCCACGGGAGAAGAGGGAGTGCCGGCCCGGGGGGGGAGGGGGGGGGGGCAGGCTGACCCATTTCCACAGGGCCCGAGCGCCATCGTGTTTGCTTCAGACGGGCATCTGGTGGCTCAGTTTTGCGAGAGCACGCCAGCATGGGCTCGAGTGCTCCACCTTGACGCCGCGTCGGATGTTTTTGTAGTTACACACAACCGAAAGAAAAGAAACCCGAAGCTCAGAGAGGGAATCAAAAGGCTACAGAAGGTCAGGGACCACAATGATTGTCTTTGTCCTCGGCAGTGGGTCTTATCTCTGTTGTTGCATCTGGGCTCGGGAGCTCGGCGCGTGTTGTTTTTTTTCGAGGCGGGGCGGGTTTTGGAGAGAGCCCCCCCGCGTGGAGTCCTTGGAGCTCCGTGACTCAGCCGGGACCCCCCGCGGGCCGAGCATCTGGACGAGGCGTTTGGGCCCGGCCAGCGTTTCGTCTCAGTCGGGCTTTAATAAGTCTTCGTTCCCCGGCTGCCATCAAAGCTGCGCAGCTCGCACGCCCGTTCGCTTTCTTTAATAACAGCGTCGGGGGAAATGTGGGACAATTTTTGCAGAAATATGAAATCTGGGGGAAAATTAGGATATTGGTTTTTGAGCCGAGACATGAGGAGCTGACATTTGCTGTTTTTAAAGCTGCTGAGGACGGAAACACAGGCACAGCGCCTTAAAGCTGCACTTTTTTTGTATGTGTGAATAAACCACACTATCTGCTTGGCTCCATCTCATCTGTAATAATACGACTGTCACATGTGAACCACCACCAACTGCCTCTGGGTCATTCTCATCCCACACCTCGTACAATCATCATTGGGTTGAGGTGTTGTGAATACTTTTCGGTTTACGGCAAACTATACCTGTGGGAGGTAAACTGTTGTGTAGCTTAACTGGACACGCGGATGTATGATGAGAACGAGAGGTGGAGGCGGGGTCTGTTCATTCCAATCAAAGTTATCGTTGCATTCAAAAAAAAAAAAAAAAGGTTTGCATACTAGTGTAGAATTCTAAAGAAGAAAATACCCAGATGTCACATGAGCTCGAAAGGACCATGTTTTGCCCGTGCAAAAGCTTAAAAAAAAAAAATTAGCATTCTGTATGAAAGTCAATAAAAAGGAAACAGAATGCAAAAAAAGGCACTTTTGTCTTTTAGGGCCTTTAGAAAATAGTAAATGCTATTAATCTCTTAAATTACTGGTAAAAGGCAACGAAGAACAAATCTGTTATTGCGAGGTGCTTCCTGCACGAGGCCCACGGTGAGAAGTCACCTGGACTCGTCGGTGTTCGATCGAGTCTCACAGACACGCCGCCTGCTGCGTGCGCTTTAATGACATCACACCACACCCCGTGTGTGCACGTCAAAGCGGCGGTTCGGACGTCACTCTGATTCGTCGGCGCTGAGAGGGCGACTGAAACGGTTCAAAGCGGACACACACACACACAGACACGAAAAAGATGGGAGTTGACACAGAGCAATGAGGCGCTGCGCTCTTGTTGCAAACAGACAACGGCGGGGAGACCGGGAGGAGAGAGAGAGACACACAGACAGAGGGACCATCCTCCTCTCTTCCACCTTCTTCTTCTACCTCTACCGCATCCCTTTCTCTCCCCTCACCTTGTTGGGCTTGACAGCTCTCTGCAGGTTCTCGATCCATTTGTCTCTCTCTGCGGCCGAGCGACACGCAAAGCACTTGGTTCCCGACGCCGTGGTCACCTGAGGTCATAGCCAACGGTAGATTCATCAACCACAGCCATTAGTTACCATGGAGACTGCGACTAAAGGCGCCAAAACAATGTCCTGCAGTCACTCTCAGCCCCTCCGCGGTGCTGCGCTAATGGAGAGGTGGTGGGAAGAAGCTGACACTCTCTCTCTCTCTCGAAAAGAAAAAAAAAGGGCTCATTGTTTCTTTCATTCCTCACATGTAAAAAAAAAAAAAAGGACACTTTTCTCATCATCAGCGTCACAAACGGTGATATTCACCGTACTGCACAGCTGCAGCCTCGGGTTCCTCACCTCGAAGCAGTACTCTTGTCCCAGGATGCTGGAGTGGACGGGTTTGATGATGGCGTCCTCGTCCAGGGTGAGGTCCAGCGCCTCGGCGGCGCTGCTGGGGGACAGCAAGGACTCGTGGGAGTGGGACTCTTTGAAGCTCTGCATCAAACGGGTCCTGGGAGGAGCGTCAGTGGTTTAGATGTTTAGAACACACAGGACGCGTCTGTCGACTTGGGAGGGGGGGGGGGGGGGGCAAAGTTTAAGCAAGACGTTATAACAGCTCAGAGCCACAGTAGTAACCCTGTGATGCTGAGGGACGCGAGGGGGGGGGGGGGGGAGGGGGGGGGGGGAGAGAGTGCGCCACACTCCAGGCAACGAGAAATAATGAATATTTTGAAACCATTCATTTTGAATAATTTAACAGGCGGCTTTGAAGCGGGCCTCTAATAGCACACGGGTCGTTAGCAGTAGGCTTTAAGAAAATCCAGGGGACGGAATAGACAGCAAAGAGACTCAATAATATCATGTCATCATATTATCATTTGTTTCAGTGTCAATAGTTGCTTGTGTCATGACAGCTTAATACACAACCAGAAGAATGTGATGCTACATTCAGAGCGATTAATTTGTAGTTATTGATGTGGTCGTCTTAACAGATGTGTCCGGCATTTCTCCTGCAGGCAAAACATGTTAAACTGTACAAACAATATCTACAGATTCAAAAATGATGCCCGATTAATATTTCTACACTGATCCAGACCCAGAAGTAAGAGAAACGAGGTTTCCTCTGAAGCCCCTTTCCATCACGCTCTCACCCACACACTCACTCCCACACACACACACACGCATGTTCCACCACTGGATCACTACAACACACAGCGCGTCCAACCCGGACCAAGTGCCCCCCTCCCCCACCCCCCATCGCAGGAGAAAAAGGGAGGATTGGAGCAAAAGAAACTCGCACTGCTTTAACCGACATTCAATCATACTGTTCATCAACAGCGCGCTGATTACGTGGAGGGGAACCAGCGATAAAAATAGACCCAAAGGAATGAGTCAGATTGGGGGAGGGGGAAGGAGAGTGGGGGAGGTCAGGAGAGGTGGGGAGGGGGTGGAGGGAGAAGACCTTTCGGAGAGGAAGATGAGAGGAGGGAAGACGGACTGAGGAGGAGAGAGCGCGAGGGATGGAGGAGAGAGAAGGTCCAAGATCTGCAGGTAAAGTCACACACACACACACACACACACACACACGCACACACACGCACAGACCTTTTATGAGAAAACAACCTTAGAACCAGAAACAAGGATTCAATTTTAGTGGTGTTGAAAACACGTTTTGTGTTTTGCTGCAGGAAGAAATTCACCTTTTACATTTAAGTGTGACGTCACAAACGGTTTTCTTTGTGTTTTTTTTTTCTCCAACAAATCACCTTGTTTTCAGGACTAAATCTGACAAAATTTTCAATTAAAAAAAAGATCAGCGAATATACAAATGAATTGTTGCATAAGAACACCTGGATCCAACATGTGGCCATGTTTAGGCAACTCCCAGAGTGCACTGTGGTACCCACCTGTCAATCACAACTGCTCAAATTTGAGGACAATTTTGTTTTTTATCAAATTGAAAATCTTCATGTTTTGACCAAAAATGAATTGAGAAATTATCCGTGGAAATAAAAATGTTTTTCTTAACAAGTAATGTGCAAGGTACTCAACAGACTAATTGATAATTAAAATATGCGCATGACATATTCCTGCAGGTCATCCCGGGACACTGAAACGCACATACAGAATAAAGATGTGTGAGTTATGTGACAGGGGGGGGGGGACCCAAAGTGTTTCATAGGAAGGGAGCTCTGAAACTTTAGGGTATTTGTAACAACAAAATGTTTTACAGAAAAAACAATATATCCTTATTTTAGAGCCTCTTCGGGAGGCTCAGAGGCACGTTAATGGCTGTGTGAATGTCAGACTGGTTGAAAAGCAGCAGCTCCTCTCAGCAAAATCTCTCTGGATGAATAAAAAGAGGAAAAAAAAAACAAAAAGAGGGAATAACAATGATCAACACTCCAGATGTTCCCCGACATGCCTGAGAGAAAACACATCCGGGGGCCGAGACGTTGGCATCCAACCTATTTAGCCCGTTTTGTGCCTCCTGAGACACCCGGAGAGCTGATGAACCACGTGGGGGCGCACCCCGGCCCCTCACTGCACCATCGACTGAGTGGACAAAACGATCGCTCGGAGCTCATTTATTCGTTCAGCAACAGAAAAATGACTCGGAGATTATTTTGGCGATCGATTTGAACCATCTTTAAAGCAAAAAAGTTCAGGCCTGTAATGTGTGGACCATGAAAGTGGAAAGTGAAAGTGGATATTTTGGGCTTCTGGACTCTTGGTTGGATGGAACAAACTGTCTTGAAGACATTACGTTGGGCTTTAATGAATTGTGGGATATTTTTAGGGTATTTTATGGCGACACTTGGCCAAATGATCCAGTTAGAGACAAAATACTGTAAAAGCGCTGCGGCCCTTCTAAGGAATTTTGCTGTTAAAACAGAAATGGGAGGGGTCAGTTTTTTTATTTTGTGCAAGAGGCTTTACTCAAAGTGTTCATGAAACGTAATAATAAAAGGACACACGAGTGACCTTTACACGAAAAATGCAGCTTACTGGGATCGTAATAGTTGATGTGGAAGTGTATTATTTCCTAAATCTCCTGTTTCTCCTTCAAAATCCAAACTTGTCAGAGCAAACTTCTGCAAAAAAAACAACAACCTGGCACCGTGAGACCATTTTCCATCAGAAATGACCGGTGTAGGTCTTGTGCCGCAGCGCCTGATGAGAAGGTGGAATTAAGCAAATCTCCCACCGACTCATTATGGTCTGGACAGCCGCCGTATGGCCGTCTGCTGGTTGCCATGGAGAGAGGAGAAACAGCGATGGAGCCGAGAGGTTTTTTTCATTGCAAGTGACACTTTGAGTGTAAAGTAAACAAGAACGGGTGGATGGGAATGGATCAAAAAAAAAAAAAAAAAAAAAGAGATAAAAATAGGTGAGAAAAAGAAAGAGATAGAAAGTGGTTGTGAGGGAGTCGGAAAGATATAATACAAATAAACAGACATAAATGAAATCGAGGTTGAGAGAAAGAGATGGAAAGGTTTGACATCTTAATGTACCATTGTCATCATAACCACACTCTGCATAGCTAAAATAATCACATGATTACTCTTTGCTGAGTCTAATCAAACTGTCCCTTTAAAGGGAAAGCAGGTGACGCACGTGAGGACAGAAGAAAGCAGCCGGACACGGCAGGTTCAACCCCCCCTCCCCCCCTGCCCCCCGCGGCGACTGCAGACCCCCCCAGCGCTCACTCACTGACCTGTCCTGGTCGGCACTGCGGAAGCGGGGGAGGATCATGTGGCGGAAACTGCTGGTTCGGTCCAGCTTGGGCTGACTCTTTGCCCTCTTGATGGAGCCCTTCAACCTCCTACTGAGGAAACTCTGCAGCGGGTGGAGGAGGAGAACCACGAGGGGGGGGGGGGGGGGGGGGGGGACAGTGGCAGAAGCATGTAGGAGAAGACGAGGGGACGGGGAGAGAGCCAGGGGGGGGGAGGGGGGAGGGTGGTTTACGGAGGAGGAGGATGGTGACAATGATCCCCGGGGGTGGAGGGGGGGGGGGGTTCGGTGGGGGTTTGTGTTGGCGTTTTTTTTTTTGAAGCAACACCAGAACCAGATGGAGACAAATGAGACACAGGATGCGTGACGGGAGAGAGCACAAGGTACATCTGTCATGAACAAGTGAATCGCGTGTCCACTGCAGTGCTGAGCCGCGCGGTCCAGTTCGCTTGCCCCCCCCCCCCCCCCCCCCCTCCCAGCGTGACCCCCCCCTTGCTCGAGCTTGCACCACCCGCCAGCTACTGAAGTGGTGAACTGTGGGATACGTCCTGGGAGAGGATTCACATCAGCCGAATTAATCAAGTAAGAAACTTGCCAAACGTTAGAATAATTTAGCTTGTTTATCTTTCTAAAGAAACCTATTTGACTTTGTTGTCACTTGTGACGTGTGCCGCAAATGACTTTTTTTGCAAATGTATCTTGGAAGAGGTGACATTTTCCACTCCGGTGACATTTCAAAAAGCCTTTTTAAAAGCCAAACAATGACATTGTTACTTTCGCGGACCACAAATGTGGGTTTTCATGCTGTGAAGGTAACTTCAGATCACTTTGTGCTTTTTTTCTTTCTCAGGTGCCTGAAGGGAATCTCTTGAGCTCTCGGCAACATCACTCATGTACCTACAGCACAAACGCATCCCCGAGTGGGAGAATCACTGCAGGGAAAATGACACCTCATCATCTGGCATGAGGCGAATGGCTTTGAAGCCTGTCTTGAGGATATGACTAAACACTTGGCTCCATCTGCCGGTTCCAAGCTAATGGCCCGCGTGACTAAATCGGATTTGATAAGCCTCTCCGTCCGACACTTTAAGTCTCGGAGAGTAAAAGCATTCAGTGCAGACATCGAGGGAAAATAGCACGGAATAACAAAATAGAGGGAGGTAAATGTTGAAAAAAAAAACAGGGTGGGTGGGTGGGGGACTGTGATGTGTCACAAAACACATAGACCTGGGTACTTTGTTTGTGTAATTATCTGCAATTTAAATGATTATGAAAATACTAATTATAACACCTGCTAAAATACACTGTAGGGAGATTTTTTAATGCAAAATGGATGTGTTCACTTATTCGAAGTACAATTTGTTAGCAAAAGGCCACTTTCAATGACATTTTCAATGCCGGGCCTTTTTTTGGGGGGGGATAATAATGTGAGACAGTTAACGCCACAGCTCACACGACACGGACTCTAACCTGTGGGGATCAGGCTTCGTCTTCCAAATCAGAGAATTTAAAATATCTAAACGGAAACAGTCACCATTCATTTGCCTTCGTGGAGGTGTGAAGGAAGGGAAGGAGGACTGCGTTCCTGCCTCCTCCACTCACAGCGACTGTGTGCAAAGAGCAGCACAAATAGCGGCAGGGAGCCGGGGGGGGGGGGGAACAAAGAACACGGGAACAAACGTAATAAAGCCACCGATCCGTCCTTTAAGCCCTTTCATGTGCGCGTTTTGGTACCTTGTGATTGGGAGTTTTTTATTTCCATGAATAAAACAATAAACAGATTATTTTTGGCCGCAGACAAAATGTGTTTTGCCCGCCAGCTCCCTCTTGTCCTCAAGATGTCTTTGGCATAAAAAAAAAAAAAGACTTTTCTTTTTATTACCTCAGTTTTGTTGACATTAAGGAATCCCACCAGGTGTTTTACATTCACTACAAGTCACATTCACTTCAGTCAAACAGGTGTAACCTGTTATGCTGTTTTTAAATTTCTTTATTATGAGATGAAACATTACCTAATAATGCTACGCTAATAATGATTATATACACACACATTACGCAAATTATAACCACAAGAAGATGTAAACTACATAAAAAACTTTTATTTACTTTTCCCTAAACAAGAACATGCATTTTACAATAACTTGTCTTGCACACACACACACACACACACACACACTCGGGCCTGTTATCGTCCCAATGATTCTGTGAATATCACAGGAGAGTCCATTCTAGATATATCAAATATATAAATATATTCTTTAAGAAATGAAATTAAAATGTCTCTGCTTCAGCCATGTTTGTGTCACATACCTCAACAGGGGGAAGTGGTGCAATAAACGTTCCTCCCGCCGCTGGACTCAACCCGGCAGCCCTCCAGCCTCCGCCCCAGTACCAGAAGGGGGGGGAGGAGGGGGAGGAAGAGGCAGCAGGCGAGCGGGGCAGGGTGAGGGAGGGGGAGAGGGGCAGCGAGAGGGGCGTTGGGGGCGTGCCGGGCCCCCTCCTGGAGCCCTTTCGCTGCCGCTGGCACGGGGGGAGGGACGGGGAGACGGCCAGGGAGAGGGGGAAAGGGCGGGGCGGGGTGCCGGCGAGGGACAGCGAGAGGGACGGGGGCAGCGAGCGGGGCCGGGGAAAGGGGGGGTTACTCACGGATTGTCGAAAGGGTTGAATTGGGGCGGTGGGAGGGACCTCCATGCTGGGCTGCTTCCCAATGGCTATGCTCTTCCGCCGGGCGCGATGATCTAAGAGAGAGGAAAGGTAGAACAGGTGAGACTCGTCGTGGGGGGGGGAGCACTTATTGAGGGTTCGGGGGGGCAGGTGATCATTGGATGATGAAAGTGACGTTTGGGCGATGAGTCAACAAATGATTTGGCCCCAGACGTCATCTTCAACCCGCTGGTGAAGTGAAGTTACAGGATCCGACCCACCTTTCAAAGGCAGGTAGAGCTCTTCAGATGTTTAAACAACTCTTTTCAAATACGTTTTTCAGACAAAGACAAAGTTTTACATTTCTGCACATTTGAGTTGGTCACATTTGCTTGTTGGTTTAATTTAATTGTATTTCTGGAGCATTGCGGCCGATCTCACCCTGACTTGGCTCTCAGCTTCTGCTGTCACCATAATACTCAGGCCCACACACACACACACACACACACACACACACACACCTCATTTCTCCCACGCAGCTATTTTACATAAATCAAATAGTGCATTTATCACTCTACCTCTCCTCATCCCCTGGTCTCCTTTCTTTCTCTCCTTCTCTCATACAGTCCTCTCCTTCCATCCCCTTTCAAATATGTGTGGCACCTAGAACCTTCCATTTTCTCCACATTGCCTTCATCTGTATTTATTTCATCCCCCGTCGCCGCTCTCTTTTCACTGCCTCTTTCATTTACCCGTCCAAATAGCAATCTCTTCACCGCAAAAAGCCCGTCCTGTCCGTCCGCAATCCAAACTGCCCCCCCCCCCACATCAGGAGGGAAGAAGATGACTTTTAAGGTGCCTGTTGCCTTCCAGACCTCAAACAATGCCAGTGTCTATTCCTCAAAACCACCAAATCAAACTGTGCAGGCCGAACGGTGGAGTCTTTTAAATGAAATCTGAGAGCACAGGGTTGGTAAGAGATTGAGGGGGGGGGGGGGGGGGCTCAATATCCAGCACCATTGTGTCAAGAGCGCTTTTAGCACTTGACGGTACTCGCAGCGAAAGGCATTTCATTTGAATCTCCTCAAAATTGTGTTTTGTAAGAGCATTACATAATTGCAAGCTTTTTTTTTACCATTTGAAAGACTCCAACCAACGCTTATAAGAAGATTGACACCGAATGACAGAAAATTAGTAGCTGGTAATTCCAAGAAAGGACTGATTACTACATTTCAGGAATTGAACCCACGAATATTTTTAATTCATCACAGTTCCTCAGTTGTTACTCTGCAAGAAGAGTCAATTAACAGCGGCACGTCGTGGGTGCTGCCCTGTACGGCCGGAGGTGACGCCATCATTAAAACACACCATAACTGGACCCATTTAAGAGGCATCAGAGCAGTGATATCAGGAACCGCTTGAGAACATATTGTTTCCCAAACTAATTAGATTGTCCTGGAGGAGCCCGGTTGTGCCAAGCAGATTGGTGATTTAGCACTCCAAAAAAACCTAAAACAAAGAACACTGAAGCTCGGGCTGTTTCTGTGGGTTTAGATCCAGAGAGTGAGATCAGAAAAGCAAGAAGCCTATGAGTTTGTGCACTATGAGCAGAGAGCACGCGCCGATTCATTGAGGGGGGGGGGGGGGGGGTTTCGCCCCAAATCATGTGATCATGTGAACAAAGATAATAAATAGTATTCTACATTTTACCTCCCTACATTACCTCCCACTCGGACAGCCCCTTAAGGCCCCAGACTCGGACCCGTGTGTTGTGTGATTTGGAAGCTCATGTTATTTCATTTCACATAATCACTGAAAAACATTAGCGTCAATGTTGAGAAATTCTGCATACTGACCTCGCGCGTTGATTAAAAAAAAGTAGATTAATTAACTCCATGTCTTTAAGGACAACTATTCTAAGCATTTAAGTTAATACAGATATAAATCACATTACATTTCAATAAGAAAACTGCTGAGCTAGAATCCCTAAGAGCCACGGAGGCTTTTACTTTCTTAATTTTGAAAAAAAGACTGATGCAAATGTTGGGATATAAATGCAGATTGACCTTTTGTAAATGTATGTATATTTCTAGACTCTCCTAGTGAGAACACACTGATCTTATTCAGATGTGTCTGTATTGATTTGCATCTCGGGCTGAGATCAGAACGGGGCATAATGATCCTGTGAGTTTATAGCACGCAGTGTATAAATGATTACTTCTCAATGAAAGCACCGTGCAGGGAGATAAGTGTAGGAGGTTAAATGCTCCTTCATGCATGTCACCTCTCTGCAGTAACACCAATGACAGTAGTGCAAACATGAAATACTAATGTGCACGTTTTACTGCAAGTCCGCTGTAAGTGTCCAAGCCTGTGTGTGTAGTTGTGCTCCTTCTACATTAATTCACTGTAAAAGTGAACCGTCAAAGCATATTATCCATCGATTTATGGATATTTAATCATAGGTGAGTACACATTAGTAGATATTCTTATTGCCGCGAGACACGCGACAGGAGCAATAATAAAAAACGCATTACTGTAAGCTAAGACATGCGTTAAGATTAATTAATCACTCAACATGAGATGTGGTTGAAAGACGTGGACCTTCTGTTAGGGGTTCAGTTCCAGTGTTTGTCCAACAACAAGTACAGGTAAATGACATTTGTATTTTTTGAGGTTGGAGCAAACAAAATAGAATTGAATCCAAACTATGACCGATCATCTGCTTCTCTCATCCATCCAATAACCTCCTTACTAAACTGGTTTCCTCCTGGACTGTATCCCCAATTGAATCTCCCGACTCGTTTTGTCCAAAAAACAAACCCCTTTTTTCATTTTCTATCTTCTCTAACAGTCACACCTGCTGACATGTCCTCCTTTGATTGTTCCTGAGGTTTTCTACAGGGTTACATCCAACAAAGGCCCACCTCCTTTTCATTTTAACAAGTATTGCCTCTGATTTTTTTTTGCCCCAGTTTAAAAGACAGACACTTACAAAAAGCAGGACAGCGTTTGAGCCCAGAATAAAGCAGTCGCATGCGTTCGGGTGGCGCCTATATTTTTGAAGTTACTCCACCTGCTGCATTATCTGTCATTTGGTAAGAGGTGCCCGCAGCGGACTTGTCATTCTGGAAAATGGACACTCTTCAAATTGAAAGCCGACCCAAATGCACTTCTCAAACACAACACACCGCACACTCTTTGTACACTTAACATGCAAACGGTGGAGAGATGTGGGTGGCAGCACGGGCTCATTCGGAATCAGTGAATAAATCATCGGATCCGTCATCGCTATGGCGATGGCAAAATTTGAGCAGTGTGGCAAATTAAAGCAGAAAGAAAATGCACGGTCATTGTCTTTTTTCAACATTTTCGCTTCCCTGGTTTTATTACGCTAACAAAAGCATACGTCTGGAGCTAAAAAAGTCTGGATCCATCCAACCATCGCGCGCCTCTCTTTCAGATCCAAAGCCCGGGCTTTGTTTTCTGTTGCCATGGCAATGCTTTTCCACCCCCCCCCCCTCACCGAAGTACCTTAAATTTCAGTTTCAAACGTGGCATACACCTCTCTGCATGGAGAAGATACTCGTGCACGGCCTCTTTGATTCGCGCGTTGTTGCCTGTTGATGAAAGGCAGACTGGAAAACGTGGCCTGGCTGAGGTGTCACAGTGTCACCGGGGATTGGGGGGGGGGGTTGTGACTCAGGGCTGCCGGGGTCTTGCGGCAGGTAGACATGCTTGTCTCTTTCATTTAGCTGCTTAATAACTCGGTCGGGATGAAGGACTGCAGGTGCACGTCGGTCAGGAACCCCGCGATGCAGCGGGGAAGAACCACCCGATTCCCACCTGGCGGGTTGCATTTGTCGCGTCGTGCACTTCTGATCCGCTACCTACGCTGACATCTGATTGGATGGGGAGCGCTCGGCTGGCCTTGCTCGGGGTTACCGGGGAGAGGTGCGACTGACCCTTCGCTAAGCCCCCCCCCCCACCCGCTGCCGCTCGGTTAAGCTGTCAGAGCCCCCAGGTCGCCCACGCGTCACAAACTGTCCTCCCTGAGTAAATATCATCGCATTTGGGGTAAATGGAAATGTAAGCAGGCCGAAGGAATGTGCGTTTGAATGATAAGACTTTTAGGTTTTAACCACATATTCATGTCATTATTAGACTTTACTAAGCTTCACTAAGCTTGCACATGCACATGCACATGCTCTGTACGACAAGGGAGAAGGGTGACAATTAGCTTAGCATAAAGACTAGTCACAAGTGCCAAACACTAATCCAGGCTTTGTTCATGTTCACCTTCTAATTTCATTTCTTTAATGTCTACAAACAGAAACAGGAGAGAAAAAAAGACAACGTGTGGTTGCACTGCACCTGGGAAAAGACTCGAGCTAACAGCACGTGTGGATGGACCAATATTCAGCTGATGTTCATGGGCAGAATTAAATATGTTTTAATTAGTTTAGCTTTAAATGTGTTGTAATGTGGAAGCGACTAAACCAATTTCCTGCTAGTTCCAGTCTCGATTGCTCGGCTGATTTAATGGCGTCGCGGTTCCGCTTCCAGAGTCATTGTGTCGATATAAGAGCGGTATTGATCCTCTCATTGTATGCGTATATACCAAAATGTCAAACCATTATATACTAAAAGTCAGATCAGAACACACGGTATAAGTGTCGATCGACCATGCATTTCCATTATTTATTAATCTTTAAGTTTCTTGGATTGGAAGGTGCTAAAATGGCAGCACAAACTGATGTAACAGTGGCTAACGTTGCTGCTGCTTTATTAAACTGTCGCAAAAGAGCCTCACATGCCTGCCCTTCAATTGGTTATTTTGTCCAAGCAACAATCCAAAAATATTATTTTTGTAATCGTCACTCATCAATTGGTTTTCAACTGGCCAAATATCGCAGCGATAAATGACCATCGACACGGCAAAAACCAAACTGTACTGTGTGAAATGCATGGTATGCATGCATGTATGCAACCAGCCAGCGTGTTCACATGCGGGCGCAGCCATGTGCTGGGCAGCATGTGAAATTCTGCGCCCGCTCATTTTGAATGTAAATCCGATGTCAAGCAGAACGCTGAAGAGGGAACGTGTGGGTGGCAATCGCTTCCAGCTCAGACCCTCCGAGAGAACGGAGAGAGTGCCGGAGTTAAAAGAGTGGGAGGGAGGGATGTAGACATACATGAGCAAGAGGTTGGTTTAAAAAAAACAGGGGAGGGGGGTGGGTAGGTGTTCGTGTAGGAGTAGGGGGGGGCAGCGCCAGAGCAACGCTGCGTGGAGCGAAGACAGGACGAGGGAAAGAGAGAAAGGGAAAACGGGAAGAAGAGAGGATGAGAGAGGGAGAGAGAGAGCAATGGAGGAAATGCATCTGGGAGAGCGGTAACCAGAGAGGGAGGGAGGGTGTGAGGGGGCGTCGCACTGAGGGAGGGGGGGGGGGGGGACCAGGAGCCAGAGATGGAGACTGGAGTGGGAGTGGGTGTCTTAATAGCGCTGAAATGCTCAGGGCTTTTTTGTGTGTGTGTGTGTGTTTGCCTTTGTTATGATGGAGCGCTGGTTTGCTTTTGATCCATGAACTGCAGCCGGCGAATGCAAGGCGGGTCTCTCTCCCGCGTTCCTCCCGTTACGTAATTTAATGTATAACCCGCCTGTCATCCAGGGCTCGCGCCGGCACAGAGGCCGATTTTAAACACAGAGGATTCAACCCCCCCCCCCCCCTCCCGCACCCCTTCGCACGGCGGCAGCATCTCTCGGCAGACCTTGACCTCGCTATCAAAGGCCGGCGCGGTTTTGTGAAAACAGATTGCTAATGGACACGGCCCCGGCATGTTCCCATGAATGATGCATGTCCCGTGGAGGCTCACGGTGAGCGGTGTGTGGACCGATTAGCCGAGCAGCCATATCAGGCACGTGATGGCAACAAATAAGTATTCAGTTTATCTGCCGTTCATTTATGCTTGATGAATAATGGAAGCATCTTTGTGTCTAGTAATTATCTGTGATAAATGCCCATAGTCCTCTTCAGATTGCTTGTTTCGTCCAACAATCATATAAAATCCCACAAATCCCAATATTTGAGAAGCGTTATTGGTTATTAAACAGCAGGTTCTCTCCAACAAAGGTCAGTTTCATTCTTTCTAAAGCAAATAACCCTCATTTTCTGGTTTAACAATTTTGACACAGAGCCTGTGTTACAAACCGGAGGCGTGGAGTTTGAAAGGCGTGGGTGTTAGGCAGGCACAGAGCGTCTGATTTAAGACGCTATGGGCTCATATGGGAAACGTAGGATCCGGGGCTTTTTGGCCATGACTAATGGAGAGCCGGTGTGCAACCAGAACCAAGTGAGGAAACACAAAGCCAACGAAAACAACAGTAAGAGGGATGCTTAGTATATCTGCTTGAAGGCTAAATCAATCCAATCCTTTTACCCAATATGTCTATTTTTTGTGGCATTTAAGGGACGTCCTATTTCATAAGGGCCTGGAACCAGCAGGGGGTTAAACTGTGTTTCTTCAAACTGTCTGTAAAGACAGCAGGGCAGACGGACTGGACACTGTAGACCTTTACAGTTAAATGTTAAGTAGTCATGCTGCTGCTTGATGTAATCGTTGAACGAAAAAGTTCAACTACTAGAAGCAAGTGCCTCACTGGACGCCACTTTGTCTCAAGCCCACATAACACACTCAGTCTTTCCGGGGAGGCCCTTGAAAGAAACCTTCAGGTGAGACAGGTGAGACCGCGCTGAGAAGCAGAAGCAGACGGAACAGAGGACAGCGAACGCCAGCGCTCACTCGACGTCCGATACCGATGCGCCGGGGGAAACCTTTTGCCGTCTGTACTGAAAAACTAAGCAAACCTTTTCTGGAAGTTTATTTTAAAAAGAGACTGAAAACTGACCTGTAAAACGCTGTGAGACGAGGTTGTGTTGACTGGGCACTAACTATTGGGATATGTCTTCCTCTTCCTCGAACATGTCTCTCACATGCCCAGCTGCAGTAACACTTTCTTGATTATTCAAGAGAATTTGATGACCAACCTTCTGTTGATCAGTTCGTCTTCTCAGCTTCTACATAGAAACCACAATGCAAAACCCTCACCGGGAGAACCACGCAAGACTGGTTTAAAATAGAAAGAAAGTCATTGTTACATAAATAAATCATCGCCAGTGTGAGCGTTACACAACAGCCAAGAGTACAGAACATACAATAATACTCAAGTGTACAGTAGAACGATGGGGCTTTTAAATACATCTTACTGTAACTGCAAACGCACAAAATGACACAGTGGGGAACGAAGCATCGGCCAACTTTTGACAGCTGATCACAAGTTCCTCCACTCGACATGAACACTTGGAGCCAAGTTGGCAGACGATCAAATTCTGGACAATGCTTTTTTGTTCTCAAAGCCAATTTGCCTCGAAAAAGGGTTTTTGGATTACACAAGCCAATACTAGAAAGCAATGGATTTTCATTTTCTTGCTCTACTGAGAATTAGTGTGACACTAAAGCCTGACATTTACGTTTGAAACAAGAAAAATGCAATTGTCATGTCGGGTTCACGTTATTTACGTTACAAGTGCTTTTACCCATATTGGAAGACAAAGACATCCAGACATCAGACGGTGAGAACCTCACCTGCTCAGCGTGTCACTTAACAGGTGTTGGATCAATCAAGTCTTTTATTGAGCCTTCAGGGTCTTTTATAGGACCTTTTGGGGTTGTTTTAAACCCTCACAAAAATCAACTGAGCCGTCCAGCGTCATGACTACAGCTTTACGCAGACTTTTACTGCCCGGATATCACATGAGAGGAAGCAGCAGACGGTGCGCGTTGGGACTGCAAACCCACAGAAACACACGAGAGAAAAGTGACGTCATCGCGCTAGTGGCGGGTGCAAATGAGGTGAAGAGAAGCAGTTTGTTGAAAGCTATATGTGTACTTGAGCACAATTTAATGTGGCATTTGAAATGTTGTGCACAGAGCGTATCCCCGGAACAAGACAGTTTGATATGTAAAAATGACACGTCATGTTGTGAAATAGGCCCAATCGCACCGTTAAAGGTTCTCAACAGCAGCGTTGTTTTCCTTTGACGTAGGGCTGCACGGTGTGGCCAAAAATCCAAATCACGGTATTAAGAAACATTCTGACGGTATCCCGCTATATCACGGTATTACTTTTTCAAGTAAACACATTCATTCATTGACCCTGAAAACGACAATCTGTTCGCTGGCCAACTTGCTCGCAACTGGCCGGCGAGTTAGCTTGTTAGCGTGTTAGCTTGTTAGCGTGTTAGCTTGTTACCTTGTTTTGGCTGCTAGTGTTGCCACCAGATGTTCGACAGACTTTGCAATAAATTGTTTTCTGATCTAACGTAACTTACGTCGGATTTTCAAAAAAGCAAAAACCCTCCAAACAGACACGGCTCCTCTCTTGGGCACAAGTTGTGTCGGTGCATCTCTCGTCTGTCGTTGTTCCTCCTGTATCGCTTTTGTCTGTGTTTTCATGTAGCAACAGAGTTACTTCTTGTTGTGAGCTGTACCAAGCATGCAGTTCGGCGGGGAAATTTTTCATAAATGTACAATTATTAGTGTTACAAATTGTCTCGGTGTTTTACCCTGTTGTGGTTTATTCATTGTTGTTATAAAGCTACAACCATGACTTAATCTCAACACACGTAAGACAAGTACCTCCGACCTCCAGGTGCTCTGTGATGACATGTAAAAAGTAAAAATCTGCAGCCGTAAGGAGATCTTATACCGGTATACCGTTTGAAACAGATATTCCGTGCAGCCCTACTTTGACGCAAACATAATGAAGAGTATTTCTGCAATGAGACACATGTGGGGGCGGAAAAAAAGGTCAAATAAGAAGACAGGTTTGTCCTACCTAGATCAGGTGGGGGGCGGGATCCTGTTGTGCTTTATGTCCACACTTCTAGACAAAGTCTCCGGGTTTTCAGTCCGTGTGACCCCACAGTCCGCTGAGGCCAGCTACGACCGGACGATGCATTCACTGACTTCCACACTGTATTCCACTGGGTGTCGGTGTGTGTCCGTTTCAATCTGCAGCGGCTCCGCAGTTTATGTTACATTCCGGGCGAGCATCGTCGTCCGTTCTGAAATCAATACTACAAAAGCACACAGTGATACTGACGTCTACGGATAACCGAGCGGTTTTTGGCGGCCGCCAACAAGTGTCATGGGACACGTGCGTTTCTCTTGACTTGTCTGTTGGGCAGGAGACCGTCCCGTGGAGGGTTGATAAGGCCGCGCTCGAGTTCCAGACTTATTGACGTATTGCTCAAACAGCAAGGAGAAGAAAAATGGAATCAAGGGCGATCCTACTAAATCAAAAAGAAATTGACTCCATGCCCGTATATATAAATGATAAACACTGTGCCACTGCAAAGGCACCTGGAAACAGGGCTCCTTCAAGAGATTTATTGAATTCTTAAGGTATGATAGAAAAAGTACTATAGAGGTCTAAGTCTAAAGTACAATACCATATAAATATCACAGAAAATGATAAAGAATATATATAGAAATATCTATATAGATATATATATATTACCTAGATGTATCATACATTAAACAAATAGTATCACCAAGTAATATTCAAGAAATACAAAATACCATCAAGTGCAACATGGTGACCATAAACTCACTACTGAGCACCACAGGAACACTAAAAGTTCCAATATAAACGTAATAGGAGTATTATTTTATCTCATCAACTACAAACGTTAGCACTAAAAGTCTTCATTGCACAAAGTTAAAGAAGTGCAGGCGCCCTTTGGGGGGGGGGGGCTCTTCATAAAAGGTACAGCCCAGGTAAATTCGCAACGCGTGCCTTTACTTCCAACTTCAAAGTGCTGGATTTCTCCTTTAAAGGTGACCCAAAAGTGCCACCGCGATAAGAGTACAGGATGACAGGTATTAAGTAGGCCACTGTTCGTTAACTTGCATCCATGGACTAATTAGAGAGAGGAAAAAAAACAAACACTCCCAAAGCCAGCTGAGTGTTATAATTTCACACTGAGGCACCGTTCATCCTCTCCCCGCCTCCCCCCGGCAGCAGCAGCCCGCTTCTTCGGCTGTTCCGCGGCGGGCAGTCCGGCTGAGAGCTCCTCCTCCCCGGCGTCTCCTTGTCCTCTCTCCCCGGTGCCCTCCGCCCCGACCCTGCACTCGCGATTCCGGTGACCGACAGGAGATGCGCTGAGGCCAATTTCTCTCATCTTTTAGATGGGAATGTCCCTGCGATGCTGTCCTTAGCGGGTGTCCGTCTCGTGCACGTCGTAGATGAACTTGCCGAGGGCGAACGGGCGGACGGGGGGGGGACGGGGACGGGGGACGGACTCTGACGCTTTACTTGCAAACGAGAACTATGCATGCACGCAGAGGAGAAACGAGGCGCGCATCTGGACGTCCATTCGCCCGTGTGTGTGCACGCGCGTCCATGTCCACGTGTGCGCGAAGGAGCGGCGCGGTGCGGTGCGCGCTAAGTCCGCCTCCCTCTGTGTGCGTGCGCCAATTCGCGCCCCGCGCTCTCCACTGCGCCTTTTCTGTCCTGGTCGGAGACGGTGTGGACCGGCACCAACAACCACAGAGCGTTGAGGCGAGAGCGAAGTATGAAGAAGAAGAAGAAGAAAAAACGCGATGGCTAAAAAAAAAAAAAAAACTGAACGGGTGCCAGAAGCTGACGGGCAGCACAGGAAACTAAAAACTAAATCCGTCGCCCCTCTTCCCACCGAAACGGCAGCTCGTCCTCAAGTAATCCGCATGGCGCGCGACGGATGCTGCGGTGACTCGAGTCGGCGCCGCCTGGACGCAGATAATCCCGCGCAGGTGGACAGCAGCGCAGTTTGGAGAGGGAGCCGCAGCGCGCTGATACCCTGCACTTCTTCTCTCTCCCTCTCCCTCTCCCTCCCGTTCTCTCTCTCTCTCTCTCTCTCTCTCTCTCTCTCTCTCCCTCTCTCGCTGCGTGTGTAGGAAAGAGAGAAAGAGAGAGAGAGAGATGTTTGGAAACGGATTCCTGCTGGGACCTGGAGTGATTTCTAAGCCCCACAAGAAGCCCTCATCACTCTCTCTCCTCTTTCTAATTCCTCCTCTCTTCCTTTTTGCCTCCCTCACACCTCTCCGTTTTCCCTTTCGTTTCTACAGACGCGCGCACACACACTAGCACACACACAAACACACAGTGTGAAGTTCAGCATGTGGTGGGGGGGGGGGGGGGGGGGGGGGGTGCGTGTGTGTGGGAAGCATGCGAGCTTGTCATTACTCACACAATATACATCCACAAAGCCCAGAGCATACCACCTGCCCATGCCTACTGTTAAACATCCACACACACACACACACACACATGCGCGCGCACACACACACACAGTGCACACACATATCATGACCAATCATTCGAATGCTAGTTCCCACACCGTTGCCTCGCATGATCCCTGCTTATTTCCCATGAGCTCATGCTGCTCAGGAATCCATAGGATAACGAGCCACATCCGATTATGTAAATCACGCCGCTCGCCTCAGTGTGGGCTGCGATCGGACTTTGGATGAAGGATGGGAGCGACATCAAGGGCAACTAAGACGCCACCAACCATTGAGCTTTCGGCAATGATGGGAAGAAAGAAAAAAATCAGCACTTTCAGAGGGGCAAAGGGTATCTTGGATCAGTTTCCATGACAACTGAGGGTTTGAAGCAACTTTGTTGCGTGTCACTGTACTGTTGCTTTCCTCGCGGCAACCGATTCCCTTAACGGCTGGTAACGTAGGGATGAAATATGAAATAACGTGACCTTCATGGATCTCCACTCATGCTCATCCCTAAGACATCCCATGGTCCCACGCGCGTTCGCTCACATCGGGCCGCTGGAGGTTAAACCGACTCTTGTTTGCCATTTTCGAATCGTCCCCAATCAGCAGAGCCCCGCGGGGGGGGGGGGGGGGGGGGGACGTGGGTCCAGGGATTCCAACAAACATCTCCGCTGCTTTACCCCCAACGGTTTTCTATCTCTCCTCCTCTCCTCGCCTTGTCTTGTCTTTTTTTTCCTCCACCTCCCTTTCTCTGTAGCTCTCACTCCCTCTCCAACACACAGTCTGTCTGTGTGCTCTATAATTATTTCCATGGTTACCATTAAGGATGTGAGGCTAAGCCTGATGTACTATGGTAGTAATCTTTTCCTCTCCTCCGCCTGTTTCCCCCCTGTCTTCTCACGTGTCGTTTTTTCTTCTTCTCCTTCTTCTTCTTCTCGGCCTTATGCCCGCGCTGCTGCATGAGGTCTCTGCATGCCTCCTCTCGCGCTCTCCTTTTCTGCCACTTTTCAGTTGCTACATACACAAAAAAAGAACGACATTTAATTTGTGCAGCTTCAGTGCGTGCGTGCAATCCACGCGAGAGCAAGCCAACCTGTCCCGCGAGCGTCTTCGCGGCTTTGGTTCTCGGTGTGCGTGGTCAAACAAGACACCACCCTGCAGAAAGTGCTCTTGAGCAAACAGGGGAGCGGATTTATTGTTGTAAAAATGAGCACAATGTGAGGTGACAGGCAGCTAGAGAGCTACCGGGGGTCGGGGGGGGGGGGGGGGTTGGGGGCATGAATCACCAGTACAAACGCTAAGCGCAAATGGGCTTGAAAATTGAAAAGCAGCTTCTTCCTTGGTTTGTGGAGGCACCAACCCTGCACGCACTAAAGGTTTCAGGGGCTTATTTGCTTTCTAGCTGAGAGTGAGGTGAGAAAATGATCACGTCACTCTAATGTCGTCACGGTGAATACAAAGCTTTTTTTTTTCGCACATTATATTTTGTTTGTTTAATCCGAAGTAAAACTATATCGTGGCTGAGAGCAGAACCTTACTTGGGTCTCTGCTGGTTGCCTGGCAACCTCATAGTCTCTACAGGACTACAGGAAGTCCCAGCCCCCCCCCCCCCCCCCCAAGACGGAAATAGTCCCCCTACATTTAGAATCTCTCAATTACCAGTAGTTTTAGTATATTATTAAATATAGATTCAGAGCTGCAGGATGCCTGCGTTTTTTCCAATGCAAGTTTCACACCATTTAGACCAGTGGAAATCCAGGGGATTTACTGGGTTCGACTTGCTCTTTTGTCATGCCGTGAATGCAATACGCATATTAATCACTGCCATGGAAATGTAATTGAATGTGCTTTTCCTCATAGTAGATTAGGTGTTGCTCAGGCAACTGTCACAGTTTGGGTCTGCTTCTTGTCTTATTTTGTAGTTTTCATGTCTCTTGTGTCCCTGGGTAACTTCACTTCCTGTCTTCCCCTGTGATTGTCTGCCGTGCCTGATCGTTTCCACCTGTGTCCAATCACCTGCACCTCCCTTGTGTATTTAAGTCCTGTGAGTCGCTTGTCTTGTGTGGCGTCATTACATGTCGACCGTGTCATGTGTTCTTGTCAAGTAAGTTTGTTTCGTGTTCTCAAGTCCCTGTTTTTGTCTGTTTTGTTTTCTCCTCCTGTTTTTTCGGTTGGAGTGATTTTGAGTTCGAGTTCTTTGACCATTAAAATCCTTTTATTTTTCATCATTTCCGCGATTGAGTCCTCCCTCCTTGCCCTCGCACCCCGCGCTGTGACAGCAACAAAGAAATAGTGTAAATTCAGCACAAATGCGTGTGGGGATTATTTTCCATTTGGCTATTTATTCAGACGCACTGCTTAAAGTGAAATAATATGCGAGTATTTCCATAGATTGCTATTATTTTATTTATTTTAGACATTTTGTTACAGCAGTCGGTGCATTTCCGGTTGCACTTTTATTTTGAACAAACGCAGTCAGACGCGGGACAAAAGCCGAATATGTTAAAAGGACGGGAAAAGGTATTAAAACACGGCATAACGTTACGGTTTTATTAGTGTGGCAGCTGGCTGTTATGGGCACATGGTCAGTGTTCAAGTTCATTCTTTGTAAAGTATTATATTTTTTGTTTTTATGTTAATGAAAGATGCTAAACGGGGTTTAATAATTTTTGTCTTCATTACATTTTCCTCTTAGCTCTTAAATTGTGTTCATTAAAGCTTTAAAGACCATCAGTTCAAGACTCCAGAAAAAGGATTTAGGCCGGGATGCCACATTCCGTGCACATCAACAGGAACTGTTCATATCATTTTAAAGGGAAAAATTATATTCCCACTAGTGTCCCAATCCCCTCCCTTTCCAGTACCTCTACCAGGGATGGATTTCAAACTGCTCCCATCCCCCCTCCCAGTCCAAACTTGATCAAGTTCCATCAGCTTCGCCTGGACTGCAGAGCAGACACCAGCTTGTGTCGTGCAGCCTCCATGTTTCAGATGACTAGATAACGGGATGTTGAGGCTGACAGCGTAGGAAGGTACCAGAAGAGTTGTAACAGGAAACACACTGTGACAGCCAGACCCCTGAAGAGAGAATGGAAAGATTGGAGTGGGGGGGGGTGTTGCATGGCAGGAAGCGCCACAGAGAAAGACTTGTATCGTGTGACGGGATGATGGATGGTTGCACAAGGAGGACGCGGCTAGACATGTGCACGCTGCAACCTGGCTGGGCCTGTGGCGGGGCGGCGGCGGCGGGGATGCCAGCGCAGACCGGGGGGGCCGGCATGTAAAGATGGGTATTTCAAAAAATAAAATCACATCACAGCTTAGGGACAATTAATACATGTCAGCTAGGGTTTTCACTGCCTAATGTGTGGTGTCAAAATCCACTCCACCGGGGTCAAGGTCACTTCTTGTTACAGGTTGGTATGAAAATCATTCACTTCAAATGCCGGCTGTTTCCTTGTTATAACCATCCTCAGGATCACTGTTTTTCATTATTTATCCCTGATTTTCATACTTTCCCTCCGCCTGCCGCCGATTCAAATCGCAGCACTTCCAAATCGCAGCCTACATTTTTTAACCTTTAAAATACAGCCACCTGCCAATGGTGCATCGGCCGCCCACACAACCACATTTCTGCAGCCCTCGTTTTTTCTGCTATCCAGTTATTGCAAAGTCCTCTGTGCAACACGAAAGCCTGTGCCAGTAAATGTGGAAGGATTTGAAGCGGTGACCATCAAATCCAACCGAGCCAAGTGCGTCCTTGTCGGGAGCAATCTTCCCGCGTTGCAATAGAAGGAAACGATATCTTTAAGGAAGGGATGTGACCCTGCGGAGTAGTCACCGTCGGTTCGGGGACGAGGCTGCTGCGGCTTAGATGGAGTGGAGTGGAAAGTCTACGGGTTCATGGAGGAAAAAAAACAAAACCAAAGCAGTAAAATTATAGTCCTGTTGTTCTGCAGGAAAACTACCCAAGCACCTCACCTGGAATCCATCTAAAAGTGCAAGGACGCCGCGATCCTTGCGAAGTTTGCTCTCACCAGAGGGAACTTTCAGATAATATTCGTCAAGAGGTGTGAAGCCCAGACAAGACGTTCTTTCATTTCCTAAAGACACGCACGCAGCAGGCGAGCGACTAAACATATGTCGAACCTGCGCGACAGCGCGAGCATATTGCCGCCTTTGTCACATCCACCTACACACGTGAACGTATGTGCAGAAGAGGCCCTTGTGGCGGAACACACCACGTGGCCCCCGCGCGCTCGAGACTTTCACCAGGAGCCACAACTCGCCCAGGTAACGACAAAAACAAAAACAAACGCGTTAACGGGTGACGCAGGGGGGGAACGTGTATTTGGAACCAGCACTACGCGCGGGTTTCCCCCCCCCACGTTGAGGAGCGAGGCTGAGCAAACACACGCACACACACACACACACACACACACACACACACACACACACTCTCTCACGGAGCTCCATGCCCCTGCGGCCTGGAGAGGAGTAGCGTGCATCAGCACGGCGCCGCACGGGGGCCTTGAGGTAGCAGCGAGACACGGAGTCGGTGTGAGGGCCGGAACAACGCCGGCCTCTTCTCTTTCCCCCTTCCGACCACCCCCCCCCCCCCCCCTCCCCCTCTTTCTTCCTGAGCCTGCATTGCAGATATTCAATTTAAAAGACGGTTTGAGTGCAAACCGGAAAAAAAGGAGCCTTGACGGTACCGTACACACACTCACCCGGGGGGGGGGACGGGAGTGAGAGGGAGATGCAGACTAATGTCACACCCCGGTAGCCGCAGAAGGAGATGTTTGCCATTGGCATACGGTGGGATTAATGCGGAGAGCTGTGCACAGTGGCTGGTTGTGTCGAGCTCGTTCCACAGAGTTTTCCTACTTTTCATTTGAACACTATTTTTTTTTTTCCTTCTCTGGGATGAATCAATGAAAGAAAAAAAAAATGACATCGACACAAACACCCTTTGAGGTACTTTGAATCTGGGGATAAATTCAAAGCAGACTTTAAAGCATGCGACGGTACTTGGTTTTCCCCTGAACATTTGAGGGGAATAAGAAGGTGCAGACTCTTCTTCTGTGGTGCCTGTTCCTCTAAACAAGCGTGCATAAGAGAATGTGTGTATCAAAGGCTACACAAGCTGCCTCAGCGTTCTCTCTGCTCTCAGATCAGATATTTGACTTACTTCTCCCGCAGAGCTTTGGGCCCACAGCCGGTCCGCTCATTAGGCAAAAGTCAGGTGTCACGGGGCAGTTTCCTTCTGCGGAGGTGATTGGTTTAAAAAGGTGCTACCAGCGGGGTTTAGTGTGTTTCAGAAAGGTGAAGAGTGCAATGCGCTACCTTTTTTCTGAGGATTCAGCCGCAGGAGTTTCGGCACAGAATATAAAAATGCATTATTCCTCATGTTTTCCTAATCAAATGTTGGTTATGATAGAAAAAGCATCAAAAGGTTGAAAAAGACAATCGAAAAAAATAAAAGCCCATGTGTGTTGTCGTCGATGACTAATCATCAGCGGGAAAAGGCTTTGGAGGAGGTTAACTTTCGTTTACCCGGTCCAGCTGTTGTTCTCCCTCAGACATCTGCTGCGATGAGGTTTTGCTCATCCATGTTTAATTTTTCTCCCGGTCTCTGACACAATGGAGGTATTTCACATTAAAGGATCAATTCAACTGATTTTCATTCTGACTTTTCATTGAAGATGATCTTTTGTCAACTCATCAAACTCATTTTCTCGTTGTTGGAGAGTCTCCATAGATCCGTCTGTGTGTAATTCCTTTATAATTTAACTGGGAACCAACTCTTTAAACTGAGAAAATGTCAATTGTAATATAATCAATTAATAATACAATGTAATGCGTGGCAGTTTGACAGAGCAGTTGCTGATTAAATGAAAAACCTCAAGTTAATTGACTTTAATTAACTGGTTTTCTATGGTTCGATTGTAAAACTCAGGAGACTTTGAACTAATCAGTCAACTTAGATTTAACTTTTTTTTTTTATAAGGCAGCAGGGGAAGTTGAACCAGTTTGAAGTGTGTAAACAGACAGCAGATCCAGTGGGTGGTGCGCGTGTGAGTGCTTTCACTTTGAATTCACGTAACCTCCCCTGTCATTGAACAACAGCTTACTAAATTTAAAAACACTCCCTCGTCAGAGTCCCTCGGGGAAGCTTGGAGCCAGGCAATTATTTCATCTCTCACTTTGTTGCATTGTAATTAAAACGGCAAAGTTCCCGACGATGACAGACTGACAGAACAACATTCAATATAGACCCTAAATTTCATAACTGAAATTAGACCTGGCTTTCGAGTATGAGGAATAGATGAGCACTTTCTACACTTTGTATTATATGTGTATGTATATATATATATATATCTATATTTTTGTAAATCAACCCTAAAAAGGACATTGTGGAATTCCCATCGATGTGCCGTTAAAGGAACAGAGCCTCCCTCATCCCCAAACTGCCCCATCATCTCGGGGTGCGTCTGTCCCGGAGCGGACACCGACGTCCCCCTCCTCGCAGACCCCCTCAGCCGCCGTCGTCATGCCGATTTTTCCACCGCTTCCCTCGGTTCTATTTTTACTTCTTCTTCTTTCTTTTTTTTTTTGTACAAGGCGGATGAATTGCCAACTCGCCCGCGGCTCCGTCAAGGTTACTGCACCTTGGTTCTTTTGTGCATCTCTACATCTACTCCATTGTACCAAACACAGCGCCAACGTTGCTGCTTTCTTCAAGCTATTCACGGTTCACACCTGGTGATGCTGATGCATCGCCGGGAGCTGGCAGGAAGCTAAAGGTTAGAAAAGAGCTTTGGGCCTGTATGCGGAGGGTTTCTGGCTTGTGTGGAGGCCAGGCGTATGCAAAATAAAAGCTTCATGCTTCAAAAAACCATCGTCTCCTGACGGGTCTCCAGTGCTCGTGTCCATGCGGAGCCACATACGATGGTTTTTCGATGGCTCCACTGGCCACGGCACTGGGATTTGCACTCAGACCGCAATGTAGGAAAAGAGAGGTTTCGTTGGGGGGTGGGGGGGGGGAACACTGCGGCCAGAATCAACACAAACCCGAAAGGTCCCCGTGGAAGCTTTTAAGGAATCATCGCACTGGCCGTGCATATCAGCCAAGTCAGAGGTGCGTGAGAGGGCGATGTGGGTGCTCAACAAGCAGAGCGAGTAGAGCTAAAGCGACGTAGCGAAGCTGCAGGCGCTGCAGGAGAGGAGCTTCATCCAAGCCTTCAAAAGCCCTCATCAAATCGAACCAGTTGGACCAAGTTTCTAACCAGGAACATTAAGGAGTCACTCTGATTGCAAACGTAGAAAACACGTTGACGGCACCTGCCTCGCGGAACGCTGCTGCACCACTGCGTGGAGAAGGGAGGACTTGTAGTGTCGGTGCTATGACACCACCGGCTTCAGAGTGGCGCCACAAAATTGCACGAACCCATTTCGGTTTGTTTGTTTTTTCACACGCGTGAAATGAGATTCACTTAGATCTCTCGCTCATCATAAGTCATCACTCACTCTAGGTTTTGAATGGGTGGAAATAGCAAGGAAAGCGTGTGTGAAAAGTAGGCCAGTGAATGAGACACGCTGCCACCTGCAGCAGCTTTTGAGGAGCGCCTGAGCGTCACACTTCGGCCCAAAAACTCAGCCTAAGGAGCTGCAAAGTGCCTGGTATCAAAAGGCCGGGAATGTGCCAGGTGCACTTTCGCTGAAAAACCCAAAGAAGAAGAACACCGCGGTGACAAAACGACTGCCATCTTGTCCGGATGTGATACTGGTGTTTGGAGTCCCTGGGGGAGTTTAAACGTGAGTAGACTTAAAATGAGGTGTGGTTGTGAGATGCAGCGGGAAGGGAACGCGAAATTGACCAACAAAAACCTGTTCCAAAGTAATTGGCTCTATATTTTGCTTCTGTTTCAAGGGAACTTTAAGTACAATGCCTCTATTTAGGGTCTCAACACACTCCAGGTGCTCCAGGACAATTTAGATTTCCGCTGAAAATGTGCAGATGTAAAAGAACCCTGTACTTTGGGATCATTGGGATGATTAAGCAAATTCCGACTCCTCACACTTGGGACTCATTTTCAGACTTTTGGCCACACTTTCAATGAGTTTTGATGAAATTGTACTCCCCAAAGCAGCTGGTAACCACGCGGTTTAGCCAGAAATGTACACGAAACGCCTGTGATACTTGAACAAAGTAATAACGCATCGCTCCATCCCTGCAGCTGGCGTCAGCTGCTGGTTTATTTGCTCTTGCACTAGTAAACCTAGAAGCGTCGTCCTCATTAATACAATTACTTTTTTTCTCGTTGCCTGTGGCAACTGCTGTACTACCCCGTGGGTTACAAACACACCTGCTGGAGAATCCCCCCCGTGTGGATCATCACTATCAATTAATTGATGAGCTTGCATACCAGGGATCGACCATGAAGATCAATCAGCAAAGTCCTGCAAAGAAAGCTGTCAGCGTTCCCGGAAAACAAAGGCTAATGAACGCGGACGCCATATGTACCATACTTGTATAGAGGCCAGTGGCATGTAAATAAACCCTTTAGGGAAGATGCCTGCTCTGAAAGCTTGAAGCTGAAGGAGCGTTGGCTAACCCTTTCACGCGGTGGCCAGCCGTCACTCAAACCCGAGGCCCGGGGGCTCGCTGGCGTCCTCTCGCTCCTCTTCTCTTCCGACGCGACTGTCCGTTACGCATCACACCGGCCCGCCGGGTGTTATCACCCAGAAAGACCTTTTATTTTTATGTAATCAGTACCATTTACATGTCGTTTTGCATGAAAATATAAAATGCCTGCCGTTGTTTGAAATTGTCCTATTATGTGCCAGCTGTGAGAAAAACTCACTGAAGAAAGAGGTGAAGGAGATCTGGTTGTCGGTCAGGTGTTCGCCCACCTGAACCCCGGTTGGAGGACGGGCCTCAACTCGGAAAGGTTCCCCGGGTGTTTGAACTAAAGCTGCCAGAGTGCAACAGTTCAACAGCATCCGGTTGCGAGTTTCACCCTTTGACGCGCAGGTGAATAAAGCTGCTCGGTGGAGTTATCCGCAGCCGAGAAATACCGTATGCGTAAAGTAAAGAGTTTTTTTAGCGCCTGCAGACTTGGAAAAAGTTCTGCACGGCTTCGTTTCCACTCGAGTTTCAGTCCTTAAGTGTTTCGTGAGGCGCATATATTTGGTACTTTGAAGAATTTTAGTCATATCTACTGACATTATTCCCCATTCTTTGAGGTAAAATGAGCTGCTTGAACGAGCCACCAAAATGCTTCCAAAACTTTAACTCATAATAATTTCCAAAGCAGTCTCCATTACTCTTTAGGAGAGAGGACGAAAAAGAACATTTTCACTTGATAGATAACGGATGTGAAAGCATCCCAATCACGAGAGGTCCCCGGGGAGTCAAAGGGAAAATAAGGCTTAATACAGTCACTCCAAGTGGTCCAAAACCCCTGATATAAACCTCAGGGTGGAGGAAAAGTCAGATTATCAACAACGTTATTAGGATTGATCCCCTGTGGACCATGAACATCTGTCCACAATGTCCACCGTCCAGCGCATCGATCCGCGTGGTCTCGGCTCGTGGTCTGGAACATCAAAGGGCTTTTGTGAATTTAACAAAAGTCCCAATAATCCATCAATACATGAGTGGTTTTTTTCTGAAGACTAATTTATGGCACGTTACACCGAGCCTTCGATTTGGTTTAACCCTCGTTATACGCTTCCAATTTGGGGGGGGAATTCCCACCACTCTCCAGTGTGATAATGAGTCATTTGCATGAGAATATGCAACTCAGTAAACCATGCGGCACACATCAATGAGTTCAGCAGAGCGCGTATCGAACCAAGCGCTCGTTTTCAGGGGGCCTCTGGGTCCGCGTCCATCCAAACGAGTGCAGCGATCTCACTTTGTATTCGCTCACAGTTCCAGAGACAAGACAGGCAGATGAGATCAGCAAATCCCTCCAAACACCAAAAGTTTCACAGGGGCAGATGTTCCCTTTCCCCCCTCGGAATGAATCACAAGGTTTACAAACCGTCAGCCTGCACGGTAACGCCGCTACTCAGGGGGGGGGGGGGGGGGACACTGGTGCAAAATGGCTCTGTTGTGATGACCCTCTAAATCAGTGGTTGTCAACTGGTCGGGCTCCGGGGCCCACCATCACCCCTTAATGACAAACCCAAATCGAGGAACATTCTCAACTTCTCAAAATTTATTCAAAATCAAGTTCATAAGCTGAATTTTAGATTTTATATTCAGGATGTTTAATTATCCTAAAAACCCAATGTCTCCCCCATATCAGAATGGTTTGACCCAACCTGGCACACGCTGCTGAAAACATGGACGGACGAGTCGGCAAAAAAAAAAAACGACACTCTGCTGCATTAAAAAAGTCAAAATTCAAAATAAAATCACAGGAGGAATTTTTTTGTGATTTTTTTTTTAATTATAATTTTTATTTTCCCATGCAGAGGCCCGCGACCCATTAAAATCAACCCACCAGTTGAGAATCACTGCTCTAAATGAACTCTTATCACTGAGCCCCAGCCAATGAAGCAGCTAATTGTGACGTTCGGTATCGCGCACAACTTGTGCACGATGCAGCTTGTCTTCATTGTGGAGGAAAACGTCAACACTAAAAAGGGCATTAAAATATCTCTCAAAATGTGGCTTTGCATGGAGCTACTTGTGCATTTATATATATTTTTGTTTTTGATATGTGTCTCCACTTCCACGCCTTTGCTGATGAGCCTTAAAACCCTTCAGGCTGTGGGCTCAGTTGACAGCTGGTGTCGAGGAAACAAGAATGAAGAAGAGCACGAGCTCGCCGCACGGGAAAAGATCGCGGACTCCGAAGGTCAGCCGGGGGCAAAGCGCTCCGAACCAGTGCCGAGTCGACAGAACCGCGGCGGCGTGTCTCCTGAACTTAAACTTGCATGTTTTGTTTAATATTCATTTCATTTTTTTTTTCCCGCATCAATGTTGTCAATCGTGTTTTTTCCGCCCAGAGGAGGCGTTTGAGGACGAAGGGCTCGTTTCTCCGCCGCATGCACTGGGTGAAGGTCCTTGGCGGTGATACTGCAGCAATACAGCATCATTCACTTACGGTGTGCCACACTTTGTAAAGTTTGTACAATCCTTTTCCAATTCCCCTAAAGACGGGTTTATCCCACAGCGTGGAAAAAAAAGACACAAAAACACCCTCCATAAACCCAGCTGTGCAGAATTCCCAGACTATCAAATAGTAGCTTGCTGCTTTAGTAATGCTCTGATTTGTGTAACTTTAAAGCAAACCAGCAGAGGGGAGACGTGGCCACGGCAAAAAAAAAAAAAAACGATTCCATCAGGGGAGGCAAGAAAAAAACTCCACTCAACGTAATGCCGTCACCTGTGTGTATATTTGTATATTGAGTAAATTTACAAAGTAATTAAGTAAGACACTGGTCTGATATCTGCAGATAGACATTTAGTAAGTGATGGTCCCCATTACAAAGCAGGGCATGTGTAATAGGGAAGTCGGGCCTGGTGGCTGCTCCAAATATGGTCACCTCCCTTCACTGGTTGCAAAAAACACCTTTGACGGTAAAGAACAAATTGCTAAACTAATCCCCTTCATGCTTTAGTTTGAGTCTTCCGGATCCGAGCGACTCGCGATGCTCGTCTTAACACCAGCGGTGGAAAGTCTAGCGCCTTGTTTGTCTTACGTGCCCAAAACTAAATTCTTTTGAGCAGCCACGGTGCCCGGAAAACCGCATGGTTGCAAGAAATACACTTTTCAAATGTTGTGTGAAGGTCACTCATTGTAAAGGAAGGAATTCTTTGCTATCGCAATAGTCTGCTGAGCCGCGATGGCTGGAGGAATAAGTGAGATCTGCAAGGACAAACCGGGGAGAAGTCGGGCATTTTTTTAACCACTGTTGCTGAACAACCACAATCAGCTTTGTTCTGTTGCGTTATTTTTATTTTTTTTGTCTCCCTGCGGCTAAGCCTAATAAGATTCCTCTAATGACAGAGCAAATTTAGATGAAGTTAATTTACAATTTTAACAGAAAACATTAAAAGGCCAAATTCATTAGTGGGGGATTATCACGTGTGACACATCTCACGTCATGGAGAGGTTAATGAGGGGGAGAATACGCAGGCTTTCTTTTGGTTTGCCCAATGTGCGTCTCGCTATGACAACAACGGAAATATGGAATGTTCATGGCACAATGCTTTGGAAATTAAGCACGAATGTGTCCTCAACTTACTTCAGGCTGTGCAGATCACAGCACTGCTACATTACTGATTACAGCGTAAACGTCCTGACCGATAGGAATCAACATTCCCCAGATGATCACTCACATTAAAACAATTCCTTAAAACTGCAGGAAGCGTTGAGCATTTCCTTTGGTTGACATCTCAGAGTCAAAGGTTTTACAGAAAGGACTTTTTGTGCCTCGAGGTCACACTCATGAATCTGAAAATATTGTCAACAGACATACGATAGGATCAATTTCCAGTAAGTAAATCAGGCAATGAATTATATATGAACCCCTCAGCAACAAACCTTCAGAATATAGATGGGAAGTCGAAAGTGTGTGAGTACAACCGAGAGAGAAGGAGAAGATATCTCGCTCAGAGCATGACAGTAAAAAACAGCCTTCAAAGACGTACATTGTAAAATTGGGTAAAAAAATCATCATACACATTTATCAGCTATCTCCATACATTCCATACAAGTGTATTGGATAAAGCACAATCAGAAATGTAACCAACATCGCATTTTGATTAGTCATAAGTGCCGTAATCCTGTGCAAATACATTCTGCCACGACACATGTATCCAACACCAGAGGAAGAACTATTTCGTAGTCTAGTGAGGAAAAGTCATTTTTTCCCTGACACAATCACGAAAAGTTAATTAAGCCTCATATTTGCATAAAATGCTTATGCTGCACCGTAATTATCCACCAAAATGAATGTCTTGACTACGTGTTAATTACCACCTCGACATACAATATTTTCTAATAGCTGCAGAAACTCGAAGGACAGAGAAAAATGGATGCGTCCGCACCACATAATGTGTTATGACGCGGCAGTGAAAGAAAGCCAGTTGAGGCCTTATGCGTCACACTAACCGCGTATCGAACGTGCAGCCCGATATCTTCCGTCTCGCTGTGTCACCTGTGTCACCTGTGTCACCTGACATAACACGCCGCGCCAGGCAACCAGCTGGGATTGTGGTCAAATGTCTCCATTGATCAATACCTTGTGTAAAATGCCAGCTTTTACCCCTCTGATGAATAATGAATCAGGGCTGAAGTATTAATGTTGTCACAAACACACGGGGGTGTGTCTGCCAGCTGCAGCAGCTGCAGTTGAAGCTTCTCGCGGAGCTTGTGAGCGGACGCATTTGAATCCGTTGATGGTGGCGGGGTCACGTCTTACGATTTTGTGAAAAATGCAGCACATTCGACATTTTGGAGATGAGCGTTTCCAAGAATGCCACCGCGCCATCTCACCGTTTCAGGTCACTTGACTTTATTATATTGGTCGAGGCATCAACCTTTGACCTGTGGTCCAGTGCTGCTCAGTACGTAGAGCACGGCTTTAATAGTAGTTCCCAACAACACCGTTACCAGTGGTTCTTTTCAAAATAAAAGACAACCATGACTGGACCTTCTTATTGATGATTCCCACCTCAAGCTAGCTTAGCTTAGCTTAGCTTAGCATGAAGTCAAGTGCAACTTGACTACGTACTACGTTTCCAATGCTAATAGAGTTTTTGGAACAATTAAACAAGCAATATCTTGAGTTCTAGATGGGCCGCACCTGCGTCAGCTCAACGACATCTGACAGAGAACATAAAAAAAATAGTTTATGTGGCTCCCATTAAACGTCTCTGACCGTTGCCGGGGGCAACCTCCTTTTCATTTTTTTCCGTGGATCAGATGATCACTTGTTGCCTGTGGCGCATTTATCTGTTTCGGATCGAGTAACCACCGACGGTCCACAGTGGTGTCAGTGCATCACAGCCTGTAGCGTAGCATGCTAACACCCGCGAATACGTTTGCAATGCGCTTGGGTCGACACAAACTGGCATCGCCACGTCGGCATATGTCCCGGCGCGGTGGGACCGCGTCCGCCGATGTGTCAGTGCTTGACTGCTTCGAGGTCAGAAAGCCACTCATATGAAAACTGAGGGAAACATTTATCCAGTCGAATCAGCACAACTGTTGAGGTGGCATCAACGGCAGATTCATAAATGGAAGGGTGGGGGGGGGGCCCTTAAAATAGAAGGGTGAGTTGAAAAACTCAGTAGATAGGTCCGGAGAGACCGAGACATGCCAAACAAACCCGATATAGAGAGCCAGCAGAGGATCCAGTTTCACAGAGCTGAGCATGCAGAGATACGAAAGCAGAGCGAGAAAAATAAAAAACTTCTTCATGGATCGACCAAAAAAAATAAAGAGTGAGGGAACTCAAAAAGATATGCATGACCATCAAGGTAAAAAATGCGAGAATTTCAATTGAAAACCAGAAAAACAGCTAAATCACCCGACTTAAGAATATCGAGGCAGATTCTGTTGGAGAGAAAAGAGCTGCCTCAGGCGCCGATCAGATGCTTTTATCTCCGCTCGGCTGCAGAGTGCTGCTGTGAGTGCTGCTCGTAACAGCTCCAAGGATGCAAGGATCTTTATATCATTGTTGTTGCTATGCAACTGTCTTATTGTTATAAGCCGGCTAACTTAAAATGGTACAGGTGATAATCTTTTTTTTTGTTTTTTTTGTTCTCCTTAAAACCAAAATTAACAAGAATGTGAAACAAGAAAAAAAAAACTTAAACTTTCGATGAGAACATTTCGGAGCAACAGAAAAATTAATTTTAAAAAAATAAGAAGGTTTGCCTGCTCACCCATCTCGGGATGGTGCCTGCCCTCCACAGGAACGCTGACTGTCCGCCGCAGCAGCTTGTTCCTGTGAGACTCCGAGCGCCTCTCGCGCATCAGCAAAGGGTGCACCTGCATGGAGAGAGCACAAGGTCAGTGCACAAGCACACGCCGCTGAAGCAACGCATGAGAACGCACATTTTTTTTCTCCAAAAGCGGTAAACACTGCTCGTCCAACCCTCTTTGCGAAACAACTGTAATACAGTCGGTGTAATGATGGTGTGGAAACAGCTGTGGATGCATTAATCTTTCAGCATTTCATGGTCCGAAAACAGAGTGAATAGACTTGACATAATTAAAATGGCAGACATGTACAATATGATGGCGGCAAGGAAGGCCAAATCGTGAATGTGAGTGATCAACACTTTGGTTAGAGCGACAAAAACCGAGTAGATACCGTTCAGGAAAAACATACATGGTGAAAGCAGCTTCATTTCTAACGCACCATTTGACAAAAGTTGCAAACAAGAATGGCTATTCTGGTAGGAGAAAAAGCTACAAATCGAAATCCATTATTTTTGTTCTAATGGAACCGAAAAGAAAAAAGAAAAAAACAAATTATATATAGAAAGAATAAATAAACCCACATTTCACAGCTCCAGCTACATTGGGCCCCACAGTCCCTGAATTCATAAAAGTGAGACTAGAGGGAGAATAAATGGGAGAATGTGCCACACTAATCAGAATCACTGGTCCTCCTGAAACACAGTTATGCAGCATATTCTGCAAACTACGGAGCAATGAATCTCGATTGAGCAGCGGAGCTAGTGCTTAGTTGGCACTGAGCCCGAAAAAAACACCAAAAAAATACACAACCGAAATTGATTGGTAAAAGCGGAGGTGATGCGTTAGACTGCACGCGTTTTAGCTGCCTGCAACGTAATAGACTGAGAGCACTAAAATCAAATCTCATTCAACAGGGCAGCTCAAAAAGAGGTACTACTTAAACTATGGCTTTATATTTAACGCCGCAGCATGCAGGGTTGTTTAACTGGAGGTATTTCTAATCATTTGAATGCAGTCTTGATTTATTTATTTTTAATAGAAAAACTGGTTCCATAAGAGGCTGAAACGCTGTACAATGCGTGCATAAAAGATGCGTTTTGCTGTGTTCTTCAGCATCCAAGTGGCCAAAAAAACCAACAACATCATTATAGCAGCTTTAAGAAATTCATAAAATGGTATTCACAGCTATTATTTCAAACGTATAGGTCTAATCCCCTGGAAATGATACTGTCCTCTATGTGTCCTGAGTGCCATACGCGGAGGCGACTTTCGAAATGACTGCAGCCCTGTTTGTGTTTTCCGATCCAATGGCGCCGGGTCACCGAGTGCGTCCCCCTTGAGGACTCGATCGGGACATAAAAGCGCTGGTGTGAACACACAGAACCTGTGTAAGAAGGTGGGGGCTATCTGCCGAGAGCAGCGCAGGGCACTGCAGCCCGGGAGGGGGGGGGGGGGGGGGGGGGAGTACTTTGGGAGCAACGCCAACGACAGTGAAGGACGCCGGCAGGTCACACCGAGCCATATGTCCCACAAGACCGCCGAGTGCCACTCACTCGGAAAGGGGGGCTCGCCTAGCGATGAACACAAGCCGGAGTGGAGGTTCATTTTTGAGTGTCGGGGGGGAACCTGCAGCCTGCAGACGTGTCACCATTAAACGGAGACGCTGCTCCACTTGGGGGTCTCTAATCACACTGGACAGTGATGCAGTCGGACCGGGCGGAGGATGCTCCACAGCCCGGCGTCAGGCCTCCGTTCCTGCGGCCTCTGAATCCAACGCGCCGTAAATCAACTGACGTGATTACTCTCCACTTTGCGGCTTGTGAAACCAAAAGTGCACAAAACGACTCTGTAATGCAGTGTTTTCTCGGAACCAGCATATTGCTTGTTGTGATGTGATTACAGTCGAAATGGCTTGATGAAAAATATATTAAGCAGCATCCATTCTTTATGAGTCCAGTGTGAGAATGCACAGAGCGCACATGTTGAGTTTCCCTTTTTTCGTTCAATCACACTCTGAGAGATTTTGTCATTTATCAAGTTATTTCGTCCGTGTTCTCTACTGAATTAAATGTCTACGACTGGTTACCGTACAACATTTTGCCTCAAAAATCCATTAAATACACAAGACTCTGAATCTGAAGGACTCTACAGAGCTTTTACAGTTTCGTGTAGTGCCACCTGCAGGTCAACATTTCTGCCGGGCTAACATTCAAATTCATTTCATGACTCATATTCATTTCATGATGATATATTAATATTAGCATGCTATCATTGTAATGTGGGCGAGCTAGCATAGTAGTATAGCATGTAAATTTGATGACGTCCTCAACATCTCACAGGCCTGTGACCGCTATAAGAGGGCGACATGTGTGAAGGGAATGTGCATATTTCTTAAGCTTAAAAGGTCCAAATGAGTGAAACACTTGTCAGAATATCATCATACCTCGGTGACATTATTAAACCAAGAAAAAACCTGTAAGACATCCATCTATATTCGAGTCTTCTAAATGCATTTCACATGAATTTAAATCTTGTCAGTGCGCCGAGCTTTTCTCTAAAGCTCTTTTAATTCTCTCTGCCAGATTAATGTAAGAAACTGCAGCGGAGAGTGGCCGAGCTCTCTGTTTGACTAATTGAATATGCTTTAATGTCAATGAGTAAGAGTAAACCCGAATTAACCTCCCTATCAACCAGTTCTTCACTGACGGGGAACGCATATAAAGCCCCACAGGCGTTCTGCTGCCGCGTTGCTTTATGGTGTTTCTAAATATACGCATTAAGCAAAGCGGCTTCACAATGCCTGACTGAGCACTGAGCAACTCTCATTGGGCTCTCCTTGTTTCTAGATATCTTTGCTTCCTTGTCTCCTTGATCATCCTCCTTATGATCTAAAATTGCTCTAAGTGCTCCACCTTGAGGAACATCCCGACTCCTTAAAGGCATCTCAAGGGTTTTCGTGAAAAGCTATAAGCCCAGATGTATTTGCTAAAAGCATGCGTGAAAATACAGAACATTATGTCGGGTAAGCGGTTACCTCTGTCAGCACCGTTAGCTGCTAGCCACCGGCTCAGTTGCCTCTGTCAGCATTGTTAGCTGCTAGCCACCAGCTCAGTTGCCTCTGTCAGCACCGTTAGCTGCTAGCCACCGGCTCAGTTGCCTCTGTCAGCACCGTTAGCTGCTAGCCACCGGCTCAGTTGCCTCTGTCAGCACCATTAGCTGCTATCCACCGGCTCAGTTGCCTCTGTCAGCATCGTTAGCTGCTAGCCACCGGCTCAGTTGCCTCTGTCAGCACCGTTAGCTGCTAGCCACCGGCTCAGATGTCGTCACGTTGTGAGCCGTGCGGGGAGCCATCACTCAATCGTAGAAATGCTCTCAATTTAGATTTTAGCTCCTATACTGTTGATGTTGTGCTACACTTCTGAGTGGTCTCTCCCCCCTCTGACCAAAGGTTTAATGTGTTAAATGCCTTCTCTGTGCACATTCAATGGCGTATTCATGGCTTTACAATGCAATTAGAATTAGGAATAGAGATCACTATATGGCTAGATAGTTTAGTGAGTGTGACAGTGCTTATGATTATTGTGTATAGAGGGTTTTAAACCTTTGGTCACGGGGCGGGACACTTTATTTGTTTTTCCTGTCATTTCATTATCCTGGTCATATAATAGGGCTATAATTGGGCTGCTGTACATAGGTGAGGCCACACCCATTTTCTCCCAGAGTATTTGAAGCCTGTTGTCTTTTTTTTAAATAAGTTTAACCATCACAGTAAAAGCTATTTAATGTCCCTCCTTTTTTTCTTGCCTGTTGGAGTGCCTGAAATGCCTTTCTGTTCATTATGATTCTCACTGCCTAGACTTTCAGCTGTTGCCATGGAATCCAGATGAGGCAAATGATCTGCGTTTACTTTTATCTACAGCACGAGTTGTAAGACGGTTGCTAAAGACGGGTTTGATAAGAGGAGGCGCAGGTTAGCGTCTTTCGCGTACTTATCGAGCCGTTAAACACTTTATGCATTTGTAGCCCGAAAAAAATGGAGCAAATGTGAAGCTGTACACTAACAGCTAAAATTACATGATATCTATGAGTCTTAAAAAGTGAAATTCTTGACAAGTCAACACCACCCAATCACCAGGAGTTGAATATGGTAATTTTCCTTAATCACATCTACTTGAACAAGCACAAGCCCACTCATACCCCCCACCCCCTCTTGGCAACTTGACACGGGGATTCAGAATGCCGTCCTTGACAAACCAGCCCACCAACAAGCCTCTCACACCTTCTACCAAGGTGGGGGGGGGGGGGAAACACCTGGCGGAAATTTATTTTCTCTGTGCGTGTTGCATGGTTTTGAGAGGTCAGATGTCACGCGGGTCTGCAGCTGACACGACACCAGCGCAGAGTTGGCACGCGGGGCGGGCAGGTCGGCACTCGGCGCCCACGGAGAGGCAACATCAGGCCGGAACGCTGACTTTTTGTGCACTTCAAATGGCGCACTTACACCTCACACATCACAGATTTAAAAGGAACAATTTAATTTCGGACAGAGTGTAGTTTTTACCCGTTTCCAAAAGGCCAATCCCACAGAAGCCCGATGTGACAGGAAGGGGTGAGATGCACCTGGTCGAGCGCAGCGGGAAGCGGCTTTCAGAAAGTGGGAGAAATTGTCGGATTTAACTCATTGTGTGTCTCCTTGTCATTTAATAATTCATAAGCTTGCACCTGTGAACGCCTATTTTCAACCATAGAAATGATAAGACTTAATTGAGTTGAGGCAGGTCGAGCATCAGCGAGTAACACCAGCCGCGGAAGAAGCCTAGTTCGCTAACAGAGTAGCCTAGTACGCTAACAGAGTAGCCTAGTACGCTAACAGCACCGCGTAGAGAGCCAAATGGCAGAAACACAACGACTTCCATGTTTCTTTTGTTAGGGATTTAAGTGGAAGTTAAGTGGAAGTATGTTACATGTAGTAATGTTTGGTGTAGAATTAGTAGTTAGATGAAGTGAATGCATAATAGTCAATAATAATTTATAGTCATGTAAATCATATACTTTACACATTAACATCCTGTCACGATGTAATGTTAAAACCTGGGGACGGAAGCTAATTGCCGTCCTTTATGGATTTCTCCCAACTTTCTTCCCAAAGAGGGTTTTTTGGGGAGTTTTTTTTCCTGTCTCCAGGTATTAGATAAGCAACTGGATGCAAGACAGCCGAGGGAGGCAACGTATTGCACCATATAAACTGTGATAAACCATGAAGAATTATAGGATGAAGACACACTATGTATGCTGTGTTATGTTCACTCATTGAGGCATAAAGCCAAAATGTTTCTACATAGAATGCATTGGAATGTGAGGGAGAGATAAGACAGAGAGGTTTCAGGTTACTGCAGCAGATTCACACTTGGATGTGAAGAGGATGAACAAAGAGGAGACACTTTGAAGGAGAAGCCAATGACATTCAAACGCACCGAAAAGACGGCCCCCCCTGGGAGTTTTCAAAATACCAAACTGAGAGAAGAACTGTTAGAATTTTCCTGCAGCCGCTTTGATAAGTCACCTTTGACTTGGTCAGAGAATTCTCTATTTCGCTAAATACATCACTGTTCACATTGTATTTCACTTTGTAAATTGTATTCCTTATCACTTTGTTTAGTTATTAAATACTTTTCGATTTTTAAAATCCGAGCCAGGTGACTCTTTTGATTCATCGCGGTGTGATCTCCCTCGAGGGGTTTGGCTCATTTTTAGGTCACCAGTGGAAAGGAAGTCAAGCTAGTTAGCTAACTAGCATACAACCAACTGGTTTGTTTGGCAGCCGCGGGCTAATTCCCGCCCCCCCGGTTATGACTCAGTGTAGCCGCGTCCGGAAATTTCCAATCACGGTCCCGCTACGGCACCGTTGCGGCGATCAAGTTTATTAATTGAATGGAAATTGCATGCGCGATGGATTCAAGCATCCATCATGACTTGACCTCAATAGATTTCTGATATGAATTGAAAATGATGAACCCACATGCTGGTAAGAGAGTCAGAAAGCCCGCGACGGTGCCTCATTGCACGCGACAGAAGGCGCTCGGGAAAAGAATAGATGGTCGTATTGAGCGAGGAGAAGAAAAAAAAAACAGGGGTGGTAGAGGAAAGGAAAAGAGAGGAAAGGAAGGCAGTGCCATCGATCTGGGGAGGGAGGCTGTTTTTGTTCAGCTTGGCAGGTTGAGCTGAGCGATGCTGCAGGCCGGCTCGCCCATATGTCACTACTGCTTCCTCGGGCCCAGCTGTGAGGAGCAGGGGAGTACGCCGGGGTGTTGTGTATGACTGTGTGTGTTTGCGTGTGGGAAAGAAAGTTCAAGTAGGAGAAAGAGAAGCAAAGGAGTGTGTACTATACGTGTGTGTATCCCCCCCGATGCTGCAAGAAATAGTGTGTCTGTGTGCGTAATGTGGGAAAACTGTGCAATCCATTATTTCTTAACACGCCAGTAGTCAAACACTGCTGGTTGTCTAACTGAATTAACTGTGGCTAAAACACAAAAATACACACATTCACAAATACAAACAGACATTTGAAACCTGTACAAAAAAAAAATCCCTGGAGCATCCACACAGACACACACACACATGTGCACGTTCTTGTGCATCATGATAGGTGGCCAGAAGCACGATTTGTCCTTCAGGCCTTCAGTCACATCCTTTTACAGACAGATGTTCCTCCTTCTCCTGACCTCAGGCACTGGCTGCAGTGTTCCATCAACACACACACACACACACACAAACAAGCCAATAGGGTTGACCTTTTTTTGTCGATGAATGATAATTTGGGTTATTGATAGACATTTGGGGGATTTTGTGTATTGTCACGTAAAATCTGTATTTTCTTTGTATTTTCAAATTCAAAATATACAAATTGCTGAGGTAACATGAAGACAGCATGATCAGTTGTCAATGAATGAATATATATTCAGGTTATTCTACCGTTTCTACTAAATAGGCTTTCAATAAATTAAGGCTTCAAATAAACGCTAAAAATATTAATAGTTCACCACGTTTTCTTGTGAATACTAAGTGCGGAGGAAAAGCTCAAAGCACCCATAAGTGTCCACACACCACAGAGACACAGCGCGCCCAAAACAATCCTTCTTAATAAACCTGATAAATGGCGGAGTATTGCCTTTAAGGTCATCCAGATCTGGCAGCGTCTCCCGGTAAGTTGGCAGGAGACAAATTAGGCCCAGTTTTCCTCTTTGTCCAGGTGCCTCTAAGGTATTGGAGAAGAGAAACTGTACTCTATCCACAGGGAGAGGCAAATTAATCAAACCGCTGAGATAAAAGCCATTTAAACCCTTGTATGTACAAGATGACCTTTTGAAAAAGGTTTCGTTCCTGAGTGAGCGACGACTTTTACTAAAATGGAACGTAATAGTTACTCAAATATCAAGACATTTCTTTGTTGTTAACATCGCCTCGAGGGTCCAGGTCGGGCCATCTTACTGAAACAATCAACCTTTCCCTTCTCTTGAGAGACTCACTTCCCACCTTTCGTCACATAATGAATCCCCTCCAACTCCCACACCACGGAATATCTCAATTGCCACAGCGATGAATGCACTTTGTGTGTGGGTTGCAGGGTTTTGGTGTTTTCTAAACTCTTGCTAAAAGAAGGCTTGAGCCCCGCCCCTCAGAATGTTTTTCTTGCGTAACGCCGGCACAGTCAGGGGTTAAAGCAACATGGGTGGGGGGGGGGGCCCTTGACTCGAGGGACGGGGCGCTGGTGCGTGGCGCTGGTTAAAGAAACTGTGTCGCCTCAGATTAATGTGAGACGAGAGGAGGAGGTGGAGAAAGAGGAGGAGGAGGAAGGGGACGGCAGGCAGACATTCCAGTCAGCCTTCTCGCTCCCCCTACAGGGCAGAAAGAGGCAGCGCGGCCTGCAGACAAATTCAGAGGGAATATTCTCAGATTAAGACCTCAGAGATTATTTATTAGTCAAGTCTAGAAAATGTATTACCTAATGAATAATTCCCTGCGTTGATTTCTTCCAACCCAGAAGTGACCTGATGAGTGACGTGTGCTTTCAAAAGACCTAAAATGACCACGCCGTTGAACGTGTTGAACGTCCAAATCAGTAAAATACATACATCACATTAAATGTCCACCATCTACAGTATGAATCTATTACATTTCGGTTTCCACTGCCTCGTAGGATATGCTCACTCAACTCCCATTTGTGCTCATTTTTTTGATTGTTGAACTGCATCCATCTCTAACACGAGTCCTTTGAATGCGAACATGTGATCACACAGACGGGGTAATGCTACGCCACGTTTGCCGCATGCTCCCTTGTTTTCACAGCGACACACACCGCCCTTTTTCTTTTTCCTGCTTGGACTTGGCGGAGTTTCCTGAGCATTCTCAAAAAGGGACAGCACAGAAGTCACTTCCCCTTCCGAGCGCTGACTGACAGGACAAGAGGCCGGCAGGAGAAGGCGCCTCAATTACTAGACGCCCTGTTTACAACTCCACTTTCGAGGGTATTTTCCCCCTCCAGATGCACCGTGTCAAAACGTGCCACTCAGAGAACACTCGCCTTGGCAGAGCATCTCTTATCCTGCGCAATTAAAATGAGCCGTGTCACCCAGGGTGTAAACCCATCCCAGCCCAGACACCTCGGCTCTCCCGCGTCTTCCCGATGGCCGTCATTCGGGGGGGGGGACAAAACAATAAATGACTTTTAAAAGAAACAGCTCGTGAATGGAGCTGTGAGGAGGACCGCGGAGAAGGACAGGTGGCTTGTGGGAGAGCCAAAGACTCCTGCCAGTCACCCCAGAGAGAGAGAGAGAGAGAGAGAGAGAGAGAGGGAGGGGGGGAAAGGCTGAGGCCCCAAATACAAGTGAGAGATGGAGGGGAGGTGAATGCGGAGATAGAGGGACGGAGAGATTGAGCGGAGGAGAGAGGGTGAGGAGGGAGAGAAGATGGAACAGATGGATTAGATTAAAAAGGAGGAGGAGAGAGATGGCAGCGCGATGGAGGGCAAGATTGAGCCTCGTTGGAGGAAGAGATACACAGAGAGAGAGAGAGAGAGAGAGAGAGAGAGAGAGAGAGAGAGGGGGGGGGGGGGGTGATGTTGACCTCACATGCCAAAAATATAAACAGAAAATTGGGTGAAAGGCTGATATCAAAATGAGCATGAAGAACGTGGCCCCTCCACTGATTCTCCGTGTCTCTGCTATGAAAACATACAGTACGATTGCTTTTTTTCTTTTTTGCCGAGCCAGTGAAGCCATCTAAAACAAAATGGAAATGCATTTAGTGTGTGTGTGTGTGTGTGTGTGTGCAAAGGAGAGGGGAAGCAAGAGAGACACACGCTCCGCATGAGGTGAGTGACAGGCATGAATATTTAACGCCTTTCGCCGTCGCCGAGGCGACGCCTATCAGCGCGTCAGCCGCACCGCCGATCCAGTCACAGCTGCGACCTTATTGGCCCGATTAGACCGGGATGGGGCTTTGATTAATTGAACCGGGCTCTGCATGCAATCCCTTAGAAAGTAAGGGATCACAGCGCGCCCTCCTCCCCCGAGTGATGGCGAGCGGAAATGCTGTCGCCAGCCGTGCACAGACACACACACACACACACACACACACACACACACAGAGACACACAAACACACACACACCGGCCGGCCACATGAAGATGCACTACTTTATTGACTCGCCCACCGAGCTGACCAAAGGCATGCCATTTATAGGCCTACTGTATAATAGACCCACTGTATAATAGACCCGGTACATTTAACACATTGAACAGTAAGGTTCAAACATGCAGCCCCCCCCTCCCCTCTCCCGTTGTGCAGTTTATGACTCAAAGCAAATTGAAAACCTGCAATATATCAGCGCATGGTCTAAAAACAGAACTTTCTGAGTTCTGAGCTAGCAGTCTCGGCCTTAAACCGTGTCATAGTGTGAAGAGGTGATTTGGTTGCACAGCAAACCAGCAGCTGAGGAACAGTACCCTCTCCTGGCCTGCAGAGCGAGAAGTGATGCACCGTGTTCTGTGGTGGCTGCATGCACGCAGGGATTTAGGAGCAGAAACAGGCACGTTAATCAACACCGACGTACTGCCCATTTCAAGTCAGCGGAAAATCAACTGGGGGAAGCGCAGAATAAAAAGAACATCTTGAATTCACCGGGAAGCCGTCTGACTGTGACTGAGTCAAAAGAGGCGAAAAATGCTGCACCGTCGATCTGATAAATGAAGCCTAACCAACAACACCGCTTTCAATAAAACATCTCCGACTGCATTTAAGCCGAGCTTCAGCTCCATTAACATACTATTACCAACTATAAAGTTGTTTTATATAATGTTGAATGTCCATCCACGCGTTAAAACAGAGACACGTGATCCCCTTTCAGCACCGAGGTTCTTACCAAAGACATTTGTTTCAAGGAAGTCAATTGATTCTTGAAAAAAATAATAAAAGGTTTCGTCATTTAAATCAGCTGGACACTTTCATCCGGCAGTGCTCCAGTGTTTGGGACTATTTTCAGCTGCGGATTAATACACACTGGGTGCTCTTGTGGCTCTTTATAGCACCGGGAAGATGGAAGGTGAGATTGATTCAAAGTAAATTACAATCCCAATGCTGGTTTGAACTAATATGCAACCCTTTGCAACAGCTTACTTGATGAATTTTTCATAGTTTTTGGAGAACATTGTAAGAAAATGGATCATAGAAAGCATGTTTTTTTTCTATGTTTTTATAGGATTTGCTGTGAACAATCAAAGAATAAGAGCAGAATTCCCCTTTAAAGAATAGCTGATGTGCCTTGATTTAATAAGTCTACACTGGCTCTGTACGTTCCGTTAGCTCCAAGTTACAAGCCTCCTTTTTCACTTCAACGCTCACATCTCTGACATTTCTGACATTCGTCAGACGGCTGACCCTCCTCAAAGTGCACATCAAAGGAGATCTGATCTGTTCAGCCCGACTTAGCCCAGGCGACCCATCTGACATCGCGTCAAAAAGAATCCCACGGTGCCGAATGAAACCCACCACTAAACCACTGGAGGAAACGTTAGAAGCTAACGGAGATCAGGGCTGTCGGGGAAGTGAACACCCGAAAAAACGTTCCCCTTTCAGCGGTTCCTCCGTGGAAGTGACTCTTCCACTTCCTGAATCCAGTTTTAAATCTTAGCGAATTGCGAATTGCTCCTAAAACTCACAGAAGAGATCAAATAAATATGATTATTTTTATATGAACAACAATTTATTTCCCTCATTAGTTGATGGAGACCAAAACAGAGCTTGTGATAGTTGGACTTAAATAAGTAACTTTATAAGGTGAATATGTAGAAACAACTGAGAATTAATGCAGGTTTGAGTCAATTTACAAGCAAAGATTTCATCAAATCACTAATTTCCCAACCCTGTATAATGAGAATAGTAATATTGATAAACTTTTGCTTTATTTCATGCTTGAAATGCCACTGAAAGGGATATAGCTGTAACAAATGACTGTAATATATGTGATGCACATGTTCAATAATTCATTATATCAATTTCCTGTTCCATGGTTACAGTTAAAGGGTAATATAACATTTTTAAATAATTTTACAATTTTTAAAACTTAAGTTTTAAAAAAGTTCCCACCTTATTGTGATGAAATGTGTTTGACGTCACAAAAAATGGAACACACCTTTCTTTTAGCATTGGTCCTCTATCAATATAAATAAGTTATATTCATTTCCCACATGATAAAAAGCTCCCCCCTGTCTTTTTTTTTTTTTTCAACTACTGCACAACCAGATTGAGTACGAGTGCATTCCTGGGTGTGTGGGGTGCAATACCTCCTCCTGGTCCAACATGTAGATCGGATTTCCGGCGTTCACACTGAGATGGGGGTTCCACTGGTCCTGGGGGGGGCGCTCGTAGATGGGCCGCTCGTGTGAGGGAAGCTTGAAGGAGGGACGGTCGAAGGAGGGCCGGTCAAAGGAGGGGCGGTCGAAGGAGGGGCGGCCGAAGGAGGGGCGGCTGAAGGAGGGGCGGCTGAGGGGGGGGCGGCTGAGAGGGGGGCGGCTGACGAGAGGGCGGTCGTAGGCGGGATGGTCGCTGGAGACCCGGTCGTAGGCAGGACGGTCGTAGGAGGGAGTGTGGAAGGAGCGGGCCGGGGCGCGGTGATGGTGATGATGGTAGGAGGGGGGGACGGCACACCTTGCATCTGGACAGGAGAGAAGGAGGTAGTGGGGGAGGGATGGGGGGGGGGGGGGGGGGGGGGGGGGGGGAGAGAGCGAGGAAAGAGATGGTCAGTGAGGATCACAGGGGGGAGGGCTGTGGTGCTGCGTCACACCGTCCTCACAGCCTCAGTCTAATGACACTCGTTTGCTGTAGTAACGCATAATAAGCTAACTGCTAAGCTAACTGCTAAGCTAACTGTTTTTTGGATGTGGGAGCGCCGTTGATGTTTCGCAAGACGGCGAGTGTAGTCAATTTCGAGCTAGTTGGTTATAAAAGGTTCTGAAAATTCCTAAAACTTATTTACTTTTCAGAACTTCCTTTGATTTGATGCTTGGTCGGACAAATTTATCTGAAATATTTTCTCCTGAGCTCCTGAGATCTCCAGCTGAAAACATTTATCTCCTCGGCGGGGGTAGACAAATATCTGTGACGTTTTCTCTGATTTGGAGGATCAATCAAGAAGAAGTGGCAACAAATTTTAATTATGTTTTTTTTTTTGGTGCATTGCACTGATCATTTCAGAAATGGATCACACAATATTTTCTTTTTAAAATATTCGAGTAGCTGCTTCACTTCATCTTAAGGGAAAAAATGTGTGACTAAGCGCCTTTGGTAAATGAGGCACTTTTCTTTCTTTCTTTCTTTTGCTGATCCCAGTTTTCTGGCCTTATTGTACTTATGTCATAACTTTAGTACATATAGTAACAATGTGTCCAAGTATTGATCAGTAATACAACCTAATTCATGGCATATGGCATGGCACGGAATACAAAAGCAAACGTCTAGAGGCGGCTGAATCAATCAGATTTGTTTAAAACATGACATCATAATAAAAAATAGGATGACACTATTTCCCTATGAGGCAAATCCTCACTCCTCCAGCATCAGGATCACATGCTCTGGTCCAGCTGGAGTCCTGAACTCAGTTGCACTAAAAACACGAGATCTCCCCAGGTGAAACAATAAGAAAGAAGAAGTGATTCCTTTAAATAAATCTTCCAACGAACCAATGAAACACCAAATCCACACTGCAACGCACACACACGCTTTTTGGTTATCTATACGACCCTCTATTTGATAAGGAGTGGCTCTCTGAGGCTCTCTGCACTCTCTCCTCTTGTAAGTGGGAAGGAAACAGTCACCTGCGACCCACAACTCAGCACCAGGTCGGCGGCCTCGGCGCTCCCTCCCTCTCCGGCCCGGGGCGGAAAAGCGCGACGGGAAATCGTCTTGATTGTGGCCAAAACCAACAACTCAGTTGATCTTTCGAGTTCCTGTCTGAAATATGATTTGAGCTGCTGAAATATAGATGAGCTCCTCAACCGGCTAATCAACACGGACGAATCAAGCGGGAAAGCGCCGACCGGTGGACGGTGTTTTTTTAAAGATGTCGTCTGCCCTTTCGGCAATATAACGGAGCTGTGGCAGTTGAAAATTGACGCCCGGGGCGTCTCCTTCCAGAGGTCGCGACCCGGGTGTCACGTGGCCGAGGGGTTTAGCTCAGTGGAAAGAAAATAGTCCCTATATCATTTCCGCAAGCAGAGAACTTGTTGTCTTGTTACAATACAGAAAGAGGCAGACTGCCCTACGGCCCGATATTCAGGCACTGAAGGCTATGAATATGGGCCACGGTGATGGGGTGGGGGGGGGGGGGGGGCAGGGGGCAATGGAGGGTCACATTAGCCTCGGCTCAGCGTTTGTGTTTGTACAATCTTTTAAAGGAGAGCCGGGGGCGGATTCATTTCTATTTGTGATTAAAAGCCAATCAAATGTCTGGTTTTCTTGGACCAATGGACAACAACAACCCTTAACATTTGTCCTTTGCTGTGATGTGCAGTAGAATTCTCACATTTGAAAAACCTTGTCTCCAATGCTATTTAGCCTTTAAAAGGGAAATGATCATCAAAGGAGTTGCTCCATAATTGACTAATTGATCATGATCAACACTTTACAAACCAACCAATATTTGATCAATGCGAGTTCTATGCGAATATTATAAATGTCCTTGTTCCCTCTCGAATACACATTAGGATGTATTTCTTTCCTGGAAAAGTCCAGGTGATGCTTACGGAAGCAACATTTGCTTTTGATTTATTCTAATCGATGATTACAAATTCTCTCTCTCTCTCTCTGTGTCTGTCTGCCATTGAGTTGAGAATAAAAACACAATGGAAACAAATCCCTCATGTAGCTGGCACATCCAGCTGGTGTAGTCACACAGAATTTAGGGAACGCCTATTGTGGCGTGACGTGTGACACGTTGAATCGAAATGGTGCGTCTCATCGCAACTTTTGTCACAACGAAAGGATAAACAGCTGAAAAAGGCATTTTTCAGGCACACGGCTTTACACTCTATTAATAACATGAGTTTTCTGTGTTGCACAGCGGGTTGTTTGGGAAAATCTTATCTTCAAAGCCTGCATGGCAAAAATATTTCTGTTGCAAAGAGAAATTGCAAAATTGTTGCAGCTCGCATCAAACAAAAATGTTCCAGCGTGTCCATATTTTATTTTAGGAGGGCGCCAGCTCCTTTGGCTCCTTGTGCACCCGGTCGGCCCCTCATGGTGGACGGGTGGTCGGAAGGAGGCGGGATAGCTGGGCGAGCAGGCGCCGCCCCGTCAAACCGTGGTCATCACAGGCCTTTGGAGACACAAAGGCTCTTTTTGTGACTCGCCCTCCCTCCCTCCCTCCCTCCCTCTCTCCCTCTCTCTCTCTCTCCCTCTCTCTCTCTAAAAAGCACCGAGGGCCCCATTGAATCTCGCAAACTTTGTAAAAGCTGCGCGGAGCAAAGTCGTGATGCCGAGACGTGTTCAGCGGAGGACAGCAGCGTGAGTCATCCACGGCCCGGCGTGCACTACTCCACTGCAGGCCCACCTCTCCACACACACACCCCCCCCCCCCCCCCGTACCCCCCCCCGCCCCCGCCCCCCCGGGGAGGGCTGCCTATTAAGAGCCTGTGAAGCGCGGTGGACGGAATTTCAATGAGCGCGCTCGTTGCTGCTCCGTCTTTCCGTTGGCATGCGCGCCTCGCCGGGTTGTGCGGCACGTGTGTGTGACGCGCTGCAACGATTCGGGGCGCGAGCAAGAAGTGCTGAGGCGGCCCTTTTCCTTCCCCATCCGCATGTCCTCCTCTTCCTCCCCCCCCCCCCCCCCCCCACCCCCTCTCGCTCCATCCTTCATTCACTCTCCGGCGTATTTTCTTCCCCGCTCCGCCTTTGTTCCTCTCTCTCTCTCTCTCTCTCTCGCCTTCACTCTCTCCGTGGGCTCTTTTCCTTATTCTGCCGCGCTTTGCAGTTTTACAAAGAAGAGCCCCCCCCCCCAAACCCCCCCCCATGCACCAAACGGATGACCGGTCAGCCTTAGTCAACGTTGTCATTACTGGAACCCGACAGGCCTAATGTTGATTTATACACATCGCTGAGCTCCAAAACAGCACTAAAAATAAAGCCCGCAATATCCGCCGGCCGCCCGGGGCGCATAATGTGCTCCTGCAAGCATGGCGCACCGAAGCGTCTTAACTTTCCAGGCAGGAAAGCGCCACGCGGTCAACACTGAGGCCGCCCTGCCGCCGCCGCCGCACCACCCCGCGTCGCCATATCGGATCGGTGGAGAATAAACCTTGGGAACACACACTTTTGCCAAGAGTGAATATTGTATTTTTTTTAAATTCTTTTAAATGTAGCGAGCTTGGATGCAGCGCTGCACTTTGGCAGAGCCGTGAGTCATGGTGCGGTACAGTAGGCCGCTGTCAGCGGCTGAGTCAAGCGAGGGATGCAAAGTGTCAGCAGCGGGGTCACACAGGCCCGGAAGTGCGTGGCTCTTCGCTGAACGAGGACATTTGTCACGCCCCCGAATTTCTGCCAAGAAGAAAGTCCGCCTCACTGGACTTACATTAGTTCTGAGCATGCAGCACGATAAATAATAATCTTCATAATAATCTTCATTCGTGGATCTGGATTTGCTTTGTTAAAAAGGTCATCAGTGTAATTTATCTGCTTCCAAAATTGCCTTGATATATATCTGGGGGGGAGGGGGGTTGATGGGCCGATCAATGCCAATTACTCAATCATTACCTCACATGGCGGGAGAGACCTCTGGCTTCCAAAAACTCAATACCGGGCCGGAGCGATGCTCACAGTGTCACCCGGACTCAAAGAAGTATGAGCTGCAACCAACAAATGGGAAATGACGGCAGTGCGATTACAGCATTTTGCATCATGACACCACCTCTGCACCCGCCATATCTGATCTCTGCTTTAATTAGGTACCTCTGTTGTGAAAATGTGACTTCATTTGTGCCAATTACAGGCTACCATCACTGGGTAGGGCGGGGGCGGGGGGGGAGCAAACTAATTGTATCTGTGTTGCCGCAGTTACAGCTGATTTCTTTCTGTCATTTTAATGATCACATTTTAAAGGCTGGTTTGTTTTATTTGTAACTATACTGAGTATAATTCAGTTTATTTGGAGCTTATTATAAACTGTTATTACAAATGCTACGGAAATGTTGGCGATGATAAACTTGATTAAATTAAAAGAGATTAAATTAAATTAAATAACTGCCCTTTCAAACGTAAACCGCAGACATTACAGAAAATAAAGGAAAGTGACAGAAGAAACATTATCATTGAATTGTAATGAAATCATAGACATAATAAGCAAAGTTAGTGAACATTATTGAAGAACAAAAGCCTGATTTTCCACTTTATACTGATGAAGTTGTTTGGCCCCAAGTTACCAGCGCGACTAAGTGATGCAGCTTTACCAACTGCTCGAACGTGTTGTCCATTAGGGCCACAATGTAACTCCTTGGTGTGCGTCCCCTTGTCCTAAGCACTGATAACAAGCTTCTATACCACACTATACTACACAATACTACTACAGTACCGCGTGGAAGCCTCCTCCTGATCACAAGCCGCGATGCTTAAAGCGTACAAACGGAAGGTCACCACACATGGGGGGGGGGGGGGGCGGTGGGAGTGTTTGTGTGTGCACATGTGTGTATGTGTGTGGCAAAGAAAGAGAGAATGGAAGACGGCAGAGAGAGAGAGAGAGAGAGAGAGAGAGAGAGAGAGAGTATCCTCACCTATCAGCTCATTCACCCAGGCCTCGCGCGGCGCGTCCCGGGTTCCCCATTGCTCCCCCAGAGCGTCCACACGGCGTCACTGTTGCCGCGCCGCTAGCGCCTCGAATCCGCCCCCAACTCCACCACACAGGAAACAAGGTTACTGCCCAAGAGATGTCACTTCCGAAACACCCACTCCCGCTCGCTCGCGCTCGCTCCCTCACGCCCCCAGCCTATTGCCATGACAACCGAGAAAAGAATAGAATATAAGTGAGTGTTAAAGAGACAGAGGGATCAGAGAGACGGTTGGGGGGGGAAGAGAGCGATGAAAAGGGGGGAGGACGGAGGAGAGAAAAATACGGGGAAGAGAGGGAGACAGAGGACAGGAGGATGGGCAGTGATGAAGAGAGAGAGGGAGAGAGAGGGAGAGAGAGGTGAATAAGTGGGCGGGGAAAGGATGGATGACAGGGTGAGAGATTGAGGGAGAGAGAGAGAGAGAGAGAGAGAGAGAGGCGTGTGGTGGGATGTAATCGAGGGGAAAGGAAGGAGAGAGGTGTCGATGCTGTTGGACGCCGTGAAGAACAGGAAGGGAGAGATGAAGCGATGAGAGAGGGAAGGAAAGAAGGAAGGAAGGAAGGAAGGAATGAAGGAAGGAAGGAGGACACTTTTTTTGGGAATAGGGAGCCCACATCTTGTTCCCATAGCAACACAGCCATCCATGAAATACTGAACTTGTATCTCGCTCTCACTCGCTTACTCTCTGTTTTCTGTCTCTCCATCCCTCCCCCTCTCCTTCCATCTCTCACCACACACACACACACACACACACACACACACACACACACACACACACACACACACACACACACACACACACACACACACACACACACACACACACACACACACACACACACACACACACACACACACACACAGTGAGCGTAAGTTGGCACTCAGGATGCATGCAGTAATCCACGCTCTGCAACATCGTCAATCACATTGAAAGCGGCACCATGTAGACGATCAAGTGATCCGTTCCGGGGGTGCGAAGGCCACCGAGGGTCGCCAGGGGGGGGCCGCATGAAGGGAGGGACAAAGAGGGTCCAACGGCGCCGTGCTACGGGTCGCAAAACAAGAGTCCGCGGAGGTAGTTGTTGCTGGAGAGTTGGGTTCAAGTCCCGCCTTCTCTGTCACCAGGAAGCGCAGCGAGAACTATTGTGATGTAAGAACTAGTTGTTGGGAGGAAGTTACACATCCATGCCACGATCGTCTCTATCCGAGGGTCCCAACCAGGTCCAACTTTCCACCATCACTCCCGGGCAGCCTCTTTTGCGCCCCTCCCCCTCCCCCATGTCTCCCCCCCTCCTTATGCCCATGTGATTCTGAGCCCTGGACCACTTCGCTCTCTGGCTTGTTCTTCCCGGATGGCGGCCCTCTCTTTGTGAACCCGCCCCCCCCTGTGTAAACTCTCTACGCCCCCCCCCCCCCCCCCCTCCTCACCCCTCCCCCACCCATCTCCCTCTCCTCCTTTTTGGTACTTTACACTGCCACCCTCTCCTCCTTTCATCCTCAATATCCCTCTACGTGGGATTTGGAAAAATACGATTATCCGTCACATTTCTACCATTCACCTCTCCCCTGTTCCCTCTCGCTCCTCCGCATCCTCTCACACTCTTCTATTTTTATTTCCACATCTCTGTGATGTTTTTCTCTGCCTCTCCGATTCCTCTCCGATTCTAAATTCAAACGTAGCCCCCCCCCCCACCTTTCCCTCCCGTCTTTTAGTTTCATCTCTCTCCTTTTTCCGCTTAACCGCTTGCCTTTTCTCGATCAGCTGGTTACTAATAACAAATGAAGCATAAAAACGAATCGGCGCGTGCATGACAGCCCCCGAGATGAACTGAACGTCACGGGAGACGTCACGGGGAGATTCTGAATGAGCCGGACTCAACTCAAGATGAATGACAGCAGCAGCTGGAGACCGTTGGGGGGCTTCAGGCCAAAAGTTGCGTTTGCCCGTTACGTGTGCAGAGAAGCTCCCTCCCTGCTGCTCTCTGGCTCCCACTCGCTTTACACTTTACTCCCACAACTCTCCCCCCGCCTCTCTCTCTCCCTCCCTCTCTCTCTCTCTTCCTCTCTCTTTCGTTCGTTCGGTACCTGCCTAAACGTCTCTTCACTACGGCTCCCTCACTCGTGTCTCCATCAAGACGTCAGGGTGAATTAAAAGGTCACCCGGGTGAAACTGTGACTGGTGTGTGTGAGGCAGAGAGGGGCCGGAGCTGCTTCCTCTGCCTGAAAAAAAAAAAAAGAGATAAATGTTCTTTGTAAAAAAAAAAAATATATCAATGTCGTCCAGGAACGAAGCGCGTGCGGCACGCAATGACACGACGTAGGAGCCGAGGGGGTCGAAGGGAGCGGGCCCAATAGCGAGGGCCGTCTCTCTGTGGGACTTCAGTGTGTCCGGGCTGCGTTCGTGGTGCCGCTCGCCTGCACCGATCCGCACAACGCAGGACGTTGGTTGTCGTAATCGAGTCGCCGTTCACATCCCTCGTGATCTTCAACTCTCATCGGATGAAACCGTGAGGATCGCAACTTGTACTTCTACAGCAATAAAGATCCACTTTATTTGGAGTGTAATAATTCACAAAAGCCGGTCGGACGGAAATACACACACACACACACTCTCTCGCTCTCTCTCGCTCTCTCTCCCACACACCTTGTGGGATTCGTGCTCTCCCTCTCTCATAACTCCCCGGTCCACCATCTCTTCATGTCTCTCAGACTTCAGATCTCTCCTGCGCTTCGCTCTGAACAGTCCGACGGGCTGCTCGCCGAGGCCCTGTTTCGCTCGGGGTGTGAGTAATGAAGCGCCGCGGGGGAGACGGGGGAGGGGGGAGGGGTGAGCGGATGAGACGCTGGGACGTCTCCCTGCTGCTCCTCGTTCGGGAGGTGCGGCCCTGAGCCCAAGTCACCTGAGTGTAATGGTGATGCGTTTCGTATGCCGGAGAGGAGGAAAATAAAGATGAATGGGGAGGATGGGGTGGGGGGGGGGGGGGGGTGCGTTTGTCAAGTGGTGCTCTGCATTGCAAACCGGCTGTCTTCAGTGACAGGATGTATCATAAGACTTTTCATGACAGCACTTACATCCATTTGGAAAAGTGTCGTCTCAACAACGCCTCTCAGAGGCGTCACATGAGCCTGATTGCAATTTGAAAGGCCGATTCCAATCCATAGCCCTTCATTTGGAATGTACATTTTTACTAACGTCCTGAGAAACACATCTGTGCCCAGGCCTCTGTAAAAAAAAAAACTTCTAATTTGTTACTGCCATTTCTAGCGGTTATTTGCATTAAAAAACAAATCAAGTAGCGTTAGTGTAGCACTGTTGGACTGATTATTTGGCTATTATTATTAGCGCTAGCGTTAGCAAGTTAAACAGGTCATGCATCTCCCTATTTAACCTTTATATCTAATATATTTCAAAATGATCTTCACAAATACTGCATTTATTCCAAAAAAGAGCTGGTTCAGTTTGAACAACTGAGCCGCTGCTTGACACGCCGTCCGGCGAGCCGACGTCTCATCCCCCCCCCCGCGCCCCGTGATAATTGAATCTACGGTGCCAGAGATTCTAAACCTCCTATCGCCAGAGCGTCAGAGGGCTTTAGTGCACCGAGCTGCTATCACAGCGGCTGATAACGCACGCCGACTAATCCCACTGTTTTACCGAGATGCGCCGATACGGGCGGAATGACCGGCGAGCTGTGATGCCGCGTTGATCCTTTCATCGTCCTGGTTCACGGAAAAATACACCCCCATTCATTTTGCATTGTTGACCTTTTTAGGTGGCCTTTTCTGTGGCTGAACGGGACTGACTGGTAGATTTAGCTTTGTCTAGTTGCATTTACACGACGATGCACGAAACAAAAAAAGCCTCACTCCGTCTCGTGCCCCGTCTCGGTATGCGCGCGCTTTCCTGGGCCACGTATCAGAGGAGCGGATTTTGCAAGTCATGCTGACCCCTGACCCGCCCCGCTGAGTGTTTTTGTCTCTCGTCGGGGGTCACCACGCTGATTGAGAGCGTGTCGAACCAAACAGTCCCTAAGAGATGAAGAACAATTATAGTCGTCTGTCCTCAATCCAGAGATAGAAGAGGAACTGTGTCATTGTCTTATTGCCCAAAGGGTTGTCTGAGAAAGCTCATAACACCTCAACTCGTGTTGCCCCCCCCCCGGCAGACAAACAGCTGGCGAAGGGTGTGAACCAAGAGTAAAGGGAACAGTCTGGAGGCCTTCAGTTCACGGGCCAAAGTACATTTCACACACGAGATGATTTGAAAAAGTCGTGGAACAGTGGTTCTCTACAGAGACAGAGCTTTTTTCCTCTCTCTCATGAGGACAATCACGATTATACCGGCAGCGCAACGCCAGCGCGGTCGACTCGTCTGGATCCTTTGGCTGGATTATATGGCCAAACACTTCATTAAGGGAAGCTTTTTATATTGATCAATGTCGTTAATTATCACAACATATATTTATCAATAGTAATGGAGCCCAATTGTTACTTTATCCACTGTGATTCAAGTCATTCAATACGCTAAAGGTGGTTTTGGGGACACATAGACTTAAATGGGGGGGGGGGGACGAACCAAAGGCTGATTAACTACAGCCCAAATTGACTGTACTTGTAGGATGTTCCCAATATGAACCTACTTGCCGCTGGACTGACAGCCTTTGAGTGACACATTATGCAGTTCTCTTTCCCGGGGATGTTCAATTCATCAATTCAGATTTTTATTTGATTTAGATTAGATTCAAATATCAGAACATGCTGTGAAACATGCCGAAGTCCATGGAAGTTCAGTTTACATGAGATGAAAAGAAGAGAGACCTCACCACTGAGAGGCTGAGACCAGGGAAGGTTTGTTATGTGCGCTTAAATCAAGTATCAAGTATCCAAATGATTGCCAATCGAACGAAACGTACTGTCAACACGGCAGAGCCGTTCTGGTCGTTTTGTCAGTAAATCAAAAGGTTTTGTCCAAGATTCAACGGAGCCGGTGAAGCTCTGTCGGTTGAGTCAACAGACAACATTGCCCCAGATGGTCGAGGATACGGCAAATCTGAAGAGCCTGCTAAGACCTGGAGGGCTAAAAAAAGGCGGTTTGACACACAGCTCGTGGATATCCACGACTACGTGGCGCATCATCACTGCACCATCACTGCACCATCACTTCCCGTAAAGGTTCATCTGTGCACGCGCTCCTCCAAACTCCACCAACGATGGGAGCCATCGGTGCGAGACAAAAATATGTTTCCACGCACACATCTTCCAGCGGGCATAACACATGCAGTCATTCTTCACAGCTCACTCTTCAGTACATGGAGCATGAACAGCACACACACACACACACACACACACACACACACACACACACACACACACACACACACACACACACACACACACACACACACACACACACACACACACACACACACACACACACACACACACACACAGTGTGAGAAATAACTGAATTTGAGCTTCAACCGCTTGAACGTGTCTCCTCTGTCATGGTTAAGGGTAGATTTGTTGTGGCAGATGAAATTAATAAGGGGTCATGTGACGACGGCGTTCCTTGTTTCCACACAAAATGAATATTCTCACACACACACACACACACATACACGGGAGTTGACACATGAGCACACATTCACATGGAAATGTGATGGAAACTCTGACATGTGCAAACACACAGTTACCCTCACACACACACACACACACACACAATATGAATAGGTGAAGAGCAGCAGTTCAGCTGCCAGAACTCTGCAGCCACCTTTCCATAAGTACTGTGATACATGACCTGATTTTCTTTAATCGGAGGAACAGCGTGAGGGTATTTGTAGTGTGTCTGGGAGCATTCACTGGGAAGAAGAGGCCCATGTTTGTTGGTTTCATTGCCCTCGCAAATCATTTATTTACAGTGGTTGCTTTCAGCAGTGTTCCTTTGTGCACCCCGAGGATTCGACAGTTTCTTTGCACACATCTGTTTTTTCTGTGTGTGTGTGTGTGTGTGTCCGTTCATTTGATAGCAGGTTACAGTAGGTTCAACCAGTCAAGTCACATGTCTGGTCACTTAGTGAAATCCAACATTCACTCTCATCCAACTTGCTTCTGGCCTCCCAATGGCTTTTTTATGCTGCACAATGTTTCAGCAGCAGGCTGCTGGACGGCTTTGACAAACATCAAGGCATTACATGACTTCCCTCAGCAACATGCGTGATCCCGTACGGGACTGTGAGACATCATCTGACCCCCCCCACCCCGAATCTTCGTTCACTTGAGCGCAGACACGCACACAGTCGCCGCCAATTCATTCGTTTCACCCGCACCCCCCCCCACGATGATGTCGGACACCACGAAGCGATGTCACCGCCCCGCCCCCCCGCCCCCCGAGAGCTCACCTTGGGGCCCCCTCCACCCGCAGCGCTTCTGCTCCCGCTAATACGAGCGGACGTGCACCCACGACGGAAGCACATCCGCCCCCCTTTCGCCGCGAATAAGACAGTAAGCAGTGCCGCCTTCCTGCCACATGTCATTAGCTCACATCTCCTCTCCAAACCCATGCCATAGGAGGGGGGGGGGTGGGGCGGGGGCGGGGGTGGGTGGGTGGGGGGCAAGCGAGGCTTCCCTGGATGGATAAACGGTGCCACAGCTGAGTCAGGGACTCCATACATGTGTTCAGGAAGGCTTTACTTCCAGCTTTCTCTCGTCCAAGGCCGAGCTGGAAGATTACGTCGTCAGTGCTCCGTCTTTGTGGGGGGTGGTGGGGGGGGGGGGAGCTGTCGACTCCACGGCTCTCCTCCGCGGCGTGTTCATTCCGACGAAGGGAGGTGGTGACATGCCTTGACGGATCGGACCCCTCGATGGGGCAATAAAGTCCTGTAATCATACCAGCTGTTTTCTTTGCTGGGCATCAAGACAGATGTGATTCAAGCCTCTGTTTTTCCCCTTTTTCTTCATGCGGTCACATCTGTTGTGTGACTTTCATGACCCTTAACATCCCAATTCCTCTAAATCCGGCCTCGCGTGTTAGACCTCTGTCTCTGTAAATGGGCCCAACACAGACCTGTTGCTGTGTTAACCCAGGTGTAAAATGCAAACTATCTTATCTATAGAATATCTTTGTGAAATCACCTCCGTTTGACACGCCAGAGCAGCCTTTTATGTCTGCCGCAAATCAGATGTTCTCCTTTGAAAAAAAGGAAGTGCAGTATCTTTGAGTGAAAAGATAAAAAGATAGAAAAATCGTATCCCGCGAGAGGAAGCAGCGTAGCGCACCCAAGTTCGGTCATACGTTCATTTTCCAGCACATTGCATGTGTTAAAGCCAAGCTCCAGGACCTGGCAGAGGAGGGGGGTGCAGGGGGGGGTGTCATGACATGACACGAGGTTTGTAGCATCTGCGAGGCAACTTTTCACCCGTAAACACTCGGCGGTTAGTAAACATTAGTGTTACTTGGCAAATACCGTGAGGACAAATGTCCAGAGATGCGACCTCGGAGCTCGTAGTAGAGAGGCGCACTAGGTGCTACAGGTAAGGTGCTTCATCCGTGACACATTAAAGCATCTCGACGGGGGAACTTAAGAGGCTTAGTCCCGCTGCTCCTCTGTTCTTAGGCGACACGGGTAAATAACGAATGCTCTCGAGCCGTGTTTGCAATTTGCAAATTTGACCGTGAGGCTGGAGTGAGAACCGTGAATGCAAAGCGTGTCCTTGGCACGGAGTGAGCTCCTCTCTCATCGCCCATTCCGTTCCTTACCTGCTCGAGAGCGCCGTTGACCACCAACGTCGGACTCGTAACCCTCTGTCGTTCTGTATTTCTGGGGATGCCGAACTAGATCAACGACAAAACCAAAACCAACGCTTCGCCCCCAAACACACACACGGACGCACACAAAAATGATTCTCTTATTCTGATCTGTAATCCTGTTGGATGGGGGCACATCTCCTGAGAGCATAGAAAAAGGTGCCCGGATGTGGCCTGATACAGCAGAGACGTACTTAAACCGCGTGTGGGACTGTGTGAAAAGGAGACTACATTTTTCCATCAGCTGTTGAGTGAGCCCTACGAGGCCCTTTGAGTGGAGGTAATGCACCACCACCAACACCAGTGCACACAAGCCTTCGGACCGGCAAACGTCCTCCGGGTAACACATTTGCGTCAAATCTACATCTGATATCGACTTAGAATAAATAATAATTTAAATGAGAAACCTTTGAAGGGGCCTGCTCACGACATTAGCGGACAAAGACTCTCATTGGAGGTCCAACAGCTGACAAATAACATGAATACTAACTGAACACTGAATAATGAATATTTACAACTTTATTAAGGCCAAAAGGAAGGTAAAGTCCTTTTTTTCCCACACACAATAGTCGCTCCACCTTCTGTTCATTTTGAATAACAATCCTCTCATACGGACATTAACATTCAAATCCGCCCCGCATATATTACTTCATGAATCCACCACTGTCATTAAGACACCTTACTTAGCCCACTTTTCACCAATTATAGTGGACGGCAGAAGGCAACAACTTAATCACAGTGGATCACAGCTACAGACAAAGCGACGGTGCTGCTTCCCCCATCAAAGCCTCCACCTCAACGCCTTTCACTCATCTCCAGCCTCCACGTGCACCCAATGAACAGGAAGTGTGCCTGATGCCGAGGGCGCCGCCTTGACGCCACTCGTTTAAAGACTTGTTGTTTTTTGGACAATTTCGTAAAAACGAGAAGATGAGACAAGTTTTCTCATCGTTTTGCAAAATGAAAACAATACAATGACGAATTGATTTGGAAAATAGTTCACATCCCAAAAGGAATGCGGGTGGTTGATGAATTTCACCTCCAAAAATGTTTAACTTTCTAAAAAGATGCAGGTTAAAGACCTTAACAAATTCCCGCAAAACAATCTTAAGGTTGATGTTAAAAATGCTCTAAATATTCTCTTTTGATACATAAATACAAACAAAGAGGCATCCGGTTGATCATTCATTCATTCAATGCCTCTGCCCACTTCATCCCTTTCCAGCACGCATGGGGTTTACAGCCTCTCCCAGCATGCACCGGGACGATGGCTGGACGCAGGTCGAACCCAGCTAGGCAGACACGCGTACCTAGCGGCCATTTAGAGCTTCCACTCGCGATGTGGGAGGACACCAGCGAGTGCAACACTCGGCACAGATGGAGCCCCCCCCCCGTGCTTCGACCTGCGGCGGCGGTTGCTTTCACGGCCACATCAAGAGCAGCGTTTCACCCGCGAGGAGGATCTCACTAACGGCTGATTGAATGTATGGAAGTGTTGGCTGAGGCCTGAAGATGAACACAACTCAACGGACTGTTTTCTCCATTCATTGTTTTGATTTGATGGAAAATATCATCAGTTTTCCCAGAGCCCAAAGAGACTTGTGAGACGTCTGCTTTTGAAATGATGAAATATATTCAATTCACAAATAGTGTAACAGCGAGAGAAGCAGCAGGCTTTACATTAGAAAAACCGGACAACCGCTCATTTTGGGGATGTTGATATTTCCTAAAAATGGCAATGATGTTCAGGTTTGAATTCTTCACAGTATTGTTATTTTTGAGTAAATATTAATGGACGAAGAACGCCGTCATTTCAGAATAGAGCTACAGTTATGCTCTTTGATGATTTCCAACGTGATTTAACATCGCGGTGCACGAAGCCACGGCTGTTTACTTTTTACACTGCGGGAACATGGAAAACAAAATGTTCCTAACTTGAGGCAGAAAATGTGCTGCATCATGAACACGCCGCCGCGGTTGTGTGAAGGTCAAAGGTTTCACACGTATCCCAGGGTCGGAACGAGACTTGGCTCAGCCGAGCTGCTGCTGCTGCGTGTCCATGACCTGATGTGACCGCCTCCCTCTGCCCGAGCGGAGGGAGGCCGTCCCAGACACACAGCCGAAACGTGCACTGTAAAAAGGCAAATGGGCAAAATAAGAGAAAACGGTAATGGCCAAAAACCTACACGAGGTATAAGTAGAAAGGGCTTATGAGCGGCTCTACGGGTGGTGCGGTATAGACTGAGCAGAGAGCACCGTGTTCCTTATTCAGAGATGGAAAGCCTGCCGCTGATGTTTCATCCAGCTTCGCGCTTCGGAGATGGCTTTTTTTTTTTTAATTCATTTCACAGGTCAGCATTTTGCAGACTGTGGTTCCATCTCTTTAATTTTACTGGCCCTCAAGTTACCAGGCTGAATGTTTTAAAAAAGGTATGACTTTGAGTGTAAATGTCAAAGGGAATGATAAAACCCCCCGAGTATACACGTTTTTAATTATTTGATACAGGCTTTCCCAGCTCAATATATACTATGCTTCACTATAATTATTTAACAAAAAGTGATTCCTTAATTACAATACTTGTCGCAAAAATCACACTTTTTACTTTCAACAGTTGTCACACTTTTTCAAACGTATAATGTTGGAAATAAAACTCTAGATAATAGATCCCTAAAAGCAATAGTTAATTGTTCAAAATGGCAATTGAATAATTCTAAGAGGCATCCGCTGGTATCATGCAGCACAAACTCAACAGACTTTTGAATGTGGGACAAAACAAAATATCTTCATGTCATGATCTCCATCCATGTCTATCTGGAAAGAGAAATCGAACCATTGGTTGGTCCATGAATCACAATGCTGACATATGTACTGTAACTTCTCACACTGCCGAGGGTATTTGGCTGTAACCTCACAACTCTGAATCACAGGCAGCCGCTGGATTGGATGACATCATGCCCGCAAACCTTCTGAGCCAACCGCATCCAAAGGGACGTTATTATCCCGGATTGGCGGCCCACTGATTGGTGCAGGAAAGAGAAGGCGGCTCATGACCTTTTTGCTGTGCGTGAATCCTGACATGCTCAATCAGAAGCCAAGTCTCTCTCTCTCTCTCTCTCTCTCGCTCGCTCGCTCCGCCAAAAAAACCCATTGAGTCATTCCACTGAGGCTTTGCGGACGAATTGAATTACCCACCCACCCAAAGGGTAGCTGCATCTAAAAAGCCACCCCTTCCAGCGACTCAGTTCCAGCGGCCCCGTTGCAGATCCCCCCCCCCCCCCCCCCCCCCAGTATCACTGAAGCAGGGAAAGCTCTTGGAGGATAAGGGGCATAAGGGGTATGCTTCAAGAATGCTGGATTAGTGTTGGGCAACAGATAAGAAAAAGGAGAAAAGAGAAAAGCGGATCGGCTGATGACTGAACTCAATCTATTGATATGGAACTGTATGCAGATGACTCACTTTACTATTTGGGCAAGAATAGAGTGCGGCCCGGATTGGTCCGAGAACCAGGAAATAAGTTGGCACTTGGGTTAAGGTTAGGGGGGTATGTACTTTTTCAATACATGTCAATACATCTTATGAATGGGTTTTGTTTGGACAGCTGAGATAATGTCAGTGATTAGCCGCTTAGTGAATTTTGCTTGTTGTGCAAAGGTGGCTGGTAACAAGAGGCCAAATCAGACGCCGAAGCGTCATCACACTTAACACAGCCGTTTGCTTCGCGCAGGTGAAGTGAAGTCATGAGGCCGTGGTGCACACGCTTCTGCGTGGCGCATTTATGCTTCAAATATCGTAAAAGTGGCTATCATCTGTGAAGAAGATCTTGCTGAACAATACGTTTAAGGGTCAGGAACTTCTTTTGGCCAAACAGTTTCTAACAAATCAAAAAAAAGTCCCATTGGTCTTTTCTGGAGGGAGCCAATGCGTTGCTAACTCACACATACTACTCTATATATAATAGGCCCTTACGGTGATAAAGAATGAATCTCCAGAAAAATGTCACATCATGTTAAGATGTTGCCTGGGGCATCAGTGCTTCCAGCCGTCGGATCCTCAATAGCTTCGCGTGGTCACAGCTCCCGGTGCAGCAAACACATGTTTTATGCTGCCGAGGTCGACCATTGATTGACCCCCCGGGTACAAGAGACCTTGAAACGTCTGCCGGAGCAAATGCATTTCAACAAGCTTCCTGTGCGCTTTTGTTTTTGCATGCCTCAACATGTGAATCTAGAGCCCATAAAAATGGGGGCCTGTTGAGCGTTGACTGAACTTCCGTCTGCAGGCCAGAATGATGACAAGAGTGATACTTCTACAACATCTTGACATCATTGCATGTCTACGACCAGAAATAATTTAGGAGGTGACTTGAAAAAAAAAGCACAGTCTCGTTTGATATTCAGAAGTTCTGGCGGAACATCAAATGACCAAAGGTATGTCAACGCCACCGAGAAGCTCTCCAGCTGGAGAACTCAGACCCCCACCCCCCCTCACCCCTCCCCAACCCATCCCCACGGCACAGCACTTGCTAAAGTTCCCACAAAACCCATCTCCGGTCCGCTCGGCGCCCCCCACCCCCCCACCCCCGCTTGAGACGGGCCTGGACGGATCATCGAGTGCGGAGGGACGGCCGGATCTCGAGTGCGTGCGGCACAGTAAAAGCCCAACAGATGACGGTTCTTGGCACCGCCGGAGCAGCGGAGGGGGTGTAAGACAGTCCCTTATGTCACATGGGAGAAAGAGCGGGAGGGAGAAGGCAGGGGAGCAGAGGAGTGCTGCAGTGCATCGAGGGGAGGGGGAGGGGGGGGGGCGGGTGTGCTGTCTCTTTAACTGGGGCCATGCTTGACAGGAGCTGCTGTATCAAACTACTGTAAAAATCGACGAGGCCGGAGGTGGCTCAGCGGCTGGCTGCCTGCTTCCGTGGCGTCCATCTGCTCTCGTGGACGCAGCCAGTGCAGGGGAGGGAAAAGAAAGAGGGAGCAGAGACAACCGGGGGGGGGGGGGGGGGGGTAGTAGAGCATGTGTGTGTGTGTGTGTGTGTGTGTGTGTGTGTGTGTGTGTGTGCTTTGTATATGTGTGTGGGTGGTTCAGCGTGAAAAAGGGGGGCGGGCGGGATCGACCACAGTGGAGGAGAGAGCGAGAGAGAGAGATAGGGGGGGGGAAAAAGCAAAGCAGAAAGAGATAGACCGAAAGGGAGGTGCGAGTTTATAAGAGAGAGCGAATGAGGGAGGAAAAAGATCTCGCCGAGATACAAAGGCCCGTCTCTGCTGCCTCCCACCGAACTGCTCGTTCTCTTTGGCGTGAGCCGCAAATGGTTCGCCTGGCAACGTCGGGCCGGACCCTCGCTCGTCGAAGCGCCCTCAAATGTAATGTGCCCGTCTTACCACATATCTCACCCGTAGGTGTTGAGTCACCGCGCGGCAATAAATATCACACAGTGTTACATAATCGCCTCGAGTAACCATGGCGCTCGTAATGTATAGGTGGACAGGGGATGTGTGGATGTAAGTCAAATTCCACCATAGGCATACATGGCCAAAATAAAAGGTGATTCTTATTCGCGATTTCCAAAAAAAAAAACAAAGTGTCGTCTTCTGGTGTCCAATCAACAGTCGATAAAAAACTAAAAGATAGTGAATGAATGATTGATAAATGTGGGAAAACCAATAATCGCTCCATTGAGGGCGTAGTATTTGGCACAACTGAAGCAGTTATGAAGTTAACGCCAAAAAAAATCGCTGCATCCCCGTGTTGTGTTCCCTCAATCCGTGTCGCGGCTCAACCCCCCCAGCAGTGGAACCAAACTGAATGAGACCAAACACCGGCTCAGCTCAGAAAACAATGCCTAAAATGAAACCGTGAGATCGCAGGGACAGAGAACTCGGTGCCGTCGATGACAGGTTTGGGAGGTGCAGCGCTGTGCTCACAATTTCCTGGCAATGACTCCCAGAGTGGGCTTACACTCACACACACACACACACACACACACACACACAGGAACAAACACTGGCAGAGCATCTCACCAACATTATGCAACCAACTTATATAGCTGCAATTGCACAAGAGGGCATTTCCTTCATTATCTGCTTTGCTCCAAGGGAATCAAAAAAAAAAAAGCCAAGGTTAAATAGGGTGTCTCTTTTCATCCCTCCTCAGATGATGAGCACGCCGGGGGGGGGGGGGGGGGGACAGCGAAAGTCCACAAGCTCATAGTTGAGTTTTTCAGGTTGAGATTGTAGTCTCCATTTTGGAGCCCTCCCCACAACAACCCCCCCCCCCCCCTCTCCACACACACACACACACACCCCTCCTCCCCATATTGTTGCAACTAGGGGTAGTAAGGGAGTGTGCACTGGTCTCCACACATTAAGAAGCTCTCTCTCTCTCTCTCTCTCTCTCTCTCTCTCTCTCTTTCTCTCCCACAAACACACATACACAAACTCTCAGGTTCTCCTCCCTAACCGGTGCAGTTCTTGGCATCCAAACCTCTCTGATAACAGGTACTCACACCACGAAGCCCCCGAATCCTTCACGGCTCCTTCAAAGTTTGCGCCGGGCGTTCCATCTCATTCCGGTCCGACTCTCGCTTTAATTATCATTCTGTTGGGTTTTTTTTCTTCTTCTTCTTCGTCTTTAAATTTGCTTCTCATCACACACAGACGCTGCAAAATTGAACGCTTCTACTGGATGGAGGCAGCTCACTGCAGCACGCCTGCTCGCATATAGCATTAGTCACAGTTGCAGTGCAACGATACCGAGGGGAATCTGCCTTTACCGTACACTGAGGCGCCTTTCACCCACTCACCATCCAGTGTGGGGGGGGGGGGGGGGGGGGAATAAAGGGCCGAGCATGGAGCAAGAAGCCCTCTCAATCCGGTCCCCTACATATCTTAGTGGGACAAAGTTTAGGGGGGGGGGGGGGGGGGGGTGGAGACAGAATACAGTTCATTCAGACTTTGGATGAAAATCTCAGAATATATTGCATGAAATTGAAATCCGGGGCGACAGCAATATTTCAAAGGAGATAGTAAAAGCCCACTCTAGACTCCTTGTACTGCGAGAGTGGCTCTCAGAGCGTTGTTAGCATTTTACGACCAAGGAACACAATAAAAACGACCAAGTATCATGAGGGGCGGCGTGAACTCCGCACGAGAACCACACACACACACTATAACAGCACAGGATTATTACAGAATATGAAATAATATCCAACCCCACGCTGTGCAGCAGCTCTCAAACGAAGGGATGCTTGCAAGAGTACACCGTGACACCATAGCTTGCCCATGCATACCTTATTCCAATACTATGACTGCCGCATGCAAAGGTCCATGGGGACGCACGCTGCGCTGGAAGCGTGTGTGTGTGTGCGCGCGCGTGTGCGTGCGTGCGTTTGCGGGCATCTATGGAGAAGGCACTTCGGGCTATTTCAATGCACCTGTTTGCCGTGGTGCCTTTAGATAGGCCTATCGCACATGATACTGTCAGAGGGACAGGAGGAGGAGAGAAGAGAGAGAGAGAGAGAGAGAGAGAGAGAGAGAGAGAGAGAGGATGGGGAGGAACGGGGGAGGAGGGGAGATACGGAAGATGCAGTGAATGACAAATTAAATGTTAAAATATCTGCTGGTGTCTTACCTTGAAAGGGAACATAGGACATGTTCCACCGGCATTGAACGTGTTCTTTGCGTTCTCGGCGGTCTCTCGGTGCTCAGAAGTAACCGGGAACCAAATTAGAAATAAAACTGGAGAGAGAGAGAGAGAGAGAGAGAGAGGTAGAGAGAGAGGGGGGGAGAGAGAGAGCGAGAGGGAGCGAGCATGCGATACGGTTCTTTATTCACAGCTGGAGCCGAAGGAGAGGCCAATAGTCCGCTGGCATCATAATCCACGACCGCTTATGAAGCCCCCGGTTCCCGGTGCATACAAAAAAAAATGCAGGGTTGCAGAAACGTGTGTATGTGTGCGCGCGCGCGCGAATATGTTTATTTGCACGCTGCCGTTGAGGAGTGAGGGTGAAACACGAGCGAGTGAGTGAGTGAGCGTGTGTGTGTGTGTGAGAGAGAGAGAGAGCGAGAGAGAGAAGGGGGTGGAGGAGGGAGCAAACGCATGTGCGCGCGTCTACGTGTGTGCGTGGGTGTGTACGTTTCTCAATGTCTTTAGAATGAGTATTTATACACGTTATCCACAGCTCTTTCAACAAAAAGAAATGTATACACATAGTGTGTGTGTGTAAGTTCCTTAAAGTCTAATGGCTATTAAACCGGGAACGAGCAGTGCCCCGATGGTTAAAATGTATAGTTTCACATACCGTTATTTAGTAAATATGGTAAAAAAAAAAAAGTAATTGTGGCTAATTTCAAATTAACTCTTTTAGCAGGCTGAAATACAATATAACACCCAGGCCAGGACGGGCCCTTATGTTTCCGTGGCAACGCTGTTTTAATTAGCCCACAACAGGTGACTGGCATCCGTATAAAGTATTCGGGCTATTAAATCCCTAATTACTGCTGTTATTGCTGATCTTTGACCTGGACAGGGACTGTCAATGTATTTTGACTTTAAAGTTCAATTCGACTTGACCACAACTCCGCTGACACGGTTCTTTGGCTCAACGGCAGCACACGTGACTGAACCACAGGAACTGCATTAAGGTGAGAAGCCGCGGAGCCAAAATGGCGCCGAGAGCCGTTGAGTGCTGCCTTCACGTGACGTGGGAAAAGTAACAATTAAACACGGTGTGGGAACCGTCACTAGCTAGCACAACACGCCTAGTTGAGGTAGACGTGCTAGTGAGACGTTCACGAGACGTCTAGGTTTTTTATTTAGGCTGTGTGCATTAGCTTAGCTAAAGTTATATTCTTAGGCTAACGCATCCACAACTTTATTTACACACAACGTTACTTACATGTCTGACACCATGTTGTCTTCCTCCTGATCCCCCGCCAAAATACATGGTCCCTTTGAAAAAAAAACGAGATGAACTTTTTACTTTTCTGGTGTTGTTTTGGACGGATAACTGTTGAACAAAGTGAAGACTAGCATCGCCGCCCCAACACCTCCGTAGCTTCCGAGGGTCAAGTGAAGGCAGCACGGTGCAGCGTCACCGGTTTAAACGTTGAGGTTTGACCGCCACCTTGCGGTCAGAATCAGCAGCTGCAGGTGGCGGCCCAGACTGTAATTTCCACCCAGTGTTTGTCTTAAACCAAGTACTATCAACTCTAAATGAGGAAAACAAGATGACGTGAGAGGTGAGAGAGAGAGAGAGAGAGAGAGAGAAAGCGACGTTATGAGCCTATGGAGGGAGGGGTACTATAGGTATAGAATTTTCTTGGGACATTGTGCCATAAGTAAAAGGACAGTAGGATGAAGAGATGAAGAGTCAACTAATTTCCCAACCCCAATAACCTGTAACAGTGAAGCAGCAACACAAGGACCCCAAAACCAAAGCGGCGCAATGGAATTCAGATGCCAACGATTTGATCAGTTACACCTGTGTGGCCTTTTGATAAATTACCGCAGGACCAAATGAGTTACTTTCATAAAAAAAAAAAACATGGACAAGGCTATTCTTTAAATACAATGTTTGACCGAACAGATGCAAAGCGGGCTACGGTGTTCTAAATTAAATTAAAGAGTTCTAAATGAAGAGGAGAACAGCATCAACGGATATCTGCTTCCCGGAATCAAAACATGTCCCGTGGCTTTTTTGCAGAGATGCCGTAACCTGTAATTTCATTGCGTTTGGCACAATCACAAAATCAACACCTGTCTTTCATGTCGGCACTCTTTGTACATTTTCTTCCCGCAAAAAAAAAAAAAAAGTAGAAAATGTTTCCAACAAGACACATTAGGCTGTGATGTAATTCTCCCCCCGTCGGACCAATTTGGAGAGGGATCCTCGCCATCATTGTTTGATTACCACCTACAGAGGAGGTGATTGATGCCAGAGGAAAATCAGCCAGCCTCCGTCTACCCACTTTCTTCAAAGGTAAAAAAGCTCTCTTCCGCAAGTGATGCCTTTGATTACGTGCTTCAGATGTGCATTATTAGCCCTAATAATTAGCCTCATTAGGGCCTTTTGTTGAGCAGACCGAGTTTTAGGCTACTGCTGTAGCGTGCAGTGTGAGGGCAGGTCACGTGATCAGCTCCTTAATCACCCGCAGAGGCTGTTAAAGGCGCCTGAAGAATGAAACAGTGCAGATCTTGTAAAGTGATAACAAGGAGGATACAAAGAGATGCCCGTCGAGCTCGCTTCACCTCTCCTGTGATTCCCACCTCTTTGGTGAATGAGGGAGTCCCTAAATGCGCCACACACACACACACACACTTCACATTGAATTCATTCCTGGCCTCTGAACACGTCAGCTGAGGAGGTCTCTGGTTTTTGCTTCACTCTGCTCGTTATTGTGCTTCTAGTTCTTATTTTCTTTTACTTTCTCGTAACAATAGCAGCGTTTCGAAAGGAGTCAAATGGTTCCGGATGAGACACGACCGGGTACATGTACATCTACATCAGAGATAGAATACCTTCATGTGCCAATAGATAAGAAACACTTTGCGTGGGGGGGGAAATATTTTCTTTTTATTATTCATGTAACATATGTGTCAACGCAGAGTATACATGTACAAACGTAATTTCTCCAAAAAATACATCAAACTGAACCTTGACTCGACTACTTAAGACTACATCTCCCAAAATAAATAACGTTCCTCAATGTTGATGTCTTCCTTTCCTCCTCCTCCTTCTTTTTTCTTTTTGTTTTTTTAAATATCGTTTTGAACGAATCGGGTTGAGTTCCACCTCGAGCACGACCTATCACGAGCACTTGACGGGTATAGACATACCATAGAAAACACACAAATACATTCATCACCATCGCCTAGAGAGGTTCAACACGCCCCCCCCCCCCCCCCCCCCCCTCCCCTAATAAGCTACAAGAGTCACCGAGGAGGATGACGACTGCAATCAACGTAATGCCACCGGTAAAATGTGCACAGGAGGATAATTCCAAAAAGAGAGAGAGGTCGGCTTTGAGATAAGATCCGAGAGGATTGCATCGGTTCGATTGTAACAGTACAAACTGCTGCGTTTTGTCCTTTTGCTTTCGTCAACTTAAACCGCCGTGCGGTCTTTCCTGAAGAGATAAAACTGACGGATGTACAGGAGTGTGTGTGTGTGTGTGTGTGTGTGTGTGTGTGTGTGAGTTTTATCGCACAGGCTGCTGAAATAAACCTTTTTGTATAAAATATAAACTCTGAAACTTGTCTTCTGGATTCATGGGACCTGTTTGCACTCCCGCTGGATGCCACGTGGTGTCCTTTAAATAATAGACTGTTAGGCCCTGGAAGAAACTAGGGGTTGGAGTTAGGAGTCGGGCCTATCAGTGTCTTCTTTACCTGTACTGTTCCTTTTGAACGCAAGGATTGAACCCACGTGAACCTGAACCTGAACCTGAACTGGACCTTTAGTTCTTAATGACATTTAACACCAATAAAAAAAAAAAAGAAGAAAAAAAAAAAAGAAAAAAAAACCTGCATCCTTTCAAAATAATTTCCATTCTGATGACTTCAAACAGACATTTCAATAACATCTTTTTTTTTTTTTTTTTCTCGTTTGGAATGTACAGTGACGTCACAGTCCTGTTGTGATTAAAACAACTCGACCGGGTCACGACCGGTCCTCGTGACCCGTGTGGGCGAATGTGTGAACGGACAAAGAGCCGTCCTCTGGTCTACCGGCAACGCGGCCTCGCTCATCTCTCCGTCGTCTGATTGGTCGACTCGGGTCGGCACACCAGCCGGCAGGTACGCAACCCAAATAGGCACTATTCAACCACGCCAAAAAAAATAAAATAAAAGTTATTTGATCATAGCAGTATACTGTGAATATATAATTCTATCTATAAAACAAAAGCCCTCTCGTGGCTCCTATTTCTAATACAGCAGTCTAAACGTAAATGATGTATGATAAAATCTAACATAACAAATAAGTAACCCCTTAATAGCATGTTTGCAATCTCTTATTAACATATGAGGGGGAGAAAAAAACATAAACCTCCAGAGGATTTGAGTTCAGTTCAACGTTGAATGTTTGAACTGTTTTATTCAAATGTGCTTGTGTTTCTGCCGTTATTTGAAACATTCCAAACTACGCCCTTAAATTTGCCGCATGCTGTCTAAACGACATGCGGGGCAAGTAAAAAATATATTAAATTTCCCCCGATATATTACCCGAGCAATGAAAAAGCACTAATGTGTCTGTTCTAGTGGACGAATAAACACGAGCTCTTCTTTATTAGCCAAAGATTGAGGGATCATCGGGAGGTTTGAGTATCTTCATCCTCATCGCTGTTAAACGGGATGAATGCAAAGGGGCGTGTTCCAAAGTTACCGGTACAAATATCGGAGAAACACTCTCAAGGAGGGACATTTAGTAACGAGCAGTGACTTGTAGCGGCGCAGAATAGAGGCGACACCTTTTTTTTCTGTTTAGTTCGTACTTTAAACACTGCCACGTTTTACACACACACACACACACACACTGTTCCCGTGGCAACCGCAGAAAAACAAAAAGTCACTGCGTCTCGCGCGTCAGCACAAATTCACGTTCTCCCACTCCACAAGGTACTGCACCTTCCCGTCGGGTGTGACGCGCCTCGCCAAGATCCTCACCGCCTCGCCTCCTCCCCAGCTCCTGGCCCCCGTCCCGTCCCCCCCTCCGACAACCACCCCACCTCCTCCTCCTCCTCCTCCTCCTCCTCCTCCGCCTACGCCGCCCCCTACGCCCATACCGGCCTGGTACGGGGGTACGTCGCGCAGGATGAGGGGCTCCGGCTGCTTCTGCCCCGGCTGGTGCTGGTGGGAGTGCTGGTGCTGGTGCTGGTGCTGGTGAGGGTGGGGGTGGTGGTGGTGGTGGCTGCCGTTGGAGTTGAGGGGGTATGGGAAGCAAGGGGGCGGGACTCTGCAGGTGTCCTCCGCGCTGGCAGACGGACGGAGACAAGCACGGGGGGTCAGTTTCGGCAGCTTTAAAACTGGAGCAACGTGCTGAAATGAATGAGCTGTGCTCGTGTAGTCAAGTGTCGATTAGAAGCTCTCGATTAACTGACAGCATTTCAATATGTTTGTGCTGAAAAACATCCTCACACACCTGGTCTAAGGAGAGCCGATAGAAACTAGGGATAGTCTGGTCTTGTAAACATGGTATATATATATATATATATATTGTCAAGTGGCTTGACAAATGCTAATGTGAACACCTATTTAGAATTATGTGTCTTAAATGCTTTACCAACCAACTATAGCCACAAATCAGTTGTGCAACTGCAAAATTGCCCTTATTTTTTATCTCCCTTCCCTTCCACTGCTCGCTCTGCGTTCAGCTGCAGTTGGGCTCGAGGGCCCGGCGTGTGACTACTTCACTCCACACATGTCGCTACAAAGGAGAACAGCGGGCGAGAGAAACCTGTTGTAGTGCTGGAGGCCCCTGGGGAGGGCAGCGTTTCCGCTGTACGTGCTGTGGTACAGAGCGTACATCCGCTTGGGGGGAGAGCTGTGGACGGAGCGCACAGGGGGGGGTCAAAAGACATCCATCGCGCTGCCACTTCCATCGAAGAACATAAAGTTAGAATGAAAAGCTGTTTTTTACGGAAAGAGTGCGACGATTTAAAGACAAAAACCATGAGTTAAAAATGTCATCCCCAAAACTATAGTTTAAAAAAAAAGGTCCACACTGATTGAAAAGCAACAACAATAACTTTTCCAGGGAATGAATGCTAATTGTAGCCTTTCCCACTAGAGTCCGATACACGTGAGTGTTCTGTTCACACTTCAAAGGGAGAACGAAAGTGAGTGTGGAAAATCCCAAAAATGTGAAAGCCAAAAGGCCGTAAACCAACCTCCACGGTGCCAATCAGCGTAATCAGCTGTAAACTCACATATCTCATGTTCACAGACCGCCGCTTACCTCAAACCGAGCTCCTCCTCTGACCTCCTGGCGCTGCAGAGGTTGGCCCCTCCCGCGTAGCCATGGCAACATGGCAGCAGCTCAATGGGGTTGGCAGCGGCCGCGGGTGGACCAGCCTGGGCGCGGGAGACATCGTCACAGGAGCCAACGTCTCACAAAGATGATTTCACATACATTTGGGGGGGGGGGGGGGGGGGGGTTTTGCGTTTTTCCCGAGGAGCCCCATGAGCTCATACGTCCCGCGCTTTTAGTGCTGCACGCGTGGACTCGCCACCCGCTAAAAGTAAAAAAAAGCGCCGCGGCATCTCCAGAGAGCGATCGATCACCCGGGGGACGTCGGGCCGCGCCTCCCGCTCCTCTGGCCGTCATCGTTCTCCTCTCTGGAGAGGAGATTATCACTCAGTGGCCTCAGCTGACGCCTGGGCCTCGTTTTTTAAATGGATGCGCTCCGTCAATACTCCGCCGCCGAGGTGCCAGCGCCACCTGGCCGAGCTGTAATCGACTGCAAAGTGCACTTGGAAGGGATCCCGGCCTTCACATATCAGCATTCCTCCCCGTCTCGCTCCCCTCCCTCCTTCCCTCCCTCACACACCCCCCCCCCCCTCTGCGACAACGGACCTGCTCCTCCAAGACGGACGGAGATTAGCATCAATCAAGAGCGCGCCCGCACAAACGTGGGCCCGGACGTGTGTGGAGAGCATTGTGACCCGGGATTACTGCACGTGCACACAGGCGCTGAGGAGGAGGAGGAGGAGGAGGAGGAAGGAGGAGGCGCAAAGGGCGGCGTGTAAAAATAGTAACTACCACGCGCGGCGTTGCCCGTTTAGCAGGTTTTTTTTCGTGTTTTGAATCAAACGTTTCGCCTTCATTCTAACCGCGAACGGGTCTGAGGCGTCACGCGGACGGGGGTGGGGTGGGGGTTTGCTAAGGGACACGGCGACTTCGCGGCGCTCTGACTGACGGGTTATTTGGATCGCGGAGAGCTGTTTACCTGGATGCATTAAACAAACGCAAAAAAAAATTAAAAAAATCGGAGCGGCTTTGTGGCCCCCGACCTTTCCTCCTCGCCCCCCCCCCCCCCCCCCCCCCGGGCCGGAGGCAGAGGCACTGACCTGTGTCTCCATGATGCGACGCTTCGATTTACGCGACTCCGACCCCCCCACTCTCCTCTGGCAGGGTAGTGACAATGGGCTAGAGTGACAAAACACATCAATTAATACACGCACACACACACACACACACACACACACACAGTGTTGGTTAAGCTTGTTAGTGGGTCCCCATAAGAGCCTGAGAGGCGTGAAATACAAGACGACGAGAGCAGTGATTTACTGCATGATTTTGTATACATCTGTATATTTATATATAGATATATCTATAAATAGATGAGGCCAAATATCATCAGCAGTTGGTGGAAAATATGGAGAAAGACAAACAACATTCTCGAAACCACAATTTAAAAATGCAGACTGGAATGCAGGACATGCTCTTGATTTTGCTCTAATTAGAGGCCTAGAGGTAGTTAGGAATTAAAATCTATATTTGGTCTGGAAGAAAAAAACGAGTCAAGGTGGCGGGAACGTTTCACCCAAACATCCTGGTGACAGGAGAGCTTTTGGTAGCCGATTGGTTAAAAAGAAATGCGAGCTAATGGGTTGTCCTATCTCCTCAAAATTAAATGCCCAAATTATTTATTTATTAATTATCAGATATCTTGTGTTCATAAGTTTGGTTCTGAAGATTTAAGCAAAATGTAAAGCACTGTCTGACATGGAAAAGAGTGCATTTCACCTCTGGAGAACAGTAATTGTCTTGTTATTTGTTATTTATTTTAAGCCTTGAGTTATTTCTGATGACATTCATTTAGGAAGTTGGATCACACTGTACAAGATGTCACCAAACCATATTTAGACTCAAATAATATCATTTTTACAACTGCAAACACAATAATTCTCTCTGAATAATCTCCAGCTAAATGCTGAAATTTTTTTTAAAATGTACGCGTGTACACACACACACACACACACTCAGTACTCAGGGGGGGCTAAATGTTCTTTTAGGAGAATAATAACGCGCTGATACTTGAAAAGTGCCCTTTGATTTGCGGAGTAATGACTGTTCGCCGCGTGGGGAAACACTGAGAGGAGAAGCCGGCGTCCTCGCACTGACCTCCTCCGGTGCGTGATGTTGATAGGCTGGTCGGTGATGAGGGGCGACGAGTCGGACGTCAGCGGAGGCGGGGCTCGCACCTGAAGCCCAAAAAGACACTTCTTCTTCTTGATCTCCTTCCCGGAGACGAACCTGGGGCCAGATTAGATGGATAGTGTGAGAACGTGTACCTATTGATGCTAAAATACACACTTGTGGGCATTCAGCGACTATAAGTATTCATAATTAGTTTTTTTTTTGTCCAAAGAAAACCCCACTGAAAGCAATTAGACCTTTTGATTGGATGTTGTGAGGGCTTGTGTTCCCTCTCCAACTGGGACGAAATAAGCACCGGGTCTTAACATCCCACCCAAAGCCACACAAGTCCCCCGCCGTGAGCCCGGGGCGAGCCCTAAAGGAGCAACCCGCCATTCACGGGAGCGCCGCGTCCACCCCGCCCATCGCATGCGGCATGCGGCATGCGGCGGCTTACCTGTCCTTGTGGGAGTTCAGAGCGTTGAGGAGATTGTGACAGCGGTCCTGCCGCGGCGTGTCAGAGAGCTGGAGGACGGGACGGGGGAAGACAGAAGAGCCGTAAAAAAACGCGGCGGGGGCGACAGGAATGACGTGGACGTGGAAGGCCGCTGCTTGTGTTGCCGCGTGACGGGGGGGGGGGGGTGTGATGAAAAGGAGCAAACCATGTGCTTCGAAATGAGTTTTGGAAAACAGCCGCGTCTCTGTGAAGCAACGTTGGACTTTCAAATTGGAGACGTCACACATCGGAACATTAGCAATTACGTTAAAAGCTTGATGAGCGTTTGAGAGTCCAGGAACTCTTTAAAAGACACAACGTCAACCTGCAAATTCGCATCGGTGTTCCCCTTGAAGCTGACATGGGGGTCGTGGTTGTTTTGTTTCTTTTGCTTTTAAAAATCTGCTTTAATGGCAGCTAATAGGCTTCAAGTCTCAAATGCAAAAAGAAAAAAAGGCAGGCAGGCAGGCAGCATTTCACGTTATTTCATCATGGTGCTTGAACGGGGAAATATCAATACCGCGCCCAGGAGCAACGAGTCCCAGTTCTCGTTGGTGAAGGACAGGATTTCATGGTCAAAATCAAAGTATTTCCTCTTGCAGCACAGCGAGAGATGGTAGAGCACTAAATGAGCCAAATCCATCCTGCGTGTCAAACCAAACAAAAGAGAGATTAGAGGCAACAAACAGGTAAAATCCAGATTTAAATGTTTTTTTTTTTTTCACGTAGCCTACCTTGATATATATATATATATATGTTTGAATTACTTTATTGATATATCACTACAATTAATTAATCTGAACGTTAGCATAACTGAGTGAACAAATCTACGCTACGTTCGGAAATAACAGAAAAAGTTCATTCTTTTGAATCAGAAAAATAACTTGTTCCGTTTTAAATGACTTAGAAGTTGGTTTGAACTCTTGAACTTTTGCTGCAAACGTCACCAGGTCATGGGTAGTCTTTGGATGGTCTCCGGTCCCTTCGTACACACTGAGCACTGGAACTGATAAAACCTAAACCAAACATGAAAATCTGCATCAACGTGACAGCTGTCGTTTTCACATTTGTAACAATAACAAAGTCCTTCACCTACAGCGTGATTGTAGCGTGATCACAAATTGATAATAAGCAGACAGGTGTGTTACGTTTCCCTACAACAACACTATGTCATGGGTCACCCTGAAAACCTCAGCTCGGCGGCGGCGTGAGCGTCCGTCCGTCCTTCCGCGGCGTGCGCGGCGCGTTTTGCTGAAGGTCATCGAGAAAGATGGAGAGCCGACAGCAAACGCTTACTATTCCAACTGTGATCTCGGGCTTCACTCTTCCGTCACCTGCTCAGCAGATGTTGCACCGATCCGGCCTCACTCTCGCCGACTGTCAATCTAATCTCTCTCCTCCCCCCCCCCACAAGACAGGTTCGGCAATAACAAGGTGTCAGGGTGGGTGTGGGGCTCGGTGGGCTAACACAGGTGGTTAATGACCGTAATGACTGAATGGATGGGTGCATTTTATCACACCCACTGCGATCAGCATCCCGCGCATCCTCCCCTCGACATATCTGATGGTGGGAGGGGGGGGGATACGAGGTGATGCGTTCCGCTCCTCCCTGCAGTCAGTGAGGACATTAGCGCTAGTCCTGAGCTAATTAAAGGAGTTATCCGACAAGCGCGGCTGTCACGGAGACGCCTTCGTGCGATTGTCTTAATCAGGCGGGAAGCTACTGTGGCACGGCTTGAATGTGCTGTCTTTTCTTTGGCTTATGAGATTTTTTGAACGGAATATATTTGGGTTTTGTGAATGTGGGTTGGACAAAAGAGACTATTTGAAGACGTCATTTGAAGACGTCGCTTCTGTCCGAGGAAATACAATGGGTGTGCTTTTCACTTTATCATATTGCATAAATTAAACTGTTTACTCAATTAATCACGTAGAACATAAAGACATTTACATGGAAAGTATATTTATCTCAGCCTGCACAGGTAGATTCCTACTCATTCTAACCCGAATATTGTACCTCGCGAGGTCAACATTTGGTGACCACAGAAGGCAAATTTCTCACATGAAAACACTAAACGCAAATATTAGATCCTGATAGAAATATCAGCAAGCTGCTGTTAGCTAATTTGGACTTCACACACACACACACACTCACGTGTTGATTGGCATATATGCTGACAGAGGAGCAAACAGTGCGGACAAAAATCAAACAAATAAGCCAATTTTGCTTTAGCTCATAATTATGAAGTTGAGTGCACAATGTAATGAGTAATAATGATAACGGCAGCCATATTTAGATCAGTTGGGTGGCTTTCAATAAGCAACTCTGTCTGATTTACCCTTTCTCACACAGAACCGGAGAGCGGTAGCGACTCTGTTTCCGCCGGTGTCCATCATTATCTATCAGTAGCTATCATTAGCTATCAGTGGCTATCATGAGATATCAGTAGCTATCATTAGCTATCATTAGCTATCAGTGGCTATCATTAGCTATCAGTGGCTATCATGAGATATCAGTAGCTATCATTAGCTATCATTAGCTATCAGTGGCTATCATTAGCTATCGGTGGCTATCATTAGCTATCAGTGGCTATCATTAGCTATCGGTGGCTATCATTAGCTATCGGTGGCTATCATTAGCTATCAGTAGCTATCTGTAGCTATCAGTAGCTGCCAGTGGCTATCATTAGCTATCAGTAGCTATCTGTGGCTATCGGTGTAGCTTTCGGGAGCTATCGATAACTATTGGTAACTCCCCCTGCGTACTGAACGGCATTGAAGTAAGTGCTTTGCAGTTACCATCCCGAGTAGCAGAGATGGCAGCCAGTGGAACAATCGCTGTTACTGTGAAAATAACAAGAAAGGGTGTCCTGTGTTGTGTTTCGCTGACTCGTTGCGTGAAAAGGAGCCTGCTCTTGCTGCTAAAGTGGCTAAAAGTGCATGACGCTAATTAGTTCCCACAATAAATTACTAAAAATCCCTCTTCATTGTGATGACAAAGTCCTAATTCTGAATATTAAGAATCCAGTGCTTTTTATTACTGAGGGACCCACCTGTCTCCATACAGCAGTGGCTTGGTTAGACATTGTGTGCAGGCCTCGTGGAACCACTGGCCACAGCTTCCACACTGCAACATCTTCAGGTTCCACCTGCAGTGCAACAACACGAAAACATGGGAGACACTTCAAACACTCGACTAAACGCGCGTGTCTCACATCTGCCGCGTTTGTATTTATGCATAATTGAGGGACGACTGAGGGCTGATGACTGCGTCTGACAGGTCTCATTTTCTGCGCTGGAATGTGTCCTCAGGTGTAAACTCCCACCGGATCCTCTCACTGTTGTTTCATACTAAGCCAAGAAGCACAACACAAAAAGAAGCACCGCGAACGAATTAAAGTGGAGTTTGGTGCAACTTTTTGTAGGTGTATGTGGTCGGGGGGGGCGGTGGGATTGACAGCTCACCTAACGGTATCTGAACCGATGCAGCTCACATCTCTCTCGCATTATTCCCAGAAAGTCAAAACAAACAAGGAAATCCTGCCAATGCAGTCGGACGCATGTCTGACACGCTGCGCGCCGACTTGCAAAAAGCAATCCTAAAAAGACGCCTTTGGCTCTAACGAGGTCTTTCAGGGAAGGCGCTGCGGACGGAAACTGGCCTCTGCGGCGCCACTCACTCTCCAGGCCCGGCGCAGTAGCAGTAGCACTGCTGCTGATTGGTCAGATGCTGCGGGTCCCAGTCCAGAGACGACAGCTGGTAGGGAAGCCGGAGTTTCATGAACTGCATGAGCCGGGCGAAGCGTCCCCGCTTCAGCGCCCCGCCTCTCTGGGAAAACACAACACAAACAACTTTTTAAGACAGGACCGATTTGGCCGGTGAGCCCTCGAATAACCGTCATGTCGGGAGACGGACCGCATGCGTTTGGGGGGGGGGGGGGGGGGAACCAATTTGTCTCATTTGATTGTAGGTCAGCCCCGTTAAGAGAAGCAGCTCGGAGTCTGGACAATGAGATATGGACGCTGACCGATTGACAATTAACCGCGTGCTTTCTTCAGCTCATATCTACAGAAATGGAGCACATGTGATTGATTGACTTTAAATGTACTTCCCTCGACTCCAGCCGAGTCTCTCGGCTTCATAAATATTGATTCTTCGTGATTTCTCGGACACAACGCGGAAACCTCTAATATCAAAGTCGGTGCCGAGGGAATGAGTGTGCTTTTGCAATGCATGTGACGGAATGTCTCCCATATTACACACTGAATGTTTGTTTGTTTTTTTCCTCTCTCCACCCCCCTCGTGAGTGTGAGACGGAGAGATTAGCGGCCTGACCTTGGTTGCGACTGCAAAGACACATTGCCGACATATCCACGAATCGCTGTCGGCCTCCGGTTCGATGGCTGGCGTGTGGCACTCTGCGTGATAACCTGTAATGGGGGGAGGAGGCAGAGCGGCTGACAAGACAGACAGCCGGAGTGGCGATAATGGCAGAGCGGCTCCGTGTTCAGGGGTTTGTCTCAAAGGCGATGCAAAACATTTCGTTTTGCTCTTTGCATTTAGGGGAGCTAACAGTATGTTTGCCTGCTTTTCAGGTCAGGTGACGTGTTAGCCCGGCGGTTAGCCGCGAAGACTTCACGGTATCATTTGCCTTTTCCGGCTAAAACTAAAACTTCCCGCCTGCTCTTCGGTATATTTGAACCTTTTAAACATTTAAAGGGACAGTTCTCCACAAAACTTTTTGGGGAAACAGTGTATCATCTTTATCGTTCCTCTCCCTTTAAACGTGAGTGCAGGCGAGCATGTGATAGCGTGATTGACAGTATGATGTATGCATGATGCAAATGTGTCCAGGAGTTCAATTTTTAAAGAATGGACTATTGATTTTTCAAAGATTCTTGATTTTTCACTTTTAGAATGCAGAAATAATTGCTGCAATTTTAAACATCTTTTGTCTTGAGTAAAGACAACCTGTGGCATTTAAAGTCTATGAATTAAGCTTCACCTCTTTGGGCATTCTGCCAGAACGCAGGTGCAACAATTCGTTTCTGTCATTTTGAATAAATGGTTTTCACAGAGGCTTGTTTTTGTCAAACCTACAAGGTCAAGAACTGGTGCACGGCGAGGCGCGTTCCCTTACCGTGCCGACATTTAAGACAATTTACGAGGGGTTCTTTAAGAGGAGGAGCGTCGCATATACAGCAAACTTCTTCCACTCCGGCAGCGACTGAGTGGAAGAGAGAAACACAGAGAGAGAGAGAGAGATGCAGGGGAGGGAGTAAATGTGAAAGATGAAGACAGAGAGAGGGAGGGGGGGGGGGGGGGAGAGCAGTCAACGGCATTAATTTATGTATATTGATTCACATCCTTGCCACCTCATTGATTTCAGTGTCTCCTGCACCCTTTCAGGTTTCACTTCATTCGGCGGGGCGGATGTTCAGCCTGGTCCTAACAAGCCTCCCAACTTCCCCCTCCGCTTGATGTTAGGTGGAGTGGGGGCGCCATTTCCCTGAGGAGTCATTAATCTAATAAATTCATAAATAGCCTCTAATATACCAATTACATCTCAGCGGGCCCCCGATCAGAATACTCAAGAGCCTCGAAACGTGACTGTGATTTCTCTCGTGTGGTTTTTTTTTTTTTCTTCCTTTTTCATGGATACTGGAAATCGGCGCAAAATTTTTAAAAAAGCAAAGCTCACACGGGCAAAAGTAGTCCTTCAACTCATCGGGTAAAGTTTCAGAGTGCAAAACCAAAAACTTTAAGTTGGAGCACAGCTGAGCTTATAGGCCCCAAGCCTCCATCTAAGAGCGTTTTTTTTTTTTTTTTAAACACAAAGTGCCCCCCCCCGACAGGAAGCTGTTTAACTCAAAAAGCTAAAAAAGCGAGAGGGAGAAACCCAGAAAAGAGTTCTTCTTCTTACACGAGTGAATGTCCTTCCTCAGCACCCAGAACTCCGAGTTGTCCTCGAATCTCACCAGACAACTTTGCTTGACTCCGTCTACCTGAGAGAGAGAGAGAGAGAGAGAGAGAGAGAGAGAGAGAGAGAGAGAGACAGCAGGTGAGCGAGAATGATTGACAAAACTAAATGGAAGTATTTTCAAAATCCAGGTGAACACACACACAGACACACACACACACACACAGAGACACACATGCACTTACTCTTTTCACATTGCCGAGGTACAGTAGTCCATCACTCCATCGAGCCAACACATCATCTCCTTCACTTACTCCCCCCATCCTGAGCAGAGAGACAGAGAGGGGAGAAAGAGAAAGAGAGAGAGGGGGGGGGGAGGGCGAGCGGGGCTCATGTGAAATGGAAATCCGATTTATTCGCTGAATACTTTGCTGCCATTGCTGACAGAGGGGTTTATGGCCCCGACGTTCACGGCTGGCTCTCAGACAGGCGGGCTTCGGTGCAAAGGGGTTAACACCCACACCCCCTCTTTCCTCCCCCCTCTCACCACCCCCCCCCCCCCCTCAAACACACACCCCTCCTCCTTTTAGATCAGCACACAGCGACAGCCTGTATCCACCCCAGAGAAAGATGAGAGTGAGTACACAACCAGAGAGCAAGACAAATGAATACTGCACACATGAAACGCACACACACACAAAGAGAGAGAGAGAGAGAGAGAAGAGGAAAAAACACTGCATGATGACTGCTGCAATACAGTTTGATTGAATGAGCAAAGATCAGTGCGCGGCTACTTGAAGCATCCGTCGGGCACTTTGCTGTTCTCTTCTTCTGCAGCAACATCCTTAGAAACTTGAATAGATGAAATGAGGAGAAAAAAAACACCGCCTGTGCGGGGCATTATCTCTGCGAGCTTGTTCCCGTGCACGCACTCAAGTCAACACAGACGCAGGATGCACAACAGTGCGTGTAGCCTTTTGTGAAACACACACACACACACACAAAAAGGGAAATCGGGGATATGGCACACAGGGAGCTGCGCCGGTGAAGGGTACCTGTCAAGTCGAAACTCCTTCCCGTCGGGGTCACAGTGATTCCCGGGCAGGCTGGACACGAAATGCCCTCATCGGCTGTGGATCTCCGCTGTCCAATTACCGCCCGCCCGGATGCGCAGCCTGCGTGTTCGCAAAAAGTGGATGCCGTGCATGCGTGTCCCTGTCTGTGCCAAGCGCCCGTGTGTGTGCGCGCGCGCGCGCGCGTATGTGTGTGTGTGCATGTGAGTGTGTGTCAGTCAAAGCCAGGAGGAGGAGGAGGAGGAGGAGGTGAAGGAGGAGGAGGAGGAGGGGAATAAAACTGACTGTCCGTCCGTCTCTCAGCCTAGTTTGTCCGTCCCCCCGCGATGCCGTTTCGTCATGTTCCCGTCGCTTTCTTTACCCCCCCCCCGACACCCACCCTCGCTCCCGCCCCCCATCCCCTCCCCTCTCCGCCTCCACCTATTGATGCTATTAAGGCGGGTTTTGTCAGAGCAGCTGAGGAATCAAGCCGCCAGAGACGCCATCATCCCTGCCTCTCGCTCTCGGCCGACTTGTTGTGACGCAGACATAAAACACCGAGATGGAGAGGGAGGGAGATACCGATGGAAAGGTGGGGGTGGGGGTGGGGGTGGTGGTGGGCGAGAGCACCTTCCCGTTCTGAGAGACCGACCCTAAATCGTGGTGACAAGGTGGGATTGTGATGTCTGGCAGCGGGAGGGAGGCACGGCGGTGCGTTGAGGGGGGGGGGGGGGGAGAAAGCCTATATAGCGGAAGCAGCGCGCGCAACGGCGGGGGCCAATTAAGTGGCCAATTAATGAGTTTAGCCGCCTTGTTAATTGGGCTCGAACGGGGGGGGGAGGGGGGGGGGGGGTACCAGCCGAGTTGGGGAACCCGTGGGGGGAAAGTTTTTAAACTGAGATGCGCCGAGCACTCCGCCACATGCAAATGATACGCCTCGGTCTTATGGACCTAGAGGAATTAAAACAGTGTGTTTGCTTTCTTTATATAAAGGGGATTTTAAAAGGGGGATTGAACACGAGTACAACTGTTCTGTCCACTTGTAATTACACCCCAGACTGGCTGGTTTATGTAATGCCCCCCGCTGCATGCATCACATCAATTCCTACGGAGATATTTGTGTTACTTATTTAGGATTTTTTTTCTTCTTCACAATAACCTCTCCAGTGCTCTGTGCTGTGAACTAGACCAAAAAAAGAAAGAAAGAAGCTACACCACATCTGCAGGACAGATGTGACTTCCAGAGGGTCATCGCCTCTCACAAGACGTCCGGGGATGTAATTGAACGCTCGATGGACAAATGTTGTTCAAACCAAAAAGAAATGACGGAGCTTCTTACACCAACTCAATTCATTTGCCACAAAAAAAAAATTGCAGGCAGACCCTCCTAGTTCAGCCGTAACAATTTAAGATCCAGTCACCCAGCAAACATGCCGAATTTATTACCGAATGCATATTTCCTGCAGCAGATCAAAGGCAAAAGCAGAGGCCCAAACTGCTCCAGGAGAGCCACAAAAAAAAACACATTATTGATTCACAACAAAGCTCAATTAAGGCGACAGTAGATTATACTCACAGTTAAGTTGCTTCGGAAGGATATCACGCTGTGGTCACGCGCGGCCGCATTCCGAGCCAACGTTTTGTTTGTTTATTTGCGTGTCTTTTCTTGTTTATTGATGTCTTGCACATTACTCACACCAGCCAAGCGTGTGGTATCACCGCCGCGCGGTTCAAAATGGCCTCTGGCAGATTAACAAGTGGTGGAGTGCCAGTTTCCGGCCGTGGCCGCCAGGTGGCGAGCGAGCACAATTGACGGCGACTGCGCGTCAGCCTGCGGGACGTTCAGGGTCATTGGGTCGAGAGCGAAGGGACCGGACGATGTGAAGTGATGGGATCACACAGCCTACATTTTATAGAGTGATTATTATCACATTATGATTTGTTATGGGTTGAACTTGTATTTGAGGTAAATAAAATAAGACCCACATTAAAGACATGCAACACATTAAGATGAGACCTACATTAAAGACACATTCAAAATAATTGTGATGTAGTGTTTGAATACATCATATTCAGAAATTGGCAATTCGGTTCATTTTTGGTACACCAACTACATTTTGATGCTATAATCTGTAATTTTAATAAGTTGACTTGTTGCAAAGTATTTTTACATTGTGGTTTTGCCAGTTATATTGAGAGTAAAACAAATATTAAAAAGTGGAAAAAGTACTTCTTTTTTTGGCTTCAAAGAGTCCCAGTCAGACAGGTTTGGTACTTTGACAATGTCATAACAATTTGAAATATTGTGATTTGTGTATATTATGTGTGTGCCCTCAATATTTGTGTCTGTGTTGTTTCTGGTCCTTTTGCTCTTTGTTTGTCAGGGAAACACAGCTTCAGCTGACAGCTCATTCTGAGCTAATAAAAACAGCTGTTCTCAGTTACAAGTGAATATACACTAATAAATACAGAGGCATGCTTAATATTTCCTTTCTGACAATGAACCCATGTGAACGCTAAACACACCAGTTCCTTTGGGTTAAGTGGATCAGATCTGGTATCGTTTTGCCTCCACGTGGATCCCAACATGGAGCCAGCTGACGACTTCTCTGCTCTGGTCGTTGTTATACATCCACTATAAGACAATATTTTATATGTAATACTGTATGTGTAGAATTTATAGAATTTTTTAATATATAATTCAATGTAAATAATATAAAAATTATATAATTTCAACAATTCTTAATATCATTTTCGGTAAATAATATACAGCTTTACACGTCATATACATATATGATTTATAAAGCATGAAGTGATAGTCTGTGCTGCGAATGTCTCCCTCTTCCGTCCCCGAAGTCACGTCCACCCGGGGGGAGGGAGGGAGAGAGGGAGGGGGGGGGGGGGGTTTGTGACACCGTGTACCGGCCGGCGCAGAGTTGCGGCGCCGAGTGCACAAGATACAGGAACCGTGTGACGTCAGAGAGAGAGAGAGGGAGAGGGAGCGAGAGAGAGAGGGGGGGGGGGGCGGGAGGAGGAAGAGGAGGAGGAGGGAGTTTGCGGCTTGGTGGTCAGAGGGCGCTATCAGCTGCTGAAGGCTGCGCACACGAGCAGCGGCAGGGACATCAGATAGGAGGAGAGAGAGAGAGAGAGAGAGAGAGAGAGAGACAGCGGGAGGGTGGACGGAGGCTCTCTCTCTTGTCGTAGTTGACGGTGTCGCTGGCACAGATGGGCGCGACTCTCTCCCGCTGAACCGGCCACCGATCCAGCAGCCAGCGGCCAGCAGCCAGCGGTCACCCGATGCTGCCGGAAGCCACCGGAGCGCGGTTGGGTGAGCCACGTCTTGCGGATGACACTCGGCTAGAAGTAAGTTGAATTGCCACACAGCCTCCCTCGCTTTTCTTCCTCTATTCGCTTCTTGTTGTTGTATTTATTTAAACAGGCACCCGGGCCTGAAGGGAAGCAAACGTCCCCGTTTGCCCCTCCTGAGTGTGTTTACAGGGAGTGTCATCCGGGACCAACTTCTGCCACCCCGTGACTTGTGAAACCTGTGTTATCCTCATCATCTTTACATTGTTCCAGAAGCTATGGTTGGCTTAACTTTAGCACCACCCCATGGCAGTATTTATTGAGCAGAAAAAATTAGCATTATGGGGTGTGACTTGACCGTAACCTAGTTACGGCTGCACAGTGTGTGTGTGTGTGTGTGTGTGTGTGTGTACACAGTCACTTGTCCTGTGAATAGCATGCATTCAGAGCAGACTGAATGGCCGTAGGTTCTTCCTGCAGGCCTCCATGCGCCAGAAACAGGATTCTTTCAGCAAGGGAACGGGAACGATGAGTGAGGGTGTGCAAGTTTTGCCCCCATGCTGCATAGCTGCAAAGGGTGCAAGGCTATAGAAGCACAAAGGAAAGTTGGAGAGTCTGCCAGCACATTTTTATTTCATGGCCCTCGAAGAACAATGTTCACCAGGGTGGGACTGTGAGCAGCAGGCTCTCGAAGGGATCAATTTTGTGGCCTTTAATGTACCAGGAAAAAAAAAAAAAGTGAAAAAACCCTGCCTGTGCACTACCTCCACGACAGAGTGGGATAATCCATAGATCTCATTTCCACAGCGCTTGTATCAACCTCTCCATCTCTACACCCCCCCCCCCCCCCACCCCCCTCCTGCACCTCTCTTCCTGCCACAGTGTTAGCCGTGCGTCTTTCTTCACAGGAATCCAAGGGGAAATGGAAGGAGGGGTTTTCAATGCAAATCCTGACCTGCAGCGGAGCAAAAGTGTTACACAAATTGACCACGAAATGGAGCCCTAAGCCGCTGTAGCTAGCTTACAGAAGCGTGATGTTGCTGTGATGGTTTTGTAACAAATTAGCCTAGTCAAATGGGTTTTCAAAGTATTCATTCGACCAACACATTCATTGGCGTGTATTTTTGTTCTAATTGGAATATAACGTGTTTAGGAAACGCCGTGGATGACATTGAGAGAGCAAAAGGAACGATTACAACCAAGCAAAAACCGGTTTTTAAATGTTCATCCGGGCACCTGATTGTTGAGTTCTACACAATGGGTGACGTAAAACGTCTTAAATAGAACTCATGAATAGTTAAATAATAAAAGATTCAAATGAGCCGTGATGTAATATTTGCAGGAACGTCTCCACCTGTAGATTTGACCTGATGGCTCACAGTGCACAGGTCGCAGCAGATCCCACATGTACTCTAAAAGGCACCTTACTTACTTACTTACTTAAGTAATGGACCCGTCTCAAGATGTTCCTCTGAGCTCCTCCGCCCAACCACCAACCACTTCTCTGCCTTTTGTCCTCTTGTCCCTGGCAGCTGGCACCATGCTCCCCCGTAACATGCGAACAGGTGGCTGCGACCTGCCGGGGGTGGAGTCGACCGACGTGCCTCTCATTGGCTACCGGCCCCTGCAGCCCGACAGCGAGGGCAACCGATCACAATCACGGAGGGGGAGCGGCGTCGACGAATGGGAAGCTTCACAGGTGAGTGGTTTTTTTTTTTCCCGCCGCCTCGTTACTCGCGTACAGAGATTGTGAAGCCCTCGCGGTGTTCCACACTAGAACAATGAAGTCATGTGACCGAGTCGTCCGGGGGTGGGGAGGCCCTTTATTGGTCCTGGCCGGAGGTCAATTAGGCCGGTCCCCTGTGAGACCGCGCGGCCAGTTTCATAAATAAACAGCAGGTGGGTTCAGTATGGAAGTCAATCTGTGTCATGTGATGGCATAAAGAAGAGTTAAAGCCCCGTTATTATTGGGCATGGCTACAATCCGGTCACCATGCTGCCGACAAGCCAAAGTTGTCTTGGGTTCTCGCTCCTTTTGCTCGACGCACGCTCCCGATCTTGAATTTAGAATCGATTGCTTTTCCTTGAGGTCCCGGATGCTGTGGTTGAATTTTTTGCGGTTGAATTTTTTGCAGTTGAATTTTTTGCCGTTGAATATCTTTAACATAGAATTTCTTGCGGTTGCATTTTTTGCAGTATTTTAACGTTGAAAAACATTCAGATACATAATTTCAATGCATAAATAGTCAGTGCTAGAAATTCAATCACGTGACACAGATTTACTTCCATAGTTCAGCTGGTTACTGAGAAAAACAGTCAGTGTGACACCGGCGGAAAAGAGACGTTTTTGGTTCGGTGTTGTTTTCCGTAAACGGAATGAATTCCTTTGGCCTTTGACGTTGCAGTGCTAACATGCTGAGCCCAGACACCGATAAACACGATATAAACACTCAACACCGGCTTAGCACCGGTGCGCTTGCCGTCGGGCCGTCGTTAGCGCGCTTGCGTTAGCGCGCTCGCGTTAGCGCGCTCGCGTTAGCATTTAGCCCAAAGCCCCACTGTGTCATGAGCGGCGTCACAAGGAAGGCGTTTCACAGGCCCGACACTCCCAACGCGGCGCGTGAAGACAAACCTCTCCACTGGTGTGCAGTTCGTCAGTGAATCGCATTGAGTCCAGGGGAGCATCAGTAATATGGATTTAGGCTGAGCTAAAGCCCGAGAGGAGTCAAGAGGTTCGTGGTACACGCAGCTTTCCCACGATCTTTGACCTCTGTTAATGTTTAGAGTCTGGATAATGAGGTTAGTTGAGCCTTATCAGGAGCCTCTTCATGTGATTTAACTCCACACACAGAGGGAGCGTTGTTTTGAGGAGGAGAAGCATGCAAACTCATTCCATATCCAACAATGGCAATAAATAGCAACAAGTCATGCTTCCTGATTCACGATTGTCTGCTTTTTTGGTTTCACTTGACAAGAAACAGCAGCTAAAAAAAAAATGAAGCCGCGCCGACTCTCCCTGAGGAGAAGCAGACTTCCTACGCGCTCACGCGCCCCCCCCCCCACCCCGGTAAATGATTAATGCTGCGGCGTTGCCGGTCGATGCGGCCTACACCTGCTCCGCCTATCAACGGTATCCAGTACCACGGGCCGTCTCCAAGGACGGGCCGTCGGCTGGAGTCTGATTTCAGGCCACCTGCTGATTCTTTAATGAGGGAAACTCGGGTGGCAGAATGCACCGAGTGGAACTCTCGAGTGAACAGTGGATGTTTTCAGTTGGGTTGAATTGATCAGGGTGAAAAGACATGTACGATTAATGGAGATACTTGATTTCCATTTTTGATCCCGTTTTGTTGTTTTTTCCGATCTCAAAGCACCTTATATTTGAACTGCAGCAATATGCAATATCAAGTTTTATTTCAGAAAAGGGCCTTACCCTTTTTTTAAAGTTTTGAACCACGACGTGAGGAGAGAGGGTTGAAATTGTCGATTTTGGTGAGTTACAGAAGAAAAAAAACCTGGGCCCCATAGTGAGCAATCACTTTGTGAGAGGCTCTTTGCGTCAGGTCACGACGCTCTACGTGACCTTCGGTCACTTATACGCGTAGCAATCTTTCAAAAGGAACGTCTGCATTCACAACAAGATGTGTTAGAGTTAAAGGAACACTGAGTTAGGTTTAGGGAAAGAGGCGTGGTCGACAATAACGTGGCCCACTCAACCACCGAGGGACAAATGACTCACATGTGACAAACTATTTACTTTAACTTTTATTTTCGGCGGTCTCCCGCTACAAAGTCGTTTGGTCGCAGTGAGCTGCATGCCGGGTCCTGGGCCCTCACCGCGGCGTGGGATGGGCGTTTAATGGAGGCGGTTTCTGGAGCTTTTGTGGCTTCATCGCGAATGACACCAATGTTTTTGGGATACGATTTGTGTGGGGGTGTTCTGTTTGGCCCACCTTGGACTTACATTAGCAAGTTCACGCCTTGTTAGCGGGACATTTTGGTGGAAACCACTCAGTCAAGTGAACCAGAAGAGACAGGTCAAGGCACAGGGAGAGTTTGACGCAGCCTTCGGCCTGTGATGGACGGAGAGAGGAAGAAAAATAGCTTCGCAGCACGACAGCATGTCCTGCTTCCTGTGTTTGTCTACACTTATTATGTACTTCCTGCTCGCAGCTGGGTGTGGGTGGAGGGGCGGACTTGAAGAAAAAGGAGAGTTGAAGGTCCTGAAAGAAGATCCTTGAATAGAACATAAACAAAGCGTCACATATAGTGTAGCAACGACAAAAGAACATGTGGAAATAGGAAGAAAAAAAACATTAAAACTTTTTTTTGATTACAGCTGCAGAGTCCTTTTTTTATGCACCGTCTCCCAACTCGTGCCACCCACCGCAGTGGGCTGTAATTATGATGCTTATCCGCTGCAATGACATACTCATCTATTACAATCTGACCCAGATCCTGGTTTCACGAAAGGGAAAGCTCAGGGGGAATGAATATGCTTTCATCCGGAGTATCTGGATGTACCGGCTCCGTCTGGAATAAGGAAACCCAGCAAAGGGCTACTTGTGATGAAGTGCTGAAGGCCAGACCAGTGAGCAATGCCAAGGGATTGGCATCTCCTCCCCGCCCTGCTCCTCAGTCACCACTGGGTGCACACAACACTCATTTCACAGTCATGTGTCATTCCAGAAAGAAAAGAGCCGTCTCTAAACTAACAGCAGAATATGCTAAATGAGACCTTTGACCTTTTTGCGAACTTTGAGTGACAGACAATAACATGTAGTTTACATTGTAGCTTGTTAGCTCAGTTTTAGCAAGAAAACAACGACATCAAAACACTAAATTGACGCTTCATTGTCTTGTTTTCTGGTGCTCTTGTCTTATCATTAGTTGCACTAAAGATGTGTTTTTGTGAAGTGGTGTTACCAGTCACTCTTGTTTGACTTCTTTTTATCTCTTAAAACGTTATTTTCTTTGCCACTGAATGTGGTTTCTTGATAAAGTTTGCTTGCAGAGGGTCTAAGCCATGAACTATGTGTTCACTGTGCCACTAACACATTTACATTTTTGTACTTTCGGTTCCCTCTTCTCAAAGTCAAAGATGTTTTAGTTAGAGGCCTGAAATAAGGTCTGTGGTTAACACGACCCGGAGTGAATTTAATGATTTGTTCGCCAGTAAAAAAAATGTAAAAAACCCTTTTCGCAGCTTCAACGTGTTTTTAACGGGCTAAATAAGACTGCAGAACGTACTCAAGTTGAGTACCCTGCCTTTAGCCGCCATTTTGACATTGTCATTGCAGGACAAACACAGGTATGATAAATTACATTCATTATGACCCTGTTCCATTCGTGTGTGTCAGGCCCCTGGTAGTGTGCACGGTGGGACAAACGGTGACACACTTATTAGAATGGGACCATTGTTAATTAGATGAATGACACCCGTGTCTGCCCTGCTGTTACATGTCAACTTGGCTCCTATGAAAAGTGTCTGTTGTGCTCTTCGTGTACTTAAAGCTGCACCAGTCAACATTTCTGCATGAGCAACGGGTCGAATAACAACACGTTATGTGAGAGATGTCACTGGCAGCGAGAAACCTGGAGGAGAATTATCACCTAGCTTCCATTCGGTTTGCACTGAGCATGTTAGCATTTTGTTAGCTCAGTACTTTAGCTTTGGCGATGTTGACGCTTTAGACGTCTCGCGTTTTCGTCAACCTTTCAACCCCAAAAACCGCAGGCCGAAGAGGACAGCGAACACTGGACGTAATGTAAACCAAAGCACAGCTCCAAAAAGTAAATGCTAATGCTAAAGCTAATGTTGCTTGTGTCCCCTGAATACGACATTGTGTCAGCAAGCCAACTGCCCTCCACAGAGCCAACATGGCTTCACTCTGCGATGCCGTTGGCCCCTTCGGCTTCACACCGCGTGGCTTCCTGGTTCAGAGGCCGTTTCAACATTTATTACCTCTCGTTACAGGAATACATGCCTCCTACCGCTCAACGGCACCGGTTGAGTAAAAATAACAGCGTGAAGGCGGTCCACCGGTCTGTCCGTACTCAGTTAGTTATTGTTTATGTTTGGTGTCGTATAGTCAGTCCAACTGGTTTATCTGTAGGGGAAGGTCATGAAGAACGACAAAGAGAGAGAGAGAGAGAGAGAGATTGAAAGAGAGGGGGTATTGTTCTGGAAATAGCTTCAGGTCTTTTGTGCTTGTGCGCGCGCTTGTGTGTGTGTGTGTGCCCGTCTTTGTGTCTATTAAAGAGGGTCTGCATTTGTGAGAGCCGCATCTGTGTGTACGGTTGACAGTTGTGTAAAAAGCGACTCACTGGAAATGTGTGTGTGTGTGTGTGTGTGTGTGTGTGTGCGTGTGTGTGTGTGAAATGGGTGTGCCCAGGTGATGCATGCTCTCGGGGGCGGGCCTTAGCTCCTGCTTCAGGTATGTCTTTGTGATAGAGAGCCACAACGCGCTGAGAGGCAAACAGCAAAGAGATAAACACACAGAACTTTGTGAAGTATAGAAGGAGAGAGACAGAGAGACAGAGAGAGAGAAACAGATGAGACACAATAGAGAAAATGAGGACGCTTTTAGCACCTTTATCCTGAAGATTTCCAGGAAGCTTAAGGATCGCTACCTGTTTGGACTTGCAGTGCGAAAGGTAACTCGGGTGACCATTTTTCTTTTCTTCTTCTTCTTCTTCTTCTTCTCCTTGTTCTTCTTCTTCTTGTGCGTTTGTGCGCTCGGGTTTGTTTCGTGTGACAGAATCACGTGCAGATATTTTGAGACGCAAGCGGAGACGTCGGGCGGGAACAGCAGGTCCCACTCGCGGATGGTCCCTGGTGCGTTTTTTTTTTTAACGCGAGAGGCGCCCGCTCGCAGCTTTGACCTTCGATCGCGTCGGGCCAAGGTTGAAGAGAGTCTAACGGAGGCTAACGGAGGCTAACGCGGGGTCATCGCAGCTAATCACATCACAGGGCCCGATTGAGACGCGATGGAAGCCCCGAGGCCTTTTCGCTGCCCACGTGAATGTTCCTCCATTCATCATGTGTGACGTTTGGATTTGCGTTGGAAGAAGCTCACAAGGCGGCACATGCAAAATCTCAATGAAAACACAATGCAAGTCATTTGACTGTTTTTTCGTAGAAAGAAACTAAGATGTTGGGGGGGGGGTTTTCGGTGCGTTGACCTTGTTTCCAATGTGTAAGAACGGATTACTCACGCAGGCGTAAAAAAAAAAGAAAAAAAAGTCCTGAATCACCCGCAGATTCTGCCCGACACGGGATTTCATGCTTGCTCATGCGTTTTTGATGATGGAAAGAGGTAACAGTTGCGAAAGCGTCTGTGTCCTGGGCGAGTGCGATGCGACGTCGTGTCGCTGCATCACCAACTTGTACAATTGAGCGAAAGAGTCACTGAAATTAAGAAACCAGTTGGATCTGAATCATCAAAAAAAGAAGACTGAAACATGCTCATCTCACACGAAAATACGGAGGATCTGAAGCTTGAAAATATGCATCGATAAGTAATATTTCAGCTTGTTGAGATTGTTTAAATTGATGCATACACAGCTATGTAGCTTGTTTCAGTGGTTCATGAATGGTCAGAAGATACATATGAGGCGTCATGAGGTGATTACAGGGAGACGGAATCAGCAAAAAAACACGCTTAATGTTTAAAGTTTACAGCGAAAAGTTGAACTGCTTACAACTGATACACATCTGAAATATGAAACAGGCCTCTATTATGAGGCTGTAAGAGGTTAATAGCCATAAAGCTCTATGGTTTACTCTTCAACAAAATGTCAAGTAACTAATAGGTCAAAAGTCCCACAGTTGCTTCTGAAATGTAAAGAAGTAGCTGTACTTCGTTACATGACTATATTAATAGTGGCCTTTAAACAAACACTCAACGTGTGTCTTCAACAGCGTTCCAGCTGTTATCAGTGGATGTTTTTTTTGACACTATTCAAATGTCTCTGCGGCTGCCGTTTTTTTCGCTCACTTCTTGCCATCAAAGTGCCGTGGCCGTCGTCTGCTCGCTGCGATATGCCTTCGAGCTGCAGGACCCTCCTCTCCAGCCGCCGCCGCCGTGTGTGGCGACATGTGGTCGTTGATAAGAGCGAGCGGCGAAACTCCTCGCGTGCATCCATCCATCGATCAGTCTGGCACTGCCCCCTTTTTTGATAAAAAACTTTCTTGAAAATGTCTTGCGTTTCCTCACTGTAAATGGATGTTTACGCTATAAAATAAATGGAGTGCTGACATTATGAAATGTTTAATAAACTACAGGGTGGTGGATGTCCGGAAAGGGCTACTCCAATAAAATATGACTGGTTGATTAGTTTATTGACTAAAAATGACCTGAATGACCTGAATGAAGGTCTGTAAAACAACGTATTTCTCTTCCTTCTGCACCACCAATCTTGTCTGGTTAAAACCTGCGGAGGCGGGACCGGGGCGTCGGGTCGGGGATTAACCGAAACCCCCCCCAAAAACCCCCATAATGACTGTCGGGTCCCCTCGGTTTTCGGGCGTTACGGCCTCCTCTCACGACGCAGTCAAGTTTAAGACACGGTTTTTGTGCGGTTCTCCTCCCTGCAGGCGGAGCCCTCGCCAATGAAGACCACCTGGTACTGTCCCCTGGAACTGGTAAGGACCGAGGGGGGTAAACGATGGAGCACGCGATGCCTCCATCTCACCGCCGACCGCTGAACGCCGGATGCCTTTTGCAAAAAGGACAATGGATATTTTTAAAAACAAAACAAACCAATGAACAATGGTTATTTCTGAGCCGTTTATTACCTGAAGGCCGTTGACGTGGTTTTCTCTGCCTTATTCAGTCCACTGTGGTGGAGGAGCAGGATGACGGAGTGATCTACACGGTGGTGGTCAAGCAGCAGCACGGGGCCCCCACCAGTCCGGCGGTAAGTCCCGACCTGAGGGGGACGCCACGAGGTGCCAGGAGGCCTCCCCCCCCCCCCGTCTGCAGCAACAGTCAACTTCCTCTCGTTTCCTTCCCGTCCCACTGCAGTCGGCGTCTCGCTCCCAGTGTGTGAAAGCAGGGACGGAGGAGAAGCTGGTGCTCCACCTCCTCCACTCCTTTTCCACGGGGGACTCCTCCTTCATCACCATCTTCCTCTCCACCTATCGGTCGTTCACCTCCACGGGCCGGGTGCTGGACATCCTCACTGACAGGTGGGACCGCTTTTTTATCTCTGGAGGCAGGAAAATCCTCCTTTTATTTTTGTTTTGTTTTTCAAGGGAGGGATTTGAAAAATTCATGAATTCATTACTTCACACCGAGAAAAAAAAAAGCTGAGTCTAATTTAAACAGATTGATTGCATAACTTATTTTGGAGACACTTCCACGCTGGATTGTTTAAAATAGCTGCAAAATAATTGAGCGAGAAACTGGCTCGCGAAGGCTTTTACCTTTTGTCTTGGTCTTCATCAAATAAAAGAAGCATTTGAATGAAAACAGCGGGTTTTTTTTCTTTCCCAGAGAAGAAACACAAAGAAGAGTCGTGTTGCAAGTCGCGACTCGCTGAGCTCAGGCCAGGAGAACAATGCCACGGATACATTTGTCACAAAGAGCATTATTTATGACACCGCATTTAAAGCTGAATGATGATGTCTGTTCTCTCTCTCTCTCTCTCTCTCTCTCTCTCTCTCTCTCTCCTGTTAACAGATTGGAGAATCCGCCCGGGGGCGACGAGAGGAGCCGGATGAGACAATCTTTCAACCGGTGAGGTTTTACCCCACTACCCAACGTCTGTGTGAGACCTTCACACTGAAACGCTTTGTGTGTGTGTGTGTGTGTGTGTGTGTGTGTGTGTGTGTGTGGGGGAGGGGATTATGTCTGAGCTTGAATGTTATTGTGAAGTTTTGTCTGCCATAAATAGATGTTTTAAAGAAAGTTTGGTATTGGGCATTTCCTGGCATTCTTATCAATACTAGTATTAATTCCGATCTGCAACAGCTTGTCAATCTGCTTCTGGCAAGCTGCACCCCCCCCCCCCACCCCCCTCCCCCCACTGTTTAATACCAGGAACAGATGCTCCTCCCTTATTTTGCTCACAGCTAAGCCTGGAATAGATCCGGCAGCGTTTCATTCGATGATCGCGTTTCTGCTGACGTGACGCACAAAGGTCAAAGAGTCAAATCCCCCAAAAGCCCCCCGGGGGGGGGGGGGGGGTCGGGGGGCGAATGATCAGCCATCATGTCTTCCCTGAACGTCTCCTTCCCCGCAGAGCGGTGTGCACGGTGTTCAGCACGTGGCTCTCCGAGTACCCCGAGGACTTTGAGAGCTTGGAGGAGCCCTCCCGCCTGCTGCGCCTCGCCCCCCTGCTGCCCCGGGACTCCTCGTCGGCAGCCGAGCTCAGCGCGCGCGTCCTCGCGATCGCCGAGGCGCTCAGCGAGAAAGGCCCGCTCCGGGAGGCCCGCAAAGGTCCGTAAGCTCCAGTGGGATTTCAAAGCGGCACCAGCCCGAGGCCTCGAAATAGACTTGTAATACCCCCCCCCACCCCCCCCCCCCCCCCCCCAAAACAACATATCACGGGCTTTGAGTTACTATGTTAATACTTTGCAGACCAGTGTCCTTAGTGTCCTCCTGAGACCAGGAGCATAAAGGAGGTTGGTTAATATCCTTAAAAGAACATTTTAATAAAATACTGGGCAACAAAATCGCCTTCTCGTTATAATGAGACATTTATTCAGTTTCCCTGAGATAAATAAGCTGATGCCACGATTCTCCGCCCGCGATTCCAGCCTCTGGCCGGATGGGAAAAGACCCGTCCGTGTTTCTAACATCCCGCATCCCTGGTTTCAGTGTTTCCACTCTTTTTTTGCCAGATCCCTCCGGTCTCGCCGGCCCTCCTCCGGACGCCTCCAGGTTTGAGCCCACCAGCGTCCTGGGGTTCCCCGCGGCGACCATCGCAGAGCAGCTCACCAAAATAGAGACCGTGAGTCCGGCCAGTCCCCCCCCCCCCCCCCCTAATGTCACGGCGGACTTCGACCACCTCACGTGGTTACGCTGGCTGTATCCACCTGTATTATTCACTTATTATCATTGATTGGTTCCTCTTTACGAACTTTACGTTCATTAAGACCTGCACCCTGTCCCCCCCCCCCACCCCCCCTTACCAGGAGCTGTTTGTCCGGCTGGTGCCGTACCACTGCCTCGGCTCGCTGTGGTCTCAGAGGGACAAGAAAGGGAGGGAGGGCGTGTGTTGGTCCGTCCGGGCCACCATACGTCAGTTCAACAAGCTGGCCAACGCGGTCCTGGCC